>NC_080832.1:138536846-139190000 GCF_030435755.1 Ochotona princeps
AGAGCTGCTTGGAAGCCTGATGGTGTGTGAAGTTAGTGAGCCAAATGGAGTTGTTCTCCCACAAGAACCACTCGGCTGATCCTTCTTCAATATGTCCTTCACCAACATGCAGTGTTTCCTTGATTGAATTAGCTCTCACACCAATATTTGCGTCTAGAGCCTTTGCATTGAGTGCTATCTGAAAACGGCTGTGGCACTGAAGTTGCCTGTCAATGTGGAGTTGGTGGCATGTGAAACCCGCATGTGGAGCATTCGTTTGTGTGGGATGCTCACCAAGCTTCATTTCAGTCCTAGGCACTCAAAGGGCACTAAGCATAGAGTGTGAAAACTGAGTTTCGTTGAGAGCTGCTTGGAAGCCTGATGGTGTGTGAAGTTAGTGAGCCAAATGGAGTTGTTCTCCCACAAGAACCACTCGGCTGATCCTTCTTCAATATGCCCTTCACCAACATGCAGTGTTTCCTTGATTGAATTAGCTCTCACACCAATATTTGCGTCTAGAGCCTTTGCATTGAGTGCTATCTGAAAACGGCTGTGGCGCTGAAGTTGCCTGTGAATGTGGAGTTGGTGGCATGTGAAACCCGCATGTGGAGCATTCATTTGTGTGGGATGCTCTACCAGATTAATTCCTAGATAATGCACTCAAAGGGCACTAAGCATAGAGTGTGAAAACTGAGTTTCCTTGAGAGCTGCTTGGAAGCCTGATGGTGTGTGAAGTTAGTGAGCCAAATGGAGTTGTTCTCCCACAAGAACCACTCGGCTGATCCTTCTTCAATATGCCCTTCACCAACATGCAGTGTTTCCTTGATTGAATTAGCTCTCACACCAATATTTGCGTCTAGAGCCTTTGCATTGAGGGCTATCTGAAAACGGCTGTGGCGCTGAAGTTGCCTGTGAATGTGGAGTTGGTGGCATGTGAAAAACGCATGTGGAGTATTCGTTTGTTTGGGATGCTCACCAAGCTTCATTTCAGTCCTAGGCACTCAAAGGGCACTAAGCATAGAGTGTGAAAACTGAGTTTCCTTGAGAGCTGCTTGGAAGCCTGATGGTGTGTGAAGTTAGTGAGCCAAATGGAGTTGTTCTCCCACAAGAACCACTCGGCTGATCCTTCTTCAATATGCCCTTCAGCAATATGCAGTGTTTCCTTGATTGAATTAGCTCTCACACCAATATTTGTGTCTAGAGCCTTTGCATTGAGGGCTATCTGAAAACGGCTGTGGCGCTGAAGTTGCCTGTGAATGTGGAGTTGGTGGCATGTGAAACCCGCATGTGGAGCATTCGTTTCTGTGGGATGCTCTACCAGGTTCATTCCTAGATAATGCACTCAAAGGGCACTAAGCATAGAGTGTGAAAACTGAGTTTCCTTGAGAGCTGCTTGGAAGCCTGATGGTGTGTGAAGTTAGTGAGCCAAATGGAGTTGTTCTCCCACAAGAACCAGTCGGCCGATCCTTCTTCAATATGCCCTTCAACAACATGCAGTGTTTCCTCGATTGAATTAGCTCTCACACCAATATTTGCGTCTAGAGCCTTTGCATTGAGGGCTATCTGAAAACGGCTGTGGCGCTGAAGTTGCTTGTGAATGTGGAGTTGGTGGCATGTGAAACCCGCATGTGGAGCATTCGTTTGTGTGGGATGCTCACCAAGCTTCATTTCAGTCCTAGGCACTCAAAGGGCACTAAGCATAGAGTGTGAAAACTGAGTTTCCTTGAGAGCTGCTTGGAAGCCTGATGGTGTGTGAAGTTAGTGAGCCAAATGGAGTTGTTCTCCCACAAGAACCACTCGGCTGATCCTTCTTCAATATGCCCTTCACCAACATGCAGTGTTTCCTCGATTGAATTAGCTCTCACACCAATATTTGCGTCTAGAGCCTTTGCATTGAGGGCTATCTGAAAACGGCTGTGGCGCTGAAGTTGCCTGTGAATGTGGAGTTGGTGGCATGTGAAAAACGCATGTGGAGCATTCGTTTGTGTGGGATGCTCACCAAGCTTCATTTCAGTCCTAGGCACTCAAAGGGCACTAAGCATAGAGTGTGAAAACTGAGTTTCCTTGAGAGCTGCTTGGAAGCCTGATGGTGTGTGAAGTTAGTGAGCCAAATGGAGCTGTTCTCCCACAAGAACCACTCGGCTGATCCTTCTTCAATATGCCCTTCACCAACATGCAGTGTTTCCTTGATTGAATTAGCTCTCACACCAATATTTGCGTCTAGAGCCTTTGCATTGAGGGCTATCTGAAAACGGCTGTGGCACTGAAGTTGCCTGTGAATGTGGAGTTGGTGGCATGTGAAACCCGCATGTGGAGCATTCGTTTGTGTGGGATGCTCACCAAGCTTCATTTCAGTCCTAGGCACTCAAAGGGCACTAAGCATAGAGTGTGAAAACTGAGTTTCCTTGAGAGCTGCTTGGAAGCCTGATGGTGTGTGAAGTTAGTGAGCCAAATGGAGTTGTTCTCCCACAAGAACCACTCGGCTGATCCTTCTTCAATATGCCCTTCACCAACATGCAGTGTTTCCTTGATTGAATTAGCTCTCACACCAATATTTGCGTCTAGAGCCTTTGCATTGAGGGCTATCTGAAAACGGCTGTGGCGCTGAAGTTGCCTGAGAATGTGGAGTTGGTGGCATGTGAAAAACGCATGTGGAGCATTCGTTTCTGTGGGATACTCACCAAGCTTCATTTCAGTCCTAGGCACTCAAAGGGCACTAAGCATAGAGTGTGAAAACTGAGTTTCCTTGAGAGCTGCTTGGAAGCCTGATGGTGTGTGAAGTTAGTGAGGCAAATGGAGTTGTTCTCCCACAAGAACCACTCGGCTGATCCTTCTTCAATATGCCCTTCACCAACATGCAGTGTTTCCTTGATTGAATTAGCTCTCACACCAATATTTGCGTCTAGAGCCTTTGCATTGAGGGCTATCTGAAAACGGCTGTGGCGCTGAAGTTGCCTGTCAATGTGGAGTTGGTGGCATGTGAAACCCGCATGTGGAGCATTCGTTTGTGTGGGATGCTCACCAAGCTTCATTTCAGTCCTAGGCACTCAAAGGGCACTAAGCATAGAGTGTGAAAACTGAGTTTCCTTGAGAGCTGCTTGGAAGCCTGATGGTGTGTGAAGTTAGTGAGCCAAATGGAGTTGTTCTCCCACAAGAACCACTCGGCTGATCCTTCTTCAATATGCCCTTCACCAACATGCAGTGTTTCCTTGATTGAATTAGCTCTCACACCAATATTTGCGTCTAGAGCCTTTGCATTGAGGGCTATCTGAAAACGGCTGTGGCGCTGAAGTTGCCTGTCAAGGTGGAGTTGGTGGCATGTGAAAAACGCATGTGGAGCATTCGTTTCTGTGGGATGCTCACCAAGCTTCATTTCAGTCCTAGGCACTCAAAGGGCACTAAGCATAGAGTGTGAAAACTGAGTTTCCTTGAGAGCTGCTTGGAAGCCTGATGGTGTGTGAAGTTAGTGAGCCAAATGGAGTTGTTCTCCCACAAGAACCACTCGGCTGATCCTTCTTCAATATGCCCTTCAAGTACATGCAGTGTTTCCTTGATTGAATTAGCTCTCACACCAATATTTGCGTCTAGAGCCTTTGCATTGAGGGCTATCTGAAAACGGCTGTGGCGCTGAAGTTGCCTGTCAATGTGGAGTTGGTGTCATGTGAAACCCGCATGTGGAGCATTCGTTTCTGTGGGATGCTCACCAAGCTTCATTTCAGTCCTAGGCACTCAAAGGGCACTAAGCATAGAGTGTGAAAATTGAGTTTCCATGAGAGCTGCTTGGAAGCCTGATGGTGTGTGAAGTTAGTGAGCCAAATGGAGTTGTTCTCCCACAAGAACCACTCGGCTGATCCTTCTTCAATATGCCCTTCACCAACATGCAGTGTTTCCTTGATTGAATTAGCTCTCACACCAATATTTGCATCTAGAGCCTTTGCATTGAGGGCTATCTGAAAACGGCTGTGGCGCTGAAGTTGCCTGAGAATGTGAAGTTGGTGGCATGTGAAACCCGCATGTGGAGCATTCGTTTGCGTGGGATGCTCACCAAGCTTCATTTCAGTCCTAGGCACTCAAAGGGCACTAAGCATAGAGTGTGAAAACTGAGTTTCCTTGAGAGCTGCTTGGAAGCCTGATGGTGTGTGAAGTTAGTGAGCCAAATGGAGTTGTTCTCCCACAAGAACCACTTGGCTGATCCTTCTTCAATATGCCCTTCACCAATATGCAGTGTTTCCTTGATTTAATTAGCTCTCACACCAATATTTGCATCTAGAGCCTTTGCATTGAGGGCTATCTGAAAACGGCTGTGGCGCTGAAGTTGCCTGTGAATGTGGAGTTGGTGGCATGTGAAACCCGCATGTGGAGCATTCGTTTGTGTGGGATGCTCTACCACATTCATTCCTAGATAATGCACTCAAAGGGCACTAAGCATAGAGTGTGAAAACTGAGTTTCCTTGAGAGCTGCTTGGAAGCCTGATGGTGTGTGAAGTTAGTGAGCCAAATGGAGTTGTTCTCCCACAAGAACCACTCGGCTGATCCTTCTTCAATATGCCCTTCACCAACATGCAGTGTTTCCTTGATTGAATTAGCTCTCACACCAATATTTGCGTCTAGAGCCTTTGCATTGAGGGCTATCTGAAAACGGCTGTGGCGCTGAAGTTGCCTGTCAATGTGGAGTTGGTGGCATGTGAAAAACGCATGTGGAGCATTCGTTTGTGTGGGATGCTCACCAAGCTTCATTTCAGTCCTAGGCACTCAAAGGGCACTAAGCATAGAGTGTGAAAATTGAGTTTCCTTGAGAGCTGCTTGGAAGCCTGATGGTGTGTGAAGTTAGTGAGCCAAATGGAGTTGTTCTCCCACAAGAACCACTCAGCTGATCCTTCTTCAATATGCCCTTCACCAACATGCAGTGTTTCCTTGATTGAATTAGCTCTCACACCAATATTTGCATCTAGAGCCTTTGCATTGAGGGCTATCTGAAAACGGCTGTGGCGCTGAAGTTGCCTGAGAATGTGGAGTTGGTGGCATGTGAAACCCGCATGTGGAGCATTCGTTTGTGTGGGATGCTCACCAAGCTTCATTTCAGTCCTAGGTAATGCACTCAAAGGGCACTAAGCATAGAGTGTGAAAACTGAGTTTCCTTGAGAGCTGCTTGGAAGCCTGATGGTGTGTGAAGTTAGTGAGCCAAATGGAGTTGTTCTCCCACAAGAACCACTCGGCTGATCCTTCTTCAATATGCCCTTCACCAACATGCAGTGTTTCCTTGATTGAATTAGCTCTCACACCAATATTTGCATCTAGAGCCTTTGCATTGAGGGCTATCTGAAAACGGCTGTGGCGCTGAAGTTGCCTGTCAATGTGGAGTTGGTGGCATGTGAAACCCGCATGTGGAGCATTCGTTTGTGTGGGATGCTCTACCACTTTCATTCCTAGATAATGCACTCAAAGGGCACTAAGCATAGAGTGTGAAAACTGAGTTTCCTTGAGAGCTGCTTGGAAGCCTGATGGTGTGTGAAGTTAGTGAGCCAAATGGAGTTGTTCTCCCACAAGAACCACTCGGCTGATCCTTCTTCAATATGCCCTTCACCAACATGCAGTGTTTCCTTGATTGAATTAGCTCTCACACCAATATTTGCGTCTAGAGCCTTTGCATTGAGGGCTATCTGAAAACGGCTGTGGCGCTGAAGTTGCCTGTCAATGTGGGGTTGGTGGCATGTGAAACCCGCATGTGGAGCATTTGTTTGTGTGGGATGCTTTACCAGGTTCATTCCTAGATAATGCACTCAAAGGGCACTAAGCATAGAGTGTGAAAACTGAGTTTCTTTGAGAGCTGCTTGGAAGCCTGATGGTGTGTGAAGTTAGTGAGCCAAATGGAGTTGTTCTCCCACAAGAACCACTCGGCTGATCCTTCTTCAATATGCCCTTCACCAACATGCAGTGTTTCCTTGATTGAATTAGCTCTCACACCAATATTTGCGTCTAGAGCCTTTGCATTGAGGGCTATCTGAAAACGGCTGTGGCGTTGAAGTTGCCTGTCAATGTGGAGTTGGTGGCATGTGAAAACGCATGTGGAGCATTCGTTTCTGTGGGATGCTCACCAAGCTTCATTTCAGTCCTAGGCACTCAAAGGGCACTAAGCATAGAGTGTGAAAATTGAGTTTCCTTGAGAGCTGCTTGGAAGCCTGATGGTGTGTGAAGTTAGTGAGCCAAATGGAGTTGTTCTCCCACAAGAACCACTCAGCTGATCCTTCTTCAATATGCCCTACACCAACATGCAGTGTTTCCTTGATTGAATTAGCTCTCACACCAATATTTGCATCTAGAGCCTTTGCATTGAGTGCTATCTGAAAACGGCTGTGGCGCTGAAGTTGCCTGAGAATGTGGAGTTGGTGGCATGTGAAACCCGCATGTGGAGCATTCGTTTGTTTGGGATGCTCCCCAAGCTTCATTTCAGTCCTAGGTAATGCACTCAAAGGGCACTAAGCATAGAGTGTGAAAACTAAGTTTCCTTGAGAGCTGCTTGGAAGCCTGATGGTGTGTGAAGTTAGTGAGCCAAATGGAGTTGTTCTCCCACAAGAACCACTCGGCTGATCCTTCTTCAATATGTCCTTCACCAACATGCAGTGTTTCCTTGATTGAATTAGCTCTCACACCAATATTTGCGTCTAGAGCCTTTGCATTGAGTGCTATCTGAAAACGGCTGTGGCACTGAAGTTGCCTGTCAATGTGGAGTTGGTGGCATGTGAAACCCGCATGTGGAGCATTCGTTTGCGTGGGATGCTCACCAAGCTTCATTTCAGTCCTAGGCACTCAAAGGGCACTAAGCATAGAGTGTGAAAACTGAGTTTCGTTGAGAGCTGCTTGGAAGCCTGATGGTGTGTGAAGTTAGTGAGCCAAATGGAGTTGTTCTCCCACAAGAACCACTCGGCTGATCCTTCTTCAATATGCCCTTCACCAACATGCAGTGTTTCCTTGATTGAATTAGCTCTCACACCAATATTTGCGTCTAGAGCCTTTGCATTGAGGGCTATCTGAAAACGGCTGTGGCGCTGAAGTTGCCTGTGAATGTGGAGTTGGTGGCATGTGAAACCCGCATGTGGAGCATTCGTTTGTGTGGGATGCTCTACCAGATTCATTCCTAGATAATGCACTCAAAGGGCACTAAGCATAGAGTGTGAAAACTGAGTTTCCTTGAGAGCTGCTTGGAAGCCTGATGGTGTGTGAAGTTAGTGAGCCAAATGGAGTTGTTCTCCCACAAGAACCACTCGGCTGATCCTTCTTCAATATGCCCTTCACCAACATGCAGTGTTTCCTTGATTGAATTAGCTCTCACACCAATATTTGCGTCTAGAACCTTTGCATTGAGTGCTATCTGAAAACGGCTGTGGCGCTGAAGTTGCCTGTCAATGTGGAGTTGGTGGCATTTGAAACCCGCATGTGGAGCATTCGTTTCTGTGGGATGCTCACCAAGCTTCATTTCAGTCCTAGGCACTCAAAGGGCACTAAGCATAGAGTGTGAAAACTGAGTTTCCTTGAGAGCTGCTTGGAAGCCTGATGGTGTGTGAAGTTAGTGAGCCAAATGGAGTTGTTCTCCCACAAGAACCACTCGGCTGATCCTTCTTCAATATGTCCTTCACCAACATGCAGTGTTTCCTTGATTGAATTAGCTCTCACACCAATATTTGCGTCTAGAGCCTTTGCATTGAGTGCTATCTGAAAACGGCTGTGGCGCTGAAGTTGCCTGTGAATGTGGAGTTGGTGGCATGTGAAACCCGCATGTGGAGCATTCGTTTGTGTGGGATGCTCACCAAGCATCATTTCAGTCCTAGGCACTCAAAGGGCACTAAGCATAGAGTGTGAAAACTGAGTTTCCTTGAGAGCTGCTTGGAAGCCTGATGGTGTGTGAAGTTAGTGAGCCAAATGGAGTTGTTCTCCCACAAGAACCACTCGGCTGATCCTTCTTCAATATGCCCTTCACCAACATGCAGTGTTTCCTTGATTGAATTAGCTCTCACACCAATATTTGTGTCTAGAGCCTTTGCATTGAGTGCTATCTGAAAACGGCTGTGGCGCTGAAGTTGCCTGTGAATGTGGAGTTGGTGGCATGTGAAACCCGCATGTGGAGCATTCGTTTGTGTGGGATGCTCTACCAGGTTCATTCCTAGATACTGCACTCAAAAGGCACTAAGCATAGAGTGTGAAAACTGAGTTTCCTTGAGAGCTGCTTGGAAGCCTGATGGTGTGTGAAGTTAGTGAGCCAAATGGAGTTGTTCTCCCACAAGAACCAGTCGGCCGATCCTTCTTCAATATGCCCTTCAACAACATGCAGTGTTTCCTCGATTGAATTAGCTCTCACACCAATATTTGCGTCTAGAGCCTTTGCATTGAGTGCTATCTGAAAACGGCTGTGGCACTGAAGTTGCTTGTGAATGTGGAGTTGGTGGCATGTGAAACCCGCATGTGGAGCATTCGTTTGTGTGGGATGCTCACCAAGCTTCATTTCAGTCCTAGGTAATGCACTCAAAGGGCACTAAGCATAGAGTGTGAAAACTGAGTTTCCTTGAGAGCTGCTTGGAAGCCTGATGGTGTGTGAAGTTAGTGAGCCAAATGGAGTTGTTCTCCCACAAGAACCACTCGGCTGATCCTTCTTCAATATGCCCTTCACCAATATGCAGTGTTTCCTTGATTGAATTAGCTCTCACACCAATATTTGCATCTAGAGCCTTTGCATTGAGGGCTATCTGAAAACGGCTGTGGCGCTGAAGTTGCCTGTCAATGTGGAGTTGGTGGCATGTGAAACCCGCATGTGGAGCATTCGTTTGTGTGGGATGCTCTACCACTTTCATTCCTAGATAATGCACTCAAAGGGCACTAAGCATAGAGTGTGAAAACTGAGTTTCCTTGAGAGCTGCTTGGAAGCCTGATGGTGTGTGAAGTTAGTGAGCCAAATGGAGTTGTTCTCCCACAAGAACCACTCGGCTGATCCTTCTTCAATATGCCCTTCACCAACATGCAGTGTTTCCTTGATTGAATTAGCTCTCACACCAATATTTGCGTCTAGAGCCTTTGCATTGAGGGCTATCTGAAAACGGCTGTGGCGCTGAAGTTGCCTGTCAATGTGGAGTTGTTGGCATGTGAAAAACGCATGTGGAGCATTCGTTTGTGTGGGATGCTCACCAAGCTTCATTTCAGTCCTAGGCACTCAAAGGGCACTAAGCATAGAGTGTGAAAATTGAGTTTCCTTGAGAGCTGCTTGGAAGCCTGATGGTGTGTGAAGTTAGTGAGCCAAATGGAGTTGTTCTCCCACAAGAACCACTCAGCTGATCCTTCTTCAATATGCCCTTCACCAACATGCAGTGTTTCCTTGATTGAATTAGCTCTCACACCAATATTTGCATCTAGAGCCTTTGCATTGAGTGCTATCTGAAAACGGCTGTGGCGCTGAAGTTGCCTGAGAATGTGGAGTTGGTGGCATGTGAAACCCGCATGTGGAGCATTCGTTTGTTTGGGATGCTCACCAAGCTTCATTTCAGTCCTAGGTAATGCACTCAAAGGGCACTAAGCATAGAGTGTGAAAACTGAGTTTCCTTGAGAGCTGCTTGGAAGCCTGATGGTGTGTGAAGTTAGTGAGCCAAATGGAATTGTTCTCCCACAAGAACCACTCGGCTGATCCTTCTTCAATATGTCCTTCACGAACATGCAGTGTTTCCTTGATTGAATTAGCTCTCACACCAATATTTGCGTCTAGAGTATTTGCATTGAGTGCTATCTGAAAACGGCTGTGGCGCTGAAGTTGCATGAGAATGTGGAGTTGGTGGCATGTGAAACCAGCATGTGGAGCATTCGTTTGCGTGGAATACTCACCAAGCTTCATTTCAGTCCTAGGCACTCAAAGGGCACTAAGCATAGAGTGTGAAAACTGAGTTTCCTTGAGAGCTGCTTGGAAGCCTGATGGTGTGTGAAGTTAGTGAGCCAAATGGAGTTGTTCTCCCACAAGAACCACTCGGCTGATCCTTCTTCAATATGCCCTTCACCAACATGCAGTGTTTCCTTGATTGAATTAGCTCTCACACCAATATTTGCGTCTAGAGCCTTTGCATTGAGGGCTATCTGAAAACGGCTGTGGCGCTGAAGTTGCCTGTCAATGTGGGGTTGGTGGCATGTGAAACCCGCATGTGGAGCATTCGTTTCTGTGGGATGCTTTACCAGGTTCATTCCTAGATAATGCACTCAAAGGGCACTAAGCATAGAGTGTGAAAACTGAGTTTCCTTGAGAGCTGCTTGGAAGCCTGATGGTGTGTGAAGTTAGTGAGCCAAATGGAGTTGTTCTCCCACAAGAACCACTCGGCTGATCCTTCTTCAATATGCCCTTCACCAACATGCAGTGTTTCCTTGATTGAATTAGCTCTCACACCAATATTTGCGTCTAGAGCCTTTGCATTGAGTGCTATCTGAAAACGGCTGTGGCGCTGAAGTTGCCTGTGAATGTGGAGTTGGTGGCATGTGAAAAACGCATGTGGAGCATTCGTTTGTGTGGGATGCTCACCAAGCTTCATTTCAGTCCTAGGCACTCAAAGGGCACTAAGCATAGAGTGTGAAAACTGAGTTTCCTTGAGAGCTGCTTGGAAGCCTGATGGTGTGTGAAGTTAGTGAGCCAAATGGAGTTGTTCTCCCACAAGAACCACTCGGCTGATCCTTCTTCAATATGCCCTTCACCAACATGCAGTGTTTCCTCGATTGAATTAGCTCTCAAACCAATATTTGCGTCTAGAGCCTTTGCATTGAGTGCTATCTGAAAACGGCTGTGGCGCTGAAGTTGCCTGTGAATGTGGAGTTGGTGGCATGTGAAAAACGCATGTGGAGCATTCGTTTGTTTGGGATGCTCACCAAGCTTCATTTCAGTCCTAGGCACTCAAAGGGCACTAAGCATAGAGTGTGAAAACTGAGTTTCCTTGAGAGCTGCTTGGAAGCCTGATGGTGTGTGAAGTTAGTGAGCCAAATGGAGCTGTTCTCCCACAAGAACCACTCGGCTGATCCTTCTTCAATATGCCCTTCACCAACATGCAGTGTTTCCTTGATTGAATTAGCTCTCACACCAATATTTGCGTCTAGAGCCTTTGCATTGAGGGCTATCTGAAAACGGCTGTGGCACTGAAGTTGCCTGTGAATGTGGAGTTGGTGGCATGTGAAACCCGCATGTGGAGCATTCGTTTCTGTGGGATGCTCACCAAGCTTCATTTCAGTCCTAGGCACTCAAAGGGCACTAAGCATAGAGTGTGAAAACTGAGTTTCCTTGAGAGCTGCTTGGAAGCCTGATGGTGTGTGAAGTTAGTGAGCCAAATGGAGTTGTTCTCCCACAAGAACCACTCGGCTGATCCTTCTTCAATATGCCCTTCACCAACATGCAGTGTTTCCTTGATTGAATTAGCTCTCACACCAATATTTGCGTCTAGAGCCTTTGCATTGAGGGCTATCTGAAAACGGCTGTGGCGCTGAAGTTGCCTGTGAATGTGGAGTTGGTGGCATGTGAAACCCGCTTGTGGAGCATTCGTTTGTGTGGGATGCTCACCAAGCTTCATTTCAGTCCTAGGCACTCAAAGGGCACTAAGCATAGAGTGTGAAAACTGAGTTTCCTTGAGAGCTGCTTGGAAGCCTGATGGTGTGTGAAGTTAGTGAGCCAAATGGAGTTGTTCTCCCACAAGAACCACTCGGCTGATCCTTCTTCAATATGCCCTTCACCAACATGCAGTGTTGCCTTGATTGAATTAGCTCTCACACCAATATTTGCGTCTAGAGCCTTTGCATTGAGGGCTATCTGAAAACGGCTGTGGCGCTGAAGTTGCCTGAGAATGTGGAGTTGGTGGCATGTGAAACCCGCATGTGGAGCATTCGTTTGTGTCTGATGCTCTACCAGGTTCATTCCTAGATAATGCACTCAAAGGGCACTAAGCATAGAGTGTGAAAACTGAGTTTCCTTGAGAGCTGCTTGGAAGCCTGATGGTGTGTGAAGTTAGTGAGCCAAATGGAGTTGTTCTCCCACAAGAACCACTCGGCTGATCCTTCTTCAATATGCCCTTCACCAACATGCAGTGTTTCCTTGATTGAATTAGCTCTCACACCAATATTTGCGTCTAGAGCCTTTGCATTGAGGGCTATCTGAAAACGGCTGTGGCGCTGAAGTTTCCTGTCAATGTGGACTTGGTGGCATGTGAAAAACGCATGTGGAGCATTCGTTTCTGTGGGATGCTCACCAAGCTTCATTTCAGTCCTAGGCACTCAAAGGGCACTAAGCATAGAGTGTGAAAACTGAGTTTCCTTGACAGCTGCTTGGAAGCCTGATGGTGTGTGAAGTTAGTGAGCCAAATGGAGTTGTTCTCCCACAAGAACCACTCGGCTGATCCTTCTTCAATATGCCCTTCACCAACATGCAGTGTTTCCTTGATTGAATTAGCTCTCACACCAATATTTGCATCTAGAGCCTTTGCATTGAGTGCTATCTGAAAACGGCTGTGGCGCTGAAGTTGCCTGAGAATGTGGAGTTGGTGGCATGTGAAACCCGCATGTGGAGCATTCGTTTCTGTGGGATGCTCACCAAGCTTCATTTCAGTCCTAGGCACTCAAAGGGCACTAAGCATAGAGTGTGAAAACTGAGTTTCCTTGAGAGCTGCTTGGAAGCCTGATGGTGTGTGAAGTTAGTGAGCCAAATGGAGTTGTTCTCCCACAAGAACCACTCGGCTGATCCTTCTTCAATATGCCCTTCACCAACATGCAGTGTTTCCTTGATTGAATTAGCTCTCACACCAATATTTGCATCTAGAGCCTTTGCATTGAGGGCTATCTGAAAACGGCTGTGGCGCTGAAGTTGCCTGTGAATGTGGAGTTGGTGGCATGTGAAAAACGCATGTTGAGTATTCGTTTGTGTGGGATGCTCACCAAGCTTCATTTCAGTCCTAGGCACTCAAAGGGCACTAAGCATAGAGTGTGAAAACTGAGTTTCCTTGAGAGCTGCTTGGAAGCCTGATGGTGTGTGAAGTTAGTGAGCCAAATCGAGTTGTTCTCCCACAAGAACCACTCGGCTGATCCTTCTTCAATATGCCCTTCACCAACATGCAGTGTTTCCTTGATTGAATTAGCTCTCACACCAATATTTGCGTCTAGAGCCTTTGCATTGAGGGCTATCTGAAAACGGCTGTGGCACTGAAGTTGCCTGAGAATACGGAGTTGGTGGCATGTGAAACCCGCATGTGGAGCATTCGTTTCTGTGGGATGCTCACCAAGCTTCATTTCAGTCCTAGGCACTCAAAGGGCACTAAGCATAGAGTGTGAAAACTGAGTTTCCTTGAGAGCTGCTTGGAAGCCTGATGGTGTGTGAAGTTAGTGAGCCAAATGGAGTTGTTCTCCCACAAGAACCACTCGGCTGATCCTTCTTCAATATGCCCTTCACCAACATGCAGTGTTTCCTTGATTGAATTAGCTCTCACACCAATATTTGCGTCTAGAGCCTTTGCATTGAGGGCTATCTGAAAACGGCTGTGGCGCTGAAGTTGCCTGTGAATGTGGAGTTGGTGGCATGTGAAACCCGCATGTGGAGCATTCGTTTGTGTGGGATGCTCACCAAGCTTCATTTCAGTCCTAGGCACTCAAAGGGCACTAAGCATAGAGTGTGAAAACTGAGTTTCCTTGAGAGCTGCTTGGAAGCCTGATGGTGTGTGAAGTTAGTGAGCCAAATGGAGTTGTTCTCCCACAAGAACCACTCGGCTGATCCTTCTTCAATATGCCCTTCACCAACATGCAGTGTTTCCTTGATTGAATTAGCTCTCACACCAATATTTGCGTCTAGAGCCTTTGCATTGAGGGCTATCTGAAAACGGCTGTGGCGCTGAAGTTGCCTGAGAATGTGGAGTTGGTGGCATGTGAAACCCGCATGTGGAGCATTCGTTTCTGTGGGATGCTCACCAAGCTTCATTTCAGTCCTAGGCACTCAAAGGGCACTAAGCATAGAGTGTGAAAACTGAGTTTCCTTGAGAGCTGCTTGGAAGCCTGATGGTGTGTGAAGTTAGTGAGCCAAATGGAGTTGTTCTCCCACAAGAACCACTCGGCTGATCCTTCTTCAATATGCCCTTCACCAACATGCAGTGTTTCCTTGATTGAATTAGCTCTCACACCAATATTTGCGTCTAGAGCCTTTGCATTGAGGGCTATCTGAAAACGGCTGTGGCGCTGAAGTTGCCTGAGAATGTGGAGTTGGTGGCATGTGAAACCCGCATGTGGAGCATTCGTTTGTGTCTGATGCTCTACCAGGTTCATTCCTAGATAATGCACTCAAAGGGCACTAAGCATAGAGTGTGAAAACTGAGTTTCCTTGAGAGCTGCTTGGAAGCCTGATGGTGTGTGAAGTTAGTGAGCCAAATGGAGTTGTTCTCCCACAAGAACCACTCGGCTGATCCTTCTTCAATATGCCCTTCACCAACATGCAGTGTTTCCTTGATTGAATTAGCTCTCACACCAATATTTGCGTCTAGAGCCTTTGCATTGAGGGCTATCTGAAAACGGCTGTGGCGCTGAAGTTGCCTGTGAATGTGGAGTTGGTGGCATGTGAAAAACGCATGTGGAGCATTCGTTTGTGTGGGATGCTCACCAAGCTTCATTTCAGTCCTAGGCACTCAAAGGGCACTAAGCATAGAGTGTGAAAACTGAGTTTCCTTGAGAGCTGCTTGGAAGCCTGATGGTGTGTGAAGTTAGTGAGCCAAATGGAGTTGTTCTCCCACAAGAACCACTCGGCTGATCCTTCTTCAATATGCCCTTCACCAACATGCAGTGTTTCCTTGATTGAATTAGCTCTCACACCAATATTTGCGTCTAGAGCCTTTGCATTGAGGGCTATCTGAAAACGGCTGTGGCGCTGAAGTTGCCTGAGAATGTGGAGTTGGTGGCATGTGAAACCCGCATGTGGAGCATTCGTTTGTGTCTGATGCTCTACCAGGTTCATTCCTAGATAATGCACTCAAAGGGCACTAAGCATAGAGTGTGAAAACTGAGTTTCCTTGAGAGCTGCTTGGAAGCCTGATGGTGTGTGAAGTTAGTGAGCCAAATGGAGTTGTTCTCCCACAAGAACCACTCGGCTGATCCTTCTTCAATATGCCCTTCACCAACATGCAGTGTTTCCTTGATTGAATTAGCTCTCACACCAATATTTGCGTCTAGAGCCTTTGCATTGAGGGCTATCTGAAAACGGCTGTGGCGCTGAAGTTGCGTGAGAATGTGGAGTTGGTGGCATGTGAAACCCGCATGTGGAGCATTCGTTTGTGTCTGATGCTCTACCAGGTTCATTCCTAGATAATGCACTCAAAGGGCACTAAGCATAGAGTGTGAAAACTGAGTTTCCTTGAGAGCTGCTTGGAAGCCTGATGGTGTGTGAAGTTAGTGAGCCAAATGGAGTTGTTCTCCCACAAGAACCACTCGGCTGATCCTTCTTCAATATGCCCTTCACCAACATGCAGTGTTTCCTTGATTGAATTAGCTCTCACACCAATATTTGCGTCTAGAGCCTTTGCATTGAGGGCTATCTGAAAACGGCTGTGGCGCTGAAGTTGCCTGAGAATGTGGAGTTGGTGGCATGTGAAACCCGCATGTGGAGCATTCGTTTGTGTCTGATGCTCTACCAGGTTCATTCCTAGATAATGCACTCAAAGGGCACTAAGCATAGAGTGTGAAAACTGAGTTTCCTTGAGAGCTGCTTGGAAGCCTGATGGTGTGTGAAGTTAGTGAGCCAAATGGAGTTGTTCTCCCACAAGAACCACTCGGCTGATCCTTCTTCAATATGCCCTTCACCAACATGCAGTGTTTCCTTGATTGAATTAGCTCTCACACCAATATTTGCGTCTAGAGCCTTTGCATTGAGGGCTATCTGAAAACGGCTGTGGCGCTGAAGTTGCCTGTCAATGTGGAGTTGGTGGCATGTGAAAAACGCATGTGGAGCATTCGTTTGTGTGGGATGCTCACCAAGCTTCATTTCAGTCCTAGGCACTCAAAGGGCACTAAGCATAGAGTGTGAAAACTGAGTTTCCTTGAGAGCTGCTTGGAAGCCTGATGGTGTGTGAAGTTAGTGAGCCAAATGGAGTTGTTCTCCCACAAGAACCACTCGGCTGATCCTTCTTCAATATGCCCTTCACCAACATGCAGTGTTTCCTTGATTGAATTAGCTCTCACACCAATATTTGCGTCTAGAGCCTTTGCATTGAGGGCTATCTGAAAACGGCTGTGGCGCTGAAGTTGCCTGAGAATGTGGAGTTGGTGGCATGTGAAACCCGCATGTGGAGCATTCGTTTGTGTCTGATGCTCTACCAGGTTCATTCCTAGATAATGCACTCAAAGGGCACTAAGCATAGAGTGTGAAAACTGAGTTTCCTTGAGAGCTGCTTGGAAGCCTGATGGTGTGTGAAGTTAGTGAGCCAAATGGAGTTGTTCTCCCACAAGAACCACTCGGCTGATCCTTCTTCAATATGCCCTTCACCAACATGCAGTGTTTCCTTGATTGAATTAGCTCTCACACCAATATTTGCGTCTAGAGCCTTTGCATTGAGGGCTATCTGAAAACGGCTGTGGCGCTGAAGTTGCGTGAGAATGTGGAGTTGGTGGCATGTGAAACCCGCATGTGGAGCATTCGTTTGTGTCTGATGCTCTACCAGGTTCATTCCTAGATAATGCACTCAAAGGGCACTAAGCATAGAGTGTGAAAACTGAGTTTCCTTGAGAGCTGCTTGGAAGCCTGATGGTGTGTGAAGTTAGTGAGCCAAATGGAGTTGTTCTCCCACAAGAACCACTCGGCTGATCCTTCTTCAATATGCCCTTCACCAACATGCAGTGTTTCCTTGATTGAATTAGCTCTCACACCAATATTTGTGTCTAGAGCCTTTGCATTGAGGGCTATCTGAAAACGGCTGTGGCGCTGAAGTTGCCTGTGAATGTGGAGTTGGGGGCATGTGAAACCCGCATGTGGAGCATTCGTTTGTGTGGGATGCTCACCAAGCATCATTTCAGTCCTAGGCACTCAAAGGGCACTAAGCATAGAGTGTGAAAACTGAGTTTCCTTGAGAGCTGCTTGGAAGCCTGATGGTGTGTGAAGTTAGTGAGCCAAATGGAGTTGTTCTCCCACAAGAACCACTCGGCTGATCCTTCTTCAATATGCCCTTCACCAACATGCAGTGTTTCCTTGATTGAATTAGCTCTCACACCAATATTTGCGTCTAGAGCCTTTGCATTGAGGGCTATCTGAAAACGGCTGTGGCGCTGAAGTTGCCTGTGAATGTGGAGTTGGTGGCATGTGAAACCCGCATGTGGAGCATTCGTTTGTGTGGGATGCTCACCAAGCTTCATTTCAGTCCTAGGCACTCAAAGGGCACTAAGCATAGAGTGTGAAAACTGAGTTTCCTTGAGAGCTGCTTGGAAGCCTGATGGTGTGTGATGTTAGTGAGCCAAATGGAGTTGTTCTCCCACAAGAACCACTCGGCTGATCCTTCTTCAATATGCCCTTCACCAACATGCAGTGTTTCCTTGATTGAATTAGCTCTCACACCAATATTTGCGTCTAGAGCCTTTGCATTGAGGGCTATCTGAAAACGGCTGTGGCGCTGAAGTTGCCTGTGAATGTGGAGTTGGTGGCATGTGAAAAACGCATGTGGAGTATTCGTTTGTGTGGGATGCTCACCAAGCTTCATTTCAGTCCTAGGCACTCAAAGGGCACTAAGCATAGAGTGTGAAAACTGAGTTTCCTTGAGAGCTGCTTGGAAGCCTGATGGTGTGTGAAGTTAGTGAGCCAAATGGAGTTGTTCTCCCACAAGAACCACTCGGCTGATCCTTCTTCAATATGCCCTTCAGCAATATGCAGTGTTTCCTTGATTGAATTAGCTCTCACACCAATATTTGTGTCTAGAGCCTTTGCATTGAGGGCTATCTGAAAACGGCTGTGGCGCTGAAGTTGCCTGTGAATGTGGAGTTGGTGGCATGTGAAACCCGCATGTGGAGCATTCGCTTCTGTGGGATGCTCTACCAGGTTCATTCCTAGATAATGCACTCAAAGGGCACTAAGCATAGAGTGTGAAAACTGAGTTTCCTTGAGAGCTGCTTGGAAGCCTGATGGTGTGTGAAGTTAGTGAGCCAAATGGAGTTGTTCTCCCACAAGAACCACTCGGCTGATCCTTCTTCAATATGCCCTTCACCAACATGCAGTGTTTCCTTGATTGAATTAGCTCTCACACCAATATTTGCGTCTAGAGCCTTTGCATTGAGGGCTATCTGAAAACGGCTGTGGCGCTGAAGTTGCCTGAGAATGTGGAGTTGTTGGCATGTGAAAAACGCATGTGGAGCATTCGTTTCTGTGGGATGCTCACCAAGCTTCATTTCAGTCCTAGGCACTCAAAGGGCACTAAGCATAGAGTGTGAAAACTGAGTTTCCTTGAGAGCTGCTTGGAAGCCTGATGGTGTGTGAAGTTAGTGAGCCAAATGGAGTTGTTCTCCCACAAGAACCACTCGGCTGATCCTTCTTCAATATGCCCTTCACCAACATGCAGTGTTTCCTTGATTGAATTAGCTCTCACACCAATATTTGCGTCTAGAGCCTTTGCATTGAGGGCTATCTGAAAACGGCTGTGGCGCTGAAGTTGCCTGTGAATGTGGAGTTGGTGTCATGTGAAACCCGCATGTGGAGCATTCGTTTGTGTCTGATGCTCTACCAGGTTCATTCCTAGATAATGCACTCAAAGGGCACTAAGCATAGAGTGTGAAAACTGAGTTTCCTTGAGAGCTGCTTGGAAGCCTGATGGTGTGTGAAGTTAGTGAGCCAAATGGAGTTGTTCTCCCACAAGAACCACTCGGCTGATCCTTCTTCAATACGCCCTTCACCAACATGCAGTGTTTCCTTGATTGAATTAGCTCTCACACCAATATTTGCGTCTAGAGCCTTTGCATTGAGGGCTATCTGAAAACGGCTGTGGCGCTGAAGTTGCCTGAGAATGTGGAGTTGGTGGCATGTGAAACCCGCATGTGGAGCATTCGTTTGTGTCTGATGCTCTACCAGGTTCATTCCTAGATAATGCACTCAAAGGGCACTAAGCATAGAGTGTGAAAACTGAGTTTCCTTGAGAGCTGCTTGGAAGCCTGATGGTGTGTGAAGTTAGTGAGCCAAATGGAGTTGTTCTCCCACAAGAACCACTCGGCTGATCCTTCTTCAATATGCCCTTCACCAACATGCAGTGTTTCCTTGATTGAATTAGCTCTCACACCAATATTTGCGTCTAGAGCCTTTGCATTGAGGGCTATCTGAAAACGGCTGTGGCGCTGAAGTTGCCTGTCAATGTGGAGTTGGTGGCATGTGAAACCTGCATGTGGAGCATTCGTTTGCGTGGGATGCTCACCAAGCTTCATTTCAGTCCTAGGCACTCAAAGGGCACTAAGCATAGAGTGTGAAAACTGAGTTTCCTTGAGAGCTGCTTGGAAGCCTGATGGTGTGTGAAGTTAGTGAGCCAAATGGAGTTGTTCTCCCACAAGAACCACTCGGCTGATCCTTCTTCAATATGCCCTTCACCAATATGCAGTGTTTCCTTGATTGAATTAGCTCTCACACCAATATTTGCGTCTAGAGCCTTTGCATTGAGTGCTATCTGAAAATGGCTGTGGCGCTGAAGTTGCCTGAGAATGTGGAGTTGGTGGCATGGGAAACCCGCATGTGGAGCATTCGTTTGCGTGGGATGCTCTACCAGGTTCATTCCTAGATAATGCACTCAAAGGGCACTAAGCATAGAGTGTGAAAACTGAGTTTCATTGAGACCTGCTTGGAAGCCTGATGGTGTGTGAAGTTAGTGAGCCAAATGGAGTTGTTCTCCCACAAGAACCACTCGGCTGATCCTTCTTCAATATGCCCTTCACCAACATGCAGTGTTTCCTTGATTGAATTAGCTCTCACACCAATATTTGCGTCTAGAGCCTTTGCATTGAGGGCTATCTGAAAACGGCTGTGGCGCTGAAGTTGCCTGTCAATGTGGAGTTGTGGCATGTGAAAAACGCATGTGGAGCATTCGTTTGTGTGGGATGCTCACCAATCTTCATTTCAGTCCTAGGCACTCAAAGGGCACTAAGCATAGAGTGTGAAAACTAAGTTTCCTTGAGAGCTGCTTGGAAGCCTGATGCTATGAGAAGTTAGTGAGCCAAATGGAGTTGTTCTCCCACAAGAACCACTCGGCTGATCCTTCTTCAATATGCCCTTCACCAACATGCAGTGTTTCCTTGATTGAATTAGCTCTCACACCAATATTTGCGTCTAGAGCCTTTGCATTGAGGGCTATCTGAAAACGGCTGTGGCGCTGAAGTTGCCTGTCAATGTGGAGTTGGTGGCATGGGAAACCCGCATGTGGAGCATTCGTTTGTGTGGGATGCTCACCAAGCATCATTTCAGTCCTAGGCACTCAAAGGGCACTAAGCATAGAGTGTGAAAACTGAGTTTCGTTGAGAGCTGCTTGGAAGCCTGATGGTGTGTGAAGTTAGTGAGCCAAATGGAGTTGTTCTCCCACAAGAACCACTCGGCTGATCCTTCTTCAATATGCCCTTCACCAACATGCAGTGTTTCCTTGATTGAATTAGCTCTCACACCAATATTTGCGTCTAGAGCCTTTGCATTGAGGGCTATCTGAAAACGGCTGTGGCGCTGAAGTTGCCTGTCAATGTGGAGTTGTGGCATGTGAAAAACGCATGTGGAGCATTCGTTTCTGTGGGATGCTCACCAAGCTTCATTTCAGTCCTAGGCACTCAAAGGGCACTAAGCATAGAGTGTGAAAACTGAGTTTCCTTGAGAGCTGCTTGGAAGCCTGATGGTGTGTGAAGTTAGTGAGCCAAATGGAGTTGTTCTCCCACAAGAACCACTCGGCTGATCCTTCTTCAATATGCCCTTCACCAATATTCAGTGTTTCCTTGATTGAATTAGCTCTCACACCAATATTTGCGTCTAGAGCCTTTGCATTGAGGGCTATCTGAAAACGGCTGTGGCGCTGAAGTTGCCTGTCAATGTGGAGTTGGTGGCATGTGAAACCCGCATGTGGAGCATTCGTTTGTGTGGGATGCTCTACCAGGTTCATTCCTAGATAATGCACTCAAAGGGCACTAAGCATAGAGTGTGAAAACTGAGTTTCCTTGAGAGCTGCTTGGAAGCCTGATGGTGTGTGAAGTTAGTGAGCCAAATGGAGTTGTTCTCCCACAAGAACCACTCGGCTGATCCTTCTTCAATATGCCCTTCACCAACATGCAGTGTTTCCTTGATTGAATTAGCTCTCACACCAATATTTGCGTCTAGAGCCTTTGCATTGAGGGCTATCTGAAAACGGCTGTGGCGCTGAAGTTTCCTGTCAATGTGGAGTTGGTGGCATGGGAAACCCGCATGTGGAGCATTCGTTTGTGTGGGATGCTCACCAAGCTTCATTTCAGTCCTAGGCACTCAAAGGGCACTAAGCATAGAGTGTGAAAACTGAGTTTCCTTGAGAGCTGCTTGGAAGCCTGATGGTGTGTGAAGTTAGTGAGCCAAATGGAGTTGTTCTCCCACAAGAACCACTCGGCTGATCCTTCTTCAATATGTCCTTCACCAACATGCAGTGTTTCCTTGATTGAATTAGCTCTCACACCAATATTTGCGTCTAGAGCCTTTGCATTGAGTGCTATCTGAAAACGGCTGTGGCACTGAAGTTGCCTGTCAATGTGGAGTTGGTGGCATGTGAAACCCGCATGTGGAGCATTCGTTTGCGTGGGATGCTCACCAAGCTTCATTTCAGTCCTAGGCACTCAAAGGGCACTAAACATAGAGTGTGAAAACTGAGTTTCGTTGAGAGCTGCTTGGAAGCCTGATGGTGTGTGAAGTTAGTGAGCCAAATGGAGTTGTTCTCCCACAAGAACCACTCGGCTGATCCTTCTTCAATATGCCCTTCACCAACATGCAGTGTTTCCTTGATTGAATTAGCTCTCACACCAATATTTGCGTCTAGAGCCTTTGCATTGAGGGCTATCTGAAAACGGCTGTGGCGCTGAAGTTGCCTGTGAATGTGGAGTTGGTGGCATGTGAAACCCGCATGTGGAGCATTCATTTGTGTGGGATGCTCTACCAGATTAATTCCTAGATAATGCACTCAAAGGGCACTAAGCATAGAGTGTGAAAACTGAGTTTCCTTGAGAGCTGCTTGGAAGCCTGATGGTGTGTGAAGTTAGTGAGCCAAATGGAGTTGTTCTCCCACAAGAACCACTCGGCTGATCCTTCTTCAATATGCCCTTCACCAACATGCAGTGTTTCCTTGATTGAATTAGCTCTCACACCAATATTTGCGTCTAGAGCCTTTGCATTGAGGGCTATCTGAAAACGGCTGTGGCGCTGAAGTTGCCTGTGAATGTGGAGTTGGTGGCATGTGAAAAACGCATGTGGAGTATTCGTTTGTTAGGGATGCTCACCAAGCTTCATTTCAGTCCTAGGCACTCAAAGGGCACTAAGCATAGAGTGTGAAAACTGAGTTTCCTTGAGAGCTGCTTGGAAGCCTGATGGAGTGTGAAGTTAGTGAGCCAAATGGAGTTGTTCTCCCACAAGAACCACTCGGCTGATCCTTCTTCAATATGCCCTTCACCAATATGCAGTGTTTCCTTGATTGAATTAGCTCTCACACCAATATTTGTGTCTAGAGCCTTTGCATTGAGGGCTATCTGAAAACGGCTGTGGCGCTGAAGTTGCCTGTGAATGTGGAGTTGGTGGCATGTGAAACCCGCATGTGGAGCATTCGTTTCTGTGGGATGCTCTACCAGGTTCATTCCTAGATAATGCACTCAAAGGGCACTAAGCATAGAGTGTGAAAACTGAGTTTCGTTGAGACCTGCTTGGAAGCCTGATGGTGTGTGAAGTTAGTGAGCCAAATGGAGTTGTTCTCCCACAAGAACCACTCGGCTGATCCTTCTTCAATATGCCCTTCACCAACATGCAGTGTTTCCTTGATTGAATTAGCTCTCACACCAATATTTGCGTCTAGAGCCTTTGCATTGAGGGCTATCTGAAAACGGCTGTGGCGCTGAAGTTGCCTGTCAATGTGGAGTTGTGGCATGTGAAAAACGCATGTGGAGCATTCGTTTGTGTGGGATGCTCACCAATCTTCATTTCAGTCCTAGGCACTCAAAGGGCACTAAGCATAGAGTGTGAAAACTAAGTTTCCTTGAGAGCTGCTTGGAAGCCTGATGCTATGAGAAGTTAGTGAGCCAAATGGAGTTGTTCTCCCACAAGAACCACTCGGCTGATCCTTCTTCAATATGCCCTTCACCAACATGCAGTGTTTCCTTGATTGAATTAGCTCTCACACCAATATTTGCGTCTAGAGCCTTTGCATTGAGTGCTATCTGAAAACGGCTGTGGCGCTGAAGTTGCCTGTCAATGTGGAGTTGGTGGCATGGGAAACCCGCATGTGGAGCATTCGTTTGTGTGGGATGCTCACCAAGCATCATTTCAGTCCTAGGCACTCAAAGGGCACTAAGCATAGAGTGTGAAAACTGAGTTTCCTTGAGAGCTGCTTGGAAGCCTGATGGTGTGTGAAGTTAGTGAGCCAAATGGAGTTGTTCTCCCACAAGAACCACTCGGCTGATCCTTCTTCAATATGCCCTTCACCAATATGCAGTGTTTCCTTGATTGAATTAGCTCTCACACCAATATTTGTGTCTAGAGCCTTTGCATTGAGGGCTATCTGAAAACGGCTGTGGCGCTGAAGTTGCCTGTCAATGTGGAGTTGGTGGCATGTGAAACCCGCATGTGGAGCATTCGTTTGTGTGGGATGCTCTACCAGGTTCATTCCTAGATAATGCACTCAAAGGGCACTAAGCATAGAGTGTGAAAACTGAGTTTCCTTGAGAGCTGCTTGGAAGCCTGATGGTGTGTGAAGTTAGTGAGCCAAATGGAGTTGTTCTCCCACAAGAACCACTCGGCTGATCCTTCTTCAATATGCCCTTCACCAACATGCAGTGTTTCCTTGATTGAATTAGCTCTCACACCAATATTTGCATCTAGAGCCTTTGCATTGAGGGCTATCTGAAAACGGCTGTGGCGCTGAAGTTGCCTGTCAATGTGGAGTTGGTGGCATGGGAAACCCGCATGTGGAGCATTCGTGTGTGTGGGATGCTCACCAAGCTTCATTTCAGTCCTAGGCACTCAAAGGGCACTAAGCATAGAGTGTGAAAACTGAGTTTCCTTGAGAGCTGCTTGGAAGCCTGATGGTGTGTGAAGTTAGTGAGCCAAATGGAGTTGTTCTCCCACAAGAACCACTCGGCTGATCCTTCTTCAATATGTCCTTCACCAACATGCAGTGTTTCCTTGATTGAATTAGCTCTCACACCAATATTTGCGTCTAGAGCCTTTGCATTGAGTGCTATCTGAAAACGGCTGTGGCACTGAAGTTGCCTGTCAATGTGGAGTTGGTGGCATGTGAAACCCGCATGTGGAGCATTCGTTTGTGTGGGATGCTCACCAAGCTTCATTTCAGTCCTAGGCACTCAAAGGGCACTAAGCATAGAGTGTGAAAACTGAGTTTCGTTGAGAGCTGCTTGGAAGCCTGATGGTGTGTGAAGTTAGTGAGCCAAATGGAGTTGTTCTCCCACAAGAACCACTCGGCTGATCCTTCTTCAATATGCCCTTCACCAACATGCAGTGTTTCCTTGATTGAATTAGCTCTCACACCAATATTTGCGTCTAGAGCCTTTGCATTGAGTGCTATCTGAAAACGGCTGTGGCGCTGAAGTTGCCTGTGAATGTGGAGTTGGTGGCATGTGAAACCCGCATGTGGAGCATTCATTTGTGTGGGATGCTCTACCAGATTAATTCCTAGATAATGCACTCAAAGGGCACTAAGCATAGAGTGTGAAAACTGAGTTTCCTTGAGAGCTGCTTGGAAGCCTGATGGTGTGTGAAGTTAGTGAGCCAAATGGAGTTGTTCTCCCACAAGAACCACTCGGCTGATCCTTCTTCAATATGCCCTTCACCAACATGCAGTGTTTCCTTGATTGAATTAGCTCTCACACCAATATTTGCGTCTAGAGCCTTTGCATTGAGGGCTATCTGAAAACGGCTGTGGCGCTGAAGTTGCCTGTGAATGTGGAGTTGGTGGCATGTGAAAAACGCATGTGGAGTATTCGTTTGTTTGGGATGCTCACCAAGCTTCATTTCAGTCCTAGGCACTCAAAGGGCACTAAGCATAGAGTGTGAAAACTGAGTTTCCTTGAGAGCTGCTTGGAAGCCTGATGGTGTGTGAAGTTAGTGAGCCAAATGGAGTTGTTCTCCCACAAGAACCACTCGGCTGATCCTTCTTCAATATGCCCTTCAGCAATATGCAGTGTTTCCTTGATTGAATTAGCTCTCACACCAATATTTGTGTCTAGAGCCTTTGCATTGAGGGCTATCTGAAAACGGCTGTGGCGCTGAAGTTGCCTGTGAATGTGGAGTTGGTGGCATGTGAAACCCGCATGTGGAGCATTCGTTTCTGTGGGATGCTCTATCAGGTTCATTCCTAGATAATGCACTCAAAGGGCACTAAGCATAGAGTGTGAAAACTGAGTTTCCTTGAGAGCTGCTTGGAAGCCTGATGGTGTGTGAAGTTAGTGAGCCAAATGGAGTTGTTCTCCCACAAGAACCAGTCGGCCGATCCTTCTTCAATATGCCCTTCAACAACATGCAGTGTTTCCTCGATTGAATTAGCTCTCACACCAATATTTGCGTCTAGAGCCTTTGCATTGAGGGCTATCTGAAAACGGCTGTGGCGCTGAAGTTGCTTGTGAATGTGGAGTTGGTGGCATGTGAAACCCGCATGTGGAGCATTCGTTTGTGTGGGATGCTCACCAAGCTTCATTTCAGTCCTAGGCACTCAAAGGGCACTAAGCATAGAGTGTGAAAACTGAGTTTCCTTGAGAGCTGCTTGGAAGCCTGATGGTGTGTGAAGTTAGTGAGCCAAATGGAGTTGTTCTCCCACAAGAACCACTCGGCTGATCCTTCTTCAATATGCCCTTCACCAACATGCAGTGTTTCCTCGATTGAATTAGCTCTCACACCAATATTTGCGTCTAGAGCGTTTGCATTGAGTGCTATCTGAAAACGGCTGTGGCGCTGAAGTTGCCTGTGAATGTGGAGTTGGTGGCATGTGAAAAACGCATGTGGAGCATTCGTTTGTGTGGGATGCTCACCAAGCTTCATTTCAGTCCTAGGCACTCAAAGGGCACTAAGCATAGAGTGTGAAAACTGAGTTTCCTTGAGAGCTGCTTGGAAGCCTGATGGTGTGTGAAGTTAGTGAGCCAAATGGAGCTGTTCTCCCACAAGAACCACTCGGCTGATCCTTCTTTAATATGCCCTTCACCAACATGCAGTGTTTCCTTGATTGAATTAGCTCTCACACCAATATTTGCGTCTAGAGCCTTTGCATTGAGGGCTATCTGAAAACGGCTGTGGCACTGAAGTTGCCTGTGAATGTGGAGTTGGTGGCATGTGAAACCCGCATGTGGAGCATTCGTTTGTGTGGGATGCTCACCAAGCTTCATTTCAGTCCTAGGCACTCAAAGGGCACTAAGCATAGAGTGTGAAAACTGAGTTTCCTTGAGAGCTGCTTGGAAGCCTGATGGTGTGTGAAGTTAGTGAGCCAAATGGAGTTGTTCTCCCACAAGAACCACTCGGCTGATCCTTCTTCAATATGCCCTTCACCAACATGCAGTGTTTCCTTGATTGAATTAGCTCTCACACCAATATTTGCGTCTAGAGCCTTTGCATTGAGGGCTATCTGAAAACGGCTGTGGCGCTGAAGTTGCCTGAGAATGTGGAGTTGGTGGCATGTGAAAAACGCATGTGGAGCATTCGTTTCTGTGGGATGCTCACCAAGCTTCATTTCAGTCCTAGGCACTCAAAGGGCACTAAGCATAGAGTGTGAAAACTGAGTTTCCTTGAGAGCTGCTTGGAAGCCTGATGGTGTGTGAAGTTAGTGAGGCAAATGGAGTTGTTCTCCCACAAGAACCACTCGGCTGATCCTTCTTCAATATGCCCTTCACCAACATGCAGTGTTTCCTTGATTGAATTAGCTCTCACACCAATATTTGCGTCTAGAGCCTTTGCATTGAGGGCTATCTGAAAACGGCTGTGGCGCTGAAGTTGCCTGTCAATGTGGAGTTGGTGGCATGTGAAAAACGCATGTGGAGCATTCGTTTGTGTGGGATGCTCACCAAGCTTCATTTCAGTCCTAGGCACTCAAAGGGCACTAAGCATAGAGTGTGAAAACTGAGTTTCGTTGAGAGCTGCTTGGAAGCCTGATGGTGTGTGAAGTTAGTGAGCCAAATGGAGTTGTTCTCCCACAAGAACCACTCGGCTGATCCTTCTTCAATATGCCCTTCACCAACATGCAGTGTTTCCTTGATTGAATTAGCTCTCACACCAATATTTGCGTCTAGAGCCTTTGCATTGAGGGCTATCTGAAAACGGCTGTGGCGCTGAAGTTGCCTGTCAAGGTGGAGTTGGTGGCATGTGAAAAACGCATGTGGAGCATTCGTTTCTGTGGGATGCTCACCAAGCTTCATTTCAGTCCTAGGCACTCAAAGGGCACTAAGCATAGAGTGTGAAAACTGAGTTTCCTTGAGAGCTGCTTGGAAGCCTGATGGTGTGTGAAGTTAGTGAGCCAAATGGAGTTGTTCTCCCACAAGAACCACTCGGCTGATCCTTCTTCAATATGCCCTTCACCAATATGCAGTGTTTCCTTGATTGAATTAGCTCTCACACCAATATTTGCGTCTAGAGCCTTTGCATTGAGGGCTATCTGAAAACGGCTGTGGCGCTGAAGTTGCCTGTCAATGTGGAGTTGGTGTCATGTGAAACCCGCATGTGGAGCATTCGTTTCTGTGGGATGCTCACCAAGCTTCATTTCAGTCCTAGGCACTCAAAGGGCACTAAGCATAGAGTGTGAAAATTGAGTTTCCATGAGAGCTGCTTGGAAGCCTGATGGTGTGTGAAGTTAGTGAGCCAAATGGAGTTGTTCTCCCACAAGAACCACTCGGCTGATCCTTCTTCAATATGCCCTTCACCAACATGCAGTGTTTCCTTGATTGAATTAGCTCTCACACCAATATTTGCATCTAGAGCCTTTGCATTGAGGGCTATCTGAAAACGGCTGTGGCGCTGAAGTTGCCTGAGAATGTGAAGTTGGTGGCATGTGAAACCCGCATGTGGAGCATTCGTTTGTGTGGGATGCTCTACCACTTTCATTCCTAGATAATGCACTCAAAGGGCACTAAGCATAGAGTGTGAAAACTGAGTTTCCTTGAGAGCTGCTTGGAAGCCTGATGGTGTGTGAAGTTAGTGAGCCAAATGGAGTTGTTCTCCCACAAGAACCACTCGGCTGATCCTTCTTCAATATGCCCTTCACCAACATGCAGTGTTTCCTTGATTGAATTAGCTCTCACACCAATATTTGCGTCTAGAGCCTTTGCATTGAGGGCTATCTGAAAACGGCTGTGGCGCTGAAGTTGCCTGTCAATGTGGGGTTGGTGGCATGTGAAACCCGCATGTGGAGCATTTGTTTGTGTGGGATGCTTTACCAGGTTCATTCCTAGATAATGCACTCAAAGGGCACTAAGCATAGAGTGTGAAAACTGAGTTTCTTTGAGAGCTGCTTGGAAGCCTGATGGTGTGTGAAGTTAGTGAGCCAAATGGAGTTGTTCTCCCACAAGAACCACTCGGCTGATCCTTCTTCAATATGCCCTTCACCAACATGCAGTGTTTCCTTGATTGAATTAGCTCTCACACCAATATTTGCGTCTAGAGCCTTTGCATTGAGGGCTATCTGAAAACGGCTGTGGCGTTGAAGTTGCCTGTCAATGTGGAGTTGGTGGCATGTGAAACCCGCATGTGGAGCATTCGTTTCTGTGGGATGCTCACCAAGCTTCATTTCAGTCCTAGGCACTCAAAGGGCACTAAGCATAGAGTGTGAAAATTGAGTTTCCTTGAGAGCTGCTTGGAAGCCTGATGGTGTGTGAAGTTAGTGAGCCAAATGGAGTTGTTCTCCCACAAGAACCACTCAGCTGATCCTTCTTCAATATGCCCTACACCAACATGCAGTGTTTCCTTGATTGAATTAGCTCTCACACCAATATTTGCATCTAGAGCCTTTGCATTGAGTGCTATCTGAAAACGGCTGTGGCGCTGAAGTTGCCTGAGAATGTGGAGTTGGTGGCATGTGAAACCCGCATGTGGAGCATTCGTTTGTTTGGGATGCTCCCCAAGCTTCATTTCAGTCCTAGGTAATGCACTCAAAGGGCACTAAGCATAGAGTGTGAAAACTAAGTTTCCTTGAGAGCTGCTTGGAAGCCTGATGGTGTGTGAAGTTAGTGAGCCAAATGGAGTTGTTCTCCCACAAGAACCACTCGGCTGATCCTTCTTCAATATGTCCTTCACCAACATGCAGTGTTTCCTTGATTGAATTAGCTCTCACACCAATATTTGCGTCTAGAGCCTTTGCATTGAGTGCTATCTGAAAACGGCTGTGGCACTGAAGTTGCCTGTCAATGTGGAGTTGGTGGCATGTGAAACCCGCATGTGGAGCATTCGTTTGTGTGGGATGCTCACCAAGCTTCATTTCAGTCCTAGGCACTCAAAGGGCACTAAGCATAGAGTGTGAAAACTGAGTTTCGTTGAGAGCTGCTTGGAAGCCTGATGGTGTGTGAAGTTAGTGAGCCAAATGGAGTTGTTCTCCCACAAGAACCACTCGGCTGATCCTTCTTCAATATGCCCTTCACCAACATGCAGTGTTTCCTTGATTGAATTAGCTCTCACACCAATATTTGCGTCTAGAGCCTTTGCATTGAGGGCTATCTGAAAACGGCTGTGGCGCTGAAGTTGCCTGTGAATGTGGAGTTGGTGGCATGTGAAACCCGCATGTGGAGCATTCGTTTGTGTGGGATGCTCTACCAGATTCATTCCTAGATAATGCACTCAAAGGGCACTAAGCATAGAGTGTGAAAACTGAGTTTCCTTGAGAGCTGCTTGGAAGCCTGATGGTGTGTGAAGTTAGTGAGCCAAATGGAGTTGTTCTCCCACAAGAACCACTCGGCTGATCCTTCTTCAATATGCCCTTCACCAACATGCAGTGTTTCCTTGATTGAATTAGCTCTCACACCAATATTTGCGTCTAGAACCTTTGCATTGAGTGCTATCTGAAAACGGCTGTGGCGCTGAAGTTGCCTGTCAATGTGGAGTTGGTGGCATTTGAAACCCGCATGTGGAGCATTCGTTTGTGTGGGATGCTCACCAAGCTTCATTTCAGTCCTAGGCACTCAAAGGGCACTAAGCATAGAGTGTGAAAACTGAGTTTCCTTGAGAGCTGCTTGGAAGCCTGATGGTGTGTGAAGTTAGTGAGCCAAATGGAGTTGTTCTCCCACAAGAACCACTCGGCTGATCCTTCTTCAATATGTCCTTCACCAACATGCAGTGTTTCCTTGATTGAATTAGCTCTCACACCAATATTTGCGTCTAGAGCCTTTGCATTGAGTGCTATCTGAAAACGGCTGTGGCGCTGAAGTTGCCTGTGAATGTGGAGTTGGTGGCATGTGAAACCCGCATGTGGAGCATTCGTTTGTGTGGGATGCTCACCAAGCATCATTTCAGTCCTAGGCACTCAAAGGGCACTAAGCATAGAGTGTGAAAACTGAGTTTCCTTGAGAGCTGCTTGGAAGCCTGATGGTGTGTGAAGTTAGTGAGCCAAATGGAGTTGTTCTCCCACAAGAACCACTCGGCTGATCCTTCTTCAATATGCCCTTCACCAACATGCAGTGTTTCCTTGATTGAATTAGCTCTCACACCAATATTTGTGTCTAGAGCCTTTGCATTGAGTGCTATCTGAAAACGGCTGTGGCGCTGAAGTTGCCTGTGAATGTGGAGTTGGTGGCATGTGAAACCCGCATGTGGAGCATTCGTTTCTGTGGGATGCTCTACCAGGTTCATTCCTAGATACTGCACTCAAAAGGCACTAAGCATAGAGTGTGAAAACTGAGTTTCGTTGAGAGCTGCTTGGAAGCCTGATGGTGTGTGAAGTTAGTGAGCCAAATGGAGTTGTTCTCCCACAAGAACCAGTCGGCCGATCCTTCTTCAATATGCCCTTCAACAACATGCAGTGTTTCCTCGATTGAATTAGCTCTCACACCAATATTTGCGTCTAGAGCCTTTGCATTGAGTGCTATCTGAAAACGGCTGTGGCACTGAAGTTGCTTGTGAATGTGGAGTTGGTGGCATGTGAAACCCGCATGTGGAGCATTCGTTTGTGTGGGATGCTCACCAAGCTTCATTTCAGTCCTAGGCACTCAAAGGGCACTAAGCATAGAGTGTGAAAACTGAGTTTCCTTGAGAGCTGCTTGGAAGCCTGATGGTGTGTGAAGTTAGTGAGCCAAATGGAGTTGTTCTCCCACAAGAACCACTCGGCTGATCCTTCTTCAATATGCCCTTCACCAACATGCAGTGTTTCCTCGATTGAATTAGCTCTCACACCAATATTTGCGTCTAGAGCCTTTGCATTGAGTGCTATCTGAAAACGGCTGTGGCGCTGAAGTTGCCTGAGAATGTGGAGTTGGTGGCATGTGAAACCCGCATGTGGAGCATTCGTTTGTGTGGGATGCTCACCAAGCTTCATTTCAGTCCTAGGCACTCAAAGGGCACTAAGCATAGAGTGTGAAAACTGAGTTTCCTTGAGAGCTGCTTGGAAGCCTGATGGTGTGTGAAGTTAGTGAGCCAAATGGAGTTGTTCTCCCACAAGAACCACTCAGCTGATCCTTCTTCAATATGCCCTTCACCAACATGCAGTGTTTCCTTGATTGAATTAGCTCTCACACCAATATTTGCATCTAGAGCCTTTGCATTGAGGGCTATCTGAAAACGGCTGTGGCGCTGAAGTTGCCTGTGAATGTGGAGTTGGTGGCATGTGAAAAACGCATGTTGAGTATTCGTTTGTGTGGGATGCTCACCAAGCTTCATTTCAGTCCTAGGCACTCAAAGGGCACTAAGCATAGAGTGTGAAAACTGAGTTTCCTTGAGAGCTGCTTGGAAGCCTGATGGTGTGTGAAGTTAGTGAGCCAAATGGAGTTGTTCTCCCACAAGAACCACTCGGCTGATCCTTCTTCAATATGCCCTTCACCAACATGCAGTGTTTCCTTGATTGAATTAGCTCTCACACCAATATTTGTGTCTAGAGCCTTTGCATTGAGTGCTATCTGAAAACGGCTGTGGCGCTGAAGTTGCCTGTGAATGTGGAGTTGGTGGCATGTGAAACCCGCATGTGGAGCATTCGTTTCTGTGGGATGCTCTACCAGGTTCATTCCTAGATACTGCACTCAAAAGGCACTAAGCATAGAGTGTGAAAACTGAGTTTCCTTGAGAGCTGCTTGGAAGCCTGATGGTGTGTGAAGTTAGTGAGCCAAATGGAGTTGTTCTCCCACAAGAACCAGTCGGCCGATCCTTCTTCAATATGCCCTTCAACAACATGCAGTGTTTCCTCGATTGAATTAGCTCTCACACCAATATTTGCGTCTAGAGCCTTTGCATTGAGTGCTATCTGAAAACGGCTGTGGCACTGAAGTTGCTTGTGAATGTGGAGTTGGTGGCATGTGAAACCCGCATGTGGAGCATTCGTTTGTGTGGGATGCTCACCAAGCTTCATTTCAGTCCTAGGCACTCAAAGGGCACTAAGCATAGAGTGTGAAAACTGAGTTTCCTTGAGAGCTGCTTGGAAGCCTGATGGTGTGTGAAGTTAGTGAGCCAAATGGAGTTGTTCTCCCACAAGAACCACTCGGCTGATCCTTCTTCAATATGCCCTTCACCAACATGCAGTGTTTCCTCGATTGAATTAGCTCTCACACCAATATTTGCGTCTAGAGCCTTTGCATTGAGGGCTATCTGAAAACGGCTGTGGCGCTGAAGTTGCCTGAGAATGTGGAGTTGGTGGCATGTGAAACCCGCATGTGGAGCATTCGTTTGTGTGGGATGCTCACCAAGCTTCATTTCAGTCCTAGGCACTCAAAGGGCACTAAGCATAGAGTGTGAAAACTGAGTTTCCTTGAGAGCTGCTTGGAAGCCTGATGGTGTGTGAAGTTAGTGAGCCAAATGGAGTTGTTCTCCCACAAGAACCACTCGGCTGATCCTTCTTCAATATGCCCTTCACCAACATGCAGTGTTTCCTTGATTGAATTAGCTCTCACACCAATATTTGCATCTAGAGCCTTTGCATTGAGGGCTATCTGAAAACGGCTGTGGCGCTGAAGTTGCCTGTGAATGTGGAGTTGGTGGCATGTGAAAAACGCATGTTGAGTATTCGTTTGTGTGGGATGCTCACCAAGCTTCATTTCAGTCCTAGGCACTCAAAGGGCACTAAGCATAGAGTGTGAAAACTGAGTTTCCTTGAGAGCTGCTTGGAAGCCTGATGGTGTGTGAAGTTAGTGAGCCAAATGGAGTTGTTCTCCCACAAGAACCACTTGGCTGATCCTTCTTCAATATGCCCTTCACCAACATGCAGTGTTTCCTTGATTGAATTAGCTCTCACACCAATATTTGCGTCTAGAGCCTTTGCATTGAGGGCTATCTGAAAACGGCTGTGGCACTGAAGTTGCCTGAGAATATGGAGTTGGTGGCATGTGAAACCCGCATGTGGAGCATTCGTTTCTGTGGGATGCTCACCAAGCTTCATTTCAGTCCTAGGCACTCAAAGGGCACTAAGCATAGAGTGTGAAAACTGAGTTTCCTTGAGAGCTGCTTGGAAGCCTGATGGTGTGTGAAGTTAGTGAGCCAAATGGAGTTGTTCTCCCACAAGAACCACTCGGCTGATCCTTCTTCAATATGCCCTTCACCAACATGCAGTGTTTCCTTGATTGAATTAGCTCTCACACCAATATTTGCGTCTAGAGCCTTTGCATTGAGGGCTATCTGAAAACGGCTGTGGCGCTGAAGTTGCCTGTGAATGTGGAGTTGGTGGCATGTGAAACCCGCATGTGGAGCATTCGTTTGTGTGGGATGCTCACCAAGCTTCATTTCAGTCCTAGGCACTCAAAGGGCACTAAGCATAGAGTGTGAAAACTGAGTTTCCTTGAGAGCTGCTTGGAAGCCTGATGGTGTGTGAAGTTAGTGAGCCAAATGGAGTTGTTCTCCCACAAGAACCACTAGGCTGATCCTTCTTCAATATGCCCTTCACCAACATGCAGTGTTTCCTTGATTGAATTAGCTCTCACACCAATATTTGCGTCTAGAGCCTTTGCATTGAGGGCTATCTGAAAACGGCTGTGGCGCTGAAGTTGCCTGAGAATGTGGAGTTGGTGGCATGTGAAACCCGCATGTGGAGCATTCGTTTGTGTCTGATGCTCACCAAGCTTCATTTCAGTCCTAGGCACTCAAAGGGCACTAAGCATAGAGTGTGAAAACTGAGTTTCCTTGAGAGCTGCTTGGAAGCCTGATGGTGTGTGAAGTTAGTGAGCCAAATGGAGTTGTTCTCCCACAAGAACCACTCGGCTGATCCTTCTTCAATATGCCCTTCACCAACATGCAGTGTTTCCTTGATTGAATTAGCTCTCACACCAATATTTGCGTCTAGAGCCTTTGCATTGAGGGCTATCTGAAAACGGCTGTGGCGCTGAAGTTGCCTGTCAATGTGGAGTTGGTGGCATGTGAAACCCGCATGTGGAGCATTCGTTTGTGTCTGATGCTCTACCAGGTTCATTCCTAGATAATGCACTCAAAGGGCACTAAGCATAGAGTGTGAAAACTGAGTTTCGTTGAGAGCTGCTTGGAAGCCTGATGGTGTGTGAAGTTAGTGAGCCAAATGGAGTTGTTCTCCCACAAGAACCACTCGGCTGATCCTTCTTCAATATGCCCTTCACCAACATGCAGTGTTTCCTTGATTGAATTAGCTCTCACACCAATATTTGCGTCTAGAGCCTTTGCATTGAGGGCTATCTGAAAACGGCTGTGGCGCTGAAGTTGCCTGAGAATGTGGAGTTGGTGGCATGTGAAACCCGCATGTGGAGCATTCGTTTGTGTCTGATGCTCTACCAGGTTCATTCCTAGATAATGCACTCAAAGGGCACTAAGCATAGAGTGTGAAAACTGAGTTTCCTTGAGAGCTGCTTGGAAGCCTGATGGTGTGTGAAGTTAGTGAGCCAAATGGAGTTGTTCTCCCACAAGAACCACTCGGCTGATCCTTCTTCAATATGCCCTTCACCAACATGCAGTGTTTCCTTGATTGAATTAGCTCTCACACCAATATTTGCGTCTAGAGCCTTTGCATTGAGGGCTATCTGAAAACGGCTGTGGCGCTGAAGTTTCCTGTCAATGTGGAGTTGGTGGCATGTGAAAAACGCATGTGGAGCATTCGTTTCTGTGGGATGCTCACCAAGCTTCATTTCAGTCCTAGGCACTCAAAGGGCACTAAGCATAGAGTGTGAAAACTGAGTTTCCTTGAGAGCTGCTTGGAAGCCTGATGGTGTGTGAAGTTAGTGAGCCAAATGGAGTTGTTCTCCCACAAGAACCACTCGGCTGATCCTTCTTCAATATGCCCTTCACCAACATGCAGTGTTTCCTTGATTGAATTAGCTCTCACACCAATATTTGCATCTAGAGCCTTTGCATTGAGTGCTATCTGAAAACGGCTGTGGCGCTGAAGTTGCCTGAGAATGTGGAGTTGGTGGCATGTGAAACCCGCATGTGGAGCATTCGTTTGTGTGGGATGCTCACCAAGCTTCATTTCAGTCCTAGGCACTCAAAGGGCACTAAGCATAGAGTGTGAAAACTGAGTTTCCTTGAGAGCTGCTTGGAAGCCTGATGGTGTGTGAAGTTAGTGAGCCAAATGGAGTTGTTCTCCCACAAGAACCACTCGGCTGATCCTTCTTCAATATGCCCTTCACCAACATGCAGTGTTTCCTTGATTGAATTAGCTCTCACACCAATATTTGCGTCTAGAGCCTTTGCATTGAGGGCTATCTGAAAACGGCTGTGGCGCTGAAGTTGCCTGTCAATGTGGAGTTGGTGGCATGTGAAACCCGCATGTGGAGCATTCGTTTGTGTCTGATGCTCTACCAGGTTCATTCCTAGATAATGCACTCAAAGGGCACTAAGCATAGAGTGTGAAAACTGAGTTTCGTTGAGAGCTGCTTGGAAGCCTGATGGTGTGTGAAGTTAGTGAGCCAAATGGAGTTGTTCTCCCACAAGAACCACTCGGCTGATCCTTCTTCAATATGCCCTTCACCAACATGCAGTGTTTCCTTGATTGAATTAGCTCTCACACCAATATTTGCGTCTAGAGCCTTTGCATTGAGGGCTATCTGAAAACGGCTGTGGCGCTGAAGTTGCCTGAGAATGTGGAGTTGGTGGCATGTGAAACCCGCATGTGGAGCATTCGTTTGTGTCTGATGCTCTACCAGGTTCATTCCTAGATAATGCACTCAAAGGGCACTAAGCATAGAGTGTGAAAACTGAGTTTCCTTGAGAGCTGCTTGGAAGCCTGATGGTGTGTGAAGTTAGTGAGCCAAATGGAGTTGTTCTCCCACAAGAACCACTCGGCTGATCCTTCTTCAATATGCCCTTCACCAACATGCAGTGTTTCCTTGATTGAATTAGCTCTCACACCAATATTTGCGTCTAGAGCCTTTGCATTGAGGGCTATCTGAAAACGGCTGTGGCGCTGAAGTTTCCTGTCAATGTGGAGTTGGTGGCATGTGAAAAACGCATGTGGAGCATTCGTTTCTGTGGGATGCTCACCAAGCTTCATTTCAGTCCTAGGCACTCAAAGGGCACTAAGCATAGAGTGTGAAAACTGAGTTTCCTTGAGAGCTGCTTGGAAGCCTGATGGTGTGTGAAGTTAGTGAGCCAAATGGAGTTGTTCTCCCACAAGAACCACTCGGCTGATCCTTCTTCAATATGCCCTTCACCAACATGCAGTGTTTCCTTGATTGAATTAGCTCTCACACCAATATTTGCATCTAGAGCCTTTGCATTGAGTGCTATCTGAAAACGGCTGTGGCGCTGAAGTTGCCTGAGAATGTGGAGTTGGTGGCATGTGAAACCCGCATGTGGAGCATTCGTTTGTGTGGGATGCTCACCAAGCTTCATTTCAGTCCTAGGCACTCAAAGGGCACTAAGCATAGAGTGTGAAAACTGAGTTTCCTTGAGAGCTGCTTGGAAGCCTGATGGTGTGTGAAGTTAGTGAGCCAAATGGAGTTGTTCTCCCACAAGAACCACTCGGCTGATCCTTCTTCAATATGCCCTTCACCAACATGCAGTGTTTCCTTGATTGAATTAGCTCTCACACCAATATTTGCGTCTAGAGCCTTTGCATTGAGGGCTATCTGAAAACGGCTGTGGCGCTGAAGTTGCCTGTGAATGTGGAGTTGGTGGCATGTGAAACCCGCATGTGGAGCATTCGTTTGTGTGGGATGCTCACCAAGCTTCATTTCAGTCCTAGGCACTCAAAGGGCACTAAGCATAGAGTGTGAAAACTGAGTTTCCTTGAGAGCTGCTTGGAAGCCTGATGGTGTGTGAAGTTAGTGAGCCAAATGGAGTTGTTCTCCCACAAGAACCACTCGGCTGATCCTTCTTCAATATGCCCTTCACCAACATGCAGTGTTTCCTTGATTGAATTAGCTCTCACACCAATATTTGCGTCTAGAGCCTTTGCATTGAGGGCTATCTGAAAACGGCTGTGGCGCTGAAGTTGCCTGAGAATGTGGAGTTGGTGGCATGTGAAACCCGCATGTGGAGCATTCGTTTGTGTCTGATGCTCACCAAGCTTCATTTCAGTCCTAGGCACTCAAAGGGCACTAAGCATAGAGTGTGAAAACTGAGTTTCCTTGAGAGCTGCTTGGAAGCCTGATGGTGTGTGAAGTTAGTGAGCCAAATGGAGTTGTTCTCCCACAAGAACCACTCGGCTGATCCTTCTTCAATATGCCCTTCACCAACATGCAGTGTTTCCTTGATTGAATTAGCTCTCACACCAATATTTGCGTCTAGAGCCTTTGCATTGAGGGCTATCTGAAAACGGCTGTGGCGCTGAAGTTGCCTGTCAATGTGGAGTTGGTGGCATGTGAAACCCGCATGTGGAGCATTCGTTTGTGTCTGATGCTCTACCAGGTTCATTCCTAGATAATGCACTCAAAGGGCACTAAGCATAGAGTGTGAAAACTGAGTTTCCTTGAGAGCTGCTTGGAAGCCTGATGGTGTGTGAAGTTAGTGAGCCAAATGGAGTTGTTCTCCCACAAGAACCACTCGGCTGATCCTTCTTCAATATGCCCTTCACCAACATGCAGTGTTTCCTTGATTGAATTAGCTCTCACACCAATATTTGCGTCTAGAGCCTTTGCATTGAGGGCTATCTGAAAACGGCTGTGGCGCTGAAGTTTCCTGTCAATGTGGAGTTGGTGGCATGTGAAAAACGCATGTGGAGCATTCGTTTCTGTGGGATGCTCACCAAGCTTCATTTCAGTCCTAGGCACTCAAAGGGCACTAAGCATAGAGTGTGAAAACTGAGTTTCCTTGAGAGCTGCTTGGAAGCCTGATGGTGTGTGAAGTTAGTGAGCCAAATGGAGTTGTTCTCCCACAAGAACCACTCGGCTGATCCTTCTTCAATATGCCCTTCACCAACATGCAGTGTTTCCTTGATTGAATTAGCTCTCACACCAATATTTGCATCTAGAGCCTTTGCATTGAGTGCTATCTGAAAACGGCTGTGGCGCTGAAGTTGCCTGAGAATGTGGAGTTGGTGGCATGTGAAACCCGCATGTGGAGCATTCGTTTGTGTGGGATGCTCACCAAGCTTCATTTCAGTCCTAGGCACTCAAAGGGCACTAAGCATAGAGTGTGAAAACTGAGTTTCCTTGAGAGCTGCTTGGAAGCCTGATGGTGTGTGAAGTTAGTGAGCCAAATGGAGTTGTTCTCCCACAAGAACCACTCGGCTGATCCTTCTTCAATATGCCCTTCACCAACATGCAGTGTTTCCTTGATTGAATTAGCTCTCACACCAATATTTGCGTCTAGAGCCTTTGCATTGAGGGCTATCTGAAAACGGCTGTGGCGCTGAAGTTGCCTGTGAATGTGGAGTTGGTGGCATGTGAAAAACGCATGTTGAGTATTCGTTTGTGTGGGATGCTCACCAAGCTTCATTTCAGTCCTAGGCACTCAAAGGGCACTAAGCATAGAGTGTGAAAACTGAGTTTCCTTGAGAGCTGCTTGGAAGCCTGATGGTGTGTGAAGTTAGTGAGCCAAATGGAGTTGTTCTCCCACAAGAACCACTCGGCTGATCCTTCTTCAATATGCCCTTCACCAACATGCAGTGTTTCCTTGATTGAATTAGCTCTCACACCAATATTTGCGTCTAGAGCCTTTGCATTGAGGGCTATCTGAAAACGGCTGTGGCGCTGAAGTTGCCTGTGAATGTGGAGTTGGTGGCATGTGAAAAACGCATGTTGAGTATTCGTTTGTGTGGGATGCTCACCAAGCTTCATTTCAGTCCTAGGCACTCAAAGGGCACTAAGCATAGAGTGTGAAAACTGAGTTTCCTTGAGAGCTGCTTGGAAGCCTGATGGTGTGTGAAGTTAGTGAGCTAAATGGAGTTGTTCTCCCACAAGAACCACTTGGCTGATCCTTCTTCAATATGTCCTTCACCAACATGCAGTGTTTCCTTGATTGAATTAGCTCTCACACCAATATTTGCGTCTAGAGCCTTTGAATTGAGGGCTATCTGAAAACGGCTGTGGCACTGAAGTTGCCTGAGAATATGGAGTTGGTGGCATGTGAAACCCGCATGTGGAGCATTCGTTTCTGTGGGATGCTCACCAAGCTTCATTTCAGTCCTAGGCACTCAAAGGGCACTAAGCATAGAGTGTGAAAACTGAGTTTCCTTGAGAGCTGCTTGGAAGCCTGATGGTGTGTGAAGTTAGTGAGCCAAATGGAGTTGTTCTCCCACAAGAACCACTCGGCTGATCCTTCTTCAATATGCCCTTCACCAACATGCAGTATTTCCTTGATTGAATTAGCTCTCACACCAATATTTGCGTCTAGAGCCTTTGCATTGAGGGCTATCTGAAAACGGCTGTGGCGCTGAAGTTGCCTGTCAATGTGGAGTTGGTGGCATGTGAAAAACGCATGTGGAGCATTCGTTTGTGTCTGATGCTCACCAAGCTTCATTTCAGTCCTAGGAACTCAAAGGGCACTAAGCATAGAGTGTGAAAACTGAGTTTCCTTGAGAGCTGCTTGGAAGCCTGATGGTGTGTGAAGTTAGTGAGCCAAATGGAGTTGTTCTCCCACAAGAACCACTTGGCTGATCCTTCTTCAATATGCCCTTCACCAATATGCAGTGTTTCCTTGATTGAATTAGCTCTCACACCAATATTTGCATCTACAGCCTTTGCATTGAGGGCTATCTGAAAACGCCTGTGGCGCTGAAGTTGCCTGTCAATATGGAGTTGGTGGCATGTGAAACCCGCATGTGGAGCATTCGTTTGTGTGGGATGCACTAGCACTTTCATTCCTAGATAATGCACTCAAAGGGCACTAAGCATAGAGTGTGAAAACTGAGTTTCCTTGAGAGCTGCTTGGAAGCCTGATGGTGTGTGAAGTTAGTGAGCCAAATGGAGTTGTTCTCCCACAAGAACCACTCGGCTGATCCTTCTTCAATATGCCCTTCACCAACATGCAGTGTTTCCTTGATTGAATTAGCTCTCACACCAATATTTGCGTCTAGAGCCTTTGCATTGAGGGCTATCTGAAAACGGCTGTGGCGCTGAAGTTGCCTGTCAATGTGGAGTTGTTGGCATGTGAAAAACGCATGTGGAGCATTCGTTTCTGTGGGATGCTCACCAAGCTTCATTTCAGTCCTAGGCACTCAAAGGGCACTAAGCATAGAGTGTGAAAATTGAGTTTCCTTGAGAGCTGCTTGGAAGCCTGATGGTGTGTGAAGTTAGTGAGCCAAATGGAGTTGTTCTCCCACAAGAACCACTCGGCTGATCCTTCTTCAATATGCCCTTCACCAACATGCAGTGTTTCCTTGATTGAATTAGCTCTCACACCAATATTTGCATCTAGAGCCTTTGCATTGAGTGCTATCTGAAAACGGCTGTGGCGCTGAAGTTGCCTGAGAATGTGGAGTTGGTGTCATGTGAAACCCGCATGTGGAGCATTTGTTTGTGTGGGATGCTCTACCAGGTTCATTCCTAGATAATGCACTCAAAGGGCACTAAGCATAGAGTGTGAAAACTGAGTTTCCTTGAGAGCTGCTTGGAAGCCTGATGGTGTGTGAAGTTAGTGAGCCAAATGGAGTTGTTCTCCCACAAGAACCACCCGGCTGATCCTTCTTCAATATGCCTTAGGGAAGGGAGTGTGGTGGTGAATGGCACCTGCCCGAAGCAGCAGCACAGCTCTTCCACTGCCAAAACAACTCCACCTGCCTCATGAACTTCACATACCATCAGCTGTCCTGGCAGCTATCTAGGAAACCCTGTTGGGTCACTTCCGGTCCCATGCCCATTGAGCCCAGTGGGATGGAATCAAGCAGCTCCAGCACCCACACAAAACTAACATGGAGCTCCTCACACAAGGCGCTCAAAACTCCACAGCCAAAGACAAGTTCAGTGCCCAAGACATTTCCCGGTGCCATGGAAACCAAGTGCTCTGGCAGCACTTATGTCTGAAAGTGGATATGACACCTAGGGAAGGGAGTGTGTTGGTGAATGCCAACTGTCCGAAGCAGCAGCACAGCTCTTCCACTGCCAAAACAACTCCACCTGCCTCATGAATTTCACATACCATCAGCTGTCCTGGCAGCTATCTAGGAAACCCTGTTGGGTCACTTCCGCTCCCATGCCCATTGAGCCCAGGGGGATGAAATCAAGCAGCTTGAGCACCAACACAAAACGAACATGGAGCTCCTCACTCAAGCCGCTCGAAACTACATGGCGAAAGACAAGTTCAGTGCCCAAGCCATTTCCCGCTGCCATGGAAACCAAGTGCTCTGGCATCACACATGTCTGAAAGTGGATATGACACCTAGGGAAGGGAGTGTGCTGGTGAATGGCAACTGCCCTAAGCAGCAGCACAGCTCTTCCAGTGCCAAAACAACTCCACCTGCCTCATGAACTTCACATACCATCAGCTGTCCTGGCAGCTATCTAGGAAACCCTGTTGGGTCACTTCCGGTCCCATGCCCATTGAGCCCAGTGGGATGGAATCAAGCAGCTTCAGCACCCACACAAAACGAACATGGAGCTCCTCACTCAAGGCGCTAGAAACTTCGCAGCCAAAGATAAGTTCAGTGCCGAAGCCATTTCCCGCTGCCATGGAAACCAAGTGCTCTGGCAGCACATATGTCTGAAAGTGGATATGACACCTAGGGAAGGGAGTGTGCTGGTGAATGGCAACTGCCCGAAGCAGGAGCACAGTTCTTCCACTGCCAAAACAACTCCACCTGCCTCATGAACTTCACATACCATCAGCTGTCCTGGCAGCTATCTAGGAAACACTGTTGGGTCACTTCCGGTCCCATGCCCATTGAGCCCACATTGATGGAATCAAGCAGCTTCAGCACCCACACAAAACGAACATGGAGCTCCTCACTCAAGGCGCTCAAAACTCCACGGCCAATGACAAGTTCAGTGCCGAAGCCATTTCCCGATGGCATGGAAACCAAGTGCTCTGGCAGCACATATGTCTGAAAGTGGATAAGACACCTAGGGAAGGGAGTGTGGAGGTGAATGGCAACTGCCCGAAGCAGCAGCACAGTTCTTCCACTGCCAAAACAACTCCACCTGCCTCATGAACTTCACATACCATCAGCTGTCCTGGCAGCTATCTAGGAAACCCTGTTGGGTCACTTCCGGTCCCATGCCCATTGAGCCCAGTGGGATGGAATCAAGCAGCTTCAGCAGCCACACAAAACGAACATGGAGCTCCTCACTCAAGGCGCTCAAAACTCCACGGCCAAAGACAAGTTCAGTGCCCAAGCCATTTCCCGCTGCCATGGATACCAAGTGCTCTGGCAGCACATATGTCTGAAAGTGGATATGACACCTAGGGAAGGGAGTGTGCTGCTGAATGGGAACTGCCCGAAGCAGCAGCACAGCTCTTCCACTGCCAAAACAACCCCACCTGCCTCATGAACTTCACATACCATCAGCTCTCCTGGCAGCTATTTAGGAAACCCTGTTGGGTCACTTCCGGTCCCATGCCCATTGAGCCCGGTGGGATGGAATCAAGCAGCTTCAGCACCCACACAAAACGAACATGGAGCTCCTCACTCAAGGCGCTCAAAACTACAAGGCAAAACACAATTCAGTGCCCAGGCAATTTCCCGCTGCCATGGAAACCAAGTGCTCTGGCAGCACATATGTCTGAAAGTGGATATGACACCTAGGGAAGGGAGTGTGGTGGTGAATGGCAACTGCCCGAAGCAGCAGCACAGCTCTTCCACTGCCAAAACAACTCCACCTGCCTCATGAACTTCACATACCATCAGCTGTCCTGGCAGCTATCTAGGAAACCCTGTTGGGTCACTTCCGGTCCCATGCCCATTGAGCCCAGTGGGATGGAATCAAGCAGCTTCAGCACCCACACAAAACGAACATGGAGCTCCTCACTCAAGGCGCTCAAAACTACATAGCGAAAGACAAGTTCAGTGCCCAAGCCATTTCCCGCTGCCATGGAAACCAAGTGCTCTGGCAGCTCATATGTCTGAAAGTGGATATGACACCTAGGGAAGGGAGTGTGCTGGTGAATGGCAACTGCCTGAAGCAGCAGCACAGTTCTTCCACTGCCAAAACAACTCCACCTGCCTCATGAACTTCACATGCCATCAGCTGTCCTGGCAGCTATCTAGGAAACCCTGTTGGGTCACTTCCGGTCCCATGCCTATTGAGCCCACATTGATGGAATCAAGCAGCTTCAGCACCCACACAAAACTAACATGGAGCTCCTCACTCAAGGCGCTCAAAACTCCTCGGCCAAAGACAAGTTCAGTGCCCAAGCCATTTCCCGCTGCCATGGAAACCAAGTGCTCTGGCAGCACATATGTCTGAAAGTGGATATGACACCTAGGGAAGGGAGTGTGTTCGTGAATGGCAACAGCTGAAAGCAGCAGCACAGCTCTTCCACTGCCAAAACAACTCCACCTGCCTCATGAACTTCACATACCATCAGCTGTCCTGGCAGCTATATAGGAAACCCTGTTGGGTCACTTCCGGTCCCATGCCCATTGAGCCCACATTGATGGAATCAAGCAGCTTCAGCACCCACACAAAACTAACATGGAGCTTCTCACTCATGGCGGTAAAAACTGCACGGCCAAAGACCAGTTCAGTGCCCAAGCCATTTCCCGCTGCCAAGGAAACCAAGTGCTCTGGCAGCACATATGTCTGAAAGTGGATATGACACCTAGGGAAGGGAGTGTGTTGGTGAATGGCAACTGCCCGAAGCAGGAGCACAGTTCTTCCACTGCCAAAACAACTCCACCTGCCTCATGAACTTCACATACCATCAGCTGTCCTGGCAGCTATCTAGGAAACCCTGTTGGGTGCCTTCTGGTCCCTTGCCCATTGAGCCCAGTGGGATAGAAGCAAGCAGCTTCAGCACCCACACAAAACTAATATGGAGCTTCTCATTCAAGGCGCTCAAAACTCCACGGCCAAAGACCAGTTCAGTGCCCAAGCCATTTCCCGCTGCCATGGAAACCAAGTGCTCTGGCAGCACATTTGTCTGAAAGTGGATATGACACCTAGGGAAGGGAGTGTGCTGGTGAATGGCAACTGCCTCAAGCAGGAGCACAGTTCTTCCACTGCCAAAACAACTCCACCTGCCTCATGAACTTCACATACCATCAGCTGTCCTGGCAGCTATCTAGGAAACCCTGTTGGATCACTTCCGGTCCCATGCCCATTGAGCCCACATTGATGGAATCAAGCAGCTTCAGCACCCACACAAAACGAACATGGAGCTCCTCACTCAAGGCGCTCAAAACTCCACGGCCAATGACAAGTTCAGTGCCGAAGCCATTTCCCGCTGAAATGGAAACCAAGTGCTCTGGCAGCACATATGTCTGAAAGTGGATATGACACCTAGGGAAGGGAGTGTGCTGGTGAATGGCAACTGCCTGAAGCACCAGCACAGTTCTTCCACTGCCAAAACAACTCCACCTGCCTCATGAACTTCACATACCATCAGCTGTCCTGGCAGCTATCTAGGAAACCCTGTTGGGTCACTTCCGGTCCCATGTCCATTGAGCACAGTGGGATGGAATCAAGCAGCTTCAGCAGCCACACAAAACGAACATGGAGCTCCTCACTCAAGGCGCTCAAAACTCCACGGCCAAAGACAAGTTCAGTGCCCAAGCCATTTCCCGCTGCCATGGATACCAAGTGCTCTGGCAGCACATATGTCTGAAAGTGGATATGACACCTAGGGAAGGGAGTGTGGTGGTGAATGGGAACTGCCCGAAGCAGCAGCACAGCTCTTCCACTGCCAAAACAACCCCACCTGCCTCATGAACTTCACATACCATCAGCTCTCCTGGCAGCTATTTAGGAAACCCTGTTGGGTCACTTCCGGTCCCATGCCCATTGAGCCCAGTGGGATGGAATCAAGCAGCTTCAGCACCCACACAAAACGAACAGGGAGCTCCTCACTCAAGGCGCTCAAAACCCCACAAACAAAACACAATTCAGTGCCCAGGCAATTTCCCGCTGCCATGGAAACCAAGTGCTCTGGCAGCACATATGTCTGAAAGTGGATATGACACCTAGGGAAGGGAGTGTGGTGCTGAATGGCAACTGCCCGAAGCAGCAGCACAGCTCTTCCAGTGCCAAAACAACTCCACCTGCCTCATGAACTTCACATACCATCAGCTGTCCTGGCAGCTATCTAGGAAACCCTGTTGGGTCACTTCCGGTCCCGTGCCCATTGAGCCCACAGGGATGGAATCAAGCAGCTTCAGCACCCACACAAAACGAACATGGAGCTCCTCACTCAAGGCGCTCAAAACTACATGGCGAAAGACAAGTTCAGTGCCCAAGTCATTTCCCGCTGCCATGGAAACCAAGTGCTCTGGCAGCACATATGTCTGAAAGTGGATATGACACCTAGGGAAGGGAGTGTGCTGGTGAATGGCAACTGCTTGAATCAACAGCACAGCTCTTCCACTGCCAAAACAACTCCACCTGCCTCATGAACTTCACATACCATCAGCTGTCCTGGCAGCTATCTAGGAAACCCTGTTGGGTCACTTCCGGTCCCATGCCCATTGAGCCCAGTGGGATGGAATCAAGCAGCTTCAGCACCCACACAAAACGAACATGGAGCTCCTCACTCAAGGCGCTCAAAACTACATAGCGAAAGACAAGTTCAGTGCCCAAGCCATTTCCCGCTGCCATGGAAACCAAGTGCTCTGGCAGCACATATGTCTGAAAGTGGATATGACACCTAGGGAAGGGAGTGTGCTGGTGAATGGCAACTGCCTGAAGCAGCAGCACAGTTCTTCCACTGCCAAAACAACTCCACCTGCCTCATGAACTTCACATGCCATCAGCTGTCCTGGCAGCTATCTAGGAAACCCTGTTGGGTCACTTCCGGTCCCATGCCTATTGAGCCCACATTGATGGAATCAAGCAGCTCCAGCACCCACACAAAACTAACATGGAGCTCCTCACTCAAGGCGCTCAAAACTCCTCGGCCAAAGACAAGTTCAGTGCCCAAGCCATTTCCCGCTGCCATGGAAACCAAGTGCTCTGGCAGCACATATGTCTGAAAGTGGATATGACACCTAGGGAAGGGAGTGTGTTCGTGAATGGCAACTGCTGAAAGCAGCAGCACAGCTCTTCCACTGCCAAAACAACTCCACCTGCCTCATGAACTTCACATACCATCAGCTGTCCTGGCAGCTATCTAGGAAACCCTGTTGGGTCACTTCCGGTCCCATGCCCATTTAGCCCAGTGGGATGGAATCAAGCAGCTTCAGCACACACACAAAACTAACATGGAGCTTCTCACTCATGGCGGTAAAAACTGCACGGCCAAAGACCAGTTCAGTGCCCAAGCCATTTCCCACTGCCAAGGAAACCAAGTGCTCTGGCAGCACATATGTCTGAAAGTGGATATGACACCTAGGGAAGGGAGTGTGGTGGTGAATGGCAACTGCCCGAAGCAGGAGCACAGTTCTTCCACTGCCAAAACAACTCCACCTGCCTCATGAACTTCACATACCATCAGCTGTCCTGGCAGCTATATAGGAAACCCTGTTGGGTCACTTCTGGTTACATGCCCATTGAGCCCAGTGGGATAGAAGCAAGCAGCTTCAGCACCCACACAAAACTAATATGGAGCTTCTCATTCATGGCGCTCAAAACTCCACGGCCAAAGACCAGTTCAGTGCCCAAGCCATTTCCCGCTGAAATGGAAACCAAGTGCTCTGGCAGCACATATGTCTGAAAGTGGATATGACACCTAGGGAAGGGAGTGTGCTGGTGAATGGCAACTGCTTGAATCAGCAGCACAGCTCTTCCACTGCCAAAACAACTCCACCTGCCTCATGAACTTCACATACCATCAGCTGTCCTGGCAGCTATCTAGGAAACCCTTTTGGGTCACTTCCGGTCCCATGCCCATTGAGCCCAGTGGGATAGAATCAAGCAGCTTCAGCACCCACACAAAACGAACATGGAGCTCCTCACTCAAGGTGTTCAACCCCCACAGCCAAAGACAAGTTCAGTGCCCAAGCCATTTCCCGCTGCCATGGAAACCAAGTGCTCTGGCAGCACATATGTCTGAAAGTGGATATGACACCTAGGGAAGGGAGTGTGGTGGTGAATGGCAACTGCCCGAAGCAGCAGCACAGCTCTTCCACTGCCAAAACAACTCCACCTGCCTCATGAACTTCACATACCATCAGCTGTCCTGGCAGCTATCTAGGAAACCCTGTTGGGTCACTTCAGGTCCCATGCCCATTGAGCCCAGTGGGATGGAATCAAGCAGCTTCAGCACCCACACAAAACGAACATGGAGCTCCTCACTCAAGGCGCTCAAAACTCCACGGCCAAAGACAAGTTCAGTGCCCAAGTCATTTCCCGCTGCCATGGAAACCAAGTGCTCTGGCAGCACATATGTCTGAAAGTGGATATGACACCTAGGGAAGGGAGTGTGCTGGTGAATGGCAACTGCTTGAATCAGCAGCACAGCTCTTCCACTGCCAAAACAACTCCACCTGCCTCATGAACTTCACATACCATCAGCTGTCCTGGCAGCTATCTAGGAAACACTGTTGGGTCACTTCCGGTCCCATGCCCATTGAGCCCAGTAGGATGGAATCAAGCAGCTTCAGCACCCACACAAAACGAACAGGGAGCTCCTCACTCAAGGCGCTCAAAACTCCTCAGCCAAAGACAAGTTCAGTGCCCAAGCCATTTCCCGCTGCCATGGAAACCAAGTGCTCTGGCAGCACATATGTCTGAAAGTGGATATGACACCTAGGGAAGGGAGTGTGGTGGTGAATGGCAACTGCCCGAAGCAGCAGCACAGCTCTTCCACTGCCAAAACAACTCCACCTGCCTCATGAACTTCACATACCATCAGCTGTCCTGGCAGCTATCTAGGAAACCCTGTTGGGTCACTTCTGGTCCCATGCCCATTGAGCCCAGTGGGATGGAATCAAGCAGCTTCAGCACCCACACAAAACTAACATGGAGCTCCTCACTCAAGGCGCTCAAAACTCCACGGCCAATGACAAGTTCAGTGCCCAAGCCATTTCCCGCTGAAATGGAAACCAAGTGCTCTGGCAGCACATATGTCTGAAAGTGGATATGACACCTAGGGAAGGGAGTGTGGTGGTGAATGGCAACTGCCTGAAGCAGCAGCACAGCTCTTCCAGTGCCAAAACAACTCCACCTTCCTCATGAACTTCACATACCATCAGCTGTCCTGGCAGCTATCTAGGAAACCCTGTTGGGTCACTTCAGGTCCCATGCCCATTGAGCCCACAGGGATGGAATCAAGCAGCTTCAGCACCCACACAAAACGAACATGGAGCTCCTCACTCAAGGCGCTCAAAACTACAAGGCAAAACACTTCAGTGCCCAGGCAATTTCCCGCTGCCATGGAAACCAAGTGCTCTGGCAGCACATATGTCTGAAAGTGGATATGACACCTAGGGAAGGGAGTGTGCTGGTGAATGGCAACTGCTTGAATCAGCAGCACAGCTCTTCCACTGCCAAAACAACTCCACCTGCCTCATGAACTTCACATACCATCAGCTGTCCTGGCAGCTATCTAGGAAACCCTGTTGGGTCACTTCCGGTCCCATGCCCATTGAGCCCACAGGGATGGAATCAAGCAGCTTCAGCACCCACACAAAACGAACATGGAGCTCCTCACTCAAGGCGCTCAAAACTACATAGCGAAAGACAAGTTCAGTGCCCAAGCCATTTCCCGCTGCCATGGAAACCAAGTGCTCTGGCAGCACATATGTCTGAAAGTGGATATGACACCTAGGGAAGGGAGTGTGCTGGTGAATGGCAACTGCCCGAAGCAGCAGCACAGTTCTTCCACTGCCAAAACAACTCCACCTGCCTCATGAACTTCACATGCAATCAGCTGTCCTGGCAGCTATATAGGAAACCCTGTTGGGTCACTTCCGGTCCCATGCCCATTTAGCCCAGTGGGATGGAATCAAGCAGCTTCAGCACCCACACAAAACGAACATGGAGCTTCTCACTCAAGGTGCTCAAAATTTCAAGGCAAAACACAATTCAGTGCCCAGGCAATTTCCCGCTGCCATGGAAACCAAGTGCTCTGGCAGCACATATGTCTGAAAGTGGATATGACACCTAGGGAAGGGAGTGTGCTGGTGAATGGCAACTGCCCGAAGCAGGAGCACAGTTCTTCCACTGGCAAAACAACTCCACCTGCCTCATGAACTTCACATACCATCAGCTGTCCTGGCAGCTATCTAGGAAACCCTGTTGGGTCAATTCTGGTCCCTTGCCCATTGAGCCCAGTGGGATAGAAGCAAGCAGCTTCAGCACCCACACAAAACTAATATGGAGCTTCTCATTCATGGCGCTCAAAACTCCACGGCCAAAGACCAGTTCAGTGCCCAAGCCATTTCCCGCTGCCATGGAAACCAAGTGCTCTGGCAGCACATATGTCTGAAAGTGGATATGACACCTAGGGAAGGGAGTGTGCTGGTGAATGGCAACTGCCTCAAGCAGGAGCACAGTTCTTCCACTGCCAAAACAACTCCACCTGCCTCATGAACTTCACATACCATCAGCTGTCCTGGCAGCTATCTAGGAAACCCTGTTGGATCACTTCCGGTCCCATGCCCATTGAGCCCACATTGATGGAATCAAGCAGCTTCAGCACCCACACAAAACGAACATGGAGCTCCTCACTCAAGGCGCTCAAAACTCCACTGCCAATGACAAGTTCAGTGCCCAAGCCATTTCCCGCTGAAATGGAAACCAAGTGCTCTGGCAGCACATATGTCTGAAGGTGGATATGACACCTAGGGAAGGGAGTGTGGTGGTGAATGGCAACTGCCCGAAGCAGCAGCACAGCTCTTCCACTGCCAAAACAACTCCACCTGCCTCATGAACTTCACATACCATCAGCTGTCCTGGCAGCTATCTAGGAAACCCTGTTGGGTCACTTCTGGTCCCATGCCCATTGAGCCCAGTGGGATGGAATCAAGCAGCTTCAGCACCCACACAAAACTAACATGGAGCTCCTCACTCAAGGCGCTCAAAACTCCACGGCCAATGACAAGTTCAGTGCCCAAGCCATTTCGCGCTGAAATGGAAACCAAGTGCTCTGGCAGCACATATGTCTGAAAGTGGATATGACACCTAGGGAAGGGAGTGTGGTGGTGAATGGCAACTGCCTGAAGCAGCAGCACAGCTCTTCCAGTGCCAAAACAACTCCACCTGCCTCATGAACTTCACATACCATCAGCTGTCCTGGCAGCTATCTAGGAAACCCTGTTGGGTCACTTCAGGTCCCATGCCCATTGAGCCCACAGGGATGGAATCAAGCAGCTTCAGCACCCACACAAAACGAACATGGAGCTCCTCACTCAAGGCGCTCAAAACTCCACGGCCAAAGACAAGTTCAGTGCCCAAGTCATTTCCCGCTGCCATGGAAACCAAGTGCTCTGGCAGCACATATGTCTGAAAGTGGATATGACACCTAGGGAACGGAGTGTGCTGGTGAATGGCAACTGCTTGAATCAGCAGCACAGCTCTTCCACTGCCAAAACAACTCCACCTGCCTCATGAACTTCACATACCATCAGCTGTCCTGGCAGCTATCTGGGAAACCCTGTTGGGTCACTTCTGGTCCCATGCCCATTGAGCCCAGGGGGATGGAATCAAGCAGCTTCAGCACCCACACAAAACGAACATGGAGCTCCTCACTCAAGGCGCTCAAAACTTCACGGCCAAAGACAAGTTCAGTGCCCAAGCCATTTCCCGCTGCCATGGAAACCAAGTGCTCTGGCAGCACATATGTCTGAAAGTGGATATGACACCTAGGGAAGGGAGTGTGGTGCTGAATGGCAACTGCCCGAAGCAGCAGAACAGCTCTTCCACTGCCAAAACAACTCCACCTGCCTCATGAACTTCACATACCATCAGCTGTCCTGGCAGCTATCTAGGAAACCCTGTTGGGTCACTTCAGGTCCCATGCCCATTGAGCCCAGTGGGATGGAATCAAGCAGCTTGAGCACCCACACAAAACTAACATGGAGCTCCTCACTCAAGGCGCTCAAAACTGCACGGCCAAAGACAAGTTCAGTGCCCAAGTCATTTCCCGCTGCCATGGAAACCAAGTGCTCAGGCAGCACATATGTCTGAAAGTGGATATGACACCTAGGGAAGGGAGTGTGGTGGTGAATGGCAACTGCCTGAAGCAGGAGCACAGTTCTTCCACTGCCAAAACAACTCCACCTGCCTCATGAACTTCACATACCATCAGCTGTCCTGGCAGCTATCTAGGAAACCCTGTTGGGTCACTTCCGGTCCCATGCCCATTGAGCCCAGTGGGATGGAATCAAGCAGCTTCAGCACCCACACAAAACGAACATGGAGCTCCTCACTCAAGGCGCTCAAAACTCCTCGGCCAAAGACAAGTTCAGTGCCCAAGCCATTTCCCGCTGCCATGGAAACCAAGTGCTCTGGCAGCACATATGTCTGAAAGTGGATATGACACCTAGGGAAGGGAGTGTGGTGGTGAATGGCAACTGCCCGAAGCAGCAGCACAGCTCTTCCAGTGCCAAAACAACTCCACCTGCCTCATGAACTTCACATACCATCAGCTGTCCTGGCAGCTATCTAGGAAACCCTGTTGGGTCACTTCCGGTCCCATGCCCATTGAGACCACAGGGATGGAATCAAGCAGCTTCAGCACGCACACAAAACGAACATGGAGCTCCTCACTCAAGGCGCTCAAAACTCCACGGCCAAAGACAAGTTCAGTGCCCAAGTCATTTCCCGCTGCCATGGAAACCAAGTGCTCTGGCAGCACATATGTCTGAAAGTGGATATGACACCTAGGGAAGGGAGTGTGGTGGTGAATGGCAACTGCCCGAAGCAGCAGCACAGCTCTTCCACTGCCAAAACAACTCCACCTGCCTCATGAACTTCACATACCATCAGCTGTCCTGGCAGCTATCTAGGAAACCCTGTTGGGTCACTTCAGGTCCCATGCCCATTGAGCCCAGTAGGATGGAATCAAGCAGCTTCAGCACCCACACAAAACGAACATGGAGCTCCTCACTCAAGGCGCTCAAAACTCCACGGCCAAAGACAAGTTCAGTGCCCAAGTCATTTCCCGCTGCCATGGAAACCAAGTGCTCTGGCAGCACATATGTCTGAAAGTGGATATGACACCTAGGGAAGGGAGTGTGCTGGTGAATGGCAACTGCTTGAATCAGCAGCACAGCTCTTCCACTGGCAAAACAACTCCACCTGCCTCATGAACTTCACATACCATCAGCTGTCCTGGCAGCTATCTAGGAAACCCTGTTGGGGAACTAAACACACACCTCCAGGAACTGGAAAAACAACAGCAGAAGAGCCCCACACACAATAGGAAACAAGAAATCATCAAAACAAGGGAGGAAATCAACCAGATAGAAATAAAAAAAACCATACACAAAATCAATGAATCAAAAAGCTGGTTTTTTGAGAAGATAAACAAGATAGACACTCCACTGGCCCGACTGACAAAGAAAAAACAAGAGAAGGCAAGAATTAACAGCATCAAAGATGAAAAAGGCAACATAACAACAGACACCGCATCCATTAAGGCCATAATCAGAAATTACTACAAAGCACTGTACTCCAACAAATCAGAAGATCACCAAGAAATGGAAAAGTTCTTAGACTTCTACCACTTGCCAAAACTTAGCCCAGAGGCAACAAACGACCTGAACAAACCCATAACTGAAGTAGAGATTAAATCAGTGATTAAAGACCTCCCAACAAGGAAAAGCCCAGGCCCAGACGGCTTCACTCCAGAATTCTACAAAACATTCCGAACAGAGCTGACCCCAATCCTCTACAAACTCTTCAAAACAATAGAAAAAGAGGCAACCCTTCCAAACTCATTCTATGAAGCCAACATTACCTTAATCCCAAAACCAGACAGAGAACTAACAGAGAAGGAAAACTACAGACCTATCTCTTTGATGAACATTGATGCTAAGATTCTCAACAAAATCCTAGCCAACAGAATTCAAAAACACATCAGACAGATCATTCATCCAGATCAAGTAGGATTCATCCCTGGAATGCAGGGATGGTTCAACATTCGAAAATCTATAAATGTGATACACCACATCCAAAAACTGAAAAACAAGAATCACATGATAGTATCAATAGATGCGGAAAAAGCTTTCGACAAAATCCAACATCACTTCCTACTAAAAACCCTAACCAAGGTAGGCATAGATGGAAAAATCCACAACATAATTAAAGCAATATATGAAAAACCCAACGCCAGCATCATACTGAATGGAGAAAAGCTGGAACCCTTCCCACTGAGATCTGGAACAAGACAGGGATGTCCACTTTCTCCACTACTATTCAACATAGTCCTAGAGGTACTCGCTGAGGCCATAAGACGAGAAAAAGAAATCAGAGGAATCCAAATGGGAAACGAAGAAGTCAAGCTCTCACTATACGCAGATGATATGATTCTTTATGTAGAAGAGCCAAGAGACTCAATACAGAGACTGCTAGAACTTGTACGAGAGTTTGGTAGAGTGGCAGGGTACAAAATTAATGAACAAAAATCAACAGCCATAGTGTATGCGAACAGCCCCAAGATGGAAAAAGACTTAACCAGCAAGATACCATTCAAAATAACAGAGAAAAGTATGAAATATCTGGGAATAAATCTAACCAAAAATGTAGAAGACTTATTTGAAGAAAACTACAATCTGCTTAAAAAAGAAATTGAACAAGACCTCAAAAGATGGAGTAATATCCCATGCTCCTGGATAGGTAAAATCAATATCATTAAAATGTCTATACTGCCAAAAGCAATATATACATTCAACGCAATCCCAATCAAATTGCCCAAAATATTCTTCATGGAACTGGAAACAATGATCCAAAGGTTCATCTGGAAGCACAAAAAACCACGGATAGCTAGAACTATCCTGAAGAACAGGAAGTTAGCAGGGGGAATCACAGTTCCGGACCTCTGGACATACTATAGGGCAGTGGTTATCAAAACAGCGTGGTACTGGCACAAAGATAGAGAGGAAGATCAATGGAGCAGAATAGAAACGCCAGAAGGAAACCCACACAGATACAGCCAAATAATCTTTGACAAAAAGACAAACAACAACCCAGGCAAATGGGAAGGTCTGTTCAATAAATGCTGCTGGGACAACTGGTTGATAGCCTGCAGAAACAAAAAAATAGATCCACATCTCTCACCATACACTAAGATCAGATCTAAATGGATAACAGATCTAAACCTACATCCAGAAACCTTCAAACTTTTGGAAGAAAATGTTGGAAACACACTGGAACACTTAGGGGTAGGCCCTCACTTCCTAAAAAAGACTCCAGATGCAGTAGAAATCAAGACCAAAATAAACAATTGGGACCTCATCAAACTAAGAAGCTTCTGTACAGCTAGAGAAACAATCAACAAAGTAAAAAGGCAACCCACAGAATGGGAGAAGATCTTCGCACACGACATAGGTGATAGAGGGCTAATATCCAGAATATACAAAGAGCTACAAAACAACCAAAATGTCAAAACAAACAACCCACTCAAGAAATGGGCACGGGAAATGGGCAGACACTTCACAAAGGAACAAACCCAAATGGCAAATAAACATATGAAAAAATGCTCAAGTTCCCTGGCAATAAGGGAAATCCAAATTAAAACATCAATGAGGTACCACCTAACGCCAGTAAGACTGGCCCACATGAATAAAAGCACCAACGACACTTGTTGGCGAGGTTGCGGGGAAAAGGGAACCCTACTCCACTGCTGGTGGGGCTGCAGGCTGGTACAGCCTCTATGGAAATCAGTATGGAGAATATTCAAACAACTCAAATTCAACATACCGTATGATCCAGCAATAGCACTCCTAGGAATATATCCAGAACACTTGTTCTATGAGAAACCAACATGTACTCCTATGTTCATAGCAGCACAACCAGTAATTGCAAAAACATGGAAACAACCAAAATGCCCATCAAAAGAGGATTGGATAAGAAAGCTATGGTTCATCTACTCCATGGAATACTACTCAGCTATTAAAAAAAACAAAATGCAGTTCTTTGTGGCCAAATGGGCCAAACTGGAAACCATAATGCTAAGGGAAATGAGCCAATCCCAAAAGGTTAAATACCACATGTTTGCCTTAATTTAAGATGATATGATGTTATGTATAACATGTTATGTTTTGAATGTTACATGTTGTGTATAAACTAAATTGAAGTATAGGTGAGGTGGTCACAGAAGGTGGCTGGGAACCCGCATTTACTTTTAACATATTGGTTACTCATTACTATGTCAATTAATTCCATAATGATGTAAATTTTTGCTGATGGTATGTTGGAGCTTTCAATTGACTGGGATGATACTCTGCTGGCTCTGTCATCAGACCAGAGAGGGTATACCTAAGAAGCCGTTGAACTTGACGAGACAATAAGATGCTGGGCTCTATGTTTGGTATACGCTTGCAATGGGGAAATCTCAACTGAACTTGAGCTGTGGTTATGCAATAAGGTGGAGGAATCCACCATGGTGGGAGGGTTTGGGGAGGGGTGGGGAGAACCCAAGTATCTATGTAACTGTGTCACATAATACAATGTAATCACTGAAGTTAAATAATCAATAATTAAAAAAAAAAAAAAAAGAAACCCTGTTGGGTCACTTCCAGTCCCATGTCCATTGAGCCCAGTGGGATGAAATCAAGCAGCTTCAGCACCCACACAAAACTAACATGGAGCTCCTCACTCAAGGCGCTCAAAACTCCACGGCCAAAGACAAGTTCAGTGCCCAAGCCATTTCCCGCTGCCATGGAAACCAAGTGCTCTGGCAGCACATATGTCTGAAAGTGGATATGACACCTAGGGAAGGGAGTGTGGTGGTGAATGGCAACTGCCCGAAGCAGCAGCACAGCTCTTCCACTGCCAAAACAACTCCACCTGCCTCATGAACTTCACATACCATCAGCTGTCCTGGCAGCTATCTAGGAAACCCTGTTGGATCACTTCCGGTCCCATGCCCATTGAGCCCAGGGGGATGGAATCAAGCAGCTTCAGCACCCACACAAAACTAACATGGAGCTCCTCACTCAAGGCGGTCAAAACTCCACGGCCAAAGACAAGTTCAGTGCCCAAGCCATTTCCCACTGCCATGGAAACCAAGTGCTCTGGCAGCACATATGTCTGAAAGTGGATATGACACCTAGGGAAGGGAGTGTGTTGGTGAATGGCAACTGCCCGAAGCAGGAGCACAGTTCTTCCACTGGCAAAACAACTCCACCTGCCTCATGAACTTCACATACCATCAGCTGTCCTGGCAGCTATCTAGGAAACCCTTTTGGGTCACTTCCGGTCCCATGCCCATTGAGCCCAGTGGGATGGAATCAAGCAGCTTCAGCACCCACACAAAACTAACATGGAGCTTCTCACTCATGGCGGTAAAAACTCCACGGCCAAAGACCACTTCAGTGCCCAAGCCATTTCCCGCTGCCATGGAAACCAAGTGCTCTGGCAGCACATATGTGTGAAAGTGGATATGAAACCTAGGGAAGGGAGTGTGGTGGTGAATGGCAACTGCCCGAAGCAGCAGCACAGCTCTTCCAGTGCCAAAACAACTCCACCTGCCTCATGAACTTCACATACCATCAGCTGTCCTGGCAGCTATCTAGGAAACCCTGTTGGGTCACTTCCGGTCCCATGTCCATTGAGCCCAGTGCGATGGAATCAAGCAGCTTCAGCACCCACACAAAACTAACATGGAGCTCCTCACTCAAGGCGCTCAAAACTCCACGGCCAAAGACAAGTTCAGTGCCCAAGCCATTTCCCACTGCCATGGAAACCAAGTGCTCTGGCAGCACATATGTCTGAAAGTGGATATGACACTTAGGGAAGGGAGTGTGTTGGTGAATGGCAACTGCCCGAAGCAGGAGAACAGTTCTTCCACTGGCAAAACAACTCCACCTGCCTCATGAACTTCACATACCATCAGCTGTCCTGGCAGCTATCTAGGAAACCCTGTTGGGTCACTTCCGGTCCCATGTCCATTGAGCCCAGTGGGATGGAATCAAGCAGCTTCAGCACCCACACAAAACGAACATGGAGCTCCTCATTCAAGGCGCTCAAAACTACATAGCGAAAGACAAGTTCAGTGCCAAAGCCATTTCCCGCTGCCATGGAAACCAAGTGCTCTGGCAGCACATATGTCTGAAAGTGGATATGACACCTAGGGAAGGAGTGTGCTGGTGAATGGCAACTGCCCGAAGCAGCAGCACAGCTCTTCCACTGCTGAAACTACTCCACCTGCCTCATGAACTTCACATACCATCAGCTGTCCTGGCAGCTATCTAGGAAACCCTGTTGGGTCACTTCCGGTCCCATGCCCATTGAGCCCAGGGGGATGGAATCAAGCAGCTTCAGCACCCACACAAAACTAACATGGAGCTACTCACTCAAGGCGCTCAAAACTCCTCGGCCAAAGACAAGTTCAGTGCCCAAGCCATTTCCCGCTGCCATGGAAACCAAGTGCTCTGGCAGCACATATGTCTGAAAGTGGATATGACACCTAGGGAAGGAGTGTGCTGGTGAATGGCAACTGCCCGAAGCAGCAGCACAGCTCTTCCACTGCTGAAACTACTCCACCTGCCTCATGAACTTCACATACCATCAGCTGTCCTGGAAGCTATCTAGGAAACACTGTTGGGTCACTTCCGGTCCCATGCCCATTGAGCCCACATTGATGGAATCAAGCAGCTTCAGCACCCACACAAAACTAACATGGAGCGCCTCACTCAAGGCGCTCAAAACTCCTCAGCCAAAGACAAGTTCAGTGCCCAAACCATTTCCCGCTGCCATGGAAACCAAGTGCTCTGGCAGCACATATGTCTGAAAGTGGATATGACACCTAGGGAAGGGAGTGTGTTGGTGAATGGCAACTGCCCGAAGCAGGAGCACAGTTCTTCCACTGGCAAAACAACTCCACCTGCCTCATGAACTTCACATACCATCAGCTGTCCTGGCAGCTATCTAGGAAACCCTGTTGGGTCACTTCCGGTCCCATGCCCATTGAGCCCACAGGGATGGAATCAAGCAGCTTCAGCACCCACACAAAACGAACATGGAGCTCCTCACTCAAGGCGCTCAAAACTCCACGGCCAAAGACAAGTTCAGTGCCCAAGTCATTTCCTGCTGCCATGAAAACCAAGTGCTCTGGCAGCACATATGTCTGAAAGTGGATATGACACCTAGGGAAGGGAGTGTGCTGGTGAATGGCAACTGCTTGAATCAGCAGCACAGCTCTTCCACTGGCAAAACAACTCCACATGCCTCATGAGCTTCACATACCATCAGCTGTCCTGGCAGCTATCTAGGAAACCCTGTTGGCTCACTTCCGGTCCCATGCCCATTGAGCCCAGTGGGATGGAATCAAGCAGCTTCAGCACCCACACAAAACTAACATGGAGCTCCTCAGTCAAGGTGCTCAAAACTACAAGGCAAAACACAATTCAGTGCCCAAGCCATTTCCCGCTGCCATGGAAACCAAGTGCTCTGGCAGCACATATGTCTGAAAGTGGATATGACACCTAGGGAAGGGAGTGTGCTGGTGAATGGCAACTGCCCGAAGCAGCAGCACAGCTCTTCTACTGCCAAAACAACTCCACCTGCCTCATGAACTTCACATACCATCAGCTGTCCTGGCAGCTATCTAGGAAACCCTGTTGGGTCACTTCAGGTCCCATGCCCATTGAGCCCAGTGGGATGGAATCAAGCAGCTTCAGCACCCACACAAAACTAACATGGAGCTCCTCACTCAAGGCGCTCAAAACTCCACTGCCAATGACAAGTTCAGTGCCCAAGCCATTTCCCGCTGCCATGGAAACCAAGTGCTCTGGCAGCACATATGTCTGAAAGTGGATATGACACCTAGGGAAGGGAGTGTGCTGGTGAATGGCAACTGCCCGAAGCAGCAGCACAGCTCTTCTACTGCCAAAACAACTCCACCTGCCTCATGAACTTCACATACCATCAGCTGTCCTGGCAGCTATCTAGGAAACCCTGTTGGGTCACTTCAGGTCCCATGCCCATTGAGCCCAGTGGGATGGAATCAAGCAGCTTCAGCACCCACACAAAACGAACATGGAGCTCCTCACTCAAGGCGCTCAAAACTCCACGGCCAAAGACAAGTTCAGTGCCCAAGTCATTTCCCGCTGCCATGGAAACCAAGTGCTCTAGCAGCACATATGTCTGAAAGTGGATATGACACCTAGGGAAGGGAGTGTGCTGGTGAATGGCAACTGCTTGAATCAGCAGCACAGCTCTTCCACTGGCAAAACAACTCCACCTGCCTCATGAACTTCACATACCATCAGCTGTCCTGGCAGCTATCTAGGAAACCCTGTTGGGGAACTAAACACACACCTCCAGAAACTGGAAAAACAACAGCAGAAGAGCCCCACACACAATAGGAAACAAGAAATCATCAAAGCAAGGGAGGAAATCAACCAGATAGAAATAAAAAAAACCATACACAAAATCAATGAATCAAAAAGCTGGTTTTTTGAGAAGATAAACAAGATAGACACTCCACTGGCCCGACTGACAAAGAAAAAACAAGAGAAGGCAAGAATTAACAGCATCAAAGATGAAAAAGGCAACATAACAACAGACACCGCATCCATTAAGGCCATAATCAGAAATTACTACAAAGCACTGTACTCCAACAAATCAGAAGATCACCAAGAAATGGAAAAGTTCTTAGACTTCTACCACTTGCCAAAACTTAGCCCAGAGGCAACAAACGACCTGAACAAACCCATAACTGAAGTAGAGATTAAATCAGTGATTAAAGACCTCCCAACAAGGAAAAGCCCAGGCCCAGACGGCTTCACTCCAGAATTCTACAAAACATTCCGAACAGAGCTGACCCCAATCCTCTACAAACTCTTCAAAACAATAGAAAAAGAGGCAACCCTTCCAAACTCATTCTATGAAGCCAACATTACCTTAATCCCAAAACCAGACAGAGAACTAACAGAGAAGGAAAACTACAGACCTATCTCTTTGATGAACATTGATGCTAAGATTCTCAACAAAATCCTAGCCAACAGAATTCAAAAACACATCAGACAGATCATTCATCCAGATCAAGTAGGATTCATCCCTGGAATGCAGGGATGGTTCAACATTCGAAAATCTATAAATGTGATACACCACATCCAAAAACTGAAAAACAAGAATCACATGATAGTATCAATAGATGCGGAAAAAGCTTTCGACAAAATCCAACATCACTTCCTACTAAAAACCCTAACCAAGGTAGGCATAGATGGAAAAATCCACAACATAATTAAAGCAATATATGAAAAACCCAACGCCAGCATCATACTGAATGGAGAAAAGCTGGAACCCTTCCCACTGAGATCTGGAACAAGACAGGGATGTCCACTTTCTCCACTACTATTCAACATAGTCCTAGAGGTACTCGCTGAGGCCATAAGACAAGAAAAAGAAATCAGAGGAATCCAAATGGGAAACGAAGAAGTCAAGCTCTCACTATACGCAGATGATATGATTCTTTATGTAGAAGAGCCAAGAGACTCAATACAGAGACTGCTAGAACTTGTACGAGAGTTTGGTAGAGTGGCAGGGTACAAAATTAATGAACAAAAATCAACAGCCATAGTGTATGCGAACAGCCCCAAGATGGAAAAAGACTTAACCAGCAAGATACCATTCAAAATAACAGAGAAAAGTATGAAATATCTGGGAATAAATCTAACCAAAAATGTAGAAGACTTATTTGAAGAAAACTACAATCTGCTTAAAAAAGAAATTGAACAAGACCTCAAAAGATGGAGTAATATCCCATGCTCCTGGATAGGTAAAATCAATATCATTAAAATGTCTATATTGCCAAAAGCAATATATACATTCAACGCAATCCCAATCAAATTGCCCAAAATATTCTTCATGGAACTGGAAACAATGATCCAAAGGTTCATCTGGAAGCACAAAAAACCACGGATAGCTAGAACTATCCTGAAGAACAGGAAGTTAGCAGGGGGAATCACAGTTCCGGACCTCTGGACATACTATAGGGCAGTGGTTATCAAAACAGCGTGGTACTGGCACAAAGATAGAGAGGAAGATCAATGGAGCAGAATAGAAACGCCAGAAGGAAACCCACACAGATACAGCCAAATAATCTTTGACAAAAAGACAAACAACAACCCAGGCAAATGGGAAGGTCTGTTCAATAAATGCTGCTGGGACAACTGGTTGATAGCCTGCAGAAACAAAAAAATAGATCCACATCTCTCACCATACACTAAGATCAGATCTAAATAGATAACAGTTCTAAACCTACATCCAGAAACCTTCAAACTTTTGGAAGAAAATGTTGGAAACACACTGGAACACTTAGGGGTAGGCCCTCACTTCCTAAAAAAGACTCCAGATGCAGTAGAAATCAAGACCAAAATAAACAATTGGGACCTCATCAAACTAAGAAGCTTCTGTACAGCTAGAGAAACAATCAACAAAGTAAAAAGGCAACCCACAGAATGGGAGAAGATCTTCGCACACGACATAGGTGATAGAGGGCTAATATCCAGAATATACAAAGAGCTACAAAACAACCAAAATGTCAAAACAAACAACCCACTCAAGAAATGGGCACGGGAAATGGGCAGACACTTCACAAAGGAACAAACCCAAATGGCAAATAAACATATGAAAAAATGCTCAAGTTCCCTGGCAATAAGGGAAATCCAAATTAAAACATCAATGAGGTACCACCTAACGCCAGTAAGACTGGCCCACATGAATAAAAGCACCAACGACACTTGTTGGCGAGGTTGCGGGGAAAAGGGAACCCTACTCCACTGCTGGTGGGGCTGCAGGCTGGTACAGCCTCTATGGAAATCAGTATGGAGAATATTCAAACAACTCAAATTCAACATACCGTATGATCCAGCAATAGCACTCCTAGGAATATATCCAGAACACTTGTTCTATGAGAAACCAACATGTACTCCTATGTTCATAGCAGCACAACCAGTAATTGCAAAAACATGGAAACAACCAAAATGCCCATCAAAAGAGGATTGGATAAGAAAGCTATGGTTCATCTACTCCATGGAATACTACTCAGCTATTAAAAAAAACAAAATGCAGTTCTTTGTGGCCAAATGGGCCAAACTGGAAACCATAATGCTAAGGGAAATGAGCCAATCCCAAAAGGTTAAATACCACATGTTTGCCTTAATTTAAGATGATATGATGTTATGTATAACATGTTATGTTTTGAATGTTACATGTTGTGTATAAACTAAATTGAAGTATAGGTGAGGTGGTCACAGAAGGTGGCTGGGAACCCGCATTTACTTTTAACATATTGGTTACTCATTACTATGTCAATTAATTCCATAATGATGTAAATTTTTGCTGATGGTATGTTGGAGCTTTCAATTGACTGGGATGATACTCTGCTGGCTCTGTCATCAGACCAGAGAGGGTATACCTAAGAAGCCGTTGAACTTGACGAGACAATAAGATGCTGGGCTCTATGTTTGGTATACGCTTGCAATGGGGAAATCTCAACTGAACTTGAGCTGTGGTTATGCAATAAGGTGGAGGAATCCACCATGGTGGGAGGGTTTGGGGAGGGGTGGGGAGAACCCAAGTATCTATGTAACTGTGTCACATAATACAATGGAATTACTGAAGTTAAATAATAAATAATTAAAAAAAAAAAAAAAAAGAAACCCTGTTGGGTCACTTCCGGTCCCATGTCCATTGAGCCCAGTGGGATGGAATCAAGCAGCTTCAGCACCCACACAAAACTAACATGGAGCTCCTCACTCAAGGCGCTCAAAACTCCACGGCCAAAGACAAGTTCAGTGCCCAAGCCATTTCCCGCTGCCATGGAAACCAAGTGCTCTGGCAGCACATATGTCTGAAAGTGGATATGACACCTAGGGAAGGGAGTGTGCTGGTGAATGGCAACTGCCCGAAGCAGCAGCACAGCTCTTCCACTGCCAAAACAACTCCACCTGCCTCATGAACTTCACATACCATCGGCTGTCCTGGCAGCTATCTAGAAAACCCTGTTGGGTCACTTCCGGTCCCATGCCCATTGAGCCCAGTGGGATGGAATCAAGCAGCTTCAGCACCCACACAAAACTAACATGGAGCTCCTCACTCAAGGCGCTCAAAACTCCACGGCCAAAGACAAGTTCAGTGCCCAAGCCATTTCCCGCTGCCATGGAAACCAAGTGCTCTGGCAGCACATATGTCTGAAAGTGGATATGACACCTAGGGAAGGGAGTGTGCTGGTGAATGGCAACTGCCCGAAGCAGCAGCACAGCTCTTCCACTGCCAAAACAACTCCACCTGCCTCATGAACTTCACATACCATCAGCTGTCCTGGCAGCTATCTAGGAAACCCTGTTGGGTCACTTCAGGTCCCATGCCCATTGAGCCCAGTGGGATGGAATCAAGCAGCTTCAGCACCCACACAAAACGAACATGGAGCTCCTCACTCAAGGCGCTCAAAACTCCACGGCCAAAGACAAGTTCAGTGCCCAAGTCATTTCCCGCTGCCATGGAAACCAAGTGCTCTGGCAGCACATATGTCTGAAAGTGGATATGACCCCTAGAGTAGGGAGTGTGCTGGTGAATGGCAACTGCTTGAATCAGCAGCACAGCTCTTCCAGTGCCAAAACAACTCCACCTGCCTCATGAACTTCACATACCATCAGCTGTCCTGGCAGCTATCTAGGAAATCCTGTTGGGTCACTTCCGGTCCCATGCCCATTGAGCCCAGTGGGATGGAATCAAGCAGCTTGAGCAGCCACACAAAACTAACATGGAGCTCCTCACTCAAGGCGCTCAAAACTCCACGGCCAAAGACAAGTTCAGTGCCCGAGCCATTTCCCGCTGCCATGGAAACCAAGTGCTCTGGCAGCACATATGTCTGAAAGTGGATATGACACCTAGGGAAGGGAGTGTGCTGGTGAATGGCAACTGCCCGAAGCAGCAGCACAGCTCTTCCACTGCTGAAACTACTCTTCCTGCCCATGAACTTCACATATCATCAGCTATCCTGGCAGCTATCTAGGAAACCCTGTTGGGTCACTTCCGGTCCCATGCCCATTGAGCCCAGTGGGATGGAATCAAGCAGCTTCAGCACCCACACAATACGCACATGGAGCTCCTCACTCAAGGCGCTCAAAACTCCACGGCCAAAAACAAGTTCAGTGCCGAAGCCATTTCCCGCTGCCATGGAAACCAAGTGCTCTGGCAGCACATATGTCTGAAAGTGGATATGACACTTAGGGAAGGGAGTGTGTTGGTGAATGGCAACTGCCCGAAGCAGCAGCACAGCTCTTCCACTGCCAAAACAACTCCACCTGCCTCATGAACTTCACATACCATCAGCTGTCCTGGCAGCTATCTAGGAAACCCTGTTGGGTCACTTCCGGTCCCATGCCCATTGAGCCCAATGGGATGGAATCAAGCAGCTTCAGCATCCACACAAAACTAACATGGAGCTCCTCACTCAAGGCGCTCAAAACTCCTCGGCCAAAGACAAGTTCAGTGCCCAAGCCATTTCCCGCTGCCATGGAAACCAAGTGCTCTGGCAGCACATATGTCTGAAAGTGGATATGACACCTAGGGAAGGGAGTGTGCTGGTGAATGGCAACTGCCCGAAGCAGCAGCACAGCTCTTCCACTGCCAAAACAACCCCACCTGCCTCATGAACTTCACATACCATCAGCTGTCCTGGGAGCTATCTAGGAAACCCTGTTGTGTCACTTCCGGTCCCATGTCCATTGAGCCCAGTGGGATGGAATCAAGCAGCTTCAGCACCCACACAAAACTAACATGGAGCTCCTCACTCAAGGCGCTCAAAACTACAAGGCAAAACACAATTCAGTGCCCAAGCATTTCCCGCTGCCATGGAAACCAAGTGCTCTGGCAGCACATATGTCTGAAAGTGGATATGACACCTAGGGAAGGGAGTGTGGTGGTGAATGGCAACTGCCCGAAGCAGCAGCACAGCTCTTCCACTGCCAAAACAACTCCACCTGCCTCATGAACTTCACATACCATCAGCTGTCCTGGCAGCTATCTAGGAAACCCTGTTGGGTCACTTCCGGTACCATGCCCATTGAGCCCAGTGGGATGGAATCAAGCAGCTTCAGCACCCACACAAAACGAACATGGAGCTCCTCACTCAAGGCGCTCAAAACTCCACGGCCAAAGACAAGTTCAGTGCCCAAGTCATTTCCCGCTGCCATGGAAACCACGTGCTCTGGCAGCACATATGTCTGAAAGTGGATATGACACCTAGGGAAGGGAGTGTGGTGGTGAATGGCAACTGCCCGAAGCAGCAGCACAGTTCTTCCACTGCCAAAACAACTCCACCTGCCTCATGAACTTCACATACCATCAGCTGTTCTGGCAGCTATCTAGGAAACCCTGTTGGGTCACTTCCGGTCCCATGCCCATTGAGCCCAGTGGGATGGAATCAAGCAGCTTCAGCATCCAGACAAAACTAACATGGAGCTTCTCACTCAAGGCGCTCAAAACTCCACGGCCAAAGACAAGTTCAGTGCCCAAGTCATTTCCCGCTGCCATGGAAACCAAGTGCTCTGGCAGCACATATGTCTGAAAGTGGATATGACACCTAGGGAAGGGAGTGTGCTGGTGAATGGCAACTGCTTGAATCAGCAGCACAGCTCTTCCACTGCTGAAACTACTCCACCTGCCCATGAACTTCACATATCATCAGCTATCCTGGCAGCTATCTAGGAAACCCTGTTGGGTCACTTCGAGTACCATGCCCATTGAGCCCAGTGGGATGGAATCAAGCAGCTTCAGCACCCACACAAAACTAACAAGGAGCTCCTCACTCAAGGCGCTCAAAACTCCACGGCCAAAAACAAGTTCAGTGCCCAAGCCATTTCCCGCTGCCATGGAAACCAAGTGCTCTGGCAGCACATATGTCTGAAAGTGGATATGACACTTAGGGAAGGGAGTGTGTTGGTGAATGGCAACTGCCCGAAGCAGCAGCACAGCTCTCCCACTGCCAAAACAACTCCACCTGCCTCATGAACTTCACATACCATCAGATGCCCTGGCAGCTATCTAGGAAACCCTGTTGGGTCACTTCCGGTACCATGCCCATTGAGCCCAGTGGGATGGAATCAAGCAGCTTCAGCACCCACACAAAACTAACATGGAGCTCCTCACTCAAGGCGCTCAAAACTCCACGGCCAAAGACAAGTTCAGTGCCCAAGTCATTTCCCGCTGCCATGGAAACCAAGTGCTCTGGCAGCACATATGTCTGAAAGTGGATATGACACCTAGGGAAGGGAGTGTGGTGGTGAATGGCAACTGCTTGAATCAGCAGCACAGCTCTTCCACTGCCAAAACAACTCCACCTGCCTCATGAACTTCACATACCATCAGCTGTCCTGGCAGCTATCTAGGAAACCCTGTTGGGTCACTTCCGGTCCCATGTCCATTGAGCCCAGTGGCATGGAATCAAGCAGCTTCAGCACCCACACAAAACTAACATGGAGCTCCTCACTCAAGGCGCTCAAAACTCCACGGCCAAAGACAAGTTCAGTGCCCGAGCCATTTCCCGCTGCCATGGAAACCAAGTGCTCTGGCAGCACATATGTCTGAAAGTGGATATGACACCTAGGGAAGGGAGTGTGCTGGTGAATGGCAACTGCCCGAAGCAGCAGCACAGCTCTTCCACCGCTGAAACTACTCCACCTGCCAATGAACTTCACATATCATCAGCTATCCTGGCAGCTATCTAGGAAACCCTGTTGGGTCACTTCCGGTACCATGCCCATTGAGCCCAGTGGGATGGAATCAAGCAGCTTCAGCACCCACACAATACGCACATGGAGCTCCTCACTCAAGGCGCTCAAAACTCCACGGCCAAAGACAAGTTCAGTGCCCAAGTCATTTCCCGCTGCCATGGAAACCAAGTGCTCTGGCAGCACATATGTCTGAAAGTGGATATGACACTTAGGGAAGGGAGTGTGTTGGTGAATGGCAACTGCCCGAAGCAGCAGCACAGCTCTTCCACTGCCAAAACAACTCCACCTGCCTCATGAACTTCACATACCATCAGCTGTTCTGGCAGCTATCTAGGAAACCCTGTTGGGTCACTTCCGGTCCCATCCCCATTGAGCCCAGTGGGATGGAATCAAGCAGCTTCAGCATCCAGACAAAACGAACATGGAGCTTCTCACTCAAGGCGCTCAAAACTCCACGGCCAAAGACAAGTTCAGTGCCCAAGTCATTTCCCGCTGCCATGGAAACCAAGTGCTCTGGCAGCACATATGTCTGAAAGTGGATATGACACCTAGAGTAGGGAGTGTGCTGGTGAATGGCAACTGCTTGAATCAGTAGCACAGCTCTTCCACTGCCAAAACAACTCCACCTGCCTCATGAACTTCACATACCATCAGCTGTCCTGGCAGCTATCTAGGAAACCCTGTTGGGTCACTTCCGGTCCCATGCCCATTGAGCCCAGTGGGATGGAATCAAGCAGCTTCAGCACCCACACAAAACTAACATGGAGCTCCTCACTCAAGGCGCTCAAAACTCCACGGCCAAAGACAAGTTCAGTGCCCAAGCCATTTCCCGCTGCCATGGAAACCAAGTGCTCTGGGAGCACATATGTCTGAAAGTGGATATGACACCTAGGGAAGGGAGTGTGCTGGTGAATGGCAACTACCCGAAGCAGCAGCACAGCTCTTCCACTGCCAAAACAACTCCACCTGCCTCATGAACTTCACATACCATCAGCTGTCCTGGCAGCTATCTAGGAAACCCTGTTGGGTCACTTCAGGTCCCATGCCCATTGAGCCCAGTGGGATGGAATCAAACAGCTTCAGCACCCACACAAAACTAACATGGAGCTCCTCACTCAAGGCGCTCAAAACTCCACGGCCAAAGACAAGTTCAGTGCCCGAGCCATTTCCCGCTGCCATGGAAACCAAGTGCTCTGGCAGCACATATGTCTGAAAGTGGATATGACACCTAGGGAAGGGAGTGTGCTGGTGAATGGCAACTGCCCGAAGCAGCAGCACAGCTCTTCCACTGCCAAAACAACTCCACCTGCCTCATGAACTTCACATACCATCAGCTGTCCTGGCAGCTATCTAGGAAACCCTGTTGGGTCACTTCCAGTCCCATGCCCATTGAGCCCTGTGGGATGGAATCAAGCAGCTTCAGCATCCACAGAAAACTAACATGAAGCTCCTCACTCAAGGTGCTCAAAACTACAAGGCAAAACACAATTCAGGGCCCGAGCCATTTCCCGCTGCCATGGAAACCAAGTGCTCTGGCAGCACATATGTCTGAAAGTGGATATGACACCTAGGGAAGGGAGTGTGGTGGTGAATGGCAACTGCTTGAATCAGCAGCACAGCTCTTCCACTGCCAAAACAACTCCACCTGCCTCATGAACTTCACATACCATCAGCTGTCCTGGCAGCTATCTAGGAAACCCTGTTGGGTCACTTCCGGTCCCATGTCCATTGAGCCCAGTGGGATGGAATCAAGCAGCTTCAGCACCCACACAAAACTAACATGGAGCTCCTCACTCAAGGCGCTCAAAACTCCACAGCCAAAGACAAGTTCAGTGCCCGAGCCATTTCCCGCTGCCATGGAAACCAAGTGCTCTGGCAGCACATATGTCTGAAAGTGGATATGACACCTAGGGAAGGGAGTGTGCTGGTGAATGGCAACTGCCCGAAGCAGCAGCACAGCTCTTCCACTGCTGAAACTACTCCACCTGCCAATGAACTTCACATATCATCAGCTATCCTGGCAGCTATCTAGGAAACCCTGTTGGGTCACTTCCGGTACCATGCCCATTGAGCCCAGTGGGATGGAATCAAGCAGCTTCAGCACCCACACAATACGCACATGGAGCTCCTCACTCAAGGCGCTCAAAAATCCATGGCCAAAGACAAGTTCAGTGCCCAAGCCATTTCCCGCTGCCATGGAAACCAAGTGCTCTGGCAGCACATATGTCTGAAAGTGGATATGACACTAAGGGAAGGGAGTGTGTTGGTGAATGCCAGCTGCCCGAAGCAGCAGCACAGCTCTTCCACTGCCAAAACAACTCCACCTGCCTCATGAACTTCACATACCATCAGCTGTCCTGGCAGCTATCTAGGAAACCCTGTTGGGTCACTTCCGGTCCCATGCCCATTGAGCCCAGTGGGATGGAATCAAGCAGCTTCAGCATCCACACAAAACTAACATGGAGCTTCTCACTCAAGGCGGTCAAAACTCCACGGCCAAAGACAAGTTCAGTGCCCAAGCCATTTCCCGCTGCCATGGAAACCAAGTGCTCTGGCAGCACATATGTCTGAAAGTGGATATGACACCTAGGGAAGGGAGTGTGGTGGTGAATGGCAACTGCCCGAAGCAGCAGCACAGTTCTTCCACTGCCAAAACAACTCCACCTGCCTCATGAACTTCACATACCCTCAGCTGTCCTGGCAGCTATCTAGGAAACCCTGTTGGGTCACTTCCGGTCCCATGCCCATTGAGCCCAGTGGGATGGAATCAAGCAGCTTCAGCACCCACACAAAACGAACATGGAGCTCCTCACTCAAGGCGCTCAAAACTCCACGACCAAAGACAAGTTCAGTGCCCAAGCCATTTCCCGCTGCCGTGGAAACCAAGTGCTCTGGCAGCACATATGTCTGAAAGTGGATATGACACCTAGGGAAGGGAGTGTGGTGGTGAATGGCAACTGCCCGAAGCAGCAGCACAGCTCTTCCACTGCCAAAACAACTCCACCTGCCTCATGAACTTCACATACCATCAGCTGTCCTGGCAGCTATCTAGGAAACCCTGTTGGGTCACTTCCGATCCCATGCCCATTGAGCCCAGTGGGATGGAATCAAGCAGCTTCAGCATCCAGAACAAAACTAACATGGAGCTTCTCACTCATGGCGGTAAAAACTCCACGGCCAAAGACAAGTTCAGTGCCCAAGTCATTTCCCGCTGCCATGGAAACCAAGTGCTCTGGCAGCACATATGTCTGAAAGTGGATATGACCCCTAGAGTAGGGAGTGTGCTGGTGAATGGCAACTGCTTGAATCAGTAGCACAGCTCTTCCACTGGCAAAACAACTCCACCTGCCTCATGAACTTCACATACCATCAGCTGTCCTGGCAGCCATGTAGGAAACCCTGTTGGGTCACTTCCGGTACCATGCCCATTGAGCCCAGTGGGATGGAATCAAGCAGCTTCAGCACCCACACAAAACTAACATGGAGCTCCTCACTCAAGGCGCTCAAAACTCCACGGCCAAAGACAAGTTCAGTGCCCAAGCCATTTCCCGCTGCCATGGAAACCAAGTGCTCTGGCAGCACATATGTCTGAAAGTGGATATGACACCTAGGGAAGGGAGTGTGCTGGTGAATGGCAACTGCCCGAAGCAGCAGCACAGCTCTTCCACTGCCAAAACAACTCCACCTGCCTCATGAACTTCACATACCATCAGCTGTCCTGGCAGCTATCTAGGAAACCCTGTTGGGTCACTTCCGGTCCCATGCCCATTGAGCCCAGTGGGATGGAATCAAGCAGCTTCAGCACCCACACAATACGCACATGGAGCTCCTCACTCAAGGCGCTCAAAAATCCATGGCCAAAGACAAGTTCAGTGCCCAAGCCATTTCCCTCTGCCATGGAAACCAAGTGCTCTGGCAGCACATATGTCTGAAAGTGGATATGACACTTAGGGAAGGGAGTGTGTTGGTGAATGGCAACTGCCCGAAGCAGCAGCACAGCTCTTCCACTGCCAAAACAACTCCACCTGCCTCATGAACTTCACATACCATCAGCTGTCCTGGCAGCTATCTAGGAAACCCTGTTGGGTCACTTCCGGTACCATGCCCATTGAGCCCAGTGGGATGGAATCAAGCAGCTTCAGCATCCACACAAAACTAACATGGAGCTTCTCACTCAAGGCGGTCAAAACTCCACGGCCAAAGACCAGTTCAGTGCCCAAGCCATTTCCCGCTGCCATGGAAACCAAGTGCTCTGGCAGCACATATGTCTGAAAGTGGATATGACACCTAGGGAAGGGAGTATGGTGGTGAATGGCAACTGCCCGAAGCAGCAGCACAGTTCTTCCACTGCCAAAACAACTCCACCTGCCTCATGAACTTCACATACCCTCAGCTGTCCTGGCAGCTATCTAGGAAACCCTGTTGGGTCACTTCCGGTCCCATGCCCATTGAGCCCTGTGGGATGGAATCAAGCAGCTTCAGCACCCACACAAAACGAACATGGAGCTCCTCACTCAAGGCGCTCAAAATTTCACGGCCAAAGACGAGTTCAGTGCCCAAGCCATTTCCCGCTGCCATGGAAACCAAGTGCTCTGGCAGCACATATGTCTGAAAGTGGATATGACACCTAGGGAAGGGAGTGTGCTGGTGAATGGCAACTGCCCGAAGCAGCAGCACAGCTCTTCCAGTGCCAAAACAACTCCACCTGCCTCATGAACTTCACATACCATCAGCTGTCCTGGCAGCTATCTAGGAAACCCTGTTGGGTCACTTCCGGTCCCATGCCCATTGAGCCCAGGGTGATGGAATCAAGCAGCTTCAGCATCCAGAACAAAACTAACATGGAGCTTCTCACTCATGGCGGTAAAAACTCCACGGCCAAAGACCAGTTCAGTGCCCAAATCATTTCCCGCTGCCATGGAAACCAAGTGCTCTGGCAGCACATATGTCTGAAAGTGGATATGACCCCTAGAGTAGGGAGTGTGCTGGTGAATGGCAACTGCTTGAATCAGTAGCACAGCTCTTCCACTGCCAAAACAACTCCACCTGCCTCATGAACTTCACATACCATCAGCTGTCCTGGCAGCTATCTAGGAAACCCTGTTGGGTCACTTCCGGTCCCATGCCCATTGAGCCCAGTGGGATGGAATCAAGCAGCTTCAGCACCCACACAAAACAAACATGGAGCTCCTCACTCAAGGCGCTCAAAACTCCACGGCCAAAGACAAGTTCAGTGCCCAAGCCATTTCCCGCTGCCATGGAAACCAAGTGCTCTGGCAGCACATATGTCTGAAAGTGGATATGACACCTAGGGAAGGGAGTGTGCTGGTGAATGGCAACTACCCGAAGCAGCAGCACAGCTCTTCCACTGCCAAAACAACCCCACCTGTCTCATGAACTTCACATACCATCAGCTGTCCTGGCAGCTATCTAGGAAACCCTGTTGGGTCACTTCCGGTCCCATGCCCATTGAGCCCAGTGGGATGGAATCAAGCAGCTTCAGCACCCACACAAACCTAACATGGAGCTCCTCACTCAAGGCGGTCAAAACTACAAGGCAAAACACAATTCAGTGCCCAGGCAATTTCCCGCTGCCATGGAAACCAAGTGCTCTGGCAGCACATATGTCTGAAAGTGGATATGACCCCTAGAGTAGGGAGTGTGGTGGTGAATGGCAACTGCCCGAAGCAGCAGCACAGCTCTTCCACTGCCAAAACAACTCCACCTGCCTCATGAACTTCACATATCATCAGCTATCCTGGCAGCTATCTAGGAAACCCTGTTGGGTCACTTCCGGTCCCATGCCCATTGAGCCCAGTGGGATGGAATCAAGCAGCTTCGGCACCCACACAATACGCACATGGAGCTCCTCACTCAAGGTGGTCAAAACTCCACGGCCAAAGACAAGTTCAGTGCCCAAGCCATTTCCCTCTGCCATGGAAACCAAGTGCTCTGGCAGCACATATGTCTGAAAGTGCATATGACACCTAGGGGAAGGGAGTGTGCTGGTGAATGGCAACTGCCCGAAGCAGCAGCACAGCTCTTCCACTGCCAAAACAACTCCACCTGCCTCATGAACTTCATATACCATCAGCTGTCCTGGCAGCTATCTAGGAAACCCTGTTGGGTCACTTCCGGTCCCATGCCCATTGAGCCCAGTGGGATGGAATCAAGCAGCTTCAGCACCCACACAAAACTAACATGGAGCTCCTCACTCAAGGTGCTCAAAACTCCACGGCCAAAGACAAGTTCAGTGCCCAAGCCATTTCCTGCTGCCATGGAAACCAAGTGCTCTGGCAGCACATATGTCTGAAAGTGGATATGACCCCTAGGATTGGGAGTGTGGTGGTGAATGGCAACTGCCCGAAGCAGGAGCACAGCTCTCCCACTGCCAAAACAACTCCACCTGCCTCATGAACTTCACATACCATCAGCTGTCCTGGCAACTATCTAGGAAACCCTGTTGGGTCACTTCCGGTCCCATGCCCATTGAGCCCAGTGCGATGGAATCAAGCAGCTTCAGCACCCACACAAAACTAACATGGAGCTCCTCACTCAAGGCGCTCAAAACTACAAGGCAAAACACAATTCAGTGTCCAAGCCATTTCCCGCTGCCATGGAAACCAAGTGCTCTGGCAGCACATATGTCTGAAAGTGGATATGACCCCGAGGGAAGGGAGTGTGCTGGTGAATGGCAACTGCTTGAATCAGCAGCACAGCTCTTCCACTGCCAAAACAACTCCACCTGCCTCATGAACTGCACATACCATCAGCTGTCCTGGCAGCTATCTAGGAAACCCTGTTGGGTCACTTCCGGTACCATGCCCATTGAGCCCAGTGGGATGGAATCAAGCAGCTTCAGCACCCACACAAAACTAACATGGAGCTCCTCACTCAAGGCGCTCAAAACTCCACGGCCAAAGACAAGTTCAGTGCCCAAGCCATTTCCCGCTGCCATGGAAACCAAGTGCTCTGGCAGCACATATGTCTGAAAGTGGATATGACACCTAGGGAAGGGAGTGTGCTGGTGAATGGCAACTACCCGAAGCAGCAGCACAGCTCTTCCACTGCCAAAACAACTCCACCTGCCTCATGAACTTCACATACCCTCAGCTGTCCTGGCAGCTATCTAGGAAACCCTGTTGGGTCACTTCCGGTCCCATGCCCATTGAGCCCACTGGGATGGAATCAAGCAGCTTCAGCACCCACACAAAACTAACATGGAGCTCCTCACTCAAGGCGCTCAAAACTCCACGGCCAAAGACAAGTTCAGTGCCCAAGCCATTTCCCGCTGCCATGGAAACCAAGTGCTCTGGCAGCACATATGTCTGAAAGTGGATATGACCCCGAGGGAAGGGAGTGTGCTGGTGAATGGCAACTACCCGAAGCAGCAGCACAGCTCTTCCACTGCCAAAACAACTCCACCTGCCTCATGAACTTCACATACCATCAGCTGTCCTGGCAGCTATCTAGGAAACCCTGTTGGGTCACTTCCGGTCCCATGCCCATTGAGCCCAGTGGGATGGAATCAAGCAGCTTCAGCACCCACACAAAGCTAACATGGAGGTCCTCACTCAAGGCGCTCAAAACTCCATTGACAAACACAAGTTCAGTGCCCAAGACATTTCCCGCTGCCATGGAAACCAAGTGCTCTGGCAGCACATATGTCTGAAAGTGGATATGACCCCTAGAGTAGGGAGTGTGGTGGTGAATGGCAACTGCCCGAAGCAGCAGCACAGCTTTCCCACTGCCAAAACAACTCCACCTGCCTCATGAACTTCACATACCATCAGCTGTCCTGGCAGCTATCTAGGAAACCCTGTTGGGTCACTTCCGGTCCCATGCCCTTTGAGCCCAGTGGCATGGAATCAAGCAGCTTCAGCATCCAGACAAAACTAACATGGAGCTTCTCACTCACGGCGGTAAAAACTCCTCGGCCAAAGACCAATTCAGTGCCCAAGCCATTTCCCGCTGCCATGGAAACGAAGTGCTCTGGGAGCACATATGTCTGAAAGTGGATATGACCCCTAGAGTAGGGAGTGTGGTGGTGAATGGCAACTGCCCGAAGCAGCAGCACAGCTCTTCCACTGCCAAAACAACTCCACCTGCCTCATGAACTTCACATATCATCAGCTATCCTGGCAGCTATCTAGGAAACCCTGTTGGGTCACTGCCGGTCCCATGCCCATTGAGCCCAGTGGGATGGAATCAAGCAGCTTCAGCACCCACACAAAACGAACATGGAGCTCCTCACTCAAGGCGCTCAAAACTCCACGGCCAAAGACAAGTTCAGTGCCCAAGCCATTTCCCGCTGCCATTTTAAACCACGTGCTCTGGCCTCACATATGTCTGAAAGTGGATATGACACCTAGGGAAGGGAGTGTGCTGGTGAATGGCAACTGCCCGAAGCAGCAGGACAGCTCTTCCACTGCCAAAACAACTTCATCTGCCTCATGAACTTCACATACCATCAGCTGTCCTGGCAGCTATCTAGGAAACCCTGTTGGGTCACTTCCGGTCCCATGCCCATTGAGCCCAGTGGGATGGAATCAAGCAGCTTGAGCAGCCACACAAAACTAACAAGGAGCTCCTCACTCAAGGTGCTCAAAACTCCACGGCCAAAGACAAGTTCAGTGCCCAAGCCATTTCCCTCTGCCATGGAAACCAAGTGCTCTGGCAGCACATATGTCTGAAAGTGGATATGACCCCTAGGGAAGGGAGTGTGCTGGTGAATGGCAACTGCTTGAATCAGCAGCACAGCTCTTCCACTGCCAAAACAACTCCACCTGCCTCATGAACTTCACATACCATCAGCTGTCCTGGCAGCTATCTAGGAAACCCTGTTGGGTCACTTCCGGTCCCATGCCCATTGAGCCCACTGGGATGGAATCAAGCAGCTTCAGCACCCACACAAAACTAACATGGAGCTCCTCACTCAAGGCGCTCAAAACTCCACGGCCAAAGACAAGTTCAGTGCCCAAGCCATTTCCCGCTGCCATGGAAACCAAGTGCTCTGGCAGCACATATGTCTGAAAGTGGATATGACACCTAGGGAAGGGAGTGTGCTGGTGAATGGCAACTACCCGAAGCAGCAGCACAGCTCTTCCACTGCCAAAACAACTCCACCTGCCTCATGAACTTCACATACCATCAGCTGTCCTGGCAGCTATCTAGGAAACCCTGTTGGGTCAATTCCGGTCCCATGCCCATTGAGCCCAGTGGGATGGAATCAAGCAGCTTCAGCACCCACACAAAACTAACATGGAGCTCCTCACTCAAGGTGCTCAAAACTCCACGGCCAAAGAGAAGTTCAGTGCCCAAGCCATTTCCTGCTGCCATGGAAACCAAGTGCTCTGGCAGCACATATGTCTGAAAGTGGATATGACCCCTAGGATTGGGAGTGTGGTGGTGAATGGCAACTGCCCGAAGCAGGAGCACAGCTCTCCCACTGCCAAAACAACTCCACCTGCCTCATGAACTTCACATACCATCAGCTGTCCTGGCAACTATCTAGGAAACCCTGTTGGGTCACTTCCGGTCCCATGCCCATTGAGCCCAGTGCGATGGAATCAAGCAGCTTCAGCACCCACACAAAACTAACATGGAGCTCCTCACTCAAGGCGCTCAAAACTACAAGGCAAAACACAATTCAGTGTCCAAGCCATTTCCCGCTGCCATGGAAACCAAGTGCTCTGGCAGCACATATGTCTGAAAGTGGATATGACCCCGAGGGAAGGGAGTGTGCTGGTGAATGGCAACTGCTTGAATCAGCAGCACAGCTCTTCCACTGCCAAAACAACTCCACCTGCCTCATGAACTGCACATACCATCAGCTGTCCTGGCAGCTATCTAGGAAACCCTGTTGGGTCACTTCCGGTACCATGCCCATTGAGCCCAGTGGAATGGAATCAAGCAGCTTCAGCACCCACACAAAACTAACATGGAGCTCCTCACTCAAGGCGCTCAAAACTCCACGGCCAAAGACAAGTTCAGTGCCCAAGCCATTTCCCGCTGCCATGGAAACCAAGTGCTCTGGCAGCACATATGTCTGAAAGTGGATATGACACCTAGGGAAGGGAGTGTGCTGGTGAATGGCAACTACCCGAAGCAGCAGCACAGCTCTTCCACTGCCAAAACAACTCCACCTGCCTCATGAACTTCACATACCCTCAGCTGTCCTGGCAGCTATCTAGGAAACCCTGTTGGGTCACTTCCGGTCCCATGCCCATTGAGCCCACTGGGATGGAATCAAGCAGCTTCAGCACCCACACAAAACTAACATGGAGCTCCTCACTCAAGGCGCTCAAAACTCCACGGCCAAAGACAAGTTCAGTGCCCAAGCCATTTCCCGCTGCCATGGAAACCAAGTGCTCTGGCAGCACATATGTCTGAAAGTGGATATGACACCTAGGGAAGGGAGTGTGCTGGTGAATGGCAACTACCCGAAGCAGCAGCACAGCTCTTCCACTGCCAAAACAACTCCACCTGCCTCATGAACTTCACATACCATCAGCTGTCCTGGCAGCTATCTAGGAAACCCTGTTGGGTCACTTCCGGTCCCATGCCCATTGAGCCCAGTGGGATGGAATCAAGCAGCTTCAGCACCCACACAAAGCTAACATGGAGGTCCTCACTCAAGGCGCTCAAAACTCCATTGCCAAACACAAGTTCAGTGCCCAAGCCATTTCCCTCTGCCATGGAAACCAAGTGCTCTGGCAGCACATATGTCTGAAAGTGGATATGACCCCTAGGGAAGGGAGTGTGCTGGTGAATGGCAACTGCTTGAATCAGCAGCACAGCTCTTCCACTGCCAAAACAACTCCACCTGCCTCATGAACTTCACATACCATCAGCTGTCCTGGCAGCTATCTAGGAAACCCTGTTGGGTCACTTCCGGTCCCATGCCCATTGAGCCCACTGGGATGGAATCAAGCAGCTTCAGCACCCACACAAAACTAACATGGAGCTCCTCACTCAAGGCGCTCAAAACTCCACGGCCAAAGACAAGTTCAGTGCCCAAGCCATTTCCCGCTGCCATGGAAACCAAGTGCTCTGGCAGCACATATGTCTGAAAGTGGATATGACACCTAGGGAAGGGAGTGTGCTGGTGAATGGCAGCTACCCGAAGCAGCAGCACAGCTCTTCCACTGCCAAAACAACTCCACCTGCCTCATGAACTTCACATACCATCAGCTGTCCTGGCAGCTATCTAGGAAACCCTGTTGGGTCACTTCCGGTCCCATGCCCATTGAGCCCAGTGGGATGGAATCAAGCAGCTTCAGCACCCACACAAAGCTAACATGGAGGTCCTCACTCAAGGCGCTCAAAACTCCATTGCCAAACACAAGTTCAGTGCCCAAGCCATTTCCCGCTGCCATGGAAACCAAGTGCTCTGGCAGCACATATGTCTGAAAGTGGATATGACCTCTAGAGTAGGGAGTGTGGTGGTGAATGGCAACTGCCCGAAGCAGCAGCACAGCTTTCCCACTGCCAAAACAACTCCACCTGCCTCATGAACTTCACATACCATCAGCTGTCCTGGCAGCTATCTAGGAAACCCTGTTGGGTCACTTCCGGTCCCATGCCCATTGAGCCCAGTGGCATGGAATCAAGCAGCTTCAGCATCCAGACAAAACTAACATGGAGCTTCTCACTCATGGCGGTAAAAACTCCTCGGCCAAAGACCAATTCAGTGCCCAAGCCATTTCCCGCTGCCATGGAAACGAAGTGCTCTGGGAGCACATATGTCTGAAAGTGGATATGACCCCTAGAGTAGGGAGTGTGGTGGTGAATGGCAACTGCCCGAAGCAGCAACACAGCTCTTCCACTGCCAAAACAACTCCACCTGCCTCATGAACTTCACATATCATCAGCTATCCTGGCAGCTATCTAGGAAACCCTGTTGGGTCACTGCCGGTCCCATGCCCATTGAGCCCAGTGGGATGGAATCAAGCAGCTTCAGCACCCACACAAAACGAACATGGAGCTCCTCACTCAAGGCGCTCAAAACTCCACGGCCAAAGACAAGTTCAGTGCCCAAGCCATTTCCCGCTGCCATTTTAAACCAAGTGCTCTGGCCTCACATATGTCTGAAAGTGGATATGACACCTAGGGAAGGGAGTGTGCTGGTGAATGGCAACTGCCCGAAGCAGCAGCACAGCTCTTCCACTGCCAAAACAACTCCACCTGCCTCATAAACTTCACATACCATCAGCTGTCCTGGAAGCTCTCTAGGAAACCCTGTTGGGTCACTTCCGGTCCCATGCCCATTGAGCCCAGTGGGATGGAATCAAGCAGCTTCAGCACCCACACAAAACTAACAAGGAGCTCCTCACTCAAGGTGCTCAAAACTCCACGGCCAAAGACAAGTTCAGTGCCCAAGCCATTTCCCTCTGCCATGGAAACCAAGTGCTCTGGCAGCACATATGTCTGAAAGTGGATATGACACCTAGGGGAAGGGAGTGTGCTGGTGAATGGCAACTGCCCGAAGCACCAGCACAGCTCTTCCACTGCCAAAACAACTCCACCTGCCTCATGAACTTCACATACCATCAGCTGTCCTGGCAGCTATCTAGGAAATCCTGTTGGGTCACTTCCGGTCCCATGAACATTGAGCCCAGGGGGATGGAATCAAGCAGCTTCAGCACCCACACAAAACTAACATGGAGCTCCTCACTCAAGGTGCTCAAAACTCCACGGCCAAAGGGAAGTTCAGTGCCCAAGCCATTTCCCGCTGCCATGGAAACCAAGTGCTCTGGCAGCACATATGTCTGAAAGTGGATATGACCCCTAGGGAAGGGAGTGTGCTGGTGAATGGCAACTGCCCGACGCAGGAGCACAGCTCTCCCACTGCCAAAACAACTCCACCTGCCTCATGAACTTCACATACCATCAGCTGTCCTGGCAACTATCTAGGAAACCCTGTTGGGTCACTTCCGGTCCCATGCCCATTGAGCCCAGTGCGATGGAATCAAGCCGCTTCAGCACCCACACAAAACTAACATGGAGCTCCTCACTCAAGGTGCTCAAAACTACAAGGCAAAACACAATTCAGTGCCCAAGCCATTTCCCGCTGCCATGGAAACCAAGTGCTCTGGCAGCACATATGTCTGAAAGTGGATATGACACCTAGGGAAGGGAGTGTGTTGGTGAATGGCAACTGCCCGAAGCAGCAGCACAGCTCTTCCACTGCCAAAACAACTCCACCTGCCTCATGAACTTCACATACCATCAGCTGTCCTGGAAGCTATCTAGGAAACCATGTTGGGTCACTTCAGGTCCCATGCCCATTGAGCCCACAGGGATGGAATCAAGCAGCTTCAGCACCCACACAAAACGAACATGGAGCTCCTCACTCAAGGCGCTCAAAACTCCACGGCCAAAGACAAGTTCAGTGCCCAAGTCATTTCCCGCTGCCATGGAAACCAAGTGCTCTGGCAGCACATATGTCTGAAAGTGGATATGACCCCTAGGGAAGGGAGTGTGCTGGTGAATGGCAACTGCTTGAATCAGCAGCACAGCTCTTCCACTGCCAAAACAACTCCACCTGCCTCATGAACTTCACATACCATCAGCTGTCCTGGCAGCTATCTAGGAAACCCTGTTGGGTCACTTCCGGTCCCATGCCCATTGAGCCCACTGGGATGGAATCAAGCAGCTTCAGCACCCACACAAAACTAACATGGAGCTCCTCACTCAAGGCGCTCAAAACTCCACGGCCAAAGACCAGTTCAGTGCCCAAGCCATTTCCCGCTGCCATGGAAACCAAGTGCTCTGGCAGCACATATGTCTGAATGTAGATATGACACCTAGGGAAGGGAGTGTGCTGGTGAATGGCAACTACCCGAAGCAGCAGCACAGCTCTTCCACTGCCAAAACAACTCCACCTGTCTCATGAACTTCACATACCATCAGCTGTCCTGGCAGCTATCTAGGAAACCCTGTTTTGTCACTTCCGGTCCCATGCCCATTGAGCCCAGTGGGATGGAATCAAGCAGCTTCAGCATCCACAGAAAACTAACATGGAGCTCCTCACTCAAGGCGCTCAAAACTCCATTGCCAAACACAAGTTCAGTGCCCAAGCCATTTCCCGCTGCCATGGAAACCAAGTGCTCTGGCAGCACATATGTCTGAAAGTGGATATGACACCTAGGGAAGGGAGTGTGCTGGTGAATGGCAACTGTGTGAAGCAGCACAGCTCTTCCACTGCTGAAACTACTCCACCTGCCAATGAACTTCACATATCATCAGCTATCCTGGCAGCTATCTAGGAAACCCTGTTGGGTCACTTCCGGTCCCATGCCCATTGAGCCCAGTGGGATAGAATCAAGCAGCTTGAGCAGCCACACAAAACGCACATGGAGCTCCTCACTCAAGGCGCTCAAAACTCCACGGCCAAAGACAAGTTCAGTGCCGAAGCCATTTTCCGCTGCCATGGAAACCAAGTGCTCTGGCAGCACATGTCTGAAAGTGGATATGACACCTAGGGAAGGGAGTGTGTTGGTGAACGGCAACTGCCCGAAGCAGCAGCACAGCTCTTCCACTGCCAAAACAACTCCACCTGCCTCATGAACTTCACATACCATCAGCTGTCCTGGCAGCTATCTAGGAAACCCTGTTGGGTCACTTCCGGTCCCATGCCCATTGAGCCCAGTGGGAAGGAATCAAGCAGCTTCAGCACCCACACAAAACGAACATGGAGCTTCTCACTCATGGCGGTCAAAACTCCTCAGCCAAAGACCAGTTCAGTGCCCAAGCCATTTCCCGCTGCCATGGAAACCAAGTGCTCTGGCAGCACATATGTCTGAATGTGGATATGACACCTAGGGAAGGGAGTGTGGTGGTGAATGGCAACTGCCCGAAGCAGCAGCACAGCTCTTCCACTGCCAAAACAACTCCACCTGCCTCATGAACTTCACATACCATCAGCTGTCCTGGCAGCTATCTAGGAAACCCTGTTGGGTCACTTCCGGTCCCATGCCCATTGAGCCCAGGGGGATGGAATCAAGCAGCTTCAGCACCCACACAAAACGAACATGGAGCTCCTCACTCAAGGCGCTCAAAACTGCACGGCCAAAGACAAGTTCAGTGCCCAAGCCATTTCCCTCTGCAATGGAAACCAAGTGCTCTGGCAGCACATATGTCTGAAAGTGGATATGTCACCTAGGGAAGGGAGTGTGCTGGTGAATGGCAACTGCCCGAAGCAGCAGCACAGCTCTTCCTCTGCCAAAACAACTCCACCTGCCTCATGAACTTCACATACCATCAGCTGTCCTGGCAGCTCTCTAGGAAACCCTGTTGGGTCACTTCCGGTCCCATGCCCATTGAGCCCAGTGGGATGGAATCAAGCAGCTTCAGCATCCAGACAAAACTAACATGGAGTTTCTCACTCATGGCGGTAAAAACTCCACGGCCAAAGACCAGTTCAGTGCCCAAGCCATTTCCCGCTGCCATGGAAAGCAAGTGCTCTGGCAGCACATATGTCTGAAAGTGGATATGACCCCTAGGGTTGGGAGTGTGGTGGTGAATGGCAACTGCCCGAAGCAGCAGCACAGCTCTTCCAGTGCCAAAACAACTCCACCTGCCTCATGAACTTCACATACCATCAGCTGTCCTGGCAGCTATCTAGGAAACCCTGTTGGGTCACTTCCGGTCCCATGCCCATTGAGCCCAGTGGGATGAAATCAAGCAGCTTCAGCACACACACAAAACTAACATGGAGCTCCTCACTCAAGGCGCTCAAAACTCCACGGCCAAAGACAACTTCAGTGCCCAAGCCATTTCCCGCTGCCATGGGAACCAAGTGCTCTGGCAGCACATATGTCTGAAAGTGGATATGACACCTAGGGAAGGGAATGTGGTGGTGAATGGCAACTGCCCGAAGCAGCAGCACAGCTCTTCCAGTGCCAAAACAACTCCACCTGCCTCATGAACTTCACATACCATCAGCTGTCCTGGCAGCTATCTAGGAAACCCTGTTGGGTCACTTCCGGTCCCATGCCCATTGAGCCCAGTGCGATGGAATCAAGCAGCTTCAGCACCCACACAAAACGAACATGGAGCTCCTCACTCAAGGCGCTCAAAAATCCTCAGCCAAGGACAAGTTCAGTGCCCAAGCCATTTCCCGCTGCCATGAAAATCAAGTGCTCTGGCAGCACATATGTCTGAAAGTGGATATGACACGTAGGGTAGGGAGTGTGGTGGTGAATGGCAACTGCCCGAAGCAGCAGCACAGCTCTTCCAGTGCCAAAACAACTCCAACTGTCTCATGAACTTCACATACCATCAGCTGTCCTGGCAGCTATCTAGGAAACCCTGTTGGGTCACTTCCGGTCCCATGCCCATTGAGCCCAGTGGGATGGAATCAAGCAGCTTCAGCACCCACACAAAACTAACAAGGAGCTCCTCACTCAAGGTGCTCAAAACTCTACACCCAAAGACAAGTTCAGTGCCCAAGCCATTTCCCGCTGCCATGGAAACCAAGTGATCTGGCAGCACATATGTCTGAAAGTGGATATGACACCTGGGGAGGGGAGTGTGTTGGTGAATGGCAACTGCCCGAAGCAGCAGCACAGCTCTTCCACTGCCAAAACAACTCCACCTGCCTCATGAACTTCACATACCATCAGCTGTCCTCGCAGCTCTCTTGGAAACCCTGTTGGGTCACTTCCGGTCCCATGCCCATTGAGCCCAGTGGGATGGAATCAAGCAGCTTGAGCACCCACACAAAACTAACATGGAGCTCCTCACTCAAGGTGCTCAAAACTCTACAGCCAAAGACAAGTTCAGTGCCCAAGCCATTTCCCGCTGCCATGGAAATCAAGTGCTCTGGCAGCACATATGTCTGAAAGTGGATATGACACCTAGGGAAGGGAGTGTGGTGGTGAATGGCTACTGCCCGAAGCAGCAGCACAGCTCTTCCACTGCCAAAACAACTCCACCTGCCTCATGAACTTCACATACCATCAGCTGTCCTGGCAGCTATCTAGGAAACCCTGTTGGGTCACTTCCGGTCCCATGCCCATTGAGCCCAGTGCGATGGAATCAAGCAGCTTCAGCACCCACACAAAACTAACATGGAGCTCCTCACTCAAGGCGCTCAAAACTCCATTGCCAAACACAAGTTCAGTGCCCAAGCCATTTCCCGCTGCCATGGAAACCAAGTGCTCTGGCAGCACATATGTCTGAAAGTGGATATGACACCTAGGGAAGGGAGTGTGCTGGTGAATGGCAACTGCCCGAAGCAGCAGCACAGCTCTTCCAGTGCCAAAACAACTCCACCTGCCTCATGAACTTCACATACCATCAGCTGTCCTGGCAGCTGTTGTGGGCTGTGGAGCTGATTTACATTGCTTTAGCTGAGCACTCAGGAATCAGGCCTAAGGCAGTAGCACCTGGCCTTTGCAGACTCATTGGCGTCCTATTGTCCTGTTGATGGACTTGAGGGGAAGAGGAGATAATATGTAACAAGGAGGCTTAGGAGCAGGCCGCGCCCAGCAATTCTACCACCACCATGGTCTCTGTGTGTCAGTGCTTTTCACTTGGACATTCGCCATGCCTACTATGCCTGCTCAGCGGAAGAATTCTAATCTGTCCAGGCATTTTCGCTATTGTGAGACTGGCTTTTTACACAATGTGAACTTGGAGGTTAATGTCAATGATAATGTCTTACAAAAGGGCCTTCTATTATTCCTACTGTTTTGGGTGTCCCCATTGACCTTATGCTAATCAAGGGACCTGTATTTAGGGTTTCACCCTTTCCTTAAACTTTAGGTTCTCCTTTGTGATACAAGATTAGGTTGTAGGATAAGAATCGTAGCAGGTATTTCTATTGTTTTTGGATAAAGCAGATGGCATGGTTGTCCTTAGAAACACCCACTTGACCATGACGTGGAAAGTCTGAGCCAGAGTTTAACTGATTCTGTATAAATAAAGCAGACGGCTTTATTGCCGTGTCCACTATCATCATGGAAACCTAGTGGTACATCTCTTTCTTTCTGCGCCTCGTCCACGCACCCTTCCCGAGTTCCGAAACCCAGGCTGGAGCTGGACTCCGGCAAGTGGCGCCCAACGTGAGTGACTCGACGAAGGTAGGTCTTTTCTTTCTCTTTGCGGCGTGGACAGGACTTCACCCAGGGCACTGCAGACCCCCTGACAGAAGGTCAGGTTAGGAGGGGTGAACAGTCAGAACAGTTTTTGAGAAGTCTTGTACCCTCTGTGCTGTAAAAATGGGCCAGAGTGATTCTAGTGAAAGAAGTTTATATGCTGATATTATTAAACATACCTTACATAGGAAGAGCATTAAAGTTAGCAGAAAGCAACTATTAGAATTTTTACAATTTGTGCAAAAAGTTAGCCCATGGTTTATTGAACAGGGCACTTTAGACTTACACACATGGGATCAGGTAGGGAATGATATGAAAAGGTGGTATCGGAGTAATGGAAGAGTGGGCATGCCATCCTCCGCATATGCCATTTGGAATGTTTTAAGGCAGGCATTAGATGTGGGACTCGAGCCTTATCCCGCACCTTCAGCTCAGCGGAGAGAACATACTCCCCTTATTGATCCTGAGAAGGGAGGCTTAGGCCTTGGTTATGGCTCAATAGAAAGTGTCTGTCCTGAAGATAATGTAAAATATTGTAAAACTGACCAGGAAGGTTTAACAGATGAGGAAGATTTTTTTAAACCAGAAATATTTGAACCAGGAGTTAGAGATTGTGAGAAGGGGCAAATGGCTGAATTACATGATAAAAGGTCTCCTGCTGTTAATCACAAGCCTTCAAGGTATTCGACTAAGCATTCCAAGCCATTTCCAGATAGACTAGATATAGCAAAGATTGGTTTTAAAGGAGCAATGCAGCAAGCGCATAAGGAAGGCGATTTTTTCTGTTTTCCTGTTATCTACGAATGGGATGAACCTGAATGGGAACCATTGCCTTATAAGCTTATTAAAGAACTAAAGCATGCTGTCTCTGACTACGGGCCAAATTCCCCGTACACTATGACTATGGTGGAGGGACTAGCAGCAAAGTGGATGACTCCATATGATTGGTTTCAGACTGCTAAGGCTTGCCTCACAGGAGGAGACTTCCTTGTGTGGAAAATGGAGTATGAGGAATTAGCAAAGGCAGAAGTAAAGTCTCAGGGATCTGTGAGGTGTGGCAAACCTTCTTTTACCTTAGACATGCTTTTAGGACAGGGCACTCATCTTGGCGTTTCAGAACAACTTGCTCTGCCTAAGGAGACTCTACAGCTTATCTCCTCCCTCGCATTGGGAGCATGGAAACGCCTGCCACCTCCAGATCAAAAGTCTTCAGGTTTTATAAACGTTAAACAGAAAGCTGAGGAGCCTTTTGAAGATTTTGTAGCTCGACTCACAGAAGCGGTGAGCCGGACAGTAATTAACAGTACAGCTACAGATCTTATAGTTAAACAGTTAGCTTTTGAAAATGCTACTCCAACTTGCCAAACGTTAATTCAGCCAGTGAGAAGGAAAGGAAAGTTGTCAGACTATGTTCGAGCTTGTGCCGAGGTAACTCCATCTTACGTTCAAGGGTTAACTATTGCTGCAGCTCTTCAAGGTCAAACTGCCACTCAGATTTTAAAGAACATAAGAGGCAATCAAAGACGTAAAAAAAGAAACAATTGCTATTCTTGTGGTGGAGTAGGGCATTTCAGCCACAGTTGTCCTGCCAGAAACTCATCTCAAAATTTCAAACAGGAAGAAACTTATAGGGACATTGCTAGACCCAATTTAAATATTCCTCGCACTGTCTGTCCACGATGTGAGAAGGGATTTCATTGGCAGAAGGCTTGTCAGTCTAAATTCCACAAGAATGGAACAGTTCTATTGCCTCGCAGTCGATCTAAATTGAGTAATCAGTCTGTACAGGGTCAGAAGCAGGGAAGCGGGAGGGCCCAGTCCTGGGCCCCCCAAGTAATAGGGTCATGTATGGATATTGTCTCTGAAAGGTACAAAACTAAAATGTTGAGTGCTACCTTAAGCAATGGGTTAAAGCAAAATAGACTAAAGCAAAATAGATTTAAATGTCATAATTGTAGGAAACCCAGCCACCTTCCAAAGCAATGCCGAACAGCATCTCTTTTAGCTCAAAAATGTGGCACCTATACTGCTAAGGATCATTGGGCAAAAGTATGTAAATGTAAATCTAAAATTGATCATAATGGCCAGCGCCTGTGGTCAGGAAACTCGTGGCGGGGCCAGTCTTGGGCCTTGAACAATCAGAGGTTTGAAAGACAGCATTATCTTACCCAAGCTGTGCCTGTAGAAGAGTAACAGACTTAAAACCTGATATTGATTGTGGATATGCTAATTAAAAGTTGGTATTTTTATTGGCAATTAATTATACTACCAACTGGATGCTTGTTTCAACAAGGTCATTAGAGTGGCTCCATTTCTTTTCATGTATAAAAAATTATTACTTCTTATTGTGCTTTGAGCTCTACCTTAATTACAAAGAGATGTCATAAGAATAAGGAGCTTTTTTGGCAAAGATGTAAATAATTAATCCTTATAGCTCTAAACAGCTTACTTTTTTTAATATCCAAGGTTGAGATAAGACAAATAGCACTCTTAACCCTTGTAGATTCAATTTCAAACCAGTTAGCTGAAAATCCTCTCTTACATTTTGTTAAAAATCCGTTGGTTATATTTCAAAAGATTTGTTTCTTAACGTCTTTGTTTTTAACCTTTTTTGTTTCCTTAACCTGCTTCTTTAGTCTTTACAGATGGTCATATAACAAAAAAGCTTCTTTAATCATAGATTTTGAAAACGTCCTTACAGGCCAATGGGAAGGACATGGTTTCCTCGTAACTTTTGGAGGAGGGAATGCTTTCTTTTTTCCACAGGGTGTGGATTGCTGACTAGGGCTCTAGATCTTATCCAATTTACATTTCCACCCCCCTGCCATTTCACAGCAAGCATCCTCTACAGAAGTTCCTCCTCCTGCCCAGCAACTTCAGGGTTAAATTCTCTTCTCTTCAGCAGGTACTTTGTTTTAATTCCTTTGTCAAGCATTCCTCCAACCTTTTTTAGTCAAGAGCAGAGTGATGGGAGATAAACTAAACTGGGTCCCCAGAAGAACATCTAGCCTCTTGTACTTCATAAACAATGTTTTTTCATAATTAACATCTCTTTTCTAACTCTATTAAACTTTTATATTGAATTTTTGAATCTTAGGAATATAACTCTTAAGGTATTGCTTAAGGCGTTGCTTTGAAAGAGTAACATTTAATTCACTGTTAAATTTTTTTTTCCAGGTATGGGATGTACCCGTGCTTATATCTGCTAGTTTTTAATTTAGATCTATAGTCTTTAAAATACTGTTTGCAGCATTTTCTAACATATTCATCATTGATTCATGGAATTAAAATCTGATCCTGTTATAACAACAAAGTTTTAAAACCAAATATTATAACATCTCCTCTTAACTGTTTTTATCTAATTAATGATTAAATTTTCCTAGTTAGCTCCAGTGAACTCCAAACCTGACCTTGCTGAAGCGTCTCAGAATATGATAAGATTCTATATTGAAGTAATCTTTGTGTTTTCTGCCTTTCAATATGCTCACATTGCTTAAGATTGATAAAAGTTATGTACTTTATAGGTATTTAAAGAGATCACTTAATGCCAATAATTACATCTAATCTATATTGTGTTATATAAAGATTTTGTTTCAACTAGATGTTATAGATCTTGACATCCTTGATATGCATTTTAAAAATTCAAAAGTTTTATTTAATAGATGCAACTGAGTAAGCACTTGGATTATATTAAAGATGCTGCCAGATGCCAAGTGGGGCAAAATTTTGTCATATCAATATACTACTATAAAACAATTTTTTTTACAGAAGTTAATTCAATTTTCTGTATTTCCAAGAGTTCCAGGACAGGTAATGCTTAACAACAAAAAAGCCAGAAAAAGGATAAATGTTTACGGTTTTATAAATATGTCTAGGCTGTTGGCTGCTTATCTCTTAGGCTAATTTATATTGCTCAGATAACTAAAATCAGGGTCTTCAGTAATGACCAATTTTTTCCTCTCAGGGTTTCAGTTTAGACTGAGTTACCATTATTGACTTATCACTTAGTAATTTTCTAATGGGTAATGCTATCACCAAGCTTGGTTTATAAAGGCGCCTTAGTAAATCCTAAATTTATCTGACATGATCTCTTATGCACTTTGTAACATTTTGAAGGCCTCAGTCAGAAGGTAGTAGCCATCCTGAGTTCTAGAGCCTGACTCGGTAGTCTGGGGAGGCCACCGTGATGATTAACACGGCCCCACTGCCAGTCCTGGCTTCCTGGCTCACAGGATTTGCACTGACCTCTACCTGTATACAGGTACCTCATCATCCAAATTTGCTTGTCTTGAGTACTCATCTGGGACTTGAAAGGACTGGATGCAACACAACTTCTTGAGTCAGGATATGAGAAGTCATGGCTCATTAGCTATTTAAAATTGAGTGAGTGTGGTGGCCACATATGTCTGTCTTGCTGTACGTCTTTTTGTTAAAATTGTTTGAAATTTTACTCTTATAATCCTCTATAGTTTTCAAAAAAAAAAAAAGAGGGAGAATGTATATATGTGCGTGTGTTTGTTTTATTATTTGTCTTCAATGTTCCTTGAGATCAGATGAGAAATGGGTACATGATAGATCTTAGTTTTATGCCATTTTTCCCAGCTACAGTTATTACAAAACAGTTCTTAATTGTATTTGCTATTTGGGAAATACTATACTTTTAACTAACTCTTAAAGGTTTTGTAACAAAAATTATTTAAAGAACAGATATACTTGTCTGATATATGTTTCCTAAGCCATCTTGGTAAAATCTTTACTATAATCCATTTTCTATTCTATATTTGTAAACCATCTGAATAACCATGCAAACTTATTTTACTACAAACAACAGGGTAATTCTAACCAATTTATAATTTTAAATGTCTAAAGCTCTTAGATCATTATTGAAGCTACTTTATTGTTCTAAGCTAATATTGTTTTTTGGCTCACTTAATTTAAATCTCAGACTATCATTGAAAATGTTTTTCAGTCAGCCATATGCTTTTGCTTAAGTTCACTTATGGCCAGGTTTCTCATGTTATACTCTCATTGCCATTTTCAATGTGTTACTTGGGTATGTGCCTTCATTTTAAATTTATAGCAAACATTGGACCTTTGGGCAAATATTTTCTAAGGCTGTTTTTTGATGGTTTTCACCTGATATTGTTACTGAGAGTGATCTATATAATTATTTTTAATTATTTTAACTTTTCCTTCACTTCTCTTATACTTCCTCTCCAAAAACTCCAAAGGGCCTCTCAGAATATACAGTTAGATCTCCAGAGTTTATGTAGGTGTGGCTAACTTATGGACCTGAAATCCCAAGGATTGCCTCTACAGCTCACTTTCCCAGAGGCCCAGAGGAAGAATAGCAAGCTAGGTACCAGGGTGCTATCTCTCCTTCTTGCCTCCCTGTGGCCATAACAACGGAAAGAGTTTCTCTAGCCTCCGTGCTACACTTGCTGGGATCGACAGACACTTCCACCCGGAACTGTTTTAAAGGCTGAGTCTGAAGATCAACACCTGCCATGAGGACACATTATGCATACATCTGCTGACTACCTTCTACCATGGAAGACATCTCTGCACAGAACTCAAGCCACTTCCAAAAGAACTGTTGATAAGTAACATTCCTCCCTTACAAGATGGAGCCTTAAGCTCCTTCCAGCTTCCCTGAGATGGTTCTGTATACACTGTAATTTGTACTAGTGCATTGTTAATTGTTACTTGATGCCTGATACTTTTGTTGTCTTGAGAAGGTCCTCATATGTAATGTTAGCTGTAAATTTGCCTGAACTATGCTATGATACTGCTACTGTTTTCATTTTGTATAAATTTAGGAATTGCACTAATTATTCTCCTTTTCGTATTGTTCTCCGGCCCAGTCATCCTCCGTGTTATGTTGGGGTCCGTGCAGTGGATGTGGGAGACACAAGGATGTGAGGACATTGTTCCAATGAGGCAGGGCCACAAGGAACTTCCCATTGAGGCAGGGCCCGGCAGATGTCTACAGTCACCTGGATGCAGCTCCACCTTCCTTTGCTTGGATACCAGAAGGGTTATGTTATGTGGAAGGACCCCTTGACTGTACAGGAGACACTTCTGAAGTGAATGACACCAAGTTCCGGTGCACCCTGACAGCATGCTGGAATGGCAATTGCGATTCTGCTGTTATCCTGCGGCTGCCCTGAATCCTGCCTGTGCTGTTGGGACTGAATAAGAATAAAAGAGACTTTGGCATAACGGCAACCATTATAGCCAGTAACAAGGTCGCAGAACAGACTGCCAGAGTTATGGAACAACAGGACTTTACTGATGAACATGAGCGGGTGGGCATGCTTATGCTGTGACTGTGGGTTGATTTGTTGGAAAAGAAATAGCAGATATTGTTAGATTTGGTCTAAGCCTCATGTAAGCCATTGTATGCCTTTCTGTTGTATTGTATGCATTTCTGGTGTATCATCTGTGCAAGTGCAAAATGTTTTCCCAAGCCTGGGAACTGCTGTCTGCTCATTGCTACTGAGCTAAGTTACTCCTAAGTTCATGGCCTCTTGTCTCCCATTGTGCCTTTTATATATGTTTCACCTGTGAAGTGCTTTGTTTTCTCAAGCCCGGGAACTGGTGTTTGCTCATTGCTACTGAGTTGATGTCACTCCTAGCCCTGGAACAGGTTTGCGAGCCTCCCCAAGTATGGTTTGAGCAGCTGCAGCAGACAACAGGTTGAAAGGCAGCCAGTGACGGGTAAGATGGACACAGGAACGGACCGACCTAAGACAGGGACTCCGTCATGCTACGGAGATTCCCCATGACGGGTAAGGCTGTCAAACCTGAGAGTCCACAACCTAAGACAGGCGCATTCAAGTCTGCTTTAATATAGAAGGGGGAATATGTTGTGGGCTGTGGAGCTGATTTACATTGCTTTAGCTGAGCACTCAGGAATCAGGCCTAAGGCAGTAGCACCTGGCCTTTGCAGACTCATTGGCGTCCTATTGTCCTGTTGATGGACTTGAGGGGAAGAGGAGATAATATGTAACAAGGAGGCTTAGGAGCAGGCCGCGCCCAGCAATTCTACCACCACCATGGTCTCTGTGTGTCAGTGCTTTTCACTTGGACATTCGCCATGCCTACTATGCCAGCTCAGCGGAAGAATTCTAATCTGTCCAGGCATTTTCGCTATTGTGAGACTGGCTTTTTACACAATGTGAACTTGGAGGTTAATGTCAATGATAATGTCTTACAAAAGGGCCTTCTATTATTCCTACTGTTTTGGGTGTCCCCATTGACCTTATGCTAATCAAGGGACCTGTATTTAGGGTTTCACCCTTTCCTTAATCTTTAGGTTCTCCTTTGTGATACAAGATTAGGTTGTAGGATAAGAATCGTAGCAGGAATTTCTATTGTTTTTGGATAAAGCAGATGGCATGGTTGTCCTTAGAAACACCCACTTGACCATGACGTGGAAAGTCTGAGCCAGAGTTTAACTGATTCTGTATAAATAAAGCAGACGGCTTTATTGCCGTGTCCACTATCATCATGGAAACCTAGTGGTACATCTCTTTCTTTCTGCGCCTCGTCCACGCACCCTTCCCGAGTTCCGAAACACAGGCTGGAGCTGGACTCCGGCAGGCAGCTATCTAGGAAACACTGTTGGGTCACTTCCGGTCCCATGCCCATTGAGCCCAGTGCGATAAAATCAAGCAGCTTCAGCACCCACACAAAACTAACATGGAGCTCCTCACTCAAGGCGCTCAAAACTCCACGGCCAAAGACAAGTTCAGTGCCCAAGCCATTTCCCTCTGGCATGGAAATCAAGTGCTCTGGCAGCACATATGTCTGAAAGTGGATATGACACCTAGGGAAGGGAGTGTGCTGGTGAATGGCTACTGCCCGAAGCAGCAGCACAGCTCTTCCACTGCCAATACAACTCCACCTGCCTCATGAACTTCACATACCATCAGCTGTCCTGGCAGCTATCTAGGAAACCCTGTTGGGTCACTTCCGGTCCCATGCCCATTGAGCCCAGTGGGATGGAATCAAGCAGCTTCAGCACCCACACAAAACTAACATGGAGCTCCTCACTCAAGGCGCTCAAAACTCCTCGGCCAAGGACAAGTTCAGTGCCCAAGCCATTTCCCGCTGCCATGGAAACCAAGTGCTCTGGCAGCACATATGTCTGAAAGTGGATATGACACCTAGGGAAGGGAGTGTGCTGGTGAATGGCAACTGCCCGAAGCAGCAGCACAGCTCTTCCAGTGCCAAAACAACTCCACCTGCCTCATGAACTTCACATACCATCAGCTGTCCTGGCAGCTGTTGTGGGCTGTGGAGCTGATTTACATTGCTTTAGCTGAGCACTCAGGAATCAGGCCTAAGGCAGTAGCACCTGGCCTTTGCAGACTCATTGGCGTCCTATTGTCCTGTTGATGGACTTGAGGGGAAGAGGAGATAATATGTAACAAGGAGGCTTAGGAGCAGGCCGCGCCCAGCAATTCTACCACCCCCATGGTCTCTGTGTGTCAGTGCTTTTCACTTGGACATTCGCCATGCCTACTATGCCAGCTCAGCGGAAGAATTCTAATCTGTCCAGGCATTTTCGCTATTGTGAGACTGGCTTTTTACACAATGTGAACTTGGAGGTTAATGTCAATGATAATGTCTTACAAAAGGGCCTTCTATTATTCCTACTGTTTTGGGTGTCCCCATTGACCTTATGCTAATCAAGGGACCTGTATTTAGGGTTTCACCCTTTCCTTAATCTTTAGGTTCTCCTTTGTGATACAAGATTAGGTTGTAGGATAAGAATCGTAGCAGGAATTTCTATTGTTTTTGGATAAAGCAGATGGCATGGTTGTCCTTAGAAACACCCACTTGACCATGACGTGGAAAGTCTGAGCCAGAGTTTAACTGATTCTGTATAAATAAAGCAGACGGCTTTATTGCCGTGTCCACTATCATCATGGAAACCTAGTGGTACATCTCTTTCTTTCTGCGCCTCGTCCACGCACCCTTCCCGAGTTCCGAAACCCAGGCTGGAGCTGGACTCCGGCAAGTGGCGCCCAACGTGAGTGACTCGACGAAGGTAGGTCTTTTCTTTCTCTTTGCGGCGTGGACAGGACTTCACCCAGGGCACTGCAGACCCCCTGACAGAAGGTCAGGTTAGGAGGGGTGAACAGTCAGAACAGTTTTTGAGAAGTCTTGTACCCTCTGTGCTGTAAAAATGGGCCAGAGTGATTCTAGTGAAAGAAGTTTATATGCTGATATTATTAAACATACCTTACATAGGAAGAGCATTAAAGTTAGCAGAAAGCAACTATTAGAATTTTTACAATTTGTGCAAAAAGTTAGCCCATGGTTTATTGAACAGGGCACTTTAGACTTACACACATGGGATCAGGTAGGGAATGATATGAAAAGGTGGTATCGGAGTAATGGAAGAGTGGGCATGCCATCCTCCGCATATGCCATTTGGAATGTTTTAAGGCAGGCATTAGATGTGGGACTCGAGCCTTATCCCGCACCTTCAGCTCAGTGGAGAGAACATACTCCCCTTATTGATCCTGAGAAGGGAGGCTTAGGCCTTGGTTATGGCTCAATAGAAAGTGTCTGTCCTGAAGATAATGTAAAATATTGTAAAACTGACCAGGAAGGTTTAACAGATGAGGAAGATTTTTTTAAACCAGAAATATTTGAACCAGGAGTTAGAGATTGTGAGAAGGGGCAAATGGCTGAATTACATGATAAAAGGTCTCCTGCTGTTAATCACAAGCCTTCAAGGTATTCGACTAAGCATTCCAAGCCATTTCCAGATAGACTAGATATAGCAAAGATTGGTTTTAAAGGAGCAATGCAGCAAGCGCATAAGGAAGGCGATTTTTTCTGTTTTCCTGTTATCTACGAATGGGATGAACCTGAATGGGAACCATTGCCTTATAAGCTTATTAAAGAACTAAAGCATGCTGTCTCTGACTACGGGCCAAATTCCCCGTACACTATGACTATGGTGGAGGGACTAGCAGCAAAGTGGATGACTCCATATGATTGGTTTCAGACTGCTAAGGCTTGCCTCACAGGAGGAGACTTCCTTGTGTGGAAAATGGAGTATGAGGAATTAGCAAAGGCAGAAGTAAAGTCTCAGGGATCTGTGAGGTGTGGCAAACCTTCTTTTACCTTAGACATGCTTTTAGGACAGGGCACTCATCTTGGCGTTTCAGAACAACTTGCTCTGCCTAAGGAGACTCTACAGCTTATCTCCTCCCTCGCATTGGGAGCATGGAAACGCCTGCCACCTCCAGATCAAAAGTCTTCAGGTTTTATAAACGTTAAACAGAAAGCTGAGGAGCCTTTTGAAGATTTTGTAGCTCGACTCACAGAAGCGGTGAGCCGGACAGTAATTAACAGTACAGCTACAGATCTTATAGTTAAACAGTTAGCTTTTGAAAATGCTACTCCAACTTGCCAAACGTTAATTCAGCCAGTGAGAAGGAAAGGAAAGTTGTCAGACTATGTTCGAGCTTGTGCCGAGGTAACTCCATCTTACGTTCAAGGGTTAACTATTGCTGCAGCTCTTCAAGGTCAAACTGCCACTCAGATTTTAAAGAACATAAGAGGCAATCAAAGACGTAAAAAAAGAAACAATTGCTATTCTTGTGGTGGAGTAGGGCATTTCAGCCACAGTTGTCCTGCCAGAAACTCATCTCAAAATTTCAAACAGGAAGAAACTTATAGGGACATTGCTAGACCCAATTTAAATATTCCTCGCACTGTCTGTCCACGATGTGAGAAGGGATTTCATTGGCAGAAGGCTTGTCAGTCTAAATTCCACAAGAATGGAACAGTTCTATTGCCTCGCAGTCGATCTAAATTGAGTAATCAGTCTGTACAGGGTCAGAAGCAGGGAAGCGGGAGGGCCCAGTCCTGGGCCCCCCAAGTAATAGGGTCATGTATGGATATTGTCTCTGAAAGGTACAAAACTAAAATGTTGAGTGCTACCTTAAGCAATGGGTTAAAGCAAAATAGACTAAAGCAAAATAGATTTAAATGTCATAATTGTAGGAAACCCAGCCACCTTCCAAAGCAATGCCGAACAGCATCTCTTTTAGCTCAAAAATGTGGCACCTATACTGCTAAGGATCATTGGGCAAAAGTATGTAAATGTAAATCTAAAATTGATCATAATGGCCAGCGCCTGTGGTCAGGAAACTCGTGGCGGGGCCAGTCTTGGGCCTTGAACAATCAGAGGTTTGAAAGACAGCATTATCTTACCCAAGCTGTGCCTGTAGAAGAGTAACAGACTTAAAACCTGATATTGATTGTGGATATGCTAATTAAAAGTTGGTATTTTTATTGGCAATTAATTATACTACCAACTGGATGCTTGTTTCAACAAGGTCATTAGAGTGGCTCCATTTCTTTTCATGTATAAAAAATTATTACTTCTTATTGTGCTTTGAGCTCTACCTTAATTACAAAGAGATGTCATAAGAATAAGGAGCTTTTTTGGCAAAGATGTAAATAATTAATCCTTATAGCTCTAAACAGCTTACTTTTTTTAATATCCAAGGTTGAGATAAGACAAATAGCACTCTTAACCCTTGTAGATTCAATTTCAAACCAGTTAGCTGAAAATCCTCTCTTACATTTTGTTAAAAATCCGTTGGTTATATTTCAAAAGATTTGTTTCTTAACGTCTTTGTTTTTAACCTTTTTTGTTTCCTTAACCTGCTTCTTTAGTCTTTACAGATGGTCATATAACAAAAAAGCTTCTTTAATCATAGATTTTGAAAACGTCCTTACAGGCCAATGGGAAGGACATGGTTTCCTCGTAACTTTTGGAGGAGGGAATGCTTTCTTTTTTCCACAGGGTGTGGATTGCTGACTAGGGCTCTAGATCTTATCCAATTTACATTTCCACCCCCCTGCCATTTCACAGCAAGCATCCTCTACAGAAGTTCCTCCTCCTGCCCAGCAACTTCAGGGTTAAATTCTCTTCTCTTCAGCAGGTACTTTGTTTTAATTCCTTTGTCAAGCATTCCTCCAACCTTTTTTAGTCAAGAGCAGAGTGATGGGAGATAAACTAAACTGGGTCCCCAGAAGAACATCTAGCCTCTTGTACTTCATAAACAATGTTTTTTCATAATTAACATCTCTTTTCTAACTCTATTAAACTTTTATATTGAATTTTTGAATCTTAGGAATATAACTCTTAAGGTATTGCTTAAGGCGTTGCTTTGAAAGAGTAACATTTAATTCACTGTTAAATTTTTTTTTCCAGGTATGGGATGTACCCGTGCTTATATCTGCTAGTTTTTAATTTAGATCTATAGTCTTTAAAATACTGTTTGCAGCATTTTCTAACATATTCATCATTGATTCATGGAATTAAAATCTGATCCTGTTATAACAACAAAGTTTTAAAACCAAATATTATAACATCTCCTCTTAACTGTTTTTATCTAATTAATGATTAAATTTTCCTAGTTAGCTCCAGTGAACTCCAAACCTGACCTTGCTGAAGCGTCTCAGAATATGATAAGATTCTATATTGAAGTAATCTTTGTGTTTTCTGCCTTTCAATATGCTCACATTGCTTAAGATTGATAAAAGTTATGTACTTTATAGGTATTTAAAGAGATCACTTAATGCCAATAATTACATCTAATCTATATTGTGTTATATAAAGATTTTGTTTCAACTAGATGTTATAGATCTTGACATCCTTGATATGCATTTTAAAAATTCAAAAGTTTTATTTAATAGATGCAACTGAGTAAGCACTTGGATTATATTAAAGATGCTGCCAGATGCCAAGTGGGGCAAAATTTTGTCATATCAATATACTACTATAAAACAATTTTTTTTACAGAAGTTAATTCAATTTTCTGTATTTCCAAGAGTTCCAGGACAGGTAATGCTTAACAACAAAAAAGCCAGAAAAAGGATAAATGTTTACGGTTTTATAAATATGTCTAGGCTGTTGGCTGCTTATCTCTTAGGCTAATTTATATTGCTCAGATAACTAAAATCAGGGTCTTCAGTAATGACCAATTTTTTCCTCTCAGGGTTTCAGTTTAGACTGAGTTACCATTATTGACTTATCACTTAGTAATTTTCTAATGGGTAATGCTATCACCAAGCTTGGTTTATAAAGGCGCCTTAGTAAATCCTAAATTTATCTGACATGATCTCTTATGCACTTTGTAACATTTTGAAGGCCTCAGTCAGAAGGTAGTAGCCATCCTGAGTTCTAGAGCCTGACTCGGTAGTCTGGGGAGGCCACCGTGATGATTAACACGGCCCCACTGCCAGTCCTGGCTTCCTGGCTCACAGGATTTGCACTGACCTCTACCTGTATACAGGTACCTCATCATCCAAATTTGCTTGTCTTGAGTACTCATCTGGGACTTGAAAGGACTGGATGCAACACAACTTCTTGAGTCAGGATATGAGAAGTCATGGCTCATTAGCTATTTAAAATTGAGTGAGTGTGGTGGCCACATATGTCTGTCTTGCTGTACGTCTTTTTGTTAAAATTGTTTGAAATTTTACTCTTATAATCCTCTATAGTTTTCAAAAAAAAAGAGGGAGAATGTATATATGTGTGTGTGTTTGTTTTATTATTTGTCTTCAATGTTCCTTGAGATCAGATGAGAAATGGGTACATGATAGATCTTAGTTTTATGCCATTTTTCCCAGCTACAGTTATTACAAAACAGTTCTTAATTGTATTTGCTATTTGGGAAATACTATACTTTTAACTAACTCTTAAAGGTTTTGTAACAAAAATTATTTAAAGAACAGATATACTTGTCTGATATATGTTTCCTAAGCCATCTTGGTAAAATCTTTACTATAATCCATTTTCTATTCTATATTTGTAAACCATCTGAATAACCATGCAAACTTATTTTACTACAAACAACAGGGTAATTCTAACCAATTTATAATTTTAAATGTCTAAAGCTCTTAGATCATTATTGAAGCTGCTTTATTGTTCTAAGCTAATATTGTTTTTTGGCTCACTTAATTTAAATCTCAGACTATCATTGAAAATGTTTTTCAGTCAGCCATATGCTTTTGCTTAAGTTCACTTATGGCCAGGTTTCTCATGTTATACTCTCATTGCCATTTTCAATGTGTTACTTGGGTATGTGCCTTCATTTTAAATTTATAGCAAACATTGGACCTTTGGGCAAATATTTTCTAAGGCTGTTTTTTGATGGTTTTCACCTGATATTGTTACTGAGAGTGATCTATATAATTATTTTTAATTATTTTAACTTTTCCTTCACTTCTCTTATACTTCCTCTCCAAAAACTCCAAAGGGCCTCTCAGAATATACAGTTAGATCTCCAGAGTTTATGTAGGTGTGGCTAACTTATGGACCTGAAATCCCAAGGATTGCCTCTACAGCTCACTTTCCCAGAGGCCCAGAGGAAGAATAGCAAGCTAGGTACCAGGGTGCTATCTCTCCTTCTTGCCTCCCTGTGGCCATAACAACGGAAAGAGTTTCTCTAGCCTCCGTGCTACACTTGCTGGGATCGACAGACACTTTCACCCGGAACTGTTTTAAAGGCTGAGTCTGAAGATCAACACCTGCCATGAGGACACATTATGCATACATCTGCTGACTACCTTCTACCATGGAAGACATCTCTGCACAGAACTCAAGCCACTTCCAAAAGAACTGTTGATAAGTAACATTCCTCCCTTACAAGATGGAGCCTTAAGCTCCTTCCAGCTTCCCTGAGATGGTTCTGTATACACTGTAATTTGTACTAGTGCATTGTTAATTGTTACTTGATGCCTGATACTTTTGTTGTCTTGAGAAGGTCCTCATATGTAATGTTAGCTGTAAATTTGCCTGAACTATGCTATGATACTGCTACTGTTTTCATTTTGTATAAATTTAGGAATTGCACTAATTATTCTCCTTTTCGTATTGTTCTCCGGCCCAGTCATCCTCCGTGTTATGTTGGGGTCCATGCAGTGGATGTGGGAGACACAAGGATGTGAGGACATTGTTCCAATGAGGCAGGGCCACAAGGAACTTCCCATTGAGGCAGGGCCCGGCAGATGTCTACAGTCACCTGGATGCAGCTCCACCTTCCTTTGCTTGGATACCAGAAGGGTTATGTTATGTGGAAGGACCCCTTGACTGTACAGGAGACACTTCTGAAGTGAATGACACCAAGTTCCGGTGCACCCTGACAGCATGCTGGAATGGCAATTGCGATTCTGCTGTTATCCTGCGGCTGCCCTGAATCCTGCCTGTGCTGTTGGGACTGAATAAGAATAAAAGAGACTTTGGCATAACGGCAACCATTATAGCCAGTAACAAGGTCGCAGAACAGACTGCCAGAGTTATGGAACAACAGGACTTTACTGATGAACATGAGCGGGTGGGCATGCTTATGCTGTGACTGTGGGTTGATTTGTTGGAAAAGAAATAGCAGATATTGTTAGATTTGGTCTAAGCCTCATGTAAGCCATTGTATGCCTTTCTGTTGTATTGTATGCATTTCTGGTGTATCATCTGTGCAAGTGCAAAATGTTTTCCCAAGCCTGGGAACTGCTGTCTGCTCATTGCTACTGAGCTAAGTTACTCCTAAGTTCATGGCCTCTTGTCTCCCATTGTGCCTTTTATATATGTTTCACCTGTGAAGTGCTTTGTTTTCTCAAGCCCGGGAACTGGTGTTTGCTCATTGCTACTGAGTTGATGTCACTCCTAGCCCTGGAACAGGTTTGCAAGCCTCCCCAAGTATGGTTTGAGCAGCTGCAGCAGACAACAGGTTGAAAGGCAGCCAGTGACGGGTAAGATGGACACAGGAACGGACCGACCTAAGACAGGGACTCCGTCATGCTACGGAGATTCCCCATGACGGGTAAGGCTGTCAAACCTGAGAGTCCACAACCTAAGACAGGCGCATTCAAGTCTGCTTTAATATAGAAGGGGGAATATGTTGTGGGCTGTGGAGCTGATTTACATTGCTTTAGCTGAGCACTCAGGAATCAGGCCTAAGGCAGTAGCACCTGGCCTTTGCAGACTCATTGGCGTCCTATTGTCCTGTTGATGGACTTGAGGGGAAGAGGAGATAATATGTAACAAGGAGGCTTAGGAGCAGGCCGCGCCCAGCAATTCTACCACCACCATGGTCTCTGTGTGTCAGTGCTTTTCACTTGGACATTCGCCATGCCTACTATGCCAGCTCAGCGGAAGAATTCTAATCTGTCCAGGCATTTTCATTATTGTGAGACTGGCTTTTTACACAATGTGAACTTGGAGGTTAATGTCAATGATAATGTCTTACAAAAGGGCCTTCTATTATTCCTACTGTTTTGGGTGTCCCCATTGACCTTATGCTAATCAAGGGACCTGTATTTAGGGTTTCACCCTTTCCTTAATCTTTAGGTTCTCCTTTGTGATACAAGATTAGGTTGTAGGATAAGAATCGTAGCAGGAATTTCTATTGTTTTTGGATAAAGCAGATGGCATGGTTGTCCTTAGAAACACCCACTTGACCATGACGTGGAAAGTCTGAGCCAGAGTTTAACTGATTCTGTATAAATAAAGCAGACGGCTTTATTGCCGTGTCCACTATCATCATGGAAACCTAGTGGTACATCTCTTTCTTTCTGCGCCTCGTCCACGCACCCTTCCCGAGTTCCGAAACCCAGGCTGGAGCTGGATTCCGGCAGGCAGCTATCTAGGAAACACTGTTGGGTCACTTCCGGTCCCATGCCCATTGAGCCCAGTGCGATGAAATCAAGCAGCTTCAGCACCCACACAAAACTAACATGGAGCTCCTCACTCAAGGCGCTCAAAACTCCACGGCCAAAGACAAGTTCAGTGCCCAAGCCATTTCCCTCTGCCATGGAAACCACGTGCTCTGGCAGCACATATGTCTGAAAGTGGATATGACACCTAGGGAAGGGAGTATGGTGGTGAATGGCTACTGCCCGAAGCAGCAGCACAGCTCTTCCAGTGCCAAAACAACTCCACCTGCCTCATGAAATTCACATACCATCAGCTGTCCTGGCAGGGAGCTATCTAGGAAACCCTGTTGGGTCACTTCCGGTCCCATGCCCATTGAGCCCAGTGCGATGGAATAAAGCAGCTTCAGCACCCACACAAAACTAACAAGGAGCTCCTCACTCAAGGCGCTCAAAACTCCACGGCCAAAGACAAGTTCAGTGCCCAAGCCATTTCCCGCTGCCATGGAAACCACGTGCTCTGGCAGCACATATGTCTGAAAGTGGATATGACACCTAGGGAAGGGAGTGTGGTGGTGAATGGCTACTGCCCGAAGCAGCAGCACAGCTCTTCCAGTGCCAAAACAACTCCACCTGCCTCATGAAATTCACATACCATCAGCTGTCCTGGCAGGGAGCTATCTAGGAAACCCTGTTGGGTCACTTCCGGTCCCATGCCCATTGAGCCCAGTGCGATGGAATCAAGCAGCTTCAGCACCCACACAAAACTAACAAGGAGCTCCTCACTCAAGGCGCTCAAAACTCCACGGCCAAAGACAAGTTCAGTGCCCAAGCCATTTCCCGCTGCCATGGAAACCAAGTGCTCTGGCAGCACATATGTCTGAAAGTGGATATGTCACCTGGGGAGGGGAGTGTGGTGGTGATTGGCAACTGTCCGAAGCAGCAGCACAGCTCTTCCACTGCCAAAACAACTCCACCTGCCTCATGAACTTCACATACCATCAGCTGTCCTGGCAGCTATCTAGGAAACCCTGTTGGGACACTTCCGGTCCCATGCCCATTGAGCCCAGTGGGATGGAATCAAGCAGCTTCAGCACCCACACAAAACTAACAAGGAGCTCCTCACTCAAGGTGCTCAAAACTCTACAGCCAAAGACAAGTTCAGTGCCCAAGCCATTTCCCGCTGCCATGGAAACCAAGTGCTCTGGCAGCACATATGTCTGAAAGTGGATATGACACCTAGGGGAGGGGAGTGTGGTGGTGAATGGCAACTGCCCGAAGCAGCAGCACAGCTCTTCCGGTGCCAAAACAACTCCACCTGCCTCATGAACTTCACATACCATCAGCTGTCCTCGCAGCTCTCTTGGAAACCCTGTTGGGTCACTTCCGGTCCCATGCCCATTGAGCCCAGTGGGATGGAATCAAGCAGCTTCAGCACCCACATAAAACTAACATGGAGCTCCTCACTCAAGGTGCTCAAAACTCTACAGCCAAAGACAAGTTCAGTGCCCAAGCCATTTCCCGCTGCCATGGAAATCAAGTGCTCTGGCAGCACATATGTCTGAAAGTGGATATGACACCTGGGGAAGGGAGTGTGGTGGTGAATGGCTACTGCCCGAAGCAGCAGCACAGCTCTTCCACTGCCAAAACAACTCCACCTGCCTCATGAACTTCACATACCATCAGCTGTCGTGGCAGCTATCTAGGAAACCCTGTTGGGTCACTTCCGGTCCCATGCCCATTGAGCCCAGTGGGATGGAATCAAGCAGCTTCAGCACCCACACAAAACTAACATGGAGCTCCTCACTCAAGGCGCTCAAAACTCCTCGGCCAAGGACAAGTTCAGTGCCCAAGCCATTTCCCGCTGCCATGGAAACCAAGTGCTCTGGCAGCACATATGTCTGAAAGTGGATATGACACCTAGGGAAGGGAGTGTGCTGGTGAATGGCAACTGCCCGAAGCAGCAGCACAGCTCTTCCACTGCCAAAACAACTCCACCTGCCTCATGAACTTCACATACCATCAGCTGTCCTGGCAGCTGTTGTGGGCTGTGGAGCTGATTTACATTGCTTTAGCTGAGCACTCAGGAATCAGGCCTAAGGCAGTAGCACCTGGCCTTTGCAGACTCATTGGCGTCCTATTGTCCTGTTGATGGACTTGAGGGGAAGAGGAGATAATATGTAACAAGGAGGCTTAGCAGCAGGCCGCGCCCAGCAATTCTACCACCACCATGATCTCTGTGTGTCAGTGCTTTTCACTTGGACATTCGCCATGCCTACTATGCCAGCTCAGCGGAAGAATTCTAATCTGTCCAGGCATTTTCGCTATTGTGAGACTGGCTTTTTACACAATGTGAACTTGGAGGTTAATGTCAATGATAATGTCTTACAAAAGGGCCTTCTATTATTCCTACTGTTTTGGGTGTCCCCATTGACCTTATGCTAATCAAGGGACCTGTATTTAGGGTTTCACCCTTTCCTTAATCTTTAGGTTCTCCTTTGTGATACAAGATTAGGTTGTAGGATAAGAATCGTAGCAGGAATTTCTATTGTTTTTGGATAAAGCAGATGGCATGGTTGTCCTTAGAAACACCCACTTGACCATGACGTGGAAAGTCTGAGCCAGAGTTTAGCTGATTCTGTATAAATAAAGCAGACGGCTTTATTGCCGTGTCCACTATCATCATGGAAACCTAGTGGTCCATCTCTTTCTTTCTGCGCCTCGTCCACGCACCCTTCCCGAGTTCCGAAACCCAGCCTGGAGCTGGACTCCGGCAGGCAGCTATCTAGGAAACACTGTTGGGTCACTTCCGGTCCCATGCCCATTGAGCCCAGTGCGATGAAATCAAGCAGCTTCAGCACCCACACAAAACTAACATGGAGCTCCTCACTCAAGGCGCTCAAAACTCCACGGCCAAAGACAACTTCAGTGCCCAAGCCATTTCCCTCTGCCATGGAAATCAAGTGCTCTGGCAGCACATATGTCTGAAAGTGGATATGACACCTAGGGAAGGGAGTGTGCTGGTGAATGGCAACTGCCCGAAGCAGCAGCACAGCTCTTCCACTGGCAAAACAACTCCATCTGCCTCATGACTTCACATACCATCAGCTGTCCTGGCAGCTATCTAGGAAACCCTGTTGGGTCACTTCCGGTCCCATGCCCATTGAGCCCAGTGGGATGAAATCAAGCAGCTTCAGCACCCACACAAAACGAACATGGAGCTCCTCACTCAAGGCGCTCAAAACTCCTCGGCCAAAGACATGTTCAGTGCCCAAGCCATTTCCCGCTGCCATGGAAATCAAGTGCTCTGGCAGCACATATGTCTGAAAGTGGAAATGACACCTAGGGAAGGGAGTGTGCTGGTGAATGGCAACTGCCCGAAGCAGCAGCACAGCGTTCCCACTGCCAAAACAACTCCACCTGCCTCATGAACTTCACATACCATCAGCTGTCGTGGCAGCTATCTAGGAAACCCTGTTGGGTCACTTCCGGTCCCATGCCCATTGAGCCCAGTGGGATGGAATCAAGCAGCTTCAGCACCCACACAAAACGAACATGGAGCTCCTCACTCAAGGTGCTCAAAACTCTACAGCCAAAGACAAGTTCAGTGCCCAAGCCATTTCCCTCTGCCATGGAAATCAAGTGCTCTGGCAGCACATATGTCTGAAAGTGGATATGACACCTAGGGAAGGGAGAATGGTGGTGAATGGCAACTGCCCGAAGCAGCAGCACAGCTCTTCCACTGCCAAAACAACTCCACCTGCCTCATGAACTTCACATACCATCAGCTGTCCTGGCAGCTATCTAGGAAACCCTTTTGGGTCACTTCCGGTCCCATGCCCATTGAGCCCAGTGGGATGAAATCAAGCAGCTTCAGCACCCACACAAAACTAACATGGAGCTCCTCACTCAAGGCGCTCAAAACTCCACGGTCAAAGACATGTTCAGTGCCCAAGCCATTTCCCGCTGCCATGGAAATCAAGTGCTCTGGCAGCACATATGTCTGAAAGTGGAAATGACACCTAGGGAAGGGAGTGTGGTGGTGAATGGCAACTGCCCGAAGCAGGAGCACTGCTTTCCCAGTGCCAAAACAACTCCACCTGCCTCATGAACTTCACATACCATCAGCTGTCCTGGCAGCTATCTAGGAAACACTGTTGGGTCACTTCCGGTCCCATGCCCATTGAGCCCAGTGGGATGGAATCAAACAGCTTCAGCACCCACACAAAAGGAACATGGAGCTCCTCACTCAAGGTGCTCAAAACTCTACAGCCAAAGACAAGTTCAGTGCCCAAGCCATTTCCCGCTGCCATGGAAACCACGTGCTCTGGCAGCACATATGTCTGAAAGTGGATATGACACCTAGGGAAGGGAGTGTGGTGGTGAGTGGCAACTGCCCGAAGCAGCAGCACAGCTCTTCCACCGCCAAAACAATTCCACCTGCCTCATGAACTTCACATACCATCAGCTGTCCTGGCAGCTATCTAGGAAACCCTGTTGGGTCACTTCCGGTCCCATGCCCATTGAGCCCAGTGGGATGGAATCAAGCAGCTTGAGCACCCACACAAAACTAACAAGGAGCTCCTCACTCAAGGTGCTCAAAACTCCACGGCCAAAGACAAGTTCAGTGCCCAAGCCATTTCCCGCTGCCATGGAAACCAAGTGCTCTGGCAGCACATATGTCTGAAAGTGGATATGACACCTGGGGAGGGGAGTGTGGTGGTGAATGGCAACTGCCCGAAGCAGCAGCACAGCTCTTCCACTGCCAAAATAACTCCACCTGCCTCATGAACTTCACATACCATCAGCTGTCCTGGCAGCTATCTAGGAAACACTGTTGGGACACTTCCGGTCCCATGCCCATTGAGCCCAGTGGGATGGAATCAAGCAGCTTCAGCACACACACAAATCTAACAAGGAGCTCCTCACTCAAGGCGCTCAAAACTTCACGGCCAAAGACAAGTTCAGTGCCCAAGCCATTTCCCGCTGCCATGGAAACCAAGTGCTCTGGCAGCACATATGTCTGAAAGTGGATATGACACCTAGGGAAGGGAGTGTGCTGGTGAATGGCAACTGCCCGAAGCAGCAGCACAGCTCTTCCAGTGCCAAAACAACTCCACCTGCCTCATGAACTTCACATACCATCAGCTGTTCTGGTAGCTATCTAGGAAACCCTGTTGGGTCACTTCCGGTCCCATGCCCATTGAGCCCAGAGGGATGGAATCAAGCAGCTTCAGCACCCACACAAAACGAACATGGAGCTCCTCACTCAAGGCGCTCAAAACTCCACGGCCAAAGACAAGTTCAGTGCCCAAGCCATTTCCCGCTGCCATGGAAACCAAGTGCTCTGGCAGCACATATGTCTGAAAGTGGATATGACACCTAGGGAAAGGAGTGTCCTGGTGAATGGCAACTGCCCGAAGCAGCAGCACAGCTCTTCCACTGCCAAAACAACTCCACCTGCCTCATGAACTTCACATACCATCAGCTGTCCTGGCAGCTATCTAGGAAACCCTGTTGGGTCACTTCCGGTCCCATGCCCATTGAGCCCAGTGGGATGGAATCAAACAGCTTCAGCACCAACACAAAACCAACATGGAGCTCCTAACTCAAGACGCTCAAAACTCCACATCCAAAGACAAGTTCAGTGCCCAAGCCATTTCCCGCTGCCATGGAAACCAAGTGTTCTGGCAGCACATATGTCTGAAAGTGGATATGACACCTAGGGAAGGGAGTGTGCTGGTGAATGGCAACTGCCCGAAGCAGCAGCACAGCTCTTCCAGTGCCAAAACAACTCCACCTGCCTCATGAACTTCACATACCATCAGCTGTTCTGGTAGCTATCTAGGAAACCCTGTTGGGTCACTTCCGGTCCCATGCCCATTGAGCCCAGAGGGATGGAATCAAGCAGCTTCAGCACCCACACAAAACGAACATGGAGCTCCTCACTCAAGGCGCTCAAAACTCCACGGCCAAAGACAAGTTCAGTGCCCAAGCCATTTCCCGCTGCCATGGAAACCAAGTGCTCTGGCAGCACATATGTCTGAAAGTGGATATGACACCTAGCAAAGGGAGTGTGGTGGTGAATGGCTACTGCTCGAAGCAGGAGCACAGTTCTTCCAGTGCCAAAACAACTCCACCTGCCTCATGAACTTCACATACCATCAGCTGTCCTGGCAGCTATCTAGGAAACCCTGTTGGGTCACTTCCGGTCCCATGCCCATTGAGCCCAGTGGGATGGAATCAAGCAGCTTGAGCAGCCACACAAAACGCACATGGAGCTCCTCACTCAAGGCGCTCAAAACTCCACGGCCAAAGACAACTTCAGTGCCCAAGCCATTTCCCGCTGCCATGGAAACCAAGTGCTCTGGCAGGACATATGTCTCAATGTGGATATGACACCTAGGGAAGGGAGTGTGGTGGTGAATGGCAACTGCACGAAGCAGCAGCACAGCTCTTCCACTGCCAAAACAACTCCACCTGCCTCATGAACTTCACATACCATCAGCTGTTCTGGCAGCTATCTAGGAAACCCTGTTGGGTCACTTCCGGTCCCATGCCCATTGAGCCCAGTGGGATGGAATCAAGCAGCTTCAGCACCCACACAAAACGAACATGGAGCTCCTCACTCAAGGCGCTCAAAACTCCACGGCCAAAGACAAGTTCAGTGCCCAAGCCATTTCCCTCTGCCATGGAAATCAAGTGCTCTGGCAGCACATATGTCTGAAAGTGGATATGTCACCTAGGGAAGGGAGTGTGCTGGTGAATGGCAACTGCCCGAAGCAGCAGCACAGCTCTTCCACTGCCAAACAACTCCACCTGCCTCATGAACTTCACATACCATCAGCTGTCCTGGCAGCTATCTAGGAAACCCTGTTGGGTCACTTCCGGTCCCATGCCCATTGAGCCCAGTGGGATGGAATCAAGCAGCTTCAGCATCCAGACAAAACTAACATGGAGCTTCTCACTCATGGCGGTCAAAACTCCACGGCCAAAGACAAGTTCAGTGCCCAAGCCATTTCCCGCTGCCATGGAAACCATGTGCTCTGGCAGCACATATGTCTGAAAGTGGATATGACACCTAGGGAAGGGAGTGTGTTGGTGAATGGCAACTGCCTGAAGCAGCAGCACAGCTCTTCCACTGCCAAAACAACTCCACCTGCCTCATGAACTTCACATACCATCAGCTGTCCTGGCAGCTATCTAGGAAACCCTGTTGGGTCCCTTCCGGTCCCATGCCCATTGAGCCCAGTGGGATGGAATCAAGCAGCTTCAGCACCCACACAAAACGAACATGGAGCTCCTCACTCAAGACGCTCAAAACTAAATGTCGAAAGACAAGTTCAGTGCCCAAGCCATTTCCCGCTGCCATGGAAACCAAGTGATCTGGCAGCACATATGTCTGAAAGTGGATATGACACATAGGGAAGGGAGTGTGCTGGTGAATGGCAACTGCCCGAAGCAGGAGCACTGCTTTCCCAGTGCCAAAACAACTCCACCTGCCTCATGAACTTCACATACCATCAGCTGATCTGGCAGCTATCTAGGAAACACTGTTGGGTCACTTCCGGTCCCATGCCCATTGAGCCCAGGGGGATGGAATCAAGCAGCTTCAGCACCCACACAAAAGGAACATGGAGCTCCTCACTCAAGGTGCTCAAAACTCTACAGCCAAAGACAAGTTCAGTGCCCAAGCCATTTCCCGCTGCCATGGAAACCAAGTGCTCTGGCAGCACATATGTCTGAAAGTGGATATGACACCTAGGGAAGGGAGCGTGGTGGTGAGTGGCAACTGCCCGAAGCAGCAGCACAGCTCTTCCACCGCCAAAACAATTCCACCTGCCTCATGAACTTCACATACCATCAGCTGTCCTGGCAGCTATCTAGGAAACCCTGTTGGGTCACTTCCGGTCCCATGCCCATTGAGCCCAGTGGGATGGAATCAAGCAGCTTGAGCACCCACACAAAACTAACAAGGAGCTCCTCACTCAAGGCACTCAAAACTCCACGGCCAAAGACAAGTTCAGTGCCCAAGCCATTTCCCGCTGCCATGGAAACCAAGTGCTCTGGCAGCACATATGTCTGAAAGTGGATATGTCACCTGGGGAGGGGAGTGTGGTGGTGAATGGCAACTGTCCGAAGCAGCAGCACAGCTCTTCCACTGCCAAAACAACTCCACCTGCCTCATGAACTTCACATACCATCAGCTGTCCTGGCAGCTATCTAGGAAACCCTGTTGGGACACTTCCGGTCCCATGCCCATTGAGCCCAGTGGGATGAAATCAAGCAGCTTCAGCACCCACACAAAACTAACATGGAGCTCCTCACTCAAGGCGCTCAAAACTCCTCGGCCAAAGACAAGTTCAGTGCCCAAGCCATTTCCCGCTGCCATGGAAACCAAGTGCTCTGGCAGCACATATGTCTGAAAGTGGATATGACACCTAGGGAAGGGAGTGTGCTGGTGAATGGCAACTGCCCGAAGCAGCAGCACAGCTCTTCCAGTGCCAAAACAACTCCACCTGCCTCATGAACTTCACATACCATCAGCTGTCCTGGTAGCTATCTAGGAAACCCTGTTGTGTCACTTCCGGTCCCATGCCCATTGAGCCCAGAGGGATGGAATCAAGCAGCTTCAGCACCCACACAAATCTAACATGGAGCTCCTCACTCAAGGCGCTCAAAACTCCTCGGCCAAAGACAAGTTCAGTGCCCAAGCCATTTCCCGCTGCCATGGAAACCAAGTGCTCTGGCAGCACATATGTCTGAAAGTGGAAATGACACCTAGGGAAGGGAGTGTGGTGGTGAATGGCAACTGCCCGAAGCAGGAGCACTGCTTTCCCAGTGCCAAAACAACTCCACCTGCCTCATGAACTTCACATACCATCAGCTGTCCTGGCAGCTATCTAGGAAACACTGTTGGGTCACTTCCGGTCCCATGCCCATTGAGCCCAGTGGGATGGAATCAAACAGCTTCAGCACCCACACAAAAGGAACATGGAGCTCCTCACTCAAGGTGCTCAAAACTCTACAGCCAAAGACAAGTTCAGTGCCCAAGCCATTTCCCGCTGCCATGGAAACCACGTGCTCTGGCAGCACATATGTCTGAAAGTGGATATGACACCTAGGGAAGGGAGTGTGGTGGTGAGTGGCAACTGCCCGAAGCAGCAGCACAGCTCTTCCACCGCCAAAACAATTCCACCTGCCTCATGAACTTCACATACCATCAGCTGTCCTGGCAGCTATCTAGGAAACCCTGTTGGGTCACTTCCGGTCCCATGCCCATTGAGCCCAGTGGGATGGAATCAAGCAGCTTGAGCACCCACACAAAACTAACAAGGAGCTCCTCACTCAAGGTGCTCAAAACTCCACGGCCAAAGACAAGTTCAGTGCCCAAGCCATTTCCCGCTGCCATGGAAACCAAGTGCTCTGGCAGCACATATGTCTGAAAGTGGATATGACACCTGGGGAGGGGAGTGTGGTGGTGAATGGCAACTGCCCGAAGCAGCAGCACAGCTCTTCCACTGCCAAAATAACTCCACCTGCCTCATGAACTTCACATACCATCAGCTGTCCTGGCAGCTATCTAGGAAACACTGTTGGGACACTTCCGGTCCCATGCCCATTGAGCCCAGTGGGATGGAATCAAGCAGCTTCAGCACACACACAAATCTAACAAGGAGCTCCTCACTCAAGGCGCTCAAAACTTCACGGCCAAAGACAAGTTCAGTGCCCAAGCCATTTCCCGCTGCCATGGAAACCAAGTGCTCTGGCAGCACATATGTCTGAAAGTGGATATGACACCTAGGGAAGGGAGTGTGCTGGTGAATGGCAACTGCCCGAAGCAGCAGCACAGCTCTTCCAGTGCCAAAACAACTCCACCTGCCTCATGAACTTCACATACCATCAGCTGTTCTGGTAGCTATCTAGGAAACCCTGTTGGGTCACTTCCGGTCCCATGCCCATTGAGCCCAGAGGGATGGAATCAAGCAGCTTCAGCACCCACACAAAACGAACATGGAGCTCCTCACTCAAGGCGCTCAAAACTCCACGGCCAAAGACAAGTTCAGTGCCCAAGCCATTTCCCGCTGCCATGGAAACCAAGTGCTCTGGCAGCACATATGTCTGAAAGTGGATATGACACCTAGGGAAAGGAGTGTCCTGGTGAATGGCAACTGCCCGAAGCAGCAGCACAGCTCTTCCACTGCCAAAACAACTCCACCTGCCTCATGAACTTCACATACCATCAGCTGTCCTGGCAGCTATCTAGGAAACCCTGTTGGGTCACTTCCGGTCCCATGCCCATTGAGCCCAGTGGGATGGAATCAAACAGCTTCAGCACCAACACAAAACCAACATGGAGCTCCTAACTCAAGACGCTCAAAACTCCACATCCAAAGACAAGTTCAGTGCCCAAGCCATTTCCCGCTGCCATGGAAACCAAGTGTTCTGGCAGCACATATGTCTGAAAGTGGATATGACACCTAGGGAAGGGAGTGTGCTGGTGAATGGCAACTGCCCGAAGCAGCAGCACAGCTCTTCCAGTGCCAAAACAACTCCACCTGCCTCATGAACTTCACATACCATCAGCTGTTCTGGTAGCTATCTAGGAAACCCTGTTGGGTCACTTCCGGTCCCATGCCCATTGAGCCCAGAGGGATGGAATCAAGCAGCTTCAGCACCCACACAAAACGAACATGGAGCTCCTCACTCAAGGCGCTCAAAACTCCACGGCCAAAGACAAGTTCAGTGCCCAAGCCATTTCCCGCTGCCATGGAAACCAAGTGCTCTGGCAGCACATATGTCTGAAAGTGGATATGACACCTAGCAAAGGGAGTGTGGTGGTGAATGGCTACTGCTCGAAGCAGGAGCACAGTTCTTCCAGTGCCAAAACAACTCCACCTGCCTCATGAACTTCACATACCATCAGCTGTCCTGGCAGCTATCTAGGAAACCCTGTTGGGTCACTTCCGGTCCCATGCCCATTGAGCCCAGTGGGATGGAATCAAGCAGCTTGAGCAGCCACACAAAACGCACATGGAGCTCCTCACTCAAGGCGCTCAAAACTCCACGGCCAAAGACAACTTCAGTGCCCAAGCCATTTCCCGCTGCCATGGAAACCAAGTGCTCTGGCAGGACATATGTCTCAATGTGGATATGACACCTAGGGAAGGGAGTGTGGTGGTGAATGGCAACTGCACGAAGCAGCAGCACAGCTCTTCCACTGCCAAAACAACTCCACCTGCCTCATGAACTTCACATACCATCAGCTGTTCTGGCAGCTATCTAGGAAACCCTGTTGGGTCACTTCCGGTCCCATGCCCATTGAGCCCAGTGGGATGGAATCAAGCAGCTTCAGCACCCACACAAAACGAACATGGAGCTCCTCACTCAAGGCGCTCAAAACTCCACGGCCAAAGACAAGTTCAGTGCCCAAGCCATTTCCCTCTGCCATGGAAATCAAGTGCTCTGGCAGCACATATGTCTGAAAGTGGATATGTCACCTAGGGAAGGGAGTGTGCTGGTGAATGGCAACTGCCCGAAGCAGCAGCACAGCTCTTCCACTGCCAAACAACTCCACCTGCCTCATGAACTTCACATACCATCAGCTGTCCTGGCAGCTATCTAGGAAACCCTGTTGGGTCACTTCCGGTCCCATGCCCATTGAGCCCAGTGGGATGGAATCAAGCAGCTTCAGCATCCAGACAAAACTAACATGGAGCTTCTCACTCATGGCGGTCAAAACTCCACGGCCAAAGACAAGTTCAGTGCCCAAGCCATTTCCCGCTGCCATGGAAACCATGTGCTCTGGCAGCACATATGTCTGAAAGTGGATATGACACCTAGGGAAGGGAGTGTGTTGGTGAATGGCAACTGCCTGAAGCAGCAGCACAGCTCTTCCACTGCCAAAACAACTCCACCTGCCTCATGAACTTCACATACCATCAGCTGTCCTGGCAGCTATCTAGGAAACCCTGTTGGGTCCCTTCCGGTCCCATGCCCATTGAGCCCAGTGGGATGGAATCAAGCAGCTTCAGCACCCACACAAAACGAACATGGAGCTCCTCACTCAAGACGCTCAAAACTAAATGTCGAAAGACAAGTTCAGTGCCCAAGCCATTTCCCGCTGCCATGGAAACCAAGTGATCTGGCAGCACATATGTCTGAAAGTGGATATGACACATAGGGAAGGGAGTGTGCTGGTGAATGGCAACTGCCCGAAGCAGGAGCACTGCTTTCCCAGTGCCAAAACAACTCCACCTGCCTCATGAACTTCACATACCATCAGCTGATCTGGCAGCTATCTAGGAAACACTGTTGGGTCACTTCCGGTCCCATGCCCATTGAGCCCAGGGGGATGGAATCAAGCAGCTTCAGCACCCACACAAAAGGAACATGGAGCTCCTCACTCAAGGTGCTCAAAACTCTACAGCCAAAGACAAGTTCAGTGCCCAAGCCATTTCCCGCTGCCATGGAAACCAAGTGCTCTGGCAGCACATATGTCTGAAAGTGGATATGACACCTAGGGAAGGGAGCGTGGTGGTGAGTGGCAACTGCCCGAAGCAGCAGCACAGCTCTTCCACCGCCAAAACAATTCCACCTGCCTCATGAACTTCACATACCATCAGCTGTCCTGGCAGCTATCTAGGAAACCCTGTTGGGTCACTTCCGGTCCCATGCCCATTGAGCCCAGTGGGATGGAATCAAGCAGCTTGAGCACCCACACAAAACTAACAAGGAGCTCCTCACTCAAGGCACTCAAAACTCCACGGCCAAAGACAAGTTCAGTGCCCAAGCCATTTCCCGCTGCCATGGAAACCAAGTGCTCTGGCAGCACATATGTCTGAAAGTGGATATGTCACCTGGGGAGGGGAGTGTGGTGGTGAATGGCAACTGTCCGAAGCAGCAGCACAGCTCTTCCACTGCCAAAACAACTCCACCTGCCTCATGAACTTCACATACCATCAGCTGTCCTGGCAGCTATCTAGGAAACCCTGTTGGGACACTTCCGGTCCCATGCCCATTGAGCCCAGTGGGATGAAATCAAGCAGCTTCAGCACCCACACAAAACTAACATGGAGCTCCTCACTCAAGGCGCTCAAAACTCCTCGGCCAAAGACAAGTTCAGTGCCCAAGCCATTTCCCGCTGCCATGGAAACCAAGTGCTCTGGCAGCACATATGTCTGAAAGTGGATATGACACCTAGGGAAGGGAGTGTGCTGGTGAATGGCAACTGCCCGAAGCAGCAGCACAGCTCTTCCAGTGCCAAAACAACTCCACCTGCCTCATGAACTTCACATACCATCAGCTGTCCTGGTAGCTATCTAGGAAACCCTGTTGTGTCACTTCCGGTCCCATGCCCATTGAGCCCAGAGGGATGGAATCAAGCAGCTTCAGCACCCACACAAATCTAACATGGAGCTCCTCACTCAAGGCGCTCAAAACTCCTCGGCCAAAGACAAGTTCAGTGCCCAAGCCATTTCCCGCTGCCATGGAAACCAAGTGCTCTGGCAGCACATATGTCTGAAAGTGGATATGACACCTAGGGAAGGGAGTGTGCTGGTGAATGGCAACTGCCCGAAGCAGCAGCACAGCTCTTCCACTGCCAAAACAACTCCACCTGCCTCATGAACTTCACATACCATCAGCTGTCCTGGCAGCTATCTAGGAAACCCTGTTGGGTCACTTCCGGTCCCATGCCCATTGAGCCCAGTGGGATGGAATCAAGCAGCTTCAGCACCCACACAAAACGAACATGGAGCTCCTCACTCAAGGCGCTCAAAACTACCCAGCCAAAGACAAGTTCAGTGCCCAAGCCATTTCCCGCTGCCATGGAAACCAAGTGCTCTGGCAGCACATGTCTGAAAGTGGATATGACTCCTAGGGAAGGGAGTGTGCTGGTGAATGACAACTGCCCGAACCAGCAGCACAGCTCTTCCACTGCCAAAACAACTCCACCTGCCTCATGAACTTCACATACCATCAGCTGTCCTGGCAACTATCTAGGAAACCCTGTTGGGTCACTTCCGGTCCCATGCCCATTGAGCCCAGTGGGATGGAATCAAGCAGCTTCAGCACCCACACAAAACTAACATGGAGCTCCTCACTCAAGGCGCTCAAAACTCCATTGCCAAACACAAGTTCAGTGCCCAAGCCATTTCCCGCTGCCATGGAAACCAAGTGCTCTGGCAGCACATATGTCTGAAAGTGGATATGACACCTAGGGAAGGGAGTGTGCTGGTGAATGGCAACTGTGTGAACCAGCACAGCTCTTCCACTGCTGAAACTACTCCACCTGCCAATGAACTTCACATATCATGAGCTATCCTGGCAGCTATCTAGGAAACCCTGTTGGGTCACTTCCGGTCCCATGCCCATTGAGCCCAGTGCGATGGAATCAAGCAGCTTCAGCACCCACACAAAACTAACAAGGAGCTCCTCACTCAAGGCGCTCAAAACTTCACGGCCAAAGACAAGTTCAGTGCCCAAGCCATTTCCCGCTGCCATGGAAACCAAGTGCTCTGGCAGCACATATGTCTGAAAGTGGATATGACACCTAGGGAAGGGAGTGTGCTGGTGAATGGCAACTGCCCGAAGCAGCAGCACAGCTCTTCCAGTGCCAAAACAACTCCACCTGCCTCATGAACTTCACATACCATCAGCTGTCCTGGCAGCTATCTAGGAAACCCTGTTGGGTCACTTCCGGTCCCATGCCCATTGAGCCCAGTGGGATGGAATCAAGCAGCTTCAGCACCCACACAAAACTAACATGGAGCTCCTCACTCAAGGCGCTCAAAACTCCATTGCCAAACACAAGTTCAGTGCCCAAGCCATTTCCCGCTGCCATGGAAACCAAGTGCTCTGGCAGCACATATGTCTGAAAGTGGATATGTCACCTGGGGAGGGGAGTGTGGTGGTGAATGGCAACTGTCCGAAGCAGCAGCACAGCTCTTCCAGTGCCAAAACAACTCCACCTGCCTCATGAACTTCACATACCATCAGCTGTCCTGGCAGCTATCTAGGAAACCCTGTTGGGACACTTCCGGTCCCATGCCCATTGAGCCCAGTGGGATGAAATCAAGCAGCTTCAGCACCCACACAAAACTAACATGGAGCTCCTCACTCAAGGCGCTCAAAACTCCTCGGCCAAAGACAAGTTCAGTGCCCAAGCCATTTCCCGCTGCCATGGAAACCAAGTGCTCTGGCAGCACATATGTCTGAAAGTGGATATGACACCTAGGGAAGGGAGTGTGCTGGTGAATGGCAACTGCCCGAAGCAGCAGCACAGCTCTTCCACTGCCAAAACAACTCCACCTGCCTCATGAACTTCACATACCATCAGCTGTCCTGGTAGCTATCTAGGAAACCCTGTTGGGTCACTTCCGGTCCCATGCCCATTGAGCCCAGAGGGATGGAATCAAGCAGCTTCAGCACCCACACAAATCTAACATGGAGCTCCTCACTCAAGGCGCTCAAAACTCCACATCCAAAGACAAGTTCAGTGCCCAAGCCATTTCCCGCTGCCATGGAAACCAAGTGCTCTGGCAGCACATATGTCTGAAAGTGGATATGACACCTAGGGAAGGGAGTGTGCTGGTGAATGGCAACTGCCCGAAGCAGCAGCACAGCTCTTCCACTGCCAAAACAACTCCACCTGCCTCATGAACTTCACATACCATCAGCTGTCCTGGCAGCTATCTAGGAAACCCTGTTGGGTCACTTCCGGTCCCATGCCCATTGAGCCCAGTGGGATGCAATCAAGCAGCTTCAGCACCCACACAAAACGAACATGGAGCTCCTCACTCAAGGCGCTGAAAACTACCCAGCCAAAGACAAGTTCAGTGCCCAAGCCATTTCCCGCTGCCATGGAAACCAAGTGCTCTGGCAGCACATGTCTGAAAGTGGATATGACTCCTAGGGAAGGGAGTGTGCTGGTGAATGACAACTGCCCGAACCAGCAGCACAGCTCTTCCACTGCCAAAACAACTCCACCTGCCTCATGAACTTCACATACCATCAGCTGTCCTGGCAACTATCTAGGAAACCCTGTTGGGTCACTTCCGGTCCCATGCCCATTGAGCCCAGTGGGATGGAATCAAGCAGCTTCAGCACCCACACAAAACTAACATGGAGCTCCTCACTCAAGGCGCTCAAAACTCCATTGCCAAACACAAGTTCAGTGCACAAGCCATTTCCCGCTGCCATGGAAACCAAGGGCTCTGGCAGCACATATGTCTGAAAGTGGATATGACACCTAGGGAAGGGAGTGTGCTGGTGAATGGCAACTGTGTGAAGCAGCACAGCTCTTCCACTGCTGAAACTACTCCACCTGCCAATGAACTTCACATATCATGAGCTATCCTGGCAGCTATCTAGGAAACCCTGTTGGGTCACTTCCGGTCCCATGCCCATTGAGCCCAGTGGGATGGAATCAAACAGCTTCAGCACCAACACAAAACCAACATGGAGCTCCTCACTCAAGACGCTCAAAACTCCACGGCCAAAGACAAGTTCAATGCCCAAGCCATTTCCCGCTGCCATGGAAACCAAGTGCTCTGGCAGCACATATGTCTGAAAGTGGATATGACACCTAGGGAAGGGAATGTGGTGGTGAATGGCAACTGCCCGAAGCAGCAGCACAGCTCTTCCAGTGCCAAAACAACTCCACCTGCTTCATGAACTTCACATACCATCAGCTGTCCTGGCAGCTATCTAGGAAACCCTGTTGGGTCACTTCCGGTCCCATGCCCATTGAGCCCAGTGGGATGGAATCAAGCAGCTTCAGCACCCACACAAAACTAACATGGAGCTCCTCACTCAAGGCGCTCAAAACTTCACGGCCAAACACAAGTTCAGTGCCCAAGCCATTTCCCGCTGCCATGGAAACCAAGTGCTCTGGCAGCACATATGTCTGAAAGTGGATATGTCACCTGGGGAGGGGAGTGTGGTGGTGAATGGCAACTGTCCGAAGCAGCAGCACAGCTCTTCCACTGCCAAAACAACTCCACCTGCCTCATGAACTTCACATACCATCAGCTGTCCTGGCAGCTATCTAGGAAACCCTGTTGGGACACTTCCGGTCCCATGCCCATTGAGCCCAGTGGGATGAAATCAAGCAGCTTCAGCACCCACACAAAACTAACATGGAGCTCCTCACTCAAGGCGCTCAAAACTCCTCGGCCAAAGACAAGTTCAGTGCCCAAGCCATTTCCCGCTGCCATGGAAACCAAGTGCTCTGGCAGCACATATGTCTGAAAGTGGATATGACACCTAGGGAAGGGAGTGTGCTGGTGAATGGCAACTGCCCGAAGCAGCAGCACAGCTCTTCCAGTGCCAAAACAACTCCACCTGCCTCATGAACTTCACATACCATCAGCTGTCCTGGTAGCTATCTAGGAAACCCTGTTGGGTCACTTCCGGTCCCATGCCCATTGAGCACAGAGGGATGGAATCAAGCAGCTTCAGCACCCACACAAATCTAACATGGAGCTCCTCACTCAAGGCGCTCAAAACTCCTCGGCCAAAGACAAGTTCAGTGCCCAAGCCATTTCCCGCTGCCATGGAAACCAAGTGCTCTGGCAGCACATGTCTGAAAGTGGATATGACTCCTAGGGAAGGGAGTGTGCTGGTGAATGACAACTGCCCGAACCAGCAGCACAGCTCTTCCACTGCCAAAACAACTCCACCTGCCTCATGAACTTCACATACCATCAGCTGTCCTGGCAACTATCTAGGAAACCCTGTTGGGTCACTTCCGGTCCCATGCCCATTGAGCCCAGTGGGATGGAATCAAGCAGCTTCAGCACCCACACAAAACTAACATGGAGCTCCTCACTCAAGGCGCTCAAAACTCCATTGCCAAACACAAGTTCAGTGCCCAAGCCATTTCCCGCTGCCATGGAAACCAAGGGCTCTGGCAGCACATATGTCTGAAAGTGGATATGACACCTAGGGAAGGGAGTGTGCTGGTGAATGGCAACTGTGTGAAGCAGCACAGCTCTTCCACTGCTGAAACTACTCCACCTGCCAATGAACTTCACATATCATGAGCTATCCTGGCAGCTATCTAGGAAACCCTGTTGGGTCACTTCCGGTCCCATGCCCATTGAGCCCAGTGGGATGGAATCAAGCAGCTTCAGCACCCACACAAAACTAACAAGGAGCTCCTCACTCAAGGCGCTCAAAACTTCACGGCCAAAGACAAGTTCAGTGCCCAAGCCATTTCCCGCTGCCATGGAAACCAAGTGCTCTGGCAGCACATATGTCTGAAAGTGGATATGACACCTAGGGAAGGGAGTGTGGTGGTGAATGGCAACTGCCCGAAGCAGCAGCAGCACAGCTCTTCCAGTGCCAAAACAACTCCACCTGCCTCATGAACTTCACATACCATCAGCTGTTCTGGTAGCTATCTAGGAAACCCTGTTGGGTCACTTCCGGTCCCATGCCCATTGAGCCCAGAGGGATGGAATCAAGCAGCTTCAGCACCCACACAAAACGAACATGGAGCTCCTCACTCAAGGCGCTCAAAACTCCACGGCCAAAGACAAGTTCAGTGCCCAAGCCATTTCCCGCTGCCATGGAAACCAAGTGCTCTGGCAGCACATATGTCTGAAAGTGGATATGACACCTAGGGAAAGGAGTGTCTGGTGAATGGCAACTGCCCGAAGCAGCAGCACAGCTCTTCCACTGCCAAAACAACTCCACCTGCCTCATGAACTTCACATACCATCAGCTGTCCTGGCAGCTATCTAGGAAACCCTGTTGGGTGACTTCCGGTCCCATGCCCATTGAGCCCAGTGGGATGGAATCAAACAGCTTCAGCACCAACACAAAACCAACATGGACCTCCTAACTCAAGACGCTCAAAACTCCACATCCAAAGACAAGTTCAGTGCCCAAGCCATTTCCCGCTGCCATGGAAACCAAGTGTTCTGGCAGCACATATGTCTGAAAGTGGATATGACACCTAGGGAAGGGAGTGTGCTGGTGAATGGCAACTGCCAGAAGCAGCAGCACAGCTCTTATACTGCCAAAACAACTCCACCTGCCTCATGAACTTCACATACCATCAGCTGTCCTGGCAGCTATCTAGGAAACCCTGTTGGGTCACTTCCGGTCCCATGCCCATTGAGCCCAGTGGGATGCAATCAAGCAGCTTCAGCACCCACACAAAACGAACATGGAGCTCCTCACTCAAGGCGCTCAAAACTACCCAGCCAAAGACAAGTTCAGTGCCCAAGCCATTTCCCGCTGCCATGGAAACCAAGTGCTCTGGCAGCACATGTCTGAAAGTGGATATGACTCCTAGGGAAGGGAGTGTGCTGGTGAATGACAACTGCCCGAACCAGCAGCACAGCTATTCCACTGCCAAAACAACTCCACCTGCCTCATGAACTTCACATACCATCAGCTGTCCTGGCAACTATCTAGGAAACCCTGTTGGGTCACTTCCGGTCCCATGCCCATTGAGCCCAGTGGGATGGAATCAAGCAGCTTCAGCACCCACACAAAACTAACATGGAGCTCCTCACTCAAGGCGCTCAAAACTCCATTGCCAAACACAAGTTCAGTGCCCAAGCCATTTCCCGCTGCCATGGAAACCAAGGGCTCTGGCAGCACATATGTCTGAAAGTGGATATGACACCTAGGGAAGGGAGTGTGCTGGTGAATGGCAACTGTGTGAAGCAGCACAGCTCTTCCACTGCTGAAACTACTCCACCTGCCAATGAACTTCACATATCATGAGCTATCCTGGCAGCTATCTAGGAAACCCTGTTGGGTCACTTCCGGTCCCATGCCCATTGAGCCCAGTGCGATGGAATCAAGCAGCTTCAGCACCCACACAAAACTAACAAGGAGCTCCTCACTCAAGGCGCTCAAAACTTCACGGCCAAAGACAAGTTCAGTGCCCAAGGCATTTCCCGCTGCCATGGAAACCAAGTGCTCTGGCTGCACATATGTCTGAAAGTGGATATGACACCTAGGGAAAGGAGTGTCTGGTGAATGGCAACTGCCCGAAGCAGCAGCACAGCTCTTCCACTGCCAAAACAACTCCACCTGCCTCATGAACTTCACATACCATCAGCTGTCCTGGCAGCTATCTAGGAAACCCTGATGGGTCACTTCCGGTCCCATGCCCATTGAGCCCAGTGGGATGGAATCAAGCAGCTTCAGCACCCACACAAAACTAACATGGAGCTCCTCACTCAAGGCGCTCAAAACTCCATTGCCAAACACAAGTTCAGTGCCCAAGCCATTTCCCGCTGCCATGGAAACCAAGTGCTCTGGCAGCACATATGTCTGAAAGTGGATATGACACCTAGCAAAGGGAGTGTGGTGGTGAATGGCTACTGCCCGAAGCAGGAGCACAGTTCTTCCAGTGCCAAAACAACTCCACCTGCCTCATGAACTTCACATACCATCAGCTGTCCTGGCAGCTATCTAGGAAACCCTGTTGGGTCACTTCCGGTCCCATGCCCATTGAGCCCAGTGGGATGGAATCAAGCAGCTTGAGCAGCCACACAAAACGCACATGGAGCTCCTCACTCAAGGCGCTCAAAACTCGACGGCCAAAGACAACTTCAGTGCCCAAGCCATTTCCCGCTGCCATGGAAACCAAGTGCTCTGGCAGGACATATGTCTGAATGTGGATATGACACCTAGGGAAGGGAGTGTGCTGGTGAATGGCAACTGCACGAAGCAGCAGCACTGCTCTTCCATTCCCAAAACAACTCCACCTGCCTCATTAACTTCACATACCATCAGCTGTCTTGGCAGCTATCTAGGAAACCCTGTTGGGTCCCTTCCGGTCCCATGCCCATTGAGCCCAGTGGGATGGAATCAAGCAGCTTCAGCACCCACACAAAACTAACATGGAGCTCCTCACTCAAGGCGCTCAAAACTCCACGGCCAAAGACAAGTTCAGTGCCCAAGCCATTTCCCGCTGCCATGGAAACCAAGTGCTCTGCGAGCACATATGTCTGAAAGTGGATATGACCCCTAGAGTAGGGAGTGTGCTGGTGAATGGCAACTGCTTGTATCAGCAGCACAGCTCTTCCAGTGCCAAAACAACTCCACCTGCCTCATGAACTTCACATACCATCAGCTGTCCTGGCAGCTATCTAGGAAACCCTGTTGGGTCACTTCCGGTCCCATGCCCATTGAGCCCAGTGGGATGGAATCAAGCAGCTTCAGCACCCACACAAAACGAACATGGAGCTCCTAACTCAAGGCGCTCAAAACTCCACGGCCAAAGACAAGTTCAGTGCCCAAGCCATTTCCCTCTGCCATGGAAATCAAGTGCTCTGGCAGCACATATGTCTGAAAGTGGATATGTCACCTAGGGAAGGGAGTGTGCTGGTGAATGGCAACTGCCCGAAGCAGCAGCACAGCTCTTCCACTGCCAAACAACTCCACCTGCCTCATGAACTTCACATACCATCAGCTGTCCTGGCAGCTATCTAGGAAACCCTGTTGGGTCACTTCCGGTCCCATGCCCATTGAGCCCAGTGGGATGGAATCAAGCAGCTTCAGCATCCAGACAAAACTAACATGGAGCTTCTCACTCATGGCGGTAAAAACTACATGTCGAAAGACAAGTTCAGTGCCCAAGCCATTTCCCGCTGCCATGGAAACCAAGTGATCTGGCAGCACATATGTCTGAAAGTGGATATGACACCTAGCAAAGGGAGTGTGGTGGTGAATGGCTACTGCCCGAAGCAGGAGCACAGTTCTTCCAGTGCCAAAACAACTCCACCTGCCTCATGAACTTCACATACCATCAGCTGTCCTGGCAGCTATCTAGGAAACCCTGTTGGGTCACTTCCGGTCCCATGCCCATTGAGCCCAGTGGGATGGAATCAAGCAGCTTGAGCAGCCACACAAAACGCACATGGAGCTCCTCACTCAAGGCGCTCAAAACTCCACGGCCAAAGACAACTTCAGTGCCCAAGCCATTTCCCGCTGCCATGGAAACCAAGTGCTCTGGCAGGACATATGTCTGAATGTGGATATGACACCTAGGGAAGGGAGTGTGCTGGTGAATGGCAACTGCACGAAGCAGCAGCACTGCTCTTCCATTCCCAAAACAACTCCACCTGCCTCATGAACTTCACATACCATCAGCTGTCCTGGCAGCTATCTAGGAAACCCTGTTGGCTCACTTCCGGTCCCATGCCCATTGAGCCCAGTGGGATGGAATCAAGCAGCTTCAGCACCCACACAAAACTAACATGGAGCTCCTCACTCAAGGCGCTCAAAACTCCACGGCCAAAGACAAGTTCAGTGCCCAAGCCATTTCCCGCTGCCATGGAAACCAAGTGCTCTGCGAGCACATATGTCTGAAAGTGGATATGACCCCTAGAGTAGGGAGTGTGCTGGTGAATGGCAACTGCTTGTATCAGCAGCACAGCTCTTCCAGTGCCAAAACAACTCCACCTGCCTCATGAACTTCACATACCATCAGCTGTCCTGGCAGCTATCTAGGAAACCCTGTTGGGTCACTTCCGGTCCCATGCCCATTGAGCCCAGTGGGATGGAATCAAGCAGCTTCAGCACCCACACAAAACTAACATGGAGCTCCTCACTCAAGGCGCTCAAAACTTCACGGCCAAAGACAAGTTCAGTGCCCAAGCCATTTCCCTCTGCCATGGAAATCAAGTGCTCTGGCAGCACATATGTCTGAAAGTGGATATGTCACCTAGGGAAGGGAGTGTGCTGGTGAATGGCAACTGCCCGAAGCAGCAGCACAGCTCTTCCACTGCCAAACAACTCCACCTGCCTCATGAACTTCACATACCATCAGCTGTCCTGGCAGCTATCTAGGAAACCCTGTTGGGTCACTTCCGGTCCCATGCCCATTGAGCCCAGTGGGATGGAATCAAGCAGCTTCAGCATCCAGACAAAACTAACATGGAGCTTCTCACTCATGGCGGTAAAAACACCACGGCCAAAGACCACTTCAGTGCACAAGCCATTTCCTGCTGCCACGGAAACCATGTGCTCTGGCAGCACATATGTCTGAAAGTGGATATGACACCTAGGGAAGGGAGTGTGTTGGTGAATGGCAACTGCCTGAAGCAGCAGCACAGCTCTTACACTGCCAAAACAACTCCACCTGCCTCATGAACTTCACATACCATCAGCTGTCCTGGCAGCTATCTAGGAAACCCTGTTGGGTCACTTCCGGTCCCATGCCCATTGAGCCCAGGGGGATGGAATGAAGCAGCTTCAGCACCCACACAAAACGAACATGGAGCTCCTCACTCAAGACGCTCAAAACTACATGTCGAAAGACAAGTTCAGTGCCCAAGCCATTTCCCGCTGCCATGGAAACCAAGTGATCTGGAAGCACATATGTCTGAAAGTGGATATGACACATAGGGAAGGGAGTGTGCTGGTGAATGGCAACTGCCCGAAGCAGCAGCACAGCTCTTCCACTGCCAAAACAACTCCACCTGCCTCATGAACTTCACATACCATCAGCTGTCCTGGCAGCTATCTAGGAAACCCTGTTGGGTCCCTTCCGGTCCCATGCCCATTGAGCCCAGTGGGATGGAATCAAGCAGCTTCAGCACCCACACAAAACGAACATGGAGCTCCTCACTCAAGGCGCTCAAAACTTCACGGCCAAAGAAAAGTTCAGTGCCCAAGACATTTCCCGCTGCCATGGAAACCAAGTGCTCTGGCAGCACATATGTCTGAAAGTGGATATGACACCTAGGGAAGGGAGTTTGGTGGTGAATGGCAACTGCCTGAAGCAGCAGCACAGCTCTTCCACTGCCAAAACAACTCCACCTGCCTCATGAACTTCACATACCATCAGCTGTCCTGGCAGCTATCTAGGAAACCCTGTTGGGTCACTTCCGGTCCCATGCCCATTGAGCCCAGAGGGATGGAATCAAGCAGCTTGAGCACCCACACAAAACGAACATGGAGCTCCTCACTCAAGGCGCTCAAAACTTCACGGCCAAAGACAAGTTCAGTGCCCAAGCCATTTCCCGTTGCCATGGAAACCAAGTGCTCTGGCAGCACATATGTCTGAAAGTGGATATGACACCTAGGGAAGGGAGCTGGGTGGTGAATGGCAACTGCCCGAAGCAGCAGCACAGCTCTTCCACTGCCAAAACAGCTCCACCTGTCTCATGAACTTCACATACCATCAGCTGTCCTGGCAGCTATCTAGGAAACCCTGTTGGCTCACTTCCGGTCCCATGCCCATTGAGCCCAGTGGGATGGAATGAAGCAGCTTGAGCACTCACACAAAACGAACATGGAGCTCCTCACTCAAGGCGCTCAACACTACATGGCCAAAGACAAGTTCAGTGCCCTAGCCATTTCCCGCTGCCATGGAAACCAAGTGCTCTGGCAGCACATATGTCTGAAAGTGGATATGACACCTAGGGAAGGGAGTGTGCTGGTGAATGGCAACTGCCCGAAGCAGCAGCACAGCTCTTCCACTGCCAAAACAACTCCACCTGCCTCATGGACTTCATATACCATCAGCTGTCCTGGCAGCTATCTAGAAAACACTGTTGGGTCACTTCCGGTCCCATGCCCATTGAGCCCAGTGGGATGGAATCAAGCAGCTTCAGCACCCACACAAAACGAACATGGAGCTCCTCACTCAAGGCGCTCAAAACTTCACGGTCAAAGAAAAGTTCAGTGCCCAAGCCATTTCCCGCTGCCATGGAAACCAAGTGCTCTGGCAGCACATATGTCTGAAAGTGGATATGACACCTAGGGAAGGGAGTTTGGTGGTGAATGGCAACTGCCCGAAGCAGCAGCACAGCTGTATCACTGCCAAAACAACTCCACCTGCCTCATGAACTTCACATACCATCAGCTGTCCTGGCAGCTATCTAGGAAACCCTGTTGGGTCACTTCCGGTCCCATGCCCATTGAGCCCAGTGGGATGGAATCAAGCAGCTTCAGCAACCACACAAAACGAACAGGAAGCTCCTCACTCAAGGTGCTCATCACTACACGGCCAAATACAAGTTCAGTGCCCAAGGCATTTCCCGCTGCCATGGAAACCAAGTGCTCTGGCAGCACATATGTCTGAAAGTGGATATGACACATAGGGAAGGGAGTGTGCTGGTGAATGGCAACTGCCTGAAGCAGCAGCACAGCTCATCCACTGCCAAAACAACTCCACCTGCCTCATGAACTTCACATACCATCAGCTGTCCTGGCAGCTATCTAGGAAACCCTGTTGGCTCACTTCCGGTCCCATGCCCATTGAGCCCAGTGGGATGGAATCAAGCAGCTTGAGCACCCACACAAAACGAACATGGAGCTCCTCTCTCAAGGCGCTCAAAACTCCACGGCCAAAGACAAGTTCAGTGCCCAAGCCATTTCCCGCTGCCATGGAAACTAAGTGCTCTGGCAGCACATATGTCTGAAAGAGGATATGACACCTAGGGAAGGGAGTGTGCTGGTGAATGGCAACTGTCCGAAGCAGCAGCACAGCTCATCCACTGCCAAATCAACTCACCTGCCTCATGAACTTCACATACCATCATTTGTCCTGGCAGCTATCTAGGAAACCCTGTTGGGTCACTTCCGGTCCCATGCCCATTGAGCCCAGTGGGATGGAATCAAGCAGCTTCAGCACCCACACAAAACTAACATGGAGCTCCTCACTCAAGGCGCTCAAAACTACATATCCAAAGACAAGTTCAGTGTCCAAGCCATTTCCCGCTGCCATGGAAACCAAGTGCTCTGGCAGCACATATGTCTGAAAGTGGATATGACACCTAGGGAAGGGACTGTGCTGGTGAATGGCAACTGCCCGAAGCAGCAGCACAGCTCTTCCACTGCCAAAACAACTCCACCTGCCTCATGGACTTCATATACCATCAGCTGTCCTGGCAGCTATCTAGGAAACCCTGTTGGGTCACTTCCGGTCCCATGCCCATTGAGCCCAGTGGGATGGAATCAAGCAGCTTCAGCACCCACACAAAACGAACATGGAGCTCCTCACTCAAGGCGCTCAAAACTTCATGGCCAAAGACAAGTTCAGTGCCCAAGACATTTCCCGCTGCCATGGAAACCAAGTGCTCTGGCAGCACATATGTCTGAAAGTGGATATGACACCTAGGGAAGGGAGTGTGCTGGTGAATGGCAACTGCCCGAAGCAGCAGCACAGCTCTTCCAGTGCCAAAACAACTCCACCTGCCTCATGAACTTCACATACCATCAGATGTTCTGGCAGCTATCTAGGAAATCCTGTTGGGTCACTTCCGGTCCCATGCCCATTGAGCCCAGAGGGATGGAATCAAGCAGCTTGAGCACCCACACAAAACGAACATGGAGCTCCTCACTCAAGGCGCTCAAAACTTCACGGCCAAAGACAAGTTCAGTGCCCAAGCCATTTCTGGCTGCCATGGAAACCAAGTGCTCTGGCAGCACATATGTCTGAAAGTGGATATGACACCTAGGGAAGGGAGTTTGCTGGTAAATGGCAACTGCCCGAAGCAGCAGCACAGCTCTTCCACTGCCAAAACAACTCCACCAGCCTCATGAACTTCACATACCATCAGTTGTCCTGGCAGCTATCTAGGAAACCCTGTTGGCTCACTTCCGGTCCCATGCCCATTGAGCCCAGTGGGATGGAATCAAGCAGCTTCAGCACCCACACAAAATGAACATGGAGCTCCTCACTCAAGGCGCTCAAACTACATGGCCAAAGACAAGTTCAGTGCCCAAGCCATTTCCCGCTGCCATGGAAACCAAGTGCTCTGGCAGCACATATTTCTGAAAGTGGATATGACACCTAGGGAAGGGAGTGTGCTGGTGAATGGCAACTGCCCGAAGCAGCAGCACAGCTCTTCCACTGCCAAAACAACTCCACCTGCCTCATGAACTTCACATACCATCAGCTTTCCTTGCAGCTATCTAGGAAACCCTGTTGGCTCACTTCCGGTCCAATGCCCATTGAGCCCAGTGGGATGGAATCAAGCAGCTTGAGCACCCACACAAAACGAACATGGAGCTCCTCACTCAAGGCGCTCAAAACTACATGGCCAAAGACAAGTTCAGTGCCCAAGCCATTTCCCGCTGCCAAGGAAACCAAGTGCTTTGGCAGCACATATGTCTGAAAGTGGATATGACACCTAGGGAAGGGAGTGTGGTGGTGAATGGCAACTGCCCGAAGCAGCAGCACAGCTCTTCCACTGCCAAAACAACTCCACCTGCCTCATGAACTTCACATACCATCAGCTGTCCTGGCAGCTATCTAGGAAACCCTGTTGGCTCACTTCCGGTCCAATGCCCATTGAGCCCAGTGGGATGGAATCAAGCAGCTTCAGCACCCACACAAAACTAACATGGAGCTCCTCACTCAAGGCGCTCAAAACTGCACGGCCAAAGACAAGTTCAGTGCCCAAGCCATTTCCCGCTGCCATGGAAACCAAGTGCTCTGGCAGCACAGATGTCTGAAAGAGGATATGACACCTAATCAAGGGAGTGTGCTGGTGAATGGCAACTGCCCGAAGCAGCAGCACAGCTCTTCCACTGCCAAAACAACTCCATCTGCCTCATGAACTTCACATACCATCAGCTGTCCTGGCAGCTATCTAGGAAACCCTGTTGGGTCACTTCCGGTCCCATGCCCATTGAGCCCAGTGGGATGGAATCAAGAAGCTTGAGCACCCACACAAAACCAACATGGAGCTCCTCACTCAAGGCGCTCAAAACTACATGGCCAAAGACAAATTCAGTGCCCAAGCCATTTCCCGCTGCCATGGAAACCAAGAGCTATGGCAGCTCATATGTCTGAAAGAGGATATGACACCTAGGGAAGGGAGTGTGCTGGTGAATGGCAACTGCCCGAAGCAGCAGCACAGCTCTTCCACTGCCAAAACAACTCCACCTGCCTCATGGACTTCACATACCATCAGCTGTCCTGGCAGCTATCTAGGAAACCCTTTTGTGTCACTTCCGGTCCCATGCCCATTGAGCCCAGTGGGATGGAATGAAGCAGCTTCAGCACCCACACAAAACCAACATGGAGCTCCTCACTCAAGGCGCTCAAAACTTCACAGCCAAAGACAAGTTCAGTGCCCAAGCCATTTCCCGCTGCCATGGAAACCAAGTGCTCTGGCAGCACAGATGTCTGAAAGTGGATATGACACCTAGGGAAGGGAGTGTGCTGGTGAATGGCAACTGCCCGAAGCAGCAGCACAGCTCTTCCACTGCCAAAACAACTCCACCTGCCTCATGAACTTCACATACCATCAGCTGTCCTGGCAGCTATCTAGGAAACCCTGTTGGCTCACTTCCGGTCCCATGCCCATTGAGCCCAGTGGGATGGAATCAAGCAGCTTCAGCACCCACACAAAACGAACATGGAGCTCCTCTCTCAAGGCGCTCAAAACTCCACGGCCAAAGACAAGTTCAGTGCCCAAGCCATTTCCCGCTGCCATGGAAACCAAGTGCTCTGGCAGCACATATGTCTGAAAGTGGATATGACACCTAGGGAAGGGAGTGTGCTGGTGAATGGCAACTGCCCGAAGCAGCAGCACAGCTCATCCACTGCCAAAACATCTCCACCTGCCTCATGGCCTTCATATACCATCAGCTGTCCTGGCAGCTATCTAGGAAACCCTGTTGGGTCACTTCCTGTCGCATTGAGTCCATTGAGCCCAGTGGGATGGAATCAAGCAGCTTCAGCACCCACACAAATCTAACATGGAGCTCCTCATTCAAGGCGCTCAAAACTTCACGGCCAAAGACAAGTTCAGTGAACAAGCCATTTCCCGCTGCCATGGAAACCAAGTGCTCTGGCAGCACATATGTCTGAAAGTGGATATGACACCTAGGGAAGGGAGTGTGCTGGTGAATGGCAACTGCCCGAAGCAGCAGCACAGCTCTTCCACTGCCAAAACAACTCCACCTGCTCATGAACTTCACATACCATCAGCTGTCCTGGCAGCTATCTAGCAAACCTTGTTGGGTCACTTCCGGTCCCATGCCCATTGAGCCCAGTGGGATGGAATCAAGCAGCTTGAGCACCCACACAAAACGAACATGGAGCTCCTCACTCAAGGCGCTCAATACTACATGGCCAAAGACAAGTTCAGTGCCCAAGCCTTTTCCCGCTGCCATGGAAACCAAGTGCTCTGGCAGCACATATGTCTGAAAGAGGATATGACACCTAGGGAAGGGAGTGTGCTGGTGAATGGCAACTGCCCGAAGCAGCAGCACAGCTCTTCCACTGCCAAAACAACTCCATCTGCCTCATGAACTTCACATACCATCAGCTGTCCTGGCAGCTATCTAGGAAACCCTGTTGGGTCACTTCCTGTCGCATTGAACCCATTGAGCTCAGTGGGATGGAATCAAGCAGCTTGAGCACCGAAACAAAACGAACATGGAGCTCCTCACTCAAGGCTCTCAAACCTCCATGGCCAAAGACAAGTTCAGTGCCCAAGACATTTCCCGCTGCCATGGAAACTAAGAGCTCTGGCAGCACATATGTCTGAAAGTGGATATGACACCTAGGGAAGGGAGTGTGCTGGTGAATGGCAACTGCCCGAAGCAGCAGCACAGCTCTTCCACTGCCAAAAAAACTCCACCTGCCTCATGAACTTCACATACCATCAGCTGTCCTGGCAGCATTCTAGGAAACCCTGTTGGCTCACTTCCGGTCCCATGCCCATTGAGCCCAGTGGGATGGAATCAAGCAGCTTCAGCACCCACACAAAACGAACATGGAGCTCCTCACTCAAGGCGCTCAAAACTCCACGGCCAAAGACAAGTTCAGTGCAGAAGCCATTTCCCGCTGCCATGGAAACCAAGTGCTTTGGCAGCACATATGTCTGAAAGTGGATATGACACCTAGGGAAGCGAGTGTGCTGGTGAATGGCAACTGCCCGAAGCAGCAGAACAGCTCTTCCACTGCCAAAACAACTCCACCTGCCTCATGAACTTCACATACCATCAGCTGTCCTGGCAGCTATCTAGGAAACCCCTTTGGGTCACTTCTTGTCGCATTGAGCCCATTGTGCCCAGTGGGATGGAATCAAGCAGCTTCAGCACCCACACAAAACTAACATGGAGCTCCTCACTCAAGGCGCTCAAAACTTCACGGCCAAAGACAAGTTCAGTGCCCAAGCCATTTCCCGCTGCCATGGAAACCAAGTGCTCTGGCAGCACAGATGTCTGAAAGAGGATATGACACCTAATCAAGGGAGTGTGCTGGTGAATGGCAACTGCCCGAAGCAGCAGCACAGCTCTTCCACTGCCAAAACAACTCCACCTGCCTCATGAACTTCACATACCATCAGCTGTCCTGGCAGCTATCTAGGAAACCCTGTTGGGTCACTTCCGGTCCCATGCCCATTGAGCCCAGGGGGATGGAATCAAGAAGCTTGAGCACCCACACAAAACCAACATGAAGCTCCTCACTCAAGGCGCTCAAAACTACATGGCCAAAGACAAGTTCAGTGCCCAAGCCATTTCCCGCTACCAAGGAAACCAAGTGCTTTGGCAGCACATATGTCTGAAAGTGGATATGACACCTAGGGAAGGGAGTGTGGTGGTGAATGGCAACTGCCCGAAGCAGCAGCACAGCTCTTCCAGTGCCAAAACAACTCCAACTGCCTCATGAACTTCACATACCATCAGTTGTCCTGGCAGCTATCTAGGAAACCCTGTTGGCTCACTTCCGGTCCCATGCCCATTGAGCCCAGTGGGATGGAATCAAGCAGCTTCAGCACCCACACAAAACTAACATGGAGCTCCTCTCTCAAGGCGCTCAAAACTCCACGGCCAAAGACAAGTTCAGTGCCCAAGCCATTTCCCGCTGCCATGGAAACCAAGTGCTCTGGCAGCACAGATGTCTGAAAGAGGATATGACACCTAATCAAGGGAGTGTGCTGGTGAATGGCAACTGCCCGAAGCAGCAGCACAGCTCTTCCACTGCCAAAACAACTCCATCTGCCTCATGAACTTCACATACCATCAGCTGTCCTGGCAGCTATCTAGGAAACCCTGTTGGGTCACTTCCGGTCCCATGCCCATTGAGCCCAGTGGGATGGAATCAAGAAGCTTGAGCACCCACACAAAACCAACATGGAGCTCCTCACTCAAGGCGCTCAAAACTACATGGCCAAAGACAAATTCAGTGCCCAAGCCATTTCCCGCTGCCATGGAAACCAAGTGCTCTGGCAGCACATATGTCTGAAAGTGGATATGACACCTAGGGAAGGGAGTGTGCTGGTGAATGGCAACTGCCCAAAGCAGCAGCACAGCTCTTCCAGTGCCAAAACAACTCCACCTGCCTCATGAACTTCACATACCATCAGCTGTCCTGGCAGCTATCTAGGAAACCCTGTTGGCTCACTTCCGGTCCCATGCCCATTGAGCCCAGTGGGATGGAATCAAGCAGCTTCAGCACCCACACAAAATGAACATGGAGCTCCTCACTCAAGGCGCTCAAAACTTCACGGCCAAAGACAAGTTCAGTGCCCAAGCCATTTCCCGCTGCCATGGAAACCAAGTGCTCTGGCAGCACATATGTCTGAAAGTGGATATGACACCTAGGGAAGGGAGTGTGCTGGTGAATGGCAACTGCCCGAAGCAGCAGCACAGCTCTTCCACTGTCAAAACAACTCCACCTGCCTCATGGACTTCATATACCATCAGCTGTCCTGGCAGCTATCTAGGAAACCCTGTTGGCTCACTTCCGGTCCCATGCCCATTGAGCCCAGTGGGATGGAATCAAGCAGCTTCAGCACCCAAACAAAACTAACATGGAGCTCCTCATTCAAGGCGCTCAAATCTTCTCAGCCAAAGACAAGTTCAGTGCCCAAGCCATTTCCCGCTGCCATGGAAACCAAGTGCTCTGGCAGCACAGATGTCTGAAAGTGGATATGACACCTAGGGAAGGGAGTGTGCTGGTGAATGGCAACTGCCCGAAGCAGCAGAACAGCTCTTCCACTGCCAAAACAACTCCAACTGCCTCATGAACTTCACATACCATCAGCTGTCCTGGCAGCTATCTAGGAAACCCTGTTGGGTCACTTCTTGTCGCATTGAGCCCATTGAGCCCAGTGGGATGGAATCAAGCAGCTTCAGCACCCACACAAAACTAACATGGAGCTCCTCACTCAAGGCGCTCAAAACTTCACGGCCAAAGACAAGTTCAGTGCCCAAGCCATTTCCCGCTGCCATGGAAACCAAGTGCTCTGGCAGCACAGATGTCTGAAAGAGGATATGACACCTAATCAAGGGAGTGTGCTGGTGAATGGCAACTGCCCGAAGCAGCAGCACAGCTCTTCCACTGCCAAAACAACTCCATCTGCCTCATGAACTTCACATACCATCAGCTGTCCTGGCAGCTATCTAGGAAACCCTGTTGGGTCACATCCGGTCCCTTGCCCATTGAGCCCAGTGGGATGGAATCAAGCAGCTTGAGCACCCACACAAAACGAACATGGAGCTCCTCACGCAAGGCGCTCAAAACTCCACGGCCAAAGACAAGTTCAGTGCCCAAGCCATTTCCCGCTGCCAAGGAAACCAAGTGCTTTGGCAGCACATATGTCTGAAAGTGGATATGACACCTAGGGAAGGGAGTGTGGTGGTGAATGGCAACTGCCCGAAGCAGCAGCACAGCTCTTCCAGTGCCAAAACAACTCCACCTGCCTCATGAACTTCACATACCATCAGCTGTCCTGGCAGCTATCTAGGAAACCCTGTTGGCTCACTTCCGGTCCCATGCCCATTGAGCCCAGTGGGATGGAATCAAGCAGCTTCAGCACCCACACAAAACGAACATGGAGCTCCTCTCTCAAGGCGCTCAAAACTCCACGGCCAAAGACAAGTTCAGTGCCCAAGCCATTTCCCGCTGCCATGGAAACCAAGTGTTCTGGCAGCACATATGTCTGAAAGAGGATATGACACCTAGGGAAGGGAGTGTGGTGGTGAATGGCAACTGTCCGAAGCAGCAGCACAGCTCATCCACTGCCAAATCAACTCACCTGCCTCATGAACTTCACATACCATCAGCTGTCCTGGCAGCTATCTAGGAAACCTTGTTGGCTCACTTCCGGTCCCATGCACATTGAGCCCAGTGGGATGGAATCAAGCAGCTTCAGCACCCACACAAAACTAACATGGAGCTCCTCACTCAAGGCGCTCAAAACTGCACGGCCAAAGACAAGTTCAGTGCCCAAGCCATTTCCCGCTGCCATGGAAACCAAGTGCTCTGGCAGCACATATGTCTGAAAGAGGATATGACACCTAATCTAGGGAGTGTGCTGGTGAATGGCAACTGCCCGAAGCAGCAGCACAGCTCTTCCACTGTCAAAACAACTCCACCTGCCTCATGGACTTCATATACCATCAGCTGTCCTGGCAGCTATCTAGGAAACCCTGTTGGCTCACTTCCGGTCCCATGCCCATTGAGCCCAGTGGGATGGAATCAAGCAGCTTCAGCACCCAAACAAAACTAACATGGAGCTCCTCATTCAAGACGCTCAAATCTTCTCAGCCAAAGACAAGTTCAGTGCCCAAGCCATTTCCCGCTGCCATGGAAACCAAGTGCTCTGGCAGCACAGATGTCTGAAAGTGGATATGACACCTAGGGAAGGGAGTGTGCTGGTGAATGGCAACTGCCCGAAGCAGCAGAACAGCTCTTCCACTGCCAAAACAACTCCAACTGCCTCATGAACTTCACATACCATCAGCTGTCCTGGCAGCTATCTAGGAAACCCTGTTGGGTCACTTCCTGTCGCATTGAGCCCATTGAGCCCAGTGGGATGGAATCAAGCAGCTTCAGCACCCACACAAAACGAACATGGAGCTCCTCACTCAAGGCGCTCAAAACTTCACGGCCAAAGACAAGTTCAGTGCCCAAGCCATTTCCCGCTGCCATGGAAACCAAGTGCTCTGGCAGCACAGATGTTTGAAAGAGGATATGACACCTAATCAAGGGAGTGTGCTGGTGAATGGCAACTGCCCGAAGCAGCAGCACAGCTCTTCCACTGCCAAAACAACTCCACCTGCCTCATGAACTTCACATACCATCAGCTGTCCTGGCAGCTATCTAGGAAACCTTGTTGGGTCACTTCCGGTCCCATGCCCATTGAGCCCAGGGGGATGGAATCAAGCAGCTTCAGCACCCACACAAAACTAACATGGAGCTCCTCACTCAAGGCGCTCAAAACTTCACGGCCAAAGACAAGTTCAGTGCCCAAGCCATTTCCCGCTGCCATGGAAACCAAGTGCTCTGGCAGCACAGATGTCTGAAAGAGGATATGACACCTAATCAAGGGAGGGTGTTGGTGAATGGCAACTGCCCGAAGCAGCAGCACAGCTCTTCCATTGCCAGAAAAACTCCACCTGGTCATGAACTTCACATACCATCAGCTGTCCTGGCAGCTATCTAGGAAACCCTGTTGGCTCACTTCCGGTCCCATGCCCATTGAGCCCAGTGGGATGGAATCAAGCAGCTTGAGCACCCACACAAAACGAACATGGAGCTCCTCACTCAAGGCGCTCAAAACTCCACGGCCAAAGACAAGTTCAGTGCCCAAGACATTTCCCGCTGCCATGGACACTAAGAGCTCTGGCAGCACATATGTCTGAAAGTGGATATGACACCTAGGGAAGGGAGTGTGCTGGTGAATGGCAACTGCCCGAAGCAGCAGCACAGCTCTTCCACTGCCAAAACAACTCCACCTGCCTCATGAACTTCACATACCATCAGCTGTCTTGCAAGCTATCTAGGAAACCCTGTTGGGTCACTTCCGGTCCCATGCCCATTGAGCCCAGTGGGATGGAATCAAGCAGCTTCAGCACCCACACAAAACGAACATCGAGCTCCTCACTCAAGGCGCTCAAAACTGCACGGCCAAAGACAAGTTCAGTGCCCAAGCCATTTCCGGCTGCCATGGAAACCAAGTGCTCTGGCAGCACATATGTCTGAAAGTGGATATGACACCTAGGGAAGGGAGTGTGGTGGTGAATGGCAACTGCCCGAAGCAGCAGCACAGCTCTTCCAGTGCCAAAACAACTCCACCTGCATCATGAACTTCACATACCATCAGCTGTCCTGGCAGCTATCTAGGAAACCCTGTTGGGTCACTTCCGGTCCCATGCCCATTGAGCCCAGTGGGATGAAATCAAGCAGCTTCAGCACCCACACAAAACGAACATGGAGCTCCTCACTCAAGGCGCTCAAAACTTCACAGCCAAAGACAAGTTCAGTGCCCAAGGCATTTCCCGCTGCCATAGAAACCAAGTGCTCTGGCAGCACAGATGTCTGAAAGTGGATATGACACCTAGGGAAGGGAGTGTGCTGGTGAATGGCAACTGCCCGAAGCAGCAGCACAGCTCTTCCACTGCCAAAACAACTCCATCTGCCTCATGAACTTCATATACGATCAGCTATCCTGGCAGCTATCTAGGAAACCCTGTTGGCTCACTTCCGGTCCCATGCCCATTGAGCCCAGTGGGATGGAATCAAGCAGCTTGAGCACCCACACAAAACGAACATGGAGCTCCTCACTCAAGACGCTCAAAACTCCACGGCCAAAGACAAGTTCAGTGCCCAAGCCATTTCCCGCTGCCATGGAAACCAAGTGCTCTGGCAGCACATATGTCTGAAAGTGGATATGACACCTAGGGAAGCGAGTGTGCTGGTGAATGGCAACTGCCCGAAGCAGCAGCACAGCTCTTCCAGTGCCAAAACAACTCCACCTGCCTCATGAACTTCACATACCATCAGCTGTCCTGGCAGCTATCTAGGAAACCCTGTTGGCTCACTTCCGGTCCCATGCCCATTGAGCCCAGTGGGATGGAATCAAGCAGCTTCAGCACCCACACAAAATGAACATGGAGCTCCTCACTCAAGGCGCTCAAAACTTCACGGCCAAAGAAAAGTTCAGTGCCCAAGCCATTTCCCGCTGCCATGGAAACCAAGTGCTCTGGCAGCACATATGTCTGAAAGTGGATATGACACCTAGGGAAGGGAGTGTGCTGGTGAATGGCAACTGCCCGAAGCAGCAGCACAGCTCTTCCACTGCCAAAACAACTCCACCTGCCTCATGGACTTCATATACCATCAGCTGTCCTGGCAGCTATCTAGGAAACCCTGTTGGGTCACTTCCGGTCCCATGCCCATTGAGCCCAGTGGGATGGAATCAAGCAGCTTCAGCACCCAAACAAAACTAACATGGAGCTCCTCATTCAAGACGCTCAAAACTGCACGGCCAAAGACAAGTTCAGTGCCCAAGACATTTCCCGCTGCCATGGAAACCAAGTGCTCTGGCAGCACATATGTCTGAAAGAGGATATGACACCTAATCAAGGGAGTGTGCTGGTGAATGGCAACTGCCCGAAGCAGCAGCACAGCTCTTCCACTGCCAAAACAACTCCACCTGCCTCATGAACTTCACATACCATCAGCTGTCCTGGCAGCTATCTAGGAAACCTTGTTGGGTCACTTCCGGTCCCATGCCCATTGAGCCCAGTGGGATGGAATCAAGCAGCTTCAGCACCCACACAAAACTAACATGGAGCTCCTCACTCAAGGCGCTCAAAACTTCACGGCCAAAGACAAGTTCAGTGCCCAAGCCATTTCCCGCTGCCATGGAAACCAAGTGCTCTGGCAGCACAGATGTCTGAAAGAGGATATGACACCTAATCAAGGGAGTGTGCTGGTGAATGGCAACTGCCCGAAGCAGCAGCACAGCTCTTCCACTGCCAAAACAACTCCAACTGCCTCATGAACTTCACATACCATCAGCTGTCCTGGCAGCTATCTAGGAAACCCTGTTGGGTCACTTCCGGTCCCATGCCCATTGAGCCCAGTGGGATGGAATCAAGCAGCTTGAGCACCCACACAAAACCAACATGGAGCTCCTCACTCAAGGCGCTCAAACCTCCATGGCCAAAGACAAGTTCAGTGCCCAAGCCATTTCCCGCTGCCATGGAAACTAAGAGCTATGGCAGCACATATGTCTGAAAGTGGATATGACACCTAGGGAAGGGAGGGTGTTGGTGAATGGCAACTGCCCGAAGCAGCAGCACAGCTCTTCCACTGCCAGAAAAACTCCACCTGCTCATGAACTTCACATACCATCAGCTGTCCTGGCAGCTATCTAGGAAACCCTGTTGGCTCACTTCCGGTCCCATGCCCATTGAGCCCAGTGGGATGGAATCAAGCAGCTTCAGCACCCACACAAAACGAACATGGAGCTCCTCACTCAAGACGCTCAAAACTCCACGGCCAAAGACAAGTTCAGTGCCCAAGCCATTTCCCGCTGCCATGGAAACCAAGTGCTCTGGCAGCACATATGTCTGAAAGTGGATATGACACCTAGGGAAGGGAGTGTGCTGGTGAATGGCAACTGCCCGAAGCAGCAGCACAGCTCTTCCAGTGCCAAAACAACTCCACCTGCCTCATGAACTTCACATACCATCAGCTGTCCTGGCAGCTATCTAGGAAACCCTGTTGGCTCACTTCCGGTCCCATGCCCATTGAGCCCAGTGGGATGGAATCAAGCAGCTTCAGCACCCACACAAAATGAACATGGAGCTCCTCACTCAAGGCGCTCAAAACTTCACGGCCAAAGACAAGTTCAGTGCCCAAGCCATTTCCCGCTGCCATGGAAACCAAGTGCTCTGGCAGCACATATGTCTGAAAGTGGATATGACACCTAGGGAAGGGAGTGTGCTGGTGAATGGCAACTGCCCGAAGCAGCAGCACAGCTCTTCCACTGCCAAAACAACTCCACCTGCCTCATGGACTTCATATACCATCAGCTGTCCTGGCAGCTATCTAGGAAACCCTGTTGGGTCACTTCCGGTCCCATGCCCATTGAGCCCAGTGGGATGGAATCAAGCAGCTTCAGCACCCACACAAAACTAACATGGAGCTCCTCTCTCAAGGCGCTCAAAACTCCATTGCCAAACACAAGTTCAGTGCCCAAGCCATTTCCCGCTGCCATGGAAACCAAGTGCTCTGGCAGCACATATGTCTGAAAGTGGATATGACACCTAGGGAAGGGAGTGTGCTGGTGAATGGCAACTGCCCGAAGCAGCAGAACAGCTCTTCCACTGCCAAAACAACTCCAACTGCCTCATGAACTTCACATACCATCAGCTGTCCTGGCAGCTATCTAGGAAACCCTGTTGGCTCACTTCCTGTCGCATTGAGCCCATTGAGCCCAGTGGGATGGAATCAAGCAGCTTCAGCACCCACACAAAACGAACATGGAGCTCCTCACTCAAGGCGCTCAAAACTTCACGGCCAAAGACAAGTTCAGTGCCCAAGCCATTTCCCGCTGCCATGGAAACCAAGTGCTCTGGCAGCACATATGTCTGAATGTGGATATGACACCTAATCAAGGGAGTGTGCTGGTGAAAGGCAACTGCCCGAAGCAGCAGCACAGCTCTTCCACTGCCAAAACAACTCCACCTGCCTCATGAACTTCACATACCATCAGCTGTCCTGGCAGCTATCTAGGAAACCTTGTTGGGTCACTTCCGGTCCCATGCCCATTGAGCCCAGTGGGATGGAATCAAGCAGCTTCAGCACCCACACAAAACTAACATGGAGCTCCTCACTCAAGGCGCTCAAAACTTCACGGCCAAAGACAAGTTCAGTGCCCAAGCCATTTCCCGCTGCCATGGAAACCAAGTGCTCTGGCAGCACAGATGTCTGAAAGAGGATATGACACCTAATCAAGGGAGTGTGCTGGTGAATGGCAACTGCCCGAAGCAGCAGCACAGCTCTTCCACTGCCAAAACAACTCCACCTGCCTCATGAACTTCACATACCATCAGCTGTCCTGGCAGCTATCTAGGAAACCCTGTTGGGTCACTTCCGGTCCCATGCCCATTGAGCCCAGTGGGATGGAATCAAGCAGCTTGAGCACCCACACAAAACCAACATGGAGCTCCTCACTCAAGGCGCTCAAAACTCCATGGCCAAAGACAAGTTCAGTGCCCAAGCCATTTCCCGCTGCCATGGAAACTAAGAGCTCTGGCAGCACATATGTCTGAAAGTGGATATGACACCTAGGGAAGGGAGGGTGTTGGTGAATGGCAACTGCCCGAAGCAGCAGCACAGCTCTTCCACTGCCAGAAAAACTCCACCTGCCTCATGAACTTCACATACCATCAGCTGTCCTGGCAGCTATCTAGGAAACCCTGTTGGCTCACTTCCGGTCCCATGCCCATTGAGCCCAGTGGGATGGAATCAAGCAGCTTCAGCACCCACACAAAACGAACATGGAGCTCCTCACTCAAGGCGCTCAAAACTTCACGGCCAAAGACAAGTTCAGTGCCCAAGCCATTTCCCCCTGCCATGGAAACCAAGTGCTCTGGCAGCACATATGTCTGAAAGAGGATATGACACCTAATCAAGGGAGTGTGCTGGTGAATGGCAACTGCCCGAAGCAGCAGCACAGCTCTTCCACTGCCAAAGCAACTCCATCTGCCTCATGAACTTCACATACCATCAGCTGTCCTGGCAGCTATCTAGGAAACCCTGTTGGCTCACTTTCTGTCACATTGAGCCAATTGAGCCCAGTGGGATGGAATCAAGCAGCTTCAGCACCCACAAAAAATGAACATGGAGCTCCTCACTCAAGGCGCTCAAAACTTCACGGCCAAAGACAAGTTCAGTGCCCAAGACATTTCCCGCTGCCATGGACACTAAGAGCTCTGGCAGCACATATGTCTGAAAGTGGATATGACACCTAGGGAAGGGAGTGTGCTGGTGAATGGCAACTGCCCGAAGCAGCAGCACAGCTCTTCCACTGCCAAAACAACTCCACCTGCCTCATGAACTTCACATACCATCAGCTGTCTTGCAAGGTATCTAGGAAACCCTGTTGGGTCACTTCCGGTCCCATGCCCATTGAGCCCAGTGGGATGGAATCAAGCAGCTTCAGCACCCACACAAAACGAACATGGAGCTCCTCACTCAAGGCGCTCAAACCTCCACGGCCAAAGACAAGTTCAGTGCCGAAGCCATTTCCCGCTGCCATGGAAACCAAGTGCTCTGGCAGCACAGATGTCTGAAAGTGGATATGACACCTAGGGAAGGGAGTGTGCTGGTGAATGGCAACTGCCCGAAGCAGCAGCACAGCTCTTCCAGTGCCAAAACAACTCCACCTGCATCATGAACTTCACATACCATCAGCTGTCCTGGCAGCTATCTAGGAAACCCTGTTGGGTCACTTCCGGTCGCAATGAGCCCATTGAGCCCAGTGGGATGGAATCAAGCAGCTTGAGCACCCACACAAAACGAACATGGAGCTCTACACTCAAGGCGCTCAAAACTTCACGGCCAAAGACAAGTTCAGTGCCCATGGCATTTCCCGCTGCCATGGAAACCAAGTGCTCTGGCAGCACATCTGTATGAAAGTGGATATGACACCTAGGGAAAGGACTGTGCTGGAAAATGACAACTACCCGAAGCAGCAGCACAGCTCTTCCACTGCCAAAACAACTTCATCTGCCTCATGAACTTCACATACCATCAGCTGTCCTGGCAGCTATCTAGGAAACCCTGTTGGGTCACTTCCGGTCCCATGCCCATTGAGCCCAGTGCGATGGAATCAAGCAGCTTGAGCACCCACACAAAATGAACATGAAGCTCCTCACTCAAGGCGCTCAAAACTACATGGCCAAAGACAAGTTCAGTGCCCAAGCCATTTCCCGCTGCCATGGAAACCAAGTGCTCTGGCAGCACAGATGTCTGAAAGTGGATATGACACCTAGGGAAGGGAGTGTGCTGGTGAATGGCAACTGCCCGAAGCAGCAGCACAGCTCTTCCACTGCCAAAACAACTCCACCTGCCTCATGAACTTCACATACCATCAGCTGTCCTGGCAGCTATCTAGGAAACCCTGTTGGGTCACTTCCTCTCACATTGAGCCCATTGAGCCCAGTGGGATGGAATCAAGCAGCTTCAGCACAAACACAAAACGAACATGGAGCTCGTCACTCAAGGCGATCAAACCTACACGGCCCAAGACAAGTTCAGTGCCCAAGACATTTCCCGCTGCCATGGAAAATAAGAGCTCTGGCAGCACATATGTCTGAAAGTGGATATGACACCTAGGGAAGGGAGTGTGCTGGTGAATGGCAACTGCCCGAAGCAGCAGCACAGCTCTTCTACTGCCAAAGAAACTCAACCTGCTCATGAACTTCACATACCATCAGCTGTCTTGGAAGCTATCTAGGAAACCCTGTTGGGTCACTTCCGGTCCCATGCCCATTGAGCCCAGTGGGATGGAATCAAGCAGCTTCAGCACCCACACAAAACCAACATGGAGCTCCTCACTCAAGGCGCTCGAAACGTCACAGCCAAAGACAAGTTCAGTGCCCAAGCCATTTCCCGCTGCCATGGAAACCAAGTGTTCTGGCAGCACATATGTCTGAAGGTGGATATGACACCTAGGGAAGGGAGTGTGCTGGTGAATGGCAACTGCCCGAAGCAGCAGCACAGCTCTTCCACTGCCAAAACAACTCCACCTGCCTCATGAACTTCACATACCATCAGCTGTCCTGGCAGCTATCTAGGAAACCCTGTTGGGTCACTTCCGGTCCCATGCCCATTGAGCCCAGTGGGATGGAATCAAGCAGCTTGAGCACCCACACCAAACTAACATTTAACTCCTCACTCAAGGCGCTCAAAACTCCACGGCCAAAGACAAGTTCAGTGCCCAAGCCATTTCCCGCTGCCAAGGAAACCAAGTGCTCTGGCAGCACATATGTCTGAAAGTGGATATGACACCTAGGGAAGGGAGTGTGCTGGTGAATGGCAACTGTGTGAAGCAGCAGCACAGCTCTTCCACTGCCAAAACAACTCCACCTGCCTCATGAACTTCACATACCATCAGCTGTCCTGGCAGCTATCTAGGAAACCCTGTTGGGTCACTTCCGGTCGTAATGAGCCCATTGAGCCCAGTGGGATGGAATCAAGCAGCTTCAGCACCCACACAAAACCAACATGGAGCTCCTCACTCAAGGCGCTCAAAACTCCACAGCCAAAGACAAGTTCAGTGCCCAAGCCATTTCTCGCTGCCATGGAAACCAAGTGCTCTGGCAGCACATATGTCTGAAAGTGGATATGACACCTAGGGAAGCGAGTGTGCTGGTGAATGGCAACTGCCCGAAGCAGCAGCACAGCTCTTCTACTGCCAAAACAACTCCACCTGCCTCATGGACTTCACATACCATCAGCTGTCCTGGCAGCTATCTAGGAAACCCTGTTGGGTCACTTCCGGTCCCATGCCCATTGAGCCCAGTGGGATGGAATCAAGCAGCTTCAGCACCCACACAAAACGAACATGGAGCTCCTCACTCTAGGCGCTCAAAACTACACAGCCAAAGACAAGTTCAGTGCCCAAGCCATTTCCCGCTGCCATGGAAACCAAGTGCTCTGGCAGCACATATGTCTGAAAGTGGATATGACACCTAGGGAAGGGAGTGTGCTGGTGAATGGCAACTGCCCGAAGCAGCAGCACAGCTCTTCCACTGCCAAAACAACTCCACCTGCCTCATGGACTTCACATACCATCAGCTGTCCTGGCAGCTATCTAGGAAACCCTGTTGGCTCACTTTCTGTCGCATTGAGCCCATTGAGCCCAGTGGGATGGAATCAAGCAGCTTCAGCACCCACAAAAAACGAACATGGAGCTCCTCACTCAAGGCGCTCAAAACTTCACGGCCAAAGACAAGTTCAGTGCCCAAGACATTTCCCGCTGCCATGGACACTAAGAGCTCTGGCAGCACATATGTCTGAAAGTGGATATGACACCTAGGGAAGGGAGTGTGCTGGTGAATGGCAACTGCCCGAAGCAGCAGCACAGCTCTTCCACTGCCAAAACAACTCCACCTGCTCATGAACTTCACATACCATCAGCTGTCCTGGCAGCTATCTAGGAAACCCTGTTGGGTCACTTCCGGTCGCAATGAGCCCATTGAGCCCAGTGGGATGGAATCAAGCAGCTTGAGTACCCACACAAAACGAACATGGAGCTCCACACTCAAGGCGCTCAAAACTTCACGGCCAAAGACAAGTTCAGTGCCCAAGGCATTTGCTGCTGCCATGGAATCCAAGTGCTCTGGCAGCACATATGTCTGAAAGTGGATATGACACCTAGGGAAAGGACTGTGCTGGTGAATAGCAACTGCCCGAAGCAGCAGCACAGCTTTTCCACTGCCAAAACAACTCCACCTGCCTCATGAACTTCACATACCATCAGCTGTCCTGGCAGCTATCTAGGAAACCCTGTTGGGTCACTTCCGGTCCCATGCCCATTGAGCCCAGGGGGATGGAATCAAGCAGCTTCAGCACCCAAACAAAACTAACATGGAGCTCCTCATTCAAGACGCTCAAAACTTCATGGCCAAAGACAAGTTCAGTGCCCAAGCCATTTCCCGCTGCCATGGAAACCAAGTGCTCTGGCAGCACATATGTCTGAAAGTGGATATGACACCTAGGGAAGGGAGTGTGCAGGTGAATGGCAACTGCCCGAAGCAGCAGAACAGCTCTTCCACTGCCAAAACAACTCCAACTGCCTCATGAACTTCACATACCATCAGCTGTCCTGGCAGCTATCTAGGAAACCCTGTTGGCTCACTTCCTGTCGCATTGAGCCCATTGAGCCCAGTGGGATGGAATCAAGCAGCTTCAGCACCCACACAAAACTAACATGGAGCTCCTCACTCAAGGCGCTCAAACCTCCACGGCCAAAGACAAGTTCAGTGCCCAAGCCATTTCCCGCTGCCATGGAAACCAAGTGCTCTGGCAGCACATATGTCTGAAAGAGGATATGACACCTAATCAAGGGAGTGTGCTGGTGAATGGCAACTGCCCGAAGCAGCAGCACAGCTCTTCCACTGCCAAAACAACTCCACCTGCCTCATGAACTTCACATACCATCAGCTGTCCTGGCAGCTATCTAGGAAACCCTGTTGGGTCACTTCCGGTCGCAATGAGCCCATTGAGCCCAGTGGGATGGAATCAAGCAGCTTGAGCACCCACACAAAACCAACATGGAGCTCCTCACTCAAGGCGCTCAAACCTCCATGGCCAAAGACAAGTTCAGTGCCCAAGCCATTTCCCGCTGCCATGGAAACTAAGAGCTCTGGCAGCACATATGTCTGAAAGTGGATATGACACCTAGGGAAGGGAGGGTGTTGGTGAATGGCAACTGCCCGAAGCAGCAGCACAGCTCTTCCAGTGCCAAAACAACTCCACCTGCCTCATGAACTTCACATACCATCAGCTGTCCTGGCAGCTATCTAGGAAACCCTGTTGGCTCACTTCCGGTCCCATGCCCATTGAGCCCAGTGGGATGGAATCAAGCAGCTTCAGCACCCACACAAAACCAACATGGAGCTCCTCACTCAAGGCGCTCAAAACTTCACGGCCAAAGACAAGTTCAGTGCCCAAGCCATTTCCCGCTGCCATGGAAACCAAGTGCTCTGGCAGCACATATGTCTGAAAGAGGATATGACACCTAATCAAGGGAGTTTGCTGGTGAATGGCAACTGCCCGAAGCAGCAGCACAGCTCTTCCACTGCCAAAGCAACTCCATCTGCCTCATGAACTTCACATACCATCAGCTGTCCTGGCAGCTATCTAGGAAAACCTGTTGGCTCACTTTCTGTCGCATTGAGCCCATTGAGCCCAGTGGGATGGAATCAAGCAGCTTCAGCACCCACAAAAAACGAACATGGAGCTCCTCACTCAAGGCGCTCAAAACTTCACGGCCAAAGACAAGTTCAGTGCCCAAGACATTTCCCGCTGCCATGGACACTAAGAGCTCTGGCAGCACATATGTCTGAAAGTGGATATGACACCTAGGGAAGGGAGTGTGCTGGTGAATGGCAACTACCCGAAGCAGCAGCACAGCTCTTCCACTGCCAAAACAACTCCACCTGCCTCATGAACTTCACATACCATCAGCTGTCTTGCAAGGTATCTAGGAAACCCTGTTGGGTCACTTCCGGTCCCATGCCCATTGAGCCCAGTGGGATGGAATCAAGCAGCTTCAGCACCCACACAAAACGAACATGGAGCTCCTCACTCAAGGCGCTCAAACCTCCACGGCCAAAGACAAGTTCAGTGCCGAAGCCATTTCCCGCTGCCATGGAAACCAAGTGCTCTGGCAGCACAGATGTCTGAAAGTGGATATGACACCTAGGGAAGGGAGTGTGCTGGTGAATGGCAACTGCCCGAAGCAGCAGCACAGCTCTTCCAGTGCCAAAACAACTCCACCTGCATCATGAACTTCACATACCATCAGCTGTCCTGGCAGCTATCTAGGAAACCCTGTTGGGTCACTTCCGGTCGCAATGAGCCCATTGAGCCCAGTGGGATGGAATCAAGCAGCTTGAGCACCCACACAAAACGAACATGGAGCTCCTCACTCAAGGCGCTCAAAACTTCACGGCCAAAGACAAGTTCAGTGCCCATGGCATTTCCCGCTGCCATGGAAACCAAGTGCTCTGGCAGCACATCTGTATGAAAGTGGATATGACACCTAGGGAAGGGAGTGTGCTGGTGAATGGCAACTGCCCGAAGCAGCAGCACAGCTGTATCACTGCCAAAACAACTCCACCTGCCTCATGAACTTCACATACCATCAGCTGTCCTGGCAGCTATCTAGGAAACCCTGTTGGGTCACTTCCGGTCCCATGCCCATTGAGCCCAGTGGGATGGAATCAAGCAGCTTCAGCACCCACCTAAAACCTACATGGAGCTCCTCACTCAAGGCGCTCAAAACTCCACGGCCAAAGACAACTTCAGTGCCCAAGCCATTTCCCGCTGCCATGGAAACCAAGTGCTCTGGCAGCACATATGTCTGAAAGTGGATATGACACCTAGGGAAGGGAGTGTGCTGGTGAATGGCAAGTGCCCGAAGCAGCAGCACAGCTCTTCCACTGCCAAAACAACTCACCTGCCTCATGAACTTCACATACCATCAGCTGTCCTGGCAGCTATCTAGGAAACCCTGTTGGGTCACTTCCGGTCCCATGCCCATTGAGCCCAGTGGGATGGAATCAAGCAGCTTCAGCACCCACACAAAACGAACATGGAGCTCCTCACTCAAGGCGCTCAAAACTCCACGGCCAAAGATAAGCTCAGTGCAAAAGCCATTTCCCGCTGCCATGGAAACCAAGTGCTCTGGCAGCACAGATGTCTGAAAGAGGATATGACACCTAATCAAGGGAGTGTGCTGGTGAATGGCAACTGCCCGAAGCAGCAGCACAGCTCTTCCACTGCCAAAACAACTCCACCTGCCTCATGAACTTCACATACCATCAGCTGTTCTGGCAGCTATCTAGGAAACCCTGTTGGGTCACTTCCGGTCCCATGTCCATTGAGCCCAGTGGAATCAAGCAGCTTCAGCACCCACACAAAACCAACATGGAGCTCCTCACTCAAGGCGCTCGAAACGTCACAGCCAAAGACAAGTTCAGTGCCCAAGCCATTTCCCGCTGCCATGGAAACCAAGTGCTCTGGCAGCACATATGTCTGAAGGTGGATATGACACCTAGGGAAGGGAGTGTGCTGGTGAATGGCAACTGCCCGAAGCAGCAGCACAGCTCTTCCACTGCCAAAACAACTCCACCTGCCTCATGAACTTCACATACCATCAGCTGTCCTGGCAGCTATCTAGGAAACCCTGTTGGGTCACTTCCGGTCCCATGCCCATTGAGCCCAGTGCGATGGAATCAAGCAGCTTCAGCACCCACACCAAACTAACCAGGAGCTCCTCACTCAAGGCGCTCAAAACTCCACGGCCAAAGACAAGTTCAGTGCCCAAGCCATTTCCCGCTGCCAAGGAAACCAAGTGCTCTGGCAGCACATATGTCTGAAAGTGGATATGACACCTAGGGAAGGGAGTGTGGTGGTGAATGGCAACTGCCCGAAGCAGCAGCACAGCTCTTCCACTGCCAAAACAACTCCACCTGCCTCATGAACTTCACATACCATCAGCTGTCCTGGCAGCTATCTAGGAAACCCTGTTGGGTCACTTTCGGTCCCATGCACATTGAGCCCAGGGGGATGGAATCAAGCAGCTTCAGCACCCACACAAAACCAACATGGAGCTCCTCACTCAAGGCGCTCAAAACTCCACAGCCAAAGACAAGTTCAGTGCCCAAGCCATTTCTCGCTGCCATGGAAACCAAGTGCTCTGGCAGCACATATGTCTGAAAGTGGATATGACACCTAGGGAAGCGAGTGTGCTGGTGAATGGCAACTGCCCGAAGCAGCAGCACAGCTCTTCTACTGCCAAAACAACTCCACCTGCCTCATGGACTTCACATACCATCAGCTGTCCTGGCAGCTATCTAGGAAACCCTGTTGGGTCACTTCCGGTCCCATGCCCATTGAGCCCAGTGGGATGGAATCAAGCAGCTTCAGCACCCACACAAAACGAACATGGAGCTCCTCACTCAAGGCGCTCAAAACTACACAGCCAAAGACAAGTTCAGTGCCCAAGCCATTTCCCGCTGCCATGGAAACCAAGTGCTCTGGCAGCACATATGTCTGAAAGTGGATATGACACCTAGGGAAGGGAGTGTGCTGGTGAATGGCAACTGCCCGAAGCAGCAGCACAGCTCTTCCACTGCCAAAACAACTCCACCTGCCTCATGGACTTCACATACCATCAGCTGTCCTGGCAGCTATCTAGGAAACCCTGTTGGGTCACTTCCGGTCGCAATGAGCCCATTGAGCCCAGTGGGATGGAATCAAGCAGCTTGAGTACCCACACAAAACGAACATGGAGCTCCACACTCAAGGCGCTCAAAACTTCACGGCCAAAGACAAGTTCAGTGCCCAAGGCATTTGCTGCTGCCATGGAATCCAAGTGCTCTGGCAGCACATATGTATGAAAGTGGATATGACAGCTAGGGAAAGGACTGTGCTGGTGAATAGCAACTGCCCGAAGCAGCAGCACAGCTTTTCCACTGCCAAAACAACTCCACCTGCCTGATGAACTTCACATACCATCAGCTGTCCTGGCAGCTATCTAGGAAACCCTGTTGGGTCACTTCCGGTCCCATGCCCATTGAGCCCAGGGGGATGGAATCAAGCAGCTTCAGCACCCACACAAAACGAACATGAAGCTCCTCACTCAAGGCGCTCGAAACTACATGGCCAAAGACAAGTTCAGTGCCCAAGCCATTTCCCGCTGCCATGGAAACCAAGTGCTCTGGCAGCACATATGTCTGAAAGTGGATATGACACCTAGGGAAGGGAATGTGCTGGTGAATGGCAACTGCCTGAAGCAGCAGCACAGCTCTTCCACTGCCAAAACAACTCCACCTGCCTCATGAACTTCACATACCATCAGCTGTCCTGGCAGCTATCTAGGAAACCCTGTTGGCTCACTTCTTGTCGCATTGAGCCCATTGAGCCCAGTGGGATGGAATCAAGCAGCTTGAGCACCCACACAAAACGAACATGGAGCTCCTCACTCAAGGCGCTCAAAACTTCACGGCCAAAAACAAGTTCAGTGCCCAAGCCATTTCCCGCTGCCATGGAAACCAAGTGCTCTGGCAGCACATATGTCTGAAAGAGGATATGACACCTAATCAAGGGAGTGTGCTGGTGAATGGCAACTGTCTGAAGCAGCAGCACAGCTCTTCCAGTGCCAAATCAACTCACCTGCCTCATGAACTTCACATACCATCAGCTGTCCTGGCAGCTATCTAGGAAACCTTGTTGGGTCACTTCCGGTCCCATGCCCATTGAGCCCAGTGGGATGGAATCAAGCAGCTTCAGCACCCACACAAAACGAACATGGAGCTCCTCACTCAAGGCGCTCAAAACTTCACGGCCAAAGACAAGTTCAGTGCCCAAGCCATTTCCCGCTGCCATGGAAACCAAGTGCTCTGGCAGCACATATGTCTGAAAGAGGATATGACACCTAATCAAGGGAGTGTGCTGGTGAATGGCAACTGCCCGAAGCAGCAGCACAGCTCTTCCATTGCCAGAAAAACTCCACCTGCTCATGAACTTCACATACCATCAGCTGTCTTGGAAGCTATCTAGGAAACCCTGTTGGGTCACTTCCGGTCCCATGCCCATTGAGCCCAGTGGGATGGAATCAAGCAGCTTCAGCACCCACACAAAACGAACATGGAGCTCCTCACTCAAGGCGCTCAAAACTTCACGGCCAAAGACAAGTTCAGTGCCGAAGCCATTTCGCGCTGCCATGGAAACCAAGTGCTCTGCCAGCACATATGTCTGAAAGTGGATATGACACCTAGGGAAGGGAGTGTGCTGGTGAATGGCAACTGCCCGAAGCAGTAGCACAGCTCTTCCAGTGCCAAAACAACTCCACCTACATCATGAACTTCACATACCATCAGCTGTCCTGGCAGCTATCTAGGAAACCCTGTTGGGTCACTTCCGGTCCCATGCCCATTGAGCCCAGTGGGATGGAATCAAGCAGCTTGAGCACCCACACAAAACGAACATGGAGCTCCTCACTCAAGGCGCTCAAAACTTCACGGCCAAAGACAAGTTCAGTGCCCAAGCCATTTCCCGCTGCCATGGAAACCAAGTGCTCTTGCAGCACATATGTCTGAAAGAGGATATGACACCTAATCAAGGGAGTGTGCTGGTGAATGGCAACTGCCCGAAGCAGCAGCACAGCTCTTCCACTGCCAAAAAAACTCCACCTGCTCATGAACTTCACATACCATCAGCTGTCTTGCAAGCTATCTAGGAAACCCTGTTGGGTCATTTCCTGTCGCATTGAGCCCATTGAGCCCAGTGGGATGGAATCAAGCAGCTTGAGCACCCACACAAAACGAACATGGAGCTCCTCACTGAAGGCGCTCAAACCTCCACGGCCAAAGACAAGTTCAGTGCCCAAGCCATTTCCCGCTGCCATGGAAACCAAGTGCTCTGGCAGCACATATGTCTGAAAGTGGATATGACACCTAGGGAAGGGAGTGTGCTGGTGAATGGCAACTGCCCGAAGCAGCAGCACAGCTCTTCCAGTGCCAAAACAACTCCACCTGCATCATGAACTTCACATACCATCAGCTGTCCTGGCAGCTATCTAGGAAACCCTGTTGGGTCACTTCCGGTCGTAATGAGCCCATTGAGCCCAGTGGGATGGAATCAAGCAGCTTGAGCACCCACACAAAACGAACATGGAGCTCCACACTCAAGGCGCTCAAAACTTCACGGCCAAAGACAAGTTCAGTGCCCAAGGCATTTCCCGCTGCCATGGAAACCAAGTGCTCTGGCAGCACATATGTATGAAAGTGGATATGACACCTAGGGAAAGGACTGTGCTGGTGAATGGCAACTGCCCGAAGCAGCAGCACAGCTTTTCCACTGCCAAAACAACTCCATCTGCCTCATGAACTTCACATACCATCAGCTGTCCTGGCAGCTATCTAGGAAACCCTGTTGGGTCACTTCCGGTCCCATGCCCATTGAGCCCAGTTGGATGGAATCAAGCAGCTTGAGCACCCACAAAAAACGAACATGAAGCTCCTCACTCAAGGCGCTCAAAACTACATGGCCAAAGACAAGTTCAGTACCCAAGCCATTTCCCGCTGCCATGGAAACCAAGTGCTCTGGCAGCACATATGTCTGAAAGTGGATATGACACCTAATCAAGGGAGTGTGCTGGTGAATGGCAACTGCCTGAAGCAGCAGCACAGCTCTTCCACTGCCAAAACAACTCCACCTGCCTCATGAACTTCACATACCATCAGCTGTCCTGGCAGCTATCTAGGAAACCCTGTTGGCTCACTTCTTGTCGCAATGAGCCCATTGAGCCCAGTGGGATGGAATCAAGCAGCTTCAGCACCCACACAAAACGAACATGGAGCTCCTCACTCAAGGCGCTCAAAACTCCACAGCCAAAGACAAGTTCAGTGCCCAAGCCATTTCCCGCTGCCATGGAAACTAAGAGCTCTGGCAGCACATATGTCTGAATGTGGATATGACACCTAGAGAAGGGAGTGTGCTGGTGAATGGCAACTGCCCGAAGCAGCAGCACAGCTCTTCCACTGCCAAAACAACTCCACCTGCCTCATGAACTTCACTTACCATCAGCTGTCCTGGCAGCTATCTAGGAAACCCTGTTGGGTCACTTCCTGTCGCATTGAGCCCATTGAGCCCAGTGGGATGGAATCAAGCAGCTTCAGCACCCACACAAAACGAACATGGAGCTCCTCATTCAAGGCGCTCAAAACTACATGGCCAAAGACAAGTTCAGTGCCCAAGCCATTTCCCGCTGCCATGGAAACCAAGTGCTCTGGCAGCACATATGTCTGAAAGTGGATATGACACCTAGGGAAGGGAGTGTGCTGGTGAATGGCAACTGCCCGAAGCAGCAGCACAGCTCTTCCACTGCCAAAACAACTCCACCTGCCTCATGAACTTCACATACCATCAGCTGTCCTGGCAGTTATCTAGGAAACCCTGTTGGGTCACTTCCGGTCCCATGCCCATTGAGCCCAGTGGGATGGAATCAAGCAGCTTCAGCACCCACACAAAACGAACATGGAGCTCGTCACTCAAGGCGATGAAACCTCCACTGCCCAAGACAAGTTCAGTGCCCAAGCCATTTCCCGCTGCCATGGAAACCAAGTGCTCTGGCAGCACATATGTCTGAAAGTGGATATGACAGCTAGGGAAGGGAGTGTGCTGGTGAATGGCAACTGCCCGAAGCAGCAGCACAGCTCTTCTACTGCCAAAGAAACTCGACCTGCTCATGAACTTCACATACCATCAGCTGTCTTGGAAGCTATCTAGGAAACCCTGTTGGGTCACTTCCGGTCCCATGCCCATTGAGCCCAGTGGGATGAAATCAAGCAGCTTCAGCACCCACACAAAACGAACATGGAGCTCCTCACTCAAGGCGCTCAAAACTATACGGCCAAAGACAAGTTCAGTGCCCAAGCCATTTCCCGCTGCCATGGAAACCAAGTGCTCTGGCAGCACATATGTCTGAAAGTGGATATGACACCTAATCAAGGGAGTGTGCTGGTGAATGGCAACTGCCCGAAGCAGCAGCACAGCTCTTCCACTGCCAAAACAACTCCACCTGCCTCATGAACTTCACATACCATCAGCTGTCCTGGCAGCTATCTAGGAAACCCTGTTGGGTCACTTCCGGTCCCATGGCCATTGAGCCCAGTGGGATGGAATCAAGCAGCTTCAGCACCCACACAAAACGAACATGGAGCTCTTCACACAAGACGCTCAAAACTACATGGCGAAAAACAAGTTCAGTTCAGAAACCATTTCCCGCTGCCATGGAAACCAAGAGCTCTGGCAGCACATATGTCTGAAAGTGGATATGACACCTAGGGAAGGGAGTGTGCTGGTAAATGGCAACTGCCCGAAGCAGCAGCACAGCTCTTCCACTGCCAAAACAACTCCACCTGCCTCATGAACTTCACATACCATCAGCTGTCCTGGCAGCTATCTAGGAAACCCTGTTGGGTCACTTCCGGTCCCATGCCCATTGAGCCCAGTGGGATGGAATCAAGCAGCTTCAGCACCCACACAAAACTAACATGGAGCTCCTACACTCAAGGCGCTCAAAACTTCACAGCCAAAGACAAGTTCAGTGCCGAAGCCATTTCCCGCTGCCATGGAAACCAAGTGCTCTGGCAGCACATATGTCTGAAAGTGGATATGACACCTAGGGAAGGGACTGTGCTGGTGAATGGCAACTGCCTGAAGCAGCAGCACAGCTCTTCCACTGCCAAAACAACTCCACCTGCCTCATGAACTTCACATACCATCAGCTGTCCTGGCAGCTATCTAGGAAACCCTGTTGGGTCACTTCCGGTCCCATGTCCATTGAGCCCAGTGGAATCAAGCAGCTTCAGCACCCACACAAAACGAACATGGAGCTCCTCACTCAAGGCGCTCGAAACGTCACAGCCAAAGACAAGTTCAGTGCCCAAGCCATTTCCCGCTGCCATGGAAACCAAGTGCTCTGGCAGCACATATGTCTGAAGGTGGATATGACACCTAGGGAAGGGAGTGTGCTGGTGAATGGCAACTGCCCGAAGCAGCAGCACAGCTCTTCCAGTGCCAAAACAACTCCACCTGCCTCATGAACTTCACATACCATCAGCTGTCCTGGCAGCTATCTAGGAAACCCTGTTGGGTCACTTCCGGTCCCATGCACATTGAGCCCAGTGGGATGGAATCAAGCAGCTTCAGCACCCACACAAAACCAACATGGAGCTCCTCACTCAAGGCGCTCAAATCTCCACAGCCAAAGACAAGTTCAGTGCCCAAGCCATTTCCGGCTGCCATGGAAACCAAGTGCTCTGGCAGCACATATGTCTGAAAGTGGATATGACACCTAGGGAAGCGAGTGTGCTGGTGAATGGCAACTGCCCGAAGCAGCAGCACAGCTCTTCCACTGCCAAAACAACTCCACCTGCCTCATGAACTTCACATACCATCAGCTGTCCTGGCAGCTATCTAGGAAACCCTGTTGGGTCACTTCCGGTCGTAATGAGCCCATTGAGCCCAGTGGGATGGAATCAAGCAGCTTCAGCACCCACACAAAACGAACATGGAGCTCCTCACTCAAGGCGCTCAAAACTTCACGGCCAAAGACAAGTTCAGTGCCCAAGCCATTTCTGGCTGCCATGGAAACCAAGAACTCTGGCATCACAAATGTCTGAAAGTGGATATGACACCTAGGGAAGGGAGTGTGCTGGTGGTGAATGGCAACTGCCCGAAGCAGCAGCACAGCTCTTCCACTGCCAAAACAACTCCACCTGCCTCATGAACTTCACATACCATCAGCTGTCCTGGCAGCTATCTAGGAAACCCTGTTGGGTCACTTCCGGTCCCATGCCCATTGAGCCCAGTGGGATGGAATCAAGCAGCTTCAGCACCCACACAAAAACGAACATGGAGCTCCTCACTCAAGGTGCTCAAAACTCCACAGCCAAAGACAAGTTCAGTGCAAAAGCCATTTCCCGCTGCCATGGAAACCAAGTGCTCTGGCAGCACATATGTCTGAAAGTGGATATGACACCTAGGGAAGGGAGTGTGTTGGTGAATGGCAACTGCCCGAAGCAGCAGCACAGCTCTTCCACTGCCAAAACAACTCCACCTGCCTCATGAACTTCACATACCATCAGCTGTCCTGGCAGTTATCTAGGAAACCCTGTTGGGTCACTTCCGGTCCCATGCCCATTGAGCCAGGTGGGATGGAAACAAGCAGCTTGAGCACCCACACAAAACGAACATGGAGCTCCTCACTCAAGACGCTCAAAATTCCACAGCCAAAGACAAGTTCAGTGCCCAAGCCATTTCCCGCTGCCATGGAAACCAAGTGCCCTGGCAGCACATATGTCTGAAAGTGGATATGACACCTAGGGAAGGGAGTGTGCTGGTGAATGGCAACTGCCCGAAGCAGCAGCACAGCTCTTCCACTGCCAAAACAACTCCACCTGCCTCATGAACTTCACATACCATCAGCTGTCCTGGCAGCTATCTAGGAAACCCTGTTGGGTCACTTCCGGTCCCATGCCCATTGAGCCCAGTGGGATGGAATCAAGCAGCTTCAGCACCCACACAAAACGAACATGGAGCTCCTCACACAAGACGCTTAACACTCCACGGCCAAAGACAAGTTCAGTGCCCAAGCCATTTCCCACTGCCATGGAAACCAAGTGCTCTGGCAGCACATATGTCTGAAAGTGGACATGATACCTAGGGAAGGGACTGTGCTGGTGAATGACAACTGCCAGAAGCAGCAGCACAGCTCTTCCACTGCCAAAACAACTCCACCTGCCTCATGAACTTCACATACCATCAGCTGTCCTGGCAGCTATCTAGGAAACCCTGTTGGGTCACTTCCGGTCCCATGCCCATTGAGCCCAGTGGGATGGAATCAAGCAGCTTCAGCACCCACACAAAACGAACATGGAGCTCCTCACTCGAGGCGCTCAAAACTTCACGGCCAAAGACAAGTTCAGTGCCCAAGCCATTTCCCGCTGCCATGGAAACCAAGTGCTCTGGCAGCACAAATGTCTGAAAGTGGATATGACACCTAGGGAAGGGAGTGTGCTGGTGGTGAATGGCAACTGCCCGAAGCAGCAGCACAGCTCTTCCAGTGCCAAAACAACTCCACCTGCCTCATGAACTTCACATACCATCAGCTGTCCTGGCAGCTATCTAGGAAACCCTGTTGGGTCACTTCCGGTCCCATGCCCATTGAGCCCAGTGGGATGGAATCAAGCAGCTTCAGCACCCACACAAAACCAACATGGAGCTCCTACTCAAGGTGCTCAAAACTCCACAGCCAAAGACAAGTTCAGTGCAAAAGCCATTTCCCGCTGCCATGGAAACCAAGTGCTCTGGCAGCACAAATGTCTGAAAGTGGATATGACACCTAGGGAAGGGAGTGTGCTGGTGGTGAATGGCAACTGCCCGAAGCAGCAGCACAGCTCTTCCAGTGCCAAAACAACTCCACCTGCCTCATGAACTTCACATACCATCAGCTGTCCTGGCAGCTATCTAGGAAACCCTGTTGGGTCCCTTCCGGTCCCATGCCCATTGAGCCCAGTGGGATGGAATCAAGCAGCTTCAGCACCCACACAAAACCAACATGGAGCTCCTCACTCAAGGCGCTAAAAACTCCACAGCCAAAGACAAGTTCAGTGCCCAAGCCATTTCCCGCTGCCATGGAAACCAAGTGCTCTGGCAGCACATATGTCTGAAAGTGGATATGACACCTAGGGAAGGGACTGTGTTGGTGGTGAATGGCAACTGCCCGAAGCAGCAGCACAGCTCTTCCACTGCCAAAACAACTCCACCTGCCTCATGAACTTCACATACCATCAGCTGTCCTGGCAGCTATCTAGGAAACCCTGTTGGGTCCCTTCCGGTCCCATGCCCATTGAGCCCAGTGGGATGGAATCAAGCAGCTTCAGCACCCACACAAAACCAACATGGAGCTCCTCACTCAAGGCGCTCAAATCTACATGGCCAAAGACAAGTTCAGTGCCCAAGCCATTTCCCGCTGCCATGGAAACCAAGTGCTCTGGCAGCACATATGTCTGAAAGTGGATATGACACCTAGGGAAGGGAGTGTGCTGGTAAATGGCAACTGCCCGAAGCATCAGCACAGCTCTTCCACTGCCAAAACAACTCCACCTGCCTCATGAACTTCACATACCATCAGCTGTCCTGGCAGCTATCTAGGAAACCCTGTTGGGTCACTTCTGGTCCCATGCCCATTGAGCCCAGTGGGATGGAATCAAGCAGCTTCAGCACCCACACAAAACCAACATGGAGCTCCTCACTCAAGGCGCTCAAAACTTCACGGCCAAAGACAAGTTCAGTGCCCAAGCCATTTCCCGCTGCCATGGAAACCAAGTGCTCTGGCAGCACAAATGTCTGAAAGTGGATATGACACCTAGGGAAGGGAGTGTGCTGGTGGTGAATGGCAACTGCCCAAAGCAGCAGCACAGCTTTCCCACTGCCAAAACAACTCCACCTGCCTCATGAACTTCACATACCATCAGCTGTCCTGGCAGCTATCTAGGAAACCCTGTTGGGTCACTTCCGGTCCCATGCCCATTGAGCCCAGTGGGATGGAATCAAGCAGCTTCAGCACCCACACAAAACCAACATGGAGCTCCTACTCAAGGTGCTCAAAACTCCACAGCCAAAGACAAGTTCAGTGCAAAAGCCATTTCCCGCTGCCATGGAAACCAAGTGCTCTGGCAGCACATATGTCTGAAAGTGGATATGACACCTAGGGAAGGGAGTGTGTTGGTGAATGGCAACTGCCCGAAGCAGCAGCACAGCTCTTCCACTGCCAAAACAACTCCACCTGCCTCATGAACTTCACATACCATCAGCTGTCCTGGCAGCTATCTAGGAAACCCTGTTGGGTCCCTTCCGGTCCCATGCCCATTGAGCCCAGTGGGATGGAATCAAGCAGCTTCAGCACCCACACAAAACGAACATGGAGCTCCTCACTCAAGGCGCTTAACACTCCACGGCCAAAGACAAGTTCAGTGCCCAAGCCATTTCCCGCTGCCAATGAAACCAAGTGCTCTGGCAGCACATATGTCTGAAAGTGGACATGACACCTAGGGAAGGGACTGTGCTGGTGAATGGCAACTGCCAGAAGAAGCAGCACAGCTCTTCCACTGCCAAAACAACTCCACCTGCCTCATGAACTTCACATACCATCAGCTGTCCTGGCAGCTATCTATGAAAGCCTGTTGTTTCCCTTCCGGTCCCATGCCCATTGAGCCCAGTGGGATGGAATCAAGCAGCTTCAGCACCCACACAAAACCAACATGGAGCTCCTCACTCAAGGCGCTCAAAACTTCACGGCCAAAGACAAGTTCAGTGCCCAAGCCATTTCCCGCTGCCATGGAAACCAAGTGCTCTGGCAGCACATATGTCTGAAAGTGGATATGACACCTAGGGAAGGGAGTGTGTTGGTGAATGGCAACTGCCCTAAGCAGCAGCACAGCTCTTCCACTGCCAAAACAACTCCACCTGCCTCATGAACTTCACATACCATCAGCTGTCCTGGCAGCTATCTAGGAAACCCTGTTGGGTCACTTCCGGTCCCATGCCCATTGAGCCCAGTGGGATGGAATCAAGCAGCTTCAGCACCCACACAAAACTAACATTTAACTCCTCACTCAAGGCGCTCAAAACTCCACGGCCAAAGACAAGTTCAGTGCCCAAGCCATTTCCGGCTGCCATGGAAACCAAGTGCTCTGGCAGCACATATGTCTGAAAGTGGATATGACACCTAGGGAAGGGAGTGTGCTGGTGAACGGCAACTGCCCGAAGCAGCAGCACAGCTCTTCCACTGCCAAAACAACTCCACCTGCCTCATGAACTTCACATACCATCAGCTGTCCTGGCAGCTATCTAGGAAACCCTGTTGGGTCACTTCCGGTCCCATGCCCATTGAGCCCAGTGGGATGGAATCAAGCAGCTTCAGCACCCACACAAAACCAACATGGAGCTCCTACTCAAGGTGCTCAAAAATCCACAGCCAAAGACAAGTTCAGTGCAAAAGCCATTTCCCGCTGCCATGGAAACCAAGTGCTCTGGCAGCACATATGTCTGAAAGTGGATATGACACCTAGGGAAGGGAGTGTGTTGGTGAATGGCAACTGCCCGAAGCAGCAGCACAGCTCTTCCAGTGCCAAAACAACTCCACCTGCCTCATGAACTTCACATACCATCAGCTGTCCTGGCAGCTATCTAGGAAACCCTGTTGGGTCACTTCCGGTCCCATGCCCATTGAGCCCAGTGGGATGGAATCAAGCAGCTTCAGCACCCACACAAAACCAACATGGAGCTCCTCACTCAAGGCGCTCAAAACTACACAGCCAAAGACAAGTTCAGTGCCCAAGCCATTTCCCGCTGCCATGGAAACCAAGTGCTCTGGCATCACATATGTCTGAAAGTGGATATGACACCTAGGGAAGGGAGTGTGCTGGTGGTGAATGGCAACTGCCCGAAGCAGCAGCACAGCTCTTCCAGTGCCAAAACAACTCCACCTGCCTCATGAACTTCACATACCATCAGCTGTCCTGGCAGCTATCTAGGAAACCCTGTTGGGTCACTTCCGGTCCCATGCCCATTGAGCCCAGTGGGATGGAATCAAGCAGCTTCAGCACCCACACAAAACGAACATGGAGCTCCTCACTCAAGGTGCTCAAAACTCCACAGCCAAAGACAAGTTCAGTGCAAAAGCCATTTCCCGCTGCCATGGAAACCAAGTGCTCTGGCAGCACATATGTCTGAAAGTGGATATGACACCTAGGGAAGGGAGTGTGCTGGTGAATGGCAACTGCCCGAAGCAGCAGCACAGCTCTTCCACTGCCAAAACAACTCCACCTGCCTCATGAACTTCACATACCATCAGCTGTCCTGGCAGCTATCTAGGAAACCCTGTTGGGTCACTTCCGGTCCCATGCCCATTGAGCCCAGTGGGATGGAATCAAGCAGCTTCAGCACCCACACAAAACCAACATGGAGCTCCTACTCAAGGTGCTCAAAACTCCACAGCCAAAGACAAGTTCAGTGCAAAAGCCATTTCCCGCTGCCATGGAAACCAAGTGCTCTGGCAGCACAAATGTCTGAAATTGGATATGACACCTAGGGAAGGGAGTGTGCTGGTGGTGAATGGCAACTGCCCGAAGCAGCAGCACAGCTCTTCCACTGCCAAAACAACTCCACCTGCCTCATGAACTTCACATACCATCAGCTGTCCTGGCAGCTATCTAGGAAACCCTGTTGGGTCACTTCCGGTCCCATGCCCATTGAGCCCAGTGGGATGGAATCAAGCAGCTTCAGCACCCACACAAAACGAACATGGAGCTCCTCACTCAAGGCGCTAAAAACTCCACAGCCAAAGACAAGTTCAGTGCCCAAGCCATTTCCGGCTGCCATGGAAACCAAGTGCTCTGGCAGCACATATGTCTGAAAGTGGATATGACACCTAGGGAAGGGAGTGTGCTGGTAAACGGCAACTGCCCGAAGCATCAGCACAGCTCTTCTACTGCCAAAACAACTCCACCTGCCTCATGAACTTCACATACCATCAGCTGTCCTGGCAGCTATCTAGGAAACCCTGTTGGGTCACTTCCGGTCCCATGCCCATTGAGCCCAGTGGGATGGAATCAAGCAGCTTCAGCACCCACACAAAACGAACATGGAGCTCCTCACTCAAGGCGCTCAAAACTTCACGGCCAAAGACAAGTTCAGTGCCCAAGCCATTTCCCGCTGCCATGGAAACCAAGTGCTCTGGCAGCACAAATGTCTGAAAGTGGATATGACACCTAGGGAAGGGAGTGTGCTGGTGGTGAATGGCAACTGCCCAAAGCAGCAGCACAGCTCTTCCAGTGCCAAAACAACTCCACCTGCCTCATGAACTTCACATACCATCAGCTGTCCTGGCAGCTATCTAGGAAACCCTGTTGGGTCACTTCCGGTCCCATGCCCATTGAGCCCAGTGGGATGGAATCAAGCAGCTTCAGCACCCACACAAAACCAACATGGAGCTCCTACTCAAGGTGCTCAAAACTCCACAGCCAAAGACAAGTTCAGTGCAAAAGCCATTTCCCGCTGCCATGGAAACCAAGTGCTCTGGCAGCACATATGTCTGAAAGTGGATATGACACCTAGGGAAGGGAGTGTGTTGGTGAATGGCAACTGCCCGAAGCATCAGCACAGCTCTTCCACTGCCAAAACAACTCCACCTGCCTCATGAACTTCACATACCATCAGCTGTCCTGGCAGCTATCTAGGAAACCCTGTTGGGTCCCTTCTGGTCCCATGCCCATTGAGCCCAGTGGGATGGAATCAAGCAGCTTCAGCACCCACACAAAACGAACATGGAGCTCCTCACTCAAGGCGCTTAACACTCCACGGCCAAAGACAAGTTCAGTGCCCAAGCCATTTCCCGCTGCCATGGAAACCAAGTGCTCTGGCAGCACATATGTCTGAAAGTGGACATGATACCTAGGGAAGGGACTGTGCTGGTGAATGGCAACTGCCAGAAGCAGCAGCACAGCTCTTCCACTGCCAAAACAACTCCACCTGCCTCATGAACTTCACATACCATCAGATGTTCTGGCAGCTATCTATGAAAGCCTGTTGGGTCCCTTCCGGTCCCATGCCCATTGAGCCCAGTGGGATGGAATCAAGCAGCTTCAGCACCCACAAAAAATGAACATGGAGCTCCTCACTCAAGGCGCTCAAAACTTCACGGCCAAAGACAAGTTCAGTGCCCAAACCATTTCCCGCTGCCATGGAAACCAAGTGCTCTGGCAGCACATATGTCTGAAAGTGGATATGACATCTAGGGAAGGGAGTGTGTTGGTGAATGGCAACTGCCCTAAGCAGCAGAACAGCTCTTCCACTGCCAAAACAACTCCACCTGCCTCATGAACTTCACATACCATCAGCTGTCCTGGCAGCTATCTAGGAAACCCTGTTGGGTCCCTTCCGGTCCCATGCCCATTGAGCCCAGTGGGATGGAATCAAGCAGCTTCAGCACCCACACAAAACCAACATGGAGCTCCTCACTCAAGGCGCTCAAAACTTCACGGCCAAAGACAAGTTCAGTGCCCAAGCCATTTCCCGCTGCCAATGAAACCAAGTGCTCTGGCAGCACATATGTCTGAAAGTGGATATGACACCTAGGGAAGGGAGTGTGCTGGTGAATGGCAACTGCCCGAAGCAGCAGCACAGCTCTTCCAGTGCCAAAACAACTCCACCTGCCTCATGAACTTCACATACCATCAGCTGTCCTGGCAGCTATCTAGGAAACCCTGTTGGGTCACTTCCGGTCCCATGCCCATTGAGCCAGGTGGGATGGAATCAAGAAGCTTCAGCACCCACACAAAACCAACATGGAGCTCCTCACTCAAGGCGCTCAAAACTTCACGCACAAGACAACTTCAGTGCCCAAGCCATTTCCCGCTGCCAATGAAACCAAGTGCTCTGGCAGCACATATGTCTGAAAGTGGATATGACACCTAGGGAAGGGACTGTGCTGGTGAATGGCAACTGCCCGAAGCAGCAGCACAGCTCTTCCACTGCCAAAACAACTCCACCTGCCTCATGAACTTCACATACCATCAGCTGTCCTGGCAGCTATCTAGGAAACCCTGTTGGGTCACTTCCGGTCCCATGCCCATTGAGCCCAGTGGGATGGAATCAAGCAGCTTCAGCACCCACACAAAACGAACATGGAGCTCCTCACTCAAGGCGCTCAAAACTACACAGCCAAAGACAAGTTCAGTGCCCAAGCCATTTCCTGCTGCCATGGAAACCAATGCTCTGGCAGCACATATGTCTGAAAGTGGATATGACACCTAGGGAAGGGAGTGTGTTGGTGAATGGCAACTGCCCGAAGCAGCAGTACAGCTCTTCCACTGCCAAAACAACTCCACCTGCCTCATGAACTTCACATACCATCAGCTGTCCTGGCAGTTATCTAGGAAACCCTGTTGGGTCACTTCCGGTCCCATGCACATTGAGCCCAGGGGGATGGAATCAAGCAGCTTGAGTACCCACACAAAACTAACATGGAGCTCCTCACTCAAGGCGCTCAAAACTGCACGGCCAAAGACAAGTTCAGTGCCCAAGCCATTTCCGGCTGCCATGGAAACCAAGTGCTCTGGCAGCACATATGTCTGAAAGTGGATATGACACCTAGGGAAGGGAATGTGTTGGTGAATGGCAACTGCCCGAAGCAGCAGCACAGCTCTTCCACTGCCAAAACAACTCCACCTGCCTCATGAACTTCACATACCATCAGCTGCCTTGGAAGCTATCTAGGAAACCCTGTTGGGTCACTTCCGGTCCCATGCCCATTGAGCCCAGTGGGATGGAATCAAGCAGCTTCAGCACCCACACAAAACGAACATGGAGCTCCTCACTCAAGGCGCTCAAAACTTCACGGCCAAGGACAAGTTCAGTGCCCAAGACATTTCCCGCTGCCATGGAAACCAAGTGCTCTGGCAGCACATATGTCTGAAAGTGGATATGACACCTAGGGAAGGGAGTGTGTTGGTGAATGGCAACTGCCCGAAGCAGCAGCACAGCTCTTCCACTGCCAAAACAACTCCACCTGCCTCATGAACTTCACATACCATCAGCTGTCCTGGCAGCTATCTAGGAAACCCTGTTGGGTGACTTCCGGTCCCATGCCCATTGAGCCCAGCGGGATGGAATCAAGCAGCTTCAGCACCCACACAAAACGAACATGGAGCTCCTCACTCAACGCGCTTAACACTCCACGGCCAAAGACAAGTTCAGTGCCCAAGCCATTTCCCGCTGCCATGGAAACCAAGTGCTCTGGCAGCACATATGTCTGAAAGTGGACATGATACCTAGGGAAGGGACTGTGCTGGTGAATGGCAACTGCCCGAAGCAGCAGCACAGCTCTTCCACTGCCAAAACAACTCCACCTGCCTCATGAACTTCACATACCATCAGCTGTCCTGGCAGCTATCTAGGAAACCCTGTTGGGTCCCTTCTGGTCCCATGCCCATTGAGCCCAGTGGGATGGAATCAAGCAGCTTCAGCACCCACACAAAACGAACATGGAGCTCCTCACTCAAGGCGCTTAACACTCCACGGCCAAAGACAAGTTCAGTGCCCAAGCCATTTCCCGCTGCCATGGAAACCAAGTGCTCTGGCAGCACATATGTCTGAAAGTGGACATGATACCTAGGGAAGGGACTGTGCTGGTGAATGGCAACTGCCAGAAGCAGCAGCACAGCTCTTCCACTGCCAAAACAACTCCACCTGCCTCATGAACTTCACATACCATCAGCTGTCCTGGCAGCTATCTATGAAAGCCTGTTGGGTCCCTTCCGGTCCCATGCCCATTGAGCCCAGTGGGATGGAATCAAGCAGCTTCAGCACCCACAAAAAACGAACATGGAGCTCCTCACTCAAGGCGCTCAAAACTTCACGGCCAAAGACAAGTTCAGTGCCCAAACCATTTCCCGCTGCCATGGAAACCAAGTGCTCTGGCAGCACATATGTCTGAAAGTGGATATGACATCTAGGGAAGGGAGTGTGTTGGTGAATGGCAACTGCCCTAAGCAGCAGAACAGCTCTTCCACTGCCAAAACAACTCCACCTGCCTCATGAACTTCACATACCATCAGCTGTCCTGGCAGCTATCTAGGAAACCCTGTTGGGTCACTTCCGGTCCCATGCCCATTGAGCCCAGTGGGATGGAATCAAGCAGCTTCAGCACCCACACAAAACGAACATGGAGCTCCTCACTCAAGGCGCTCAAAACTTCACGGCCAAAGACAAGTTCAGTGCCCAAGCCATTTCCGGCTGCCATGGAAACCAAGTGCTCTGGCAGCACATATGTCTGAAAGTGGATATGACATCTAGGGAAGGGAGTGTGTTGGTGAATGGCAACTGCCCGAAGCAGCAGCACAGCTCTTCCACTGCCAAAACAACTCCACCTGCCTCATGAACTTCACATACCATCAGCTGTCCTGGCAGCTATCTAGGAAACCCTGTTGGGTCACTTCCGGTCCCATGCCCATTGAGCCCAGTGGGATGGAATCAAGCAGCTTGAGCACCCACACAAAACCAACATGGAGCTCCTACTCAAGGTGCTCAAAACTCCACAGCCAAAGACAAGTTCAGTGCAAAAGCCATTTCCCGCTCTCATGGAAACCAAGTGCTCTGGCAGCACAAATGTCTGAAATTGGATATGACACCTAGGGAAGGGAGTGTGCTGGTGGTGAATGGCAACTGCCCGAAGCAGCAGCACAGCTCTTCCACTGCCAAAACAACTCCACCTGCCTCATGAACTTCACATACCATCAGCTGTCCTGGCAGCTATCTAGGAAACCCTGTTGGGTCCCTTCCGGTCCCATGCCCATTGAGCCCAGTGGGATGGAATCAAGCAGCTTCAGCACCCACACAAAACCAACATGGAGCTCCTCACTCAAGGCGCTCAAAACTCCACAGCCAAAGACAAGTTCAGTGCCCAAGCCATTTCCGGCTGCCATGGAAACCAAGTGCTCTGGCAGCACATATGTCTGAAAGTGGATATGACACCTAGGGAAGGGACTGTGTTGGTGGTGAATGGCAACTGCCCGAAGCAGCAGCACAGCTCTTCCACTGCCAAAACAACTCCACCTGCCTCATGAACTTCACATACCATCAGCTGTCCTGGCAGCTATCTAGGAAACCCTGTTGGGTCCCTTCCGGTCCCATGCCCATTGAGCCCAGTGGGATGGAATCAAGCAGCTTCAGCACCCACACAAAACGAACATGGAGCTCCTCACTCAAGGCGCTCAAAACTTCACGGCCAAAGACAAGTTCAGTGCCCAAGCCATTTCCCGCTGCCATGGAAACCAAGTGCTCTGGCAGCACATATGTCTGAAAGTGGATATGACACCTAGGGAAGGGAGTGTGCTGGTAAATGGCAACTGCCCGAAGCAGCAGCACAGCTCTTCCACTGCCAAAACAACTCCACCTGCCTCATGAACTTCACATACCAGCAGCTGTCCTGGCAGCTATCTAGGAAACCCTGTTGGGTCACTTCCAGTCCCATGCCCATTGAGCCCAGTGGGATGGAATCAAGCAGCTTCAGCACCCACACAAAACGAACATGGAGCTCCTCACTCAAGGCGCTCAAAACTTCACGGCCAAAGACAAGTTCAGTGCCCAAGCCATTTCCCGCTGCCATGGAAACCAAGTGCTCTGGCAGCACAAATGTCTGAAAGTGGATATGACACCTAGGGAAGGGAGTGTGCTGGTGGTGAATGGCAACTGCCCAAAGCAGCAGCACAGCTCTTCCACTGCCAAAACAACTCCACCTGCCTCATGAACTTCACATACCATCAGCTGTCCTGGCAGCTATCTAGGAAACCCTGTTGGGTCCCTTCCGGTCCCATGCCCATTGAGCCCAGTGGGATGGAATCAAGCAGCTTCAGCACCCACACAAAACCAACATGGAGCTCCTACTCAAGGTGCTCAAAACTCCACAGCCAAAGACAAGTTCAGTGCAAAAGCCATTTCCCGCTGCCATGGAAACCAAGTGCTCTGGCAGCACATATGTCTGAAAGTGGATATGACACATAGGGAAGGGAGTGTGTTGGTGAATGGCAACTGCCCGAAGCAGCAGCACAGCTCTTCCACTGCCAAAACAACTCCACCTGCCTCATGAACTTCACATACCATCAGCTGTCCTGGCAGCTATCTAGGAAACCCTGTTGGGTCCCTTCCGGTCCCATGCCCATTGAGCCCAGTGGGATGGAATCAAGCAGCTTCAGCACCCACACAAAACGAACATGGAGCTCCTCACTCAAGGCGCTTAACACTCCACGGCCAAAGACAAGTTCAGTGCCCAAGCCATTTCCCGCTGCCATGGAAACCAAGTGCTCTGGCAGCACATATGTCTGAAAGTGGACATGATACCTAGGGAAGGGACTGTGCTGGTGAATGGCAACTGCCAGAAGCAGCAGCACAGCTCTTCCACTGCCAAAACAACTCCACCTGCCTCATGAACTTCACATACCATCAGCTGTCCTGGCAGCTATCTAGGAAACCCTGTTGGGTCCCTTCCGGTCCCATGCCCATTGAGCCCAGTGGGATGGAATCAAGCAGCTTCAGCACCCACACAAAACGAACATGGAGCTCCTCACTCAAGGCGCTCAAAACTTCACGGCCAAAGACAAGTTCAGTGCCCAAGCCATTTCCCGCTGCCATGGAAACCAAGTGCTCTGGCAGCACATATGTCTGAAAGTGGATATGACATCTAGGGAAGGGAGTGTGTTGGTGAATGGCAACTGCCCTAAGCAGCAGCACAGCTCTTCCACTGCCAAAACAACTCCACCTGCCTCATGAACTTCACATACCATCAGCTGTCCTGGCAGCTATCTAGGAAACCCTGTTGGGTCCCTTCCGGTCCCATGCCCATTGAGCCCAGTGGGATGGAATCAAGCAGCTTCAGCACCCACACAAAACGAACATGGAGCTCCTCACTCAAGGCGCTCAAAACTTCACGGCCAAAGACAAGTTCAGTGCCCAAGCCATTTCCCGCTGCCATGGAAACCAAGTGCTCTGGCAGCACATATGTCTGAAAGTGGATATGACACCTAGGGAAGGGAGTGTGTTGGTGAATGGCAACTGCCCGAAGCAGCAGCACAGCACTTCCAGTTCCAAAACAACTCCACCTGCCTCATGAACTTCACATACCATCAGCTGTCCTGGCAGCTATCTAGGAAACCCTGTTGGGTCCCTTCCGGTCCCATGCCCATTGAGCCCAGTGGGATGGAAAAGCAGCTTCAGCACCCACACAAAACGAACATGGAGCTCCTCATTCAAGGCGCTCAAAACTTCACGGCCAAAGACAAGTTCAGTGCCCAAGCCATTTCCGGCTGCCATGGAAACCAAGTGCTCTGGCAGCACATATGTCTGAAAGTGGATATGACACCTAGGGAAGGGAGTGTGCTGGTGAATGGCAACTGTCCGAAGCAGCAGCACAGCTCTTCCACTGCCAAAACAACTCCACCTGCCTCATGAACTTCACATACCATCAGCTGTCCTGGCAGCTCTCTAGGAAACCCTGTTGCGTCACTTCCGGTCCCATGCCCATTGAGCCCAGTGGGATGGAATCAAGCAGCTTCAGCACCCACACAAAACCAACATGGAGCTCCTCACTCAAGGCGCTCAAAACTATATGGCCAAGGACAAGTTCAGTGCCCAAGACATTTCCCGCTGCCATGGAAACCAAGTGCTCTGGCAGCACATATGTCTGAAAGTGGATATGACACCTAGGGAAGGGAGTGTGTAGGTAAATGGCAACTGCCCGAAGCAGCAGCACAGCTCTTCCAGTGCCAAAACAACTCCACCTGCCTCATGAACTTCACATACCATCAGCTGTCCTGGCAGCTATCTAGGAAACCCTGTTGGGTCCCTTCCGGTCCCATGCCCATTGAGCCCAGTGGGATGGAATCAAGCAGCTTCAGCACCCACACAAAACCAACATGGAGCTCCTCACTCAAGGCGCTCAAAACTCCACAGCCAAAGACAAGTTCAGTGCCCAAGCCATTTCCGGCTGCCATGGAAACAAAGTGCTCTGGCAGCACTTATGTCTGAAAGTGGATATGACACCTAGGGAAGGGAATGTGTTGGTGAATGGCAACTGCCCGAAGCAGCAGCACAGCTCTTCCACTGCCAAAACAACTCCACCTGCCTCATGAACTTCACATACCATCAGCTGTCCTGGCAGCTATCTAGGAAACCCTGTTGGGTCCCTTCCGGTCCCATGCCCATTGAGCCCAGTGGGATGGAATCAAGCAGCTTCAGCACCCACACAAAACGAACATGGAGCTCCTCACTCAAGGCGCTCAAAACTTCACGGCCAAAGACAAGTTCAGTGCCCAAGCCATTTCCCGCTGCCATGGAAACCAAGTGCTCTGGCAGCACATATGTCTGAAAGTGGATATGACACCTAGGGAAGGGAGTGTGCTGGTAAATGGCAACTGCCCGAAGCATCAGCACAGCTCTTCCACTGCCAAAACAACTCCACCTGCCTCATGAACTTCACATACCATCAGCTGTCCTGGCAGCTATCTAGGAAACCCTGTTGGGTCACTTCCGGTCCCATGCCCATTGAGCCCAGTGGGATGGAATCAAGCAGCTTCAGCACCCACACAAAACCAACATGGAGCTCCTCACTCAAGGCGCTCAAAACTTCACGGCCAAAGACAAGTTCAGTGCCCAAGCCATTTCCCGCTGCCATGGAAACCAAGTGCTCTGGCAGCACAAATGTCTGAAAGTGGATATGACACCTAGGGAAGGGAGTGTGCTGGTGGTGAATGGCAACTGCCCAAAGCAGCAGCACAGCTCTTCCACTGCCAAAACAACTCCACCTGCCTCATGAACTTCACATACCATCAGCTGTCCTGGCAGCTATCTAGGAAACCCTGTTGGGTCCCTTCCGGTCCCATGCCCATTGAGCCCAGTGGGATGGAATCAAGCAGCTTCAGCACCCACACAAAACCAACATGGAGCTCCTACTCAAGGTGCTCAAAACTCCACAGCCAAAGACAAGTTCAGTGCAAAAGCCATTTCCCGCTGCCATGGAAACCAAGTGCTCTGGCAGCACATATGTCTGAAAGTGGATATGACACATAGGGAAGGGAGTGTGTTGGTGAATGGCAACTGCCCGAAGCAGCAGCACAGCTCTTCCACTGCCAAAACAACTCCAACTGCCTCATGAACTTCACATACCATCAGCTGTCCTGGCAGCTATCTAGGAAACCCTGTTGGGTCCCTTCCGGTCCCATGCCCATTGAGCCCAGTGGGATGGAATCAAGCAGCTTCAGCACCCACACAAAACGAACATGGAGCTCCTCACTCAAGGCGCTTAACACTCCACGGCCAAAGACAAGTTCAGTGCCCAAGCCATTTCCCGCTGCCATGGAAACCAAGTGCTCTGGCAGCACATATGTCTGAAAGTGGACATGATACCTAGGGAAGGGAGTGTGCGTGTGAATGGCAACTGCCAGAAGCAGCAGCACAGCTCTTCCACTGCCAAAACAACTCCACCTGCCTCATGAACTTCACATACCATCAGCTGTCCTGGCAGCTATCTAGGAAACCCTGTTGGGTCCCTTCCGGTCCCATGCCCATTGAGCCCAGTGGGATGGAATCAAGCAGCTTCAGCACCCACACAAAACCAACATGGAGCTCCTCACTCAAGGCGCTCAAAACTTCACGGCCAAAGACAAGTTCAGTGCCCAAGCCATTTCCCGCTGCCATGGAAACCAAGTGCTCTGGCAGCACATATGTCTGAAAGTGGATATGACATCTAGGGAAGGGAGTGTGTTGGTGAATGGCAACTGCCCTAAGCAGCAGCACAGCTCTTCCACTGCCAAAACAACTCCACCTGCCTCATGAACTTCACATACCATCAGCTGTCCTGGCAGCTATCTAGGAAACCCTGTTGGGTCCCTTCCGGTCCCATGCCCATTGAGCCCAGTGGGATGGAATCAAGCAGCTTCAGCACCCACACAAAACGAACATGGAGCTCCTCACTCAAGGCGCTCAAAACTTCACGGCCAAAGACAAGTTCAGTGCCCAAGCCATTTCCCGCTGCCATGGAAACCAAGTGCTCTGGCAGCACATATGTCTGAAAGTGGATATGACACCTAGGGAAGGGAGTGTGTTGGTGAATGGCAACTGCCCGAAGCAGCAGCACAGCACTTCCAGTTCCAAAACAACTCCACCTGCCTCATGAACTTCACATACCATCAGCTGTCCTGGCAGCTATCTAGGAAACCCTGTTGGGTCCCTTCCGGTCCCATGCCCATTGAGCCCAGTGGGATGGAAAAGCAGCTTCAGCACCCACACAAAACGAACATGGAGCTCCTCATTCAAGGCGCTTAACACTCCACGGCCAAAGACAAGTTCAGTGCCCAAGCCATTTCCGGCTGCCATGGAAACCAAGTGCTCTGGCAGCACATATGTCTGAAAGTGGATATGACACCTAGGGAAGGGAATGTGTTGGTGAATGGCAACTGCCCGAAGCAGCAGCACAGCTCTTCCACTGCCAAAACAACTCCACCTGCCTCATGAACTTCACATACCATCAGCTGCCTTGGAAGCTATCTAGGAAACCCTGTTGGGTCACTTCCGCTCCCATGCCCATTGAGCCCAGTGGGATGGAATCAAGCAGCTTCAGCACCCACACAAAACCAACATGGAGCTCCTCACTCAAGGCGCTCAAAACTATATGGCCAAGGACAAGTTCAGTGCCCAAGACATTTCCCGCTGCCATGGAAACCAAGTGCTCTGGCAGCACATATGTCTGAAAGTGGATATGACACCTAGGGAAGGGAGTGTGTAGGTAAATGGCAACTGCCCGAAGCAGCAGCACAGCTCTTCCAGTGCCAAAACAACTCCACCTGCCTCATGAACTTCACATACCATCAGCTGTCCTGGCAGCTATCTAGGAAACCCTGTTGGGTGACTTCCGGTCCCATGCCCATTGAGCCCAGTGGGATGGAATCAAGCAGCTTCAGCACCCACACAAAACCAACATGGAGCTCCTCACTCAAGGCGCTCAAAACTCCACAGCCAAAGACAAGTTCAGTGCCCAAGCCATTTCCGGCTGCCATGGAAACCAAGTGCTCTGGCAGCACATATGTCTGAAAGTGGATATGACACCTAGGGAAGGGACTGTGTTGGTGGTGAATGGCAACTGCCCGAAGCAGCAGCACAGCTCTTCCACTGCCAAAACAACTCCACCTGCCTCATGAACTTCACATACCATCAGCTGTCCTGGCAGCTATCTAGGAAACCCTGTTGGGTCCCTTCCGGTCCCATGCCCATTGAGCCCAGTGGGATGGAATCAAGCAGCTTCAGCACCCACACCAAACGAACATGGAGCTCCTCACTCAAGGCGCTCAAAACTTCACGGCCAAAGACAAGTTCAGTGCCCAAGCCATTTCCCGCTGCCATGGAAACCAAGTGCTCTGGCAGCACATATGTCTGAAAGTGGATATGACACCTAGGGAAGGGAGTGTGTTGGTGAATGGCAACTGCCCGAAGCAGCAGCACAGCTCTTCCACTGCCAAAACAACTCCACCTGCCTCATGAACTTCACATACCATCAGCTGTCCTGGCAGCTATCTAGGAAACCCTGTTGGGTCACTTCCGGTCCCATGCCCATTGAGCCCAGTGGGATGGAAAAGCAGCTTCAGCACCCACACAAAACGAACATGGAGCTCCTCACTCAAGGCGATCAAAACTTCACGGCCAAAGACAAGTTCAGTGCCCAAGCCACTTCCCGCTGCCATGGAAACCAAGTGCTCTGGCAGCACAAATGTCTGAAAGTGGATATGACACCTAGGGAAGGGAGTGTGCTGGTGGTGAATGGCAACTGCCCGAAGCAGCAGCACAGCTCTTCCACTGCCAAAACAACTCCACCTGCCTCATGAACTTCACATACCATCAGCTGCCTTGGAAGCTATCTAGGAAACCCTGTTGGGTCACTTCCGGTCCCATGCCCATTGAGCCCAGTGGGATGGAATCAAGCAGCTTCAGCACCCACACAAAACCAACATGGAGCTCCTCACTCAAGGCGCTCAAAACTATATGGCCAAGGACAAGTTCAGTGCCCAAGACATTTCCCGCTGCCATGGAAACCAAGTGCTCTGGCAGCACATATGTCTGAAAGTGGATATGACACCTAGGGAAGGGAGTGTGTAGGTAAATGGCAACTGCCCGAAGCAGCAGCACAGCTCTTCCAGTGCCAAAACAACTCCACCTGCCTCATGAACTTCACATACCATCAGCTGTCCTGGCAGCTATCTAGGAAACCCTGTTGGGTGACTTCCGGTCCCATGCCCATTGAGCCCAGTGGGATGGAATCAAGCAGCTTCAGCACCCACACAAAACCAACATGGAGCTCCTCACTCAAGGCGCTCAAAACTCCACAGCCAAAGACAAGTTCAGTGCCCAAGCCATTTCCGGCTGCCATGGAAACCAAGTGCTCTGGCAGCACATATGTCTGAAAGTGGATATGACACCTAGGGAAGGGACTGTGTTGGTGGTGAATGGCAACTGCCCGAAGCAGCAGCACAGCTCTTCCACTGCCAAAACAACTCCACCTGCCTCATGAACTTCACATACCATCAGCTGTCCTGGCAGCTATCTAGGAAACCCTGTTGGGTCCCTTCCGGTCCCATGCCCATTGAGCCCAGTGGGATGGAATCAAGCAGCTTCAGCACCCACACCAAACGAACATGGAGCTCCTCACTCAAGGCGCTCAAAACTCCATGGCCAAAGACAAGTTCAGTGCCCAAGCCATTTCCCGCTGCCATGGAAACCAAGTGCTCTGGCAGCACATATGTCTGAAAGTGGATATGACACCTAGGGAAGGGAGTGTGTTGGTGAATGGCAACTGCCCGAAGCAGCAGCACAGCTCTTCCACTGCCAAAACAACTCCACCTGCCTCATGAACTTCACATACCATCAGCTGTCCTGGCAGCTATCTAGGAAACCCTGTTGGGTCACTTCCGGTCCCATGCCCATTGAGCCCAGTGGGATGGAAAAGCAGCTTCAGCACCCACACAAAACGAACATGGAGCTCCTCACTCAAGGCGATCAAAACTTCACGGCCAAAGACAAGTTCAGTGCCCAAGCCACTTCCCGCTGCCATGGAAACCAAGTGCTCTGGCAGCACAAATGTCTGAAAGTGGATATGACACCTAGGGAAGGGAGTGTGCTGGTGGTGAATGGCAACTGCCCGAAGCAGCAGCACAGCTCTTCCAGTGCCAAAACAACTCCACCTGCCTCATGAACTTCACATACCATCAGCTGTCCTGGCAGCTATCTAGGAAACCCTGTTGGGTCACTTCCGGTCCCATGCCCATTGAGCCCAGTGGGATGGAATCAAGCAGCTTCAGCACCCACACAAAACGAACATGGAGCTCCTCACTCAAGGCGCTCAAAACTCCACAGCCAAAGACAAGTTCAGTGCCCAAGCCATTTCCCGCTGCCATGGAAACCAAGTGCTCTGGCAGCACATATGTCTGAAAGTGGATATGACACCTAGGGAAGGGACTGTGTTGGTGGTGAATGGCAACTGCCCGAAGCAGCAGCACAGCTCTTCCACTGCCAAAACAACTCCACCTGCCTCATGAACTTCACATACCATCAGCTGTCCTGGCAGCTATCTAGGAAACCCTGTTGGGTCCCTTCCGGTCCCATGCCCATTGAGCCCAGTGGGATGGAATCAAGCAGCTTCAGCACCCACACAAAACGAACATGGAGCTCCTCACTCAAGGCGCTCAAAACTTCACGGCCAAAGACAAGTTCAGTGCCCAAGCCATTTCCCGCTGCCATGGAAACCAAGTGCTCTGGCAGCACATATGTCTGAAAGTGGATATGACACCTAGGGAAGGGAGTGTGCTGGTAAATGGCAACTGCCCGAAGCAGCAGCACAGCTCTTCCACTGCCAAAACAACTCCACCTGCCTCATGAACTTCACATACCATCAGCTGTCCTGGCAGCTATCTAGGAAACCCTGTTGGGTCACTTCCGGTCCCATGCCCATTGAGCCCAGTGGGATGGAATCAAGCAGCTTCAGCACCCACACAAAACCAACATGGAGCTCCTCACTCAAGGCGCTCAAAACTTCACGGCCAAAGACAAGTTCAGTGCCCAAGCCATTTCCCGCTGCCATGGAAACCAAGTGCTCTGGCAGCACAAATGTCTGAAAGTGGATATGACACCTAGGGAAGGGAGTGTGCTGGTGGTGAATGGCAACTGCCCAAAGCAGCAGCACAGCTCTTCCACTGCCAAAACAACTCCACCTGCCTCATGAACTTCACATACCATCAGCTGTCCTGGCAGCTATCTAGGAAACCCTGTTGGGTCACTTCCGGTCCCATGCCCATTGAGCCCAGTGGGATGGAATCAAGCAGCTTCAGCACCCACACAAAACGAACATGGAGCTCCTCACTCAAGGCGCTCAAAACTTCACGGCCAAAGACAAGTTCAGTGCCCAAGCCATTTCCCGCTGCCATGGAAACCAAGTGCTCTGGCAGCACATATGTCTGAAAGTGGATATGACATCTAGGGAAGGGAGTGTGTTGGTGAATGGCAACTGCCCTAAGCAGCAGCACAGCTCTTCCACTGCCAAAACAACTCCACCTGCCTCATGAACTTCACATACCATCAGCTGTCCTGGCAGCTATCTAGGAAACCCTGTTGGGTCCCTTCCGGTCCCATGCCCATTGAGCCCAGTGGGATGGAATCAAGCAGCTTCAGCACCCACACAAAACGAACATGGAGCTCCTCACTCAAGGCGCTCAAAACTTCACGGCCAAAGACAAGTTCAGTGCCCAAGCCATTTCCCGCTGCCATGGAAACCAAGTGCTCTGGCAGCACATATGTCTGAAAGTGGATATGACACCTAGGGAAGGGAGTGTGTTGGTGAATGGCAACTGCCCGAAGCAGCAGCACAGCTCTTCCAGTGCCAAAACAACTCCACCTGCCTCATGAACTTCACATACCATCAGCTGTCCTGGCAGCTATCTAGGAAACCCTGTTGGGTCACTTCCGGTCCCATGCCCATTGAGCCCAGTGGGATGGAAAAGCAGCTTCAGCACCCACACAAAACGAACATGGAGCTCCTCATTCAAGGCGCTCAAAACTTCACGGCCAAAGACAAGTTCAGTGCCCAAGCCATTTCCGACTGCCATGGAAACCAAGTGCTCTGGCAGCACATATGTCTGAAAGTGGATATGACACCTAGGGAAGGGAGTGTGCTGGTGAATGGCAACTGTCCGAAGCAGCAGCACAGCTCTTCCAGTGCCAAAACAACTCCACCTGCCTCATGAACTTCACATACCATCAGCTGTCCTGGCAGCTCTCTAGGAAACCCTGTTGCGTCACTTCCGGTCCCATGCCCATTGAGCCCAGTGGGATGGAATCAAGCAGCTTCAGCACCCACACAAAACCAACATGGAGCTCCTCACTCAAGGCGCTCAAAACTCCACAGCCAAAGACAAGTTCAGTGCCCAAGCCATTTCCGGCTGCCATGGAAACAAAGTGCTCTGGCAGCACTTATGTCTGAAAGTGGATATGACACCTAGGGAAGGGAATGTGTTGGTGAATGGCAACTGCCCGAAGCAGCAGCACAGCTCTTCCACTGCCAAAACAACTCCACCTACCTCATGAACTTCACATACCATCAGCTGCCTTGGAAGCTATCTAGGAAACCCTGTTGGGTCACTTCCGCTCCCATGCCCATTGAGCCCAGTGGGATGGAATCAAGCAGCTTCAGCACCCACACAAAACCAACATGGAGCTCCTCACTCAAGGCGCTCAAAACTCCACAGCCAAAGACAAGTTCAGTGCCCAAGACATTTCCCGCTGCCATGGAAACCAAGTGCTCTGGCAGCACATATGTCTGAAAGTGGATATGACACCTAGGGAAGGGAGTGTGCTGGTGAATGGCAACTGCCCGAAGCAGCAGCACAGCTCTTCCAGTGCCAAAACAACTCCACCTGCCTCATGAACTTCACATACCATCAGCTGTCCTGGCAGCTATCTAGGAAACCCTGTTGGGTCACTTCCGGTCCCATGCCCATTGAGCCAGGTGGGATGGAATCAAGAAGCTTCAGCACCCACACAAAACCAACATGGAGCTCCTCACTCAAGGCGCTCAAAACTCAATGGCCAAAGACAAGTTCAGTGCCCAAGCCATTTCCCGCTGCCATGGAAACCAATGCTCTGGCAGCACATATGTCTGAAAGTGGATATGACACCTAGAGAAGGGAGTGTGTTGGTGAATGGCAACTGCCCGAAGCAGCAGTACAGCTCTTCCACTGCCAAAACAACTCCACCTGCCTCATGGACTTCACATACCATCAGCTGTCCTGGCAGTTATCTAGGAAACCCTGTTGGGTCACTTCCGGTCCCATGCCCATTGAGCCCAGTGGGATGGAATCAAGCAGCTTGAGTACCCACACAAAACTAACATGGAGCTCCTCACTCAAGGCGCTCAAAACTGCACGGCCAAAGACAAGTTCAGTGCCCAAGCCATTTCCATCTGCCATGGAAACCAAGTGCTCTGGCAGCACATATGTCTGAAAGTGGATATGACACCTAGGGAAGGGACTGTGTTGGTGGTGAATGGCAACTGCCCGAAGCAGCAGCACAGCTCTTCCACTGCCAAAACAACTCCACCTGCCTCATGAACTTCACATACCATCAGCTGCCTTGGAAGCTATCTAGGAAACCCTGTTGGGTCACTTCCGGTCCCATGCCCATTGAGCCCAGTGGGATGGAATCAAGCAGCTTCAGCACCCACACAAAACAAACATGGAGCTCCTCACTCAAGGCGCTCAAAACTATATGGCCAAAGACAAGTTCAGTGCCCAAGACATTTCCCGCTGCCATGGAAACCAAGTGCTCTGGCAGCACATATGTCTGAAAGTGGATATGACACCTAGGGAAGGGAGTGTGCTGGTAAATGGCAACTGCCCGAAGCAGCAGCACAGCTCTTCCAGTGCCAAAACAACTCCACCTGCCTCATGAACTTCACATACCATCAGCTGTCCTGGCAGCTATCTAGGAAACCCTGTTGGGTCACTTCCGGTCCCATGCCCATTGAGCCCAGTGGGATGGAATCAAGCAGCTTCAGCACCCACACAAAACCAACATGGAGCTCCTCACTCAAGGCGCTCAAAACTCCACAGCCAAAGACAAGTTCAGTGCCCAAGCCATTTCCCGCTGCCATGGAAACAAAGTGCTCTGGCAGCACTTATGTCTGAAAGTGGATATGACACCTAGGGAAGGGAATGTGTTGGTGAATGGCAACTGCCCGAAGCAGCAGCACAGCTCTTCCACTGCCAAAACAACTCCACCTGCCTCATGAACTTCACATGCCATCAGCTGCCTTGGAAGCTATCTAGGAAACCCTGTTGGGTCACTTCCGGTCCCATTCCCATTGAGCCCAGTGGGATGGAATCAAGCAGCTTCAGCACCCACACAAAACCAACATGGAGCTCCTCACTCAAGGCGCTCAAAACTCCACAGCCAAAGACAAGTTCAGTGCCCAAGCCATTTCCCGCTGCCATGGAAACAAAGTGCTCTGGCAGCACTTATGTCTGAAAGTGGATATGACACCTAGGGAAGGGAATGTGTTGGTGAATGGCAACTGCCCGAAGCAGCAGCACAGCTCTTCCACTGCCAAAACAACTCCACCTGCCTCATGAACTTCACATGCCATCAGCTGCCTTGGAAGCTATCTAGGAAACCCTGTTGGGTCACTTCCGGTCCCATTCCCATTGAGCCCAGTGGGATGGAATCAAGCAGCTTCAGCACCCACACAAAACCAACATGGAGCTCCTCACTCAAGGCGCTCAAAACTCCACAGCCAAAGACAAGTTCAGTGCCCAAGCCATTTCCCGCTGCCATGGAAACCAAGTGCTCTGGCAGCACATATGTCTGAAAGTGGATATGACACCTAGGGAAGGGAGTGTGCTGGTGAATGGCAACTGCCCGAAGCAGCAGCACAGCTCTTCCAGTGCCAAAACAACTCCACCTGCCTCATGAACTTCACATACCATCAGCTGTCCTGGCAGCTATCTAGGAAACCCTGTTGGGTCCCTTCCGGTCCCATGCCCATTGAGCCCAGTGGGATGGAAAAGCAGCTTCAGCACCCACACAAAACGAACATGGAGCTCCTCACTCAAGGCGCTCAAAACTTCACGGCCAAAGACAAGTTCAGTGCCCAAGCCATTTCCCGCTGCCATGGAAACCAAGTGCTCTGGCAGCACATATGTCTGAAAGTGGATATGACACCTAGGGAAGGGAGTGTGCTGGTGAATGGCAACTGTCCGAAGCAGCAGCACAGCTCTTCCACTGCCAAAACAACTCCACCTGCCTCATGAACTTCACATACCATCAGCTGTCCTGGCAGCTCTCTAGGAAACCCTGTTGGGTCACTTCCGGTCCCATGCCCATGGAACCCAGTGGGATGGAATCAAGCAGCTTCAGCACCCACACAAAACCAACATGGAGCTCCTCACTCAAGGCGCCCAAAACTCCACAGCCAAAGACAAGTTCAGTGCCCAAGCCATTTCCCGCTGCCATGGAAACAAAGTGCTCTGGCAGCACTTATGTCTGAAAGTGGATATGACACCTAGGGAAGGGAATGTGTTGGTGAATGGCAACTGCCCGAAGCAGCAGCACAGCTCTTCCACTGCCAAAACAACTCCACCTGCCTCATGAACTTCACATGCCATCAGCTGCCTTGGAAGCTATCTAGGAAACCCTGTTGGGTCACTTCCGGTCCCATTCCCATTGAGCCCAGTGGGATGGAATCAAGCAGCTTCAGCACCCACACAAAACCAACATGGAGCTCCTCACTCAAGGCGCTCAAAACTCCACAGCCAAAGACAAGTTCAGTGCCCAAGCCATTTCCCGCTGCCATGGAAACCAAGTGCTCTGGCAGCACATATGTCTGAAAGTGGATATGACACCTAGGGAAGGGAGTGTGCTGGTGAATGGCAACTGCCCGAAGCAGCAGCACAGCTCTTCCAGTGCCAAAACAACTCCACCTGCCTCATGAACTTCACATACCATCAGCTGTCCTGGCAACTATCTAGGAAACCCTGTTGGGTCCCTTCCGGTCCCATGCCCATTGAGCCCAGTGGGATGGAAAAGCAGCTTCAGCACCCACACAAAACGAACATGGAGCTCCTCACTCAAGGCGCTCAAAACTTCACGGCCAGGGACAAGTTCAGTGCCCAAGCCATTTCCCGCTGCCATGGAAACCAAGTGCTCTGGCAGCACATATGTCTGAAAGTGGATATGACACCTAGGGAAGGGAGTGTGCTGGTGAATGGCAACTGTCCGAAGCAGCAGCACAGCTCTTCCACTGCCAAAACAACTCCACCTGCCTCATGAACTTCACATACCATCAGCTGTCCTGGCAGCTCTCTAGGAAACCCTGTTGGGTCACTTCCGGTCCCATGCCCATTGAGCCCAGTGGGATGGAATCAAGCAGCTTGAGTACCCACACAAAACTAACATGGAGCTCCTCACTCAAGGCGCTCAAAACTGCACGGCCAAAGACAAGTTCAGTGCCCAAGCCATTTCCGGCTGCCATGGAAACCAAGTGCTCTGGCAGCACATATGTCTGAAAGTGGATATGACACCTAGGGAAGGGAATGTGTTGGTGAATGGCAACTGCCCGAAGCAGCAGCACAGCTCTTCCACTGCCAAAACAACTCCACCTGCCTCATGAACTTCACATACCATCAGCTGCCTTGGAAGCTATCTAGGAAACCCTGTTGGGTCACTTCCGGTCCCATGCCCATTGAGCCCAGTGGGATGGAATCAAGCAGCTTCAGCACCCACACAAAACCAACATGGAGCTCCTCACTCAAGGCGCTCAAAACTGCACAGCCAAAGACAAGTTCAGTGCCCAAGACATTTCCCGCTGCCATGGAAACCAAGTGCTCTGGCAGCACATATGTCTGAAAGTGGATATGACACCTAGGGAAGGGAGTGTGCTGGTAAATGGCAACTGCCCGAAGCAGCAGCACAGCTCTTCCAGTGCCAAAACAACTCCACCTGCCTCATGAACTTCACATACCATCAGCTGTCCTGGCAGCTATCTAGGAAACCCTGTTGGGTCACTTCCGGTCCCATGCCCATGGAGCCCAGTGGGATGGAATCAAGCAGCTTCAGCACCCACACAAAACCAACATGGAGCTCCTCACTCAAGGCGCTCAAAACTCCACAGCCAAAGACAAGTTCAGTGCCCAAGCCATTTCCGGCTGCCATGGAAACAAAGTGCTCTGGCAGCACTTATGTCTGAAAGTGGATATGACACCTAGGGAAGGGAATGTGTTGGTGAATGGCAACTGCCCGAAGCAGCAGCACAGCTCTTCCACTGCCAAAACAACTCCACCTGCCTCATGAACTTCACATACCATCAGCTGCCTTGGAAGCTATCTAGGAAACCCTGTTGGGTCACTTCCGGTCCCATTCCCATTGAGCCCAGTGGGATGGAATCAAGCAGCTTCAGCACCCACACAAAACCAACATGGAGCTCCTCACTCAAGGCGCTCAAAACTCCACAGCCAAAGACAAGTTCAGTGCCCAAGCCATTTCCCGCTGCCATGGAAACCAAGTGCTCTGGCAGCACATATGTCTGAAAGTGGATATGACACCTAGGGAAGGGAGTGTGCTGGTGAATGGCAACTGCCCGAAGCAGCAGCACAGCTCTTCCAGTGCCAAAACAACTCCACCTGCCTCATGAACTTCACATACCATCAGCTGTCCTGGCAGCTATCTAGGAAACCCTGTTGGGTCACTTCCGGTCCCATGCCCATTGAGCCCAGTGGGATGGAATCAAGCAGCTTCAGCACCCACACAAAACGAACATGGAGCTCCTCACTCAAGGCGCTCAAAACTTCACGGCCAAAGACAAGTTCAGTGCCCAAGCCATTTCCCGCTGCCATGGAAACCAAGTGCTCTGGCAGCACATATGTCTGAAAGTGGATATGACACCTAGGGAAGGGAGTGTGCTGGTGAATGGCAACTGTCCGAAGCAGCAGCACAGCTCTTCCACTGCCAAAACAACTCCACCTGCCTCATGAACTTCACATACCATCAGCTGTCCTGGCAGCTCTCTAGGAAACCCTGTTGGGTCACTTCCGGTCCCATGCCCATTGAGCCCAGTGGGATGGAATCAAGCAGCTTCAGCACCCACACAAAACCAACATGGAGCTCCTCACTCAAGGCGCTCAAAACTCCACAGCCAAAGACAAGTTCAGTGCCCAAACCATTTCCCGCTGCCATGGAAATCATGTGCACTGGCAGCACATATGTCTGAAAGTGGATATGACACCTAGGGAAGGGAGTGTGCTGGTGAATGGCAACTGCCCAAAGCAGCAGAACAGCTCTTCCACAGCCAAAACAACTCCACCTGCCTCATGAACTTCACATACCATCAGCTGTCCTGGCAGCTATCTAGGAAACCCTGTTGGGTCACTTCCGGTCCCATGCCCATTGAGCCCAGTCGGATGGAATCAAGCAGCTTCAGCACCCACACAAAACGAACATGGAGCTCCTCACTCAAGGCGCTCAAAACTATATGGCCAAAGACAAGTTCAGTGCCCAAGCATTTCCCGCTGCCATGGAAACCAAGTGCTCTGGCAGCACATATGTCTGAAAGTGGATATGATACCAGGAAGGGAGTGTGGTGGTGAATGGCAACTGCCCGAAGCAGCAGCACAGCTCTTCTACTGCCAAAACAACTCCGCCTACCTCATGAACTTCACATACCATCAGCTGTCCTGGCAGCTATCTAGGAAACCCTGTTGGGTCACTTCCGGTCCCATGCCCATTGAGCCCAGGGGGATGGAATCAAGCAGCTTCAGCACCCACACAAAACCAACATGGAGCTCCTCACTCAAGGCGCTCAAACGTATATGGCCAAAGACAAGTTCAGTGCCCAAGCCATTTCCCGCTGCCATGGAAACCAAGTGCTCTAGCAGCACATATGTCTGAAAGTGGATATGACACCTAAGGAAGGGAGTGTGGTGGTAAATGGCAACTGCCAGAAGCAGCAGAACAGCTCTTCGACTGCCAAAACAACTCCACCTGCCTCATGAACTTCACATGCCATCAGCTGTCCTGGCAGCTATCTAGGAAACCCTGTTGGGTCACTTCCGGTCCCATGCCCATTGAGCCCAATGGGATGGAATCAAGCAGCTTCAGCACCCACACAAAACGAACATGGAGCTCCTCACTCCAGTTGCTCAAAACTCCACAGCCAAAGACAAGTTCAGTGCCCAAGCCATTTCCCGCTGCCATGGAAACCAAGTGCTCTGGCAGCACATATGTCTGAAAGTGGATATGACACCTAGTGAAGGGAGTTTGGTGGTGAATGGCAACTGCCCGAAGCAGCAGCACAGCTCTTCCACTGCCAAAACAACTCCACCTACCTCATGAACTTCACATACCATCAGCTGTCCTGGCAGCTATCTAGGAAACCCTGTTGGGTCACTTCCGGTCCCATGCCCATTGAGCCCAGTGGGATGGAATCAAGCAGCTTGAGCACCCACAAAAAACTAACATGGAGATCCTCACTCAAGGCGCTCGAAACGTCACAGCCAAAGACAAGTTCAGTGCCCAAGCCATTTCCCGCTGCCATGGAAACCAAGTGCTCTGGCAGCACAAATGTCTGAAAGTGGATATGACACCTAGGGAAGGGAGTGTGCTGGTGAATGGCAACTGCCCGAAGCAGCAGCACAGCTCTTCCACTGCCAAAACAACTCCACCTGCCTCATGAACTTCACATGCCATCAGCTGTCCTGGCAGCTATCTAGGAAACCCTGTTGGGTCCCTTCCGGTCCCATGCCCATTGAGCCCAGTGGGATGGAATCAAGCAGCTTCAGCATCCACACAAAACCAACATGGAGCTCCTCACTCAAGGCGCTCAAAACTCCACAGCCAAAGACAAGTTCAGTGCCCAAGCCATTTCCCGCTGCCATGGAAACCAAGTGCTCTGGCAGCACATATGTCTGAAAGTGGATATGACACCTAGGGAAGGGAGTTTGGTGGTGAATGGCAACTGCCCGAAGCAGCAGCACAGCTCTTCCAGTGCCAAAACAACTCCACCTTCCTTCATGAACTTCACATACCATCAGCTGTCCTGGCAGCTATCTAGGAAACCCTGTTGGGTCACTTCCGGTCCCATGCCCATTGAGCCCAGTGGGATGGAATCAAGCAGCTTCAGCACCCACACAAAACCAACATGGAGCTCCTCACTCAAGGTGCTCAAAACTCCACAGCCAAAGACAAGTTCAGTGCCCAAGCCATTTCCCGCTGCCATGGAAACCAAGTGCTCTGGCAGCACATATGTCTGAAAGTGGATATGACACCTAGGGAAGGGAGTGTGGTGGTGAATGGCAACTGCCCGAAGCAGCAGCACAGCTCTTCCACTGCCAAAACAACTCCACCAGCCTCATGAACTTCACATACCATCAGCTGTCCTGGCAGCTATCTAGGAAACGCTGTTGGGTCACTTCCGGTCCCATGCCCATTGAGCCCAGTGGGATGGAATCAAGCAGCTTCAGCACCCACACAAAACGAACATGGAGCTCCTCACTCAAGGCGCTCAAAACTCCACAGCCAAAGACAAGTTCAGTGCCCAAGCTATTTCCCGCTGCCATGGAAACCAAGTGCTCTGGCAGCACATATTTCTGAAAGTGGATATGACACCTAGGGAAGGGAGTGTGCTGGTGAATGGCAACTGCCCGAAGCAGCAGCACCGCACTTCCAGTGCCAAAAAGAACTCCATTTACCTCATGAACTTCACATACCATCAGCTGTCCTGGCAGCTATCTAGGAAACCCTGTTGGGTCACTTCCGGTCCCATGCCCATTGAGCCCAGGGGGATGGAATCAAGCAGCTTGAGGACCCACACAAAACCAACATGGAGCTCCTCACTCAAGGCGCTCAAAACTCCACAGACAAAGACAAGTTCAGTGCCCAAACCATTTCCCGCTGCCATGGAAATCATGTGCACTGGCAGCACATATGTCTGAAAGTGGATATGACACCTAGGGAAGGGAGTGTGCTGGTGAATGGCAACTGCCCGAAGCAGCAGCAGAGCTCTTCCACAGCCAAAACAACTCCACCTGCCTCATGAACTTCACATACCATCAGCTGTCCTGGCAGCTATCTAGGAAACCCTGTTGGGTCACTTCCGGTCCCATGCCCATTGAGCCCAGTGGGATGGAATCAAGCAGCTTCAGCACCCACACAAAACGAACATGGAGCTCCTCACTCAAGGCACTCAAAACTACATGGCGATAGACAAGTTCAGTGCCCAAGCCATTTCCCGCTGCCATGGAAACCAAGTGCTCTGGCAGCACAAATGTCTGAAAGTGGATATGACACCTAGGGAAGGGAGTGTGCTGGTGAATGGCAACTGCCCGAAACAGCAGCACAGCTCTTCCAGTGCCAAAACAACTCCACCTGCCTCATGAACTTCACATACCATCAGCTGTCCTGGCAGCTATCTAGGAAACCCTGTTGGGTCACTTCCGGTCCCATGCCCATTGAGCCCAGGGGGATGGAATCAAGCAGCTTCAGCACCCACACAAAACGAACATGGAGCTCCTCACTCAAGGCGCTCAAAACTGCACGGCCAAAGACCAGTTCAGTGCCCAAGCCATTTCCCGCTGCCATGGAAACCAAGTGCTCTGGCAGCACATATGTCTGAAAGTGGATATGACACCTAGGGAAGGGAGTGTGCTGGTGAATGGCAACTGCCCGAAGCAGCAGCACAGCACTTGCAGTGATAAAACAACTCCACCTGCCTCATGAACTTCACATACCATCAGCTGTCCTGGCTGCTATCTAGGAAACCCTGTTGGGTCACTTCCGGTCCCATGCCCATTGAGCCCAGTGGGATGGAATCAAGCAGCTTGGGCACCCACACAAAACCAACATGGAGCTCCTCACTCAAGGCGCTCAAAACTCCACAGCCAAAGACAAGTTCAGTGCCCAAGCATTTCCCGCTGCCATGGAAACCAAGTGCTCTGGCAGCACAAATGTCTGAAAGTGGATATGACACCTAGGGAAGGGAGTGTGCTGGTGAATGGCAACTGCCCGAAGCAGCAGCACAGCTCTTCCACTGCCAAAACAACTCCACCTACCTCATGAACTTCACATACCATCAGCTGTCCTGGCAACTATCTAGGAAACCCTGTTGGGTCACTTCCGGTCCCATGCCCATTGAGCCCAGTGGGATGGAATCAAGCAGCTTCAGCACCCACACAAAACTAACATGGAGCTCCTCACTCAAGGCGCTCAAAACTCCACAGCCAAAGACAAGTTCAGTGCCCAAGCCATTTCCCGCTGCCATGGAAACCAAGTGCTCTGGCAGCACATATGTCTGAAAGTGGATATGACACCTAGGGAAGGGAGTGTGCTGGTGAATGGCAACTGCCCGAAGCAGCAGCACAGCTCTTCCAGTGCCAAAACAACTCCACCTGCCTCATGAACTTCACATACCATCAGCTGTCCTGGCAGCTATCTAGGAAACCCTGTTGGGTCCCTTCTGGTCCCATGCCCATTGAGCCCAGGGGGATGGAATCAAGCAGCTTCAGCACCCACACAAAACGAACATGGAGCTCCTCACTCAAGGCGCTCAAAACTGCACGGCCAAAGACAAGTTCAGTGCCCAAGCATTTCCCGCTGCCATGGAAACCAAGTGCTCTGGCAGCACATATGTCTGAAAGTGGATATGACACCAGGGAAGGGAGTGTGCTGGTGAATGGCAACTGCCCTAAGCAGCAGCACAGCTCTTCCACTGCCAAAACAACTCCACCTGCCTCATGAACTTCACATACCATCAGCTGTCCTGGCAGCTATCTAGGAAACCCTGTTGGGTCACTTCCGGTCCCATGCCCATTGAGCCCAGGGGGATGGAATCAAGCAGCTTCAGCACCCACACAAAACGAACATGGAGCTCGTCACTCAAGGCGCTCAAAACTACATGGCGATAGACAAGTTCAGTGCCCAAGCCATTTCCCGCTGCCATGGAAACCAAGTGCTCTGGCAGCACAAATGTCTGAAAGTGGATATGACACCTAGGGAAGGGAGTGTGCTGGTGAATGGCAACTGCCCGAAGCAGCAGCACAGCTCTTCCACTGCCAAAACAACTCCACCTGCCTCATGAACTTCACATACCATCAGCTGTCCTGGCAGCTATCTAGGAAACCCTGTTGGGTCACTTCCGGTCCCATGCCCATTGAGCCCAGGGGGATGGAATCAAGCAGCTTCAGCACCCACACAAAACGAACATGGAGCTCCTCACTCAAGGCGCTCAAAAGCCCACAGCCAAAGACAAGTTCAGTGCCCAAGCCATTTCCCGCTGCCATGGAAACCAAGTGCTCTGGCAGCACAAATGTCTGAAAGTGGATATGACACCTAGGGAAGGGAGTGTGCTGGTGAATGGCAACTGCCCGAAGCAGCAGCACAGCTCTTCCACTGCCAAAACAACTCCACCTGCCTCATGAACTTCACATACCATCAGCTGTCCTGGCTGCTATCTAGGAAACCCTGTTGGGTCACTTCCGGTCCCATGCCCATTGAGCCCAGTGGGATGGAATCAAGCAGCTTCAGCACCCACACAAAACCAACATGGAGCTCCTCACTCAAGGCGCTCAAAACTCCACAGCCAAAGACAAGTTCAGTGCCCAAGCATTTCCCGCTGCCATGGAAACCAAGTGCTCTGGCAGCACAAATGTCTGAAAGTGGATATGACACCTAGGGAAGGGAGTGTGCTGGTGAATGGCAACTGCCCGAAGCAGCAGCACAGCTCTTCCACTGCCAAAACAACTCCACCTGCATCATGAACTTCACATACCATCAGCTGTCCTGGCAACTATCTAGGAAACCCTGTTGGGTCACTTCCGGTCCCATGCCCATTGAGCCCAGTGGGATGGAATCAAGCAGCTTGAGCACCCACACAAAACGAACATGGAGCTCCTCACTCAAGGCGCTCAAAACTAAACAGCCAAAGACAAGTTCAGTGCCCAAGCCATTTCCCACTGCCATGGAAACCAAGTGCTCTGGCAGCACATATTTCTGAAAGTGGATATGACACCTAGGGAAGGGAGTGTGCTGGTGAATGGCAACTGCCCGAAGCAGCAGCACAGCTCTTCCACTGCCAAAAAAACTCCATTTACCTCATGAACTTCACATACCATCAGCTGTCCTGGCAGCTATCTAGGAAACCCTGTTGGGTCACTTCCGGTCCCATGCCCATTGAGCCCAGTGGGATGGAATCAAGCAGCTTCAGCACCCACACAAAACTAACATGGAGCTCCTCACTCAAGGCGCTCAAAACTCCACAGCCAAAGACAAGTTCAGTGCCCAAGCCATTTCCCGCTGCCATGGAAACCAAGTGCTCTGGCAGCACATATGTCTGAAAGTGGATATGACACCTAGGGAAGGGAGTGTGCTGGTGAATGGCAACTGCCCGAAGCAGCAGCACAGCTCTTCCAGTGCCAAAACAACTCCACCTGCCTCATGAACTTCACATACCATCAGCTGTCCTGGCAGCTATCTAGGAAACCCTGTTGGGTCCCTTCTGGTCCCATGCCCATTGAGCCCAGGGGGATGGAATCAAGCAGCTTCAGCACCCACACAAAACGAACATGGAGCTCCTCACTCAAGGCGCTCAAAACTGCACGGCCAAAGACAAGTTCAGTGCCCAAGCATTTCCCGCTGCCATGGAAACCAAGTGCTCTGGCAGCACATATGTCTGAAAGTGGATATGACACCAGGGAAGGGAGTGTGCTGGTGAATGGCAACTGCCCTAAGCAGCAGCACAGCTCTTCCACTGCCAAAACAACTCCACCTGCCTCATGAACTTCACATACCATCAGCTGTCCTGGCAGCTATCTAGGAAACCCTGTTGGGTCACTTCCGGTCCCATGCCCATTGAGCCCAGGGGGATGGAATCAAGCAGCTTCAGCACCCACACAAAACGAACATGGAGCTCGTCACTCAAGGCGCTCAAAACTACATGGCGATAGACAAGTTCAGTGCCCAAGCCATTTCCCGCTGCCATGGAAACCAAGTGCTCTGGCAGCACAAATGTCTGAAAGTGGATATGACACCTAGGGAAGGGAGTGTGCTGGTGAATGGCAACTGCCCGAAGCAGCAGCACAGCTCTTCCACTGCCAAAACAACTCCACCTGCCTCATGAACTTCACATACCATCAGCTGTCCTGGCAGCTATCTAGGAAACCCTGTTGGGTCACTTCCGGTCCCATGCCCATTGAGCCCAGGGGGATGGAATCAAGCAGCTTCAGCACCCACACAAAACGAACATGGAGCTCCTCACTCAAGGCGCTCAAAAGCCCACAGCCAAAGACAAGTTCAGTGCCCAAGCCATTTCCCGCTGCCATGGAAACCAAGTGCTCTGGCAGCACAAATGTCTGAAAGTGGATATGACACCTAGGGAAGGGAGTGTGCTGGTGAATGGCAACTGCCCGAAGCAGCAGCACAGCTCTTCCACTGCCAAAACAACTCCACCTGCCTCATGAACTTCACATACCATCAGCTGTCCTGGCTGCTATCTAGGAAACCCTGTTGGGTCACTTCCGGTCCCATGCCCATTGAGCCCAGTGGGATGGAATCAAGCAGCTTCAGCACCCACACAAAACCAACATGGAGCTCCTCACTCAAGGCGCTCAAAACTCCACAGCCAAAGACAAGTTCAGTGCCCAAGCATTTCCCGCTGCCATGGAAACCAAGTGCTCTGGCAGCACAAATGTCTGAAAGTGGATATGACACCTAGGGAAGGGAGTGTGCTGGTGAATGGCAACTGCCCGAAGCAGCAGCACAGCTCTTCCACTGCCAAAACAACTCCACCTGCATCATGAACTTCACATACCATCAGCTGTCCTGGCAACTATCTAGGAAACCCTGTTGGGTCACTTCCGGTCCCATGCCCATTGAGCCCAGTGGGATGGAATCAAGCAGCTTGAGCACCCACACAAAACGAACATGGAGCTCCTCACTCAAGGCGCTCAAAACTAAACAGCCAAAGACAAGTTCAGTGCCCAAGCCATTTCCCACTGCCATGGAAACCAAGTGCTCTGGCAGCACATATTTCTGAAAGTGGATATGACACCTAGGGAAGGGAGTGTGCTGGTGAATGGCAACTGCCCGAAGCAGCAGCACAGCTCTTCCACTGCCAAAAAAACTCCATTTACCTCATGAACTTCACATACCATCAGCTGTCCTGGCAGCTATCTAGGAAACCCTGTTGGGTCACTTCCGGTCCCATGCCCATTGAGCCCAGTGGGATGGAATCAAGCAGCTTCAGCACCCACACAAAACCAACATGGAGCTCCTCACTCAAGGCGCTCAAATCTCCACAGCCAAAGACAAGTTCAGTGCCCAAGCCATTTCCCGCTGCCATGGAACCAAGTGCTCTGGCAGCACATATGTCTGAAAGTGGATATGATACCAGGGAAGGGAGTGTGGTGGTGAATGGCAACTGCCCGAAGCAGCAGCACAGCTCTTCCACTGCCAAAACAACTCCACCTGCCTCATGAACTTCACATACCATCAGCTGTCCTGGCAGCTATCTAGGAAACCCTGTTGGGTCACTTCCGGTCCCATGCCCATTGAGCCCAGTGGGATGGAATCAAGCAGCTTCAGCACCCACACAAAACCAACATGGAGCTCCTCACTCAAGGTGCTCAAAACTACATGGCCAAAGACAAGTTCAGTGCCCAAGCCATTTCCCGCTGCCATGGAAACCAAGTGCTCTGGCAGCACATATGTCTGAAAGTGGATATGACACCTAGGGAAGGGAGTGTGCTGGTGAATGGCAACTGCCCGAAGCAGCAGCACAGCTCTTCCAGTGCCAAAACAACTCCACCTACCTCATGAACTTCACATACCATCAGCTGTCCTGGCAGCTATCTAGGAAACCCTGTTGGGTCACTTCCGGTCCCATGCCCATTGAGCCCAGTGGGATGGAATCAAGCAGCTTCAGCACCCACACAAAACCAACATGGAGCTCCTCACTTAAGGCGCTCAAAACTACATGGCGAAAGACAAGTTCAGTGCCCAAGCCATTTCCCGCTGCCATGGAAACCAAGTGCTCTGGCAGCACAAATGTCTGAAAGTGGATATGACACCTAGGGAAGGGAGTGTGGTGGTGAATGGCAACTGCCCGAAGCAGCAGCACAGCTCTTCCACTGCCAAAACAACTCCACCTGCCTCATGAACTTCACATACCATCAGCTGTCCTGGCAGCTATCTAGGAAACCCTGTTGGGTCACTTCCGGTCCCATGCCCATTGAGCCCAGGGGGATGGAATCAAGCAGCTTCAGCACCCACACAAAACGAACATGGAGCTCCTCACTCAAGGCGCTCAAAACTACGTAGCCAAAGACAAGTTCAGTGCCCAAGCCATTTCCCGCTGCCATGGAAACCAAGTGCTCTGGCAGCACATATTTCTGAGAGTGGATATGACATCTAGGGAAGGGAGTGTGCTGCTGAATGGCAACTGCCCGAAGCAGCAGAACAGCACTTCCAGTGATAAAACAACTCCACCTACCTCATGAACTTCACATACCATCAGCTGTCCTGGCAGCTATCTAGGAAACATTGTTGGGTCACTTCCGGTCCCATGCCCATTGTGCCCAGTGGGATGGAGTCAAGCAGCTTCAGCACCCACACAAAACTAACATGGAGCTCCTCACTCAACGCGCTCAAAACTCCACAGCCAAAGACAAGTTCAGTGCCCAAGCATTTCCCGCTGCCATGGAAACCAAGTGCTCTGGCAGCACATATGTCTGAAAGTGGATATGACACCTAGGGAAGGGAGTGTGCTGGTGAATGGCAACTGCCCGAAGCAGCAGCACAGCTCTTCCACTGCCAAAACAACTCCACCTACCTCATGAACTTCACATACCATCAGCTGTCCTGGCAGCTATCTAGGAAACCCTGTTGGGTCACTTCCGGTCCCATGCCCATTGAGCCCAGTGGGATGGAATCAAGCAGCTTGAGCACCCACACAAAACGAACATGGAGCTCCTCACTCAAGGCGCTCAAAACTGCACAGCCAAAGACAAGTTCAGTGCCCAAGCCATTTCCCGCTGCCATGGAAACCAAGTGCTCTGGCAGCACATATTTCTGAAAGTGGATATGACACCTAGGGAAGGGAGTGTGCTGGTGAATGGCAACTGCCCGAAGCAGCAGCACAGCTCTTCCACTGCCAAAGCAACTCCACCTGCCTCATGAACTTCACATGCCATCATTTGTCCTGGCAGCTATCTAGGAAACCCTGTTGGCTCACTTCCGGTCCCATGCCCATTGAGCACAGTGGGATGGAATCAAGCAGCTTGAGGACCCACACAAAACGAACATGGAGCTCCTCACTCAAGGCGCTCAAAACTACATGGCGATAGACAAGTTCAGTGCCCAAGCCATTTCCCGCTGCCATGGAAACCAAGTGCTCTGGCAGCACATATGTCTGAAAGTGGATATGACACCTAGGGAAGGGAGTGTGCGTGTGAATGGCAACTGCCCGAAGCAGCAGCACAGCTCTTCCACTGCCAAAACAACTCCACCTGCCTCATGAACTTCACATACCATCAGCTGTCCTGGCAGCTATCTAGGAAACCCTGTTGCGTCACTTCCGGTCCCATGCCCATTGAGCCCAGTGGGATGGAATCAAGCAGCTTCAGCACCCACACAAAACCAACATGGAGCTCCTCACTCAAGGCGCTCAAAACTACATGGTCAAAGACAAGTTCAGTGCCCAAGCCATTTCCCGCTGCCATGGAAACCAAGTGCTCTGGCAGCACATATGTCTGAAAGTGGATATGACATCTAGGAAAGGGAGTGTGCTGGTGAATGGCAACTGCCCGAAGCAGCAGCACAGCTCTTCCACTGCCAAAACAACTCCACCTGCCTCATGAACTTCACATACCATCAGCTGTCTTGGCAGCTACCTAGGAAACCCTGTTGGGTCACTTCCGGTCCCATGCCCATTGAGCCCAGGGGGATGGAATCAAGCAGCTTCAGCACCCACACAAAACTAACATGGAGCTCCTCACTCAAGGCGCTCAAAACTCCACAGCCAAAGACAAGTTCAGTGCCCAAGCCATTTCCCGCTGCCATGGAAACCAAGTGCTCTGGCAGCACATATGTCTGAAAGTGGATATGACACCTAGGGAAAGCAGTGTGGTGGTGAATGGCAACTGCCCGAAGCAGCAGCACAGCTCTTCCAGTGCCAAAACAACTCCACCTGCCTCATGAACTTCACATACCATCAGCTGTCCTGGCAGCTATCTAGGAAACCCTGTTGGGTCACTTCTGGTCCCATGCCCATTGAGCCCAGGGGGATGGAATCAAGCAGCTTCAGCACCCACACAAAACGAACATGGAGCTCCTCACTCAAGGCGCTCAAAACTGCACGGCCAAAGACAAGTTCAGTGCCCAAGCATTTCCCGCTGCCATGGAAACCAAGTGCTCTGGCAGCACATATGTCTGAAAGTGGATATGACACCAGGGAAGGGAGTGTGCTGGTGAATGGCAACTGCCCGAAGCAGCAGCACAGCTCTTCCAGTGCCAAAACAACTCCACCTGCCTCATGAACTTCACATACCATCAGCTGTCCTGGCAGCTATCTAGGAAACCCTGTTGGGTCACTTCCGGTCCCATGCCCATTGAGCAAAGTGGGATGGAATCAAGCAGCTTCAGCACCCACACAAAACGAACATGGAGCTCCTCACTCAAGGCGCTCAAAACTACATGGCGATAGACAAGTTCAGTGCCCAAGCCATTTCCCGCTGCCATGGAAACCAAGTGCTCTGGCAGCACATATGTCTGAAAGTGGATATGACACCTAGGGAAGGGAGTGTGGTGGTGAATGGCAACTGCCCGAAGCAGCAGCACAGCTCTTCCACTGCCAAAACAACTCCACCTGCCTCATGAACTTCACATACCATCAGCTGTCCTGGAAGCTATCTAGGAAACCCTGTTGGGTCACTTCCGGTCCCATGCCCATTGAGCACAGGGGGATGGAATCAAGCAGCTTCAGCACCCACACAAAACGAACATGGAGCTCCTCACTCAAGGCGCTCAAAACTACGTAGCCAAAGACAAGTTCAGTGCCCAAGCCATTTCCCGCTGCCATGGAAACCAAGTGCTCTGGCAGCACATATTTCTGAAAGTGGATATGACATCTAGGGAAGGGAGTGTGCTGCTGAATGGCAACTGCCCGAAGCAGCAGAACAGCACTTCCAGTGATAAAACAACTCCACCTACCTCATGAACTTCACATACCATCAGCTGTCCTGGCAGCTATCTAGGAAACCCTGTTGGGTCACTTCCGGTCCCATGCCCATTGATCCCAGTGGGATGGAATCAAGCAGCTTCAGCACCCACACAAAACTAACATGGAGCTCCTCACTCAACGCGCTCAAAACTCCACAGCCAAAGACAAGTTCAGTGCCCAAGCATTTCCCGCTGCCATGGAAACCAAGTGCTCTGGCAGCACATATGTCTGAAAGTGGATATGACACCTAGGGAAGGGAGTGTGCTGGTGAATGGCAACTGCCCGAAGCAGCAGCACAGCTCTTCCACTGCCAAAACAACTCCACCTACCTCATGAACTTCACATACCATCAGCTGTCCTGGCAGCTATCTAGGAAAAGCTGTTGGCTCACTTCCGGTCCCATGCCCATTGAGCCCAGTGGGATGGAATCAAGCAGCTTCAGCACTCACACAAAACCAACATGGAGCTCCTCACTCAAGGCGCTCAAAACTCCACAGCCAAAGACAAGTTCAGTGCCCAAGCCATTTCCCGCTGCCATGGAAACCAAGTGCTCTGGCAGCACATATTTCTGAAAGTGGATATGACACCTAGGGAAGGGAGTGTGCTGGTGAATGGCAACTGCCCGAAGCAGCAGCACAGCTCTTCCACTGCCAAAGCAACTCCACCTGCCTCATGAACTTCACATGCCATCATTTGTCCTGGCAGCTATCTAGGAAACCCTGTTGGCTCACTTCCGGTCCCATGCCCATTGAGCACAGTGGGATGGAATCAAGCAGCTTCAGCACCCACACAAAACGAACATGGAGCTCGTCACTCAAGGCGCTCAAAACTACATGGCGATAGACAAGTTCAGTGCCCAAGCCATTTCCCGCTGCCATGGAAACCAAGTGCTCTGGCAGCACATATGTCTGAAAGTGGATATGACACCTAGGGAAGGGAGTGTGCTGGTGAATGGCAACTGCCCGAAGCAGCAGCACAGCTCTTCCACTGCCAAAACAACTCCACCTGCCTCATGAACTTCACATGCCATCAGCTGTCCTGGCAGCTATCTAGGAAACCCTGTTGGGTCACTTCCGGTCCCATGCCCATTGATCCCAGTGGGATGGAATCAAGCAGCTTCAGCACCCACACAAAACGAACATGGAGCTCCTCACTCAAGGCGCTCAAAACTCCACGGCCAAAGACAAGTTCAGTGCCCAAGCCATTTCCCGCTGCCATGGAAACCAAGTGCTCTGGCAGCACATATGTCTGAAAGTGGATATGACACCTAGGGAAGGGAGTGTGCTGGTGAATGGCAACTGCCCAAAGCAGCAGCACAGCTCTTCCACTGCCAAAACAACTCCACCTGCCTCATGAACTTCACATACCATCAGCTGTCCTGGCAGCTATCTAGGAAACGCTGTTGGGTCACTTCCGGTCCCATGCCCATTGAGGCCAGTGGGATGGAATCAAGCAGCTTCAGCACCCGCACAAAACCAACATGGAGCTCCTCACTCAAGGCGCCCAAAACTCCACGGCCAAAGACAAGTTCAGTGCCGAAGCCATTTCCCGCTGCCATGGAAACCAAGAGCTCTGGCAGCACATATGTCTGAAAGTGGATATGACACCTAGGGAAGGGAGTGTGCTAGTGAATGGCAACTGCCCGAATCAGCAGCACAGCTCTTCCAGTGCCAAAACAACTCCATCTGCCTCATGAACTTCACATACCATCAGCTGTCCTGGCAGCTATCTAGGAAACCCTGTTGGCTCACTTCCGGTCCCATGCCCATTGAGCCCAGGAGGATGGAATCAAGCAGCTTCAGCACCCACACAAAACGAACATGGAGCTCCTCACTCAAGGCGCCCAAAACTCCACAGCCAAAGACAAGTTCAGTGCCCAAGCCATTTCCCGCTGCCAATGAAACCAAGTGCTCTGGCAGCACAAATGTCTGAAAGTATATATGACACCTAGGGAAGGGAGTGTGCTGGTGAATGGCAACTGCCCGAAGCAGCAGCACAGCTCTTCCACTGCCAATACAACTCCACCTGCCTCATGAACTTCACATACCATCAGCTGTCCTGGCAGCTATCTAGGAAACCCTGTTGGGTCACTTCCGGTCCCATGCCCATTGAGCCCAGTGGGATGGAATCAAGCAGCTTGAGCACCCACACAAAACGAACATGGAGCTCCTCACTCAAGGCGCTCAAAACTAAACAGCCAAAGACAAGTTCAGTGCCCAAGCCATTTCCCGCTGCCATGGAAACCAAGTGCTCTGGCAGCACATATGTCTGAAAGTGGATATGAAACCTAGGGAAGGGATTGTGGTGGTAAATGGCAACTGCCCGAAGCAGCAGCACAGCTCTTCCACTGCCAAAACAACTCCACCAGCCTCATGAACTTCACATACCATCAGCTGTCCTGGCAGCTATCTAGGAAACCCTGTTGGCTCACTTCCGGTCCCATGCCCATTGAGCCCAGTGGGATGGAATCAAGCAGCTTCAGCACCCACACAAAACGAACATAGGCTCCTCACTCAAGGCGTTCAAAACTCCACGGCCAAAGACAAGTTCAGTGCCCAAGCCATTTCCCGCTGCCATGGAAACCAAGTGCTCTGGCAGCACATATGTCTGAAAGTGGATATGACACCTAGGGAAGGGAGTGTGCTGGTGAATGGCAACTGCCCAAAGCAGCAGCACAGCTCTTCCACTGCCAAAACAACTCCACCTGCCTCATGAACTTCACATACCATCAGCTGTCCTGGCAGCTATCTAGGAAACGCTGTTGGGTCACTTCCGGTCCCATGCCCATTGAGGCCAGTGGGATGGAATCAAGCAGCTTCAGCACCCGCACAAAACCAACATGGAGCTCCTCACTCAAGGCGCCCAAAACTCCACGGCCAAAGACAAGTTCAGTGCCGAAGCCATTTCCCGCTGCCATGGAAACCAAGAGCTCTGGCAGCACATATGTCTGAAAGTGGATATGACACCTAGGGAAGGGAGTGTGCTAGTGAATGGCAACTGCCCGAAGCAGCAGCACAGCTCTTCCAGTGCCAAAACAACTCCATCTGCCTCATGAACTTCACATACCATCAGCTGTCCTGGCAGCTATCTAGGAAACCCTGTTGGCTCACTTCCGGTCCCATGCCCATTGAGCCCAGGAGGATGGAATCAAGCAGCTTCAGCACCCACACAAAACGAACATGGAGCTCCTCACTCAAGGCGCCCAAAACTCCACAGCCAAAGACAAGTTCAGTGCCCAAGCCATTTCCCGCTGCCAATGAAACCAAGTGCTCTGGCAGCACAAATGTCTGAAAGTATATATGACACCTAGGGAAGGGAGTGTGCTGGTGAATGGCAACTGCCCGAAGCAGCAGCACAGCTCTTCCACTGCCAATACAACTCCACCTGCCTCATGAACTTCACATACCATCAGCTGTCCTGGCAGCTATCTAGGAAACCCTGTTGGGTCACTTCCGGTCCCATGCCCATTGAGCCCAGTGGGATGGAATCAAGCATCTTCAGCACCCACACAAAACGAACATGGAGCTCCTCACTCAAGGCGCTCAAAACTCCACGGCCAAAGACAAGTTCAGTGCCCAAGCCATTTCCCGCTGCCATGGAAACCAAGTGCTCTGGCAGCACATATGTCTGAAAGTGGATATGAAACCTAGGGAAGGGATTGTGGTGGTAAATGGCAACTGCCCGAAGCAGCAGCACAGCTCTTCCACTGCCAAAACAACTCCACCAGCCTCATGAACTTCACATACCATCAGCTGTCCTGGCAGCTATCTAGGAAACCCTGTTGGCTCACTTCCGGTCCCATGCCCATTGAGCCCAGGGGGATGGAATCAAGCAGCTTCAGCACCCACACAAAACGAACATGGAGCTCCTCACTCAAGGGGCTCGAAACTTCATGGCCAAAGACAAGTTCAGTGCCCAAGCCATTTCCCGCTGCCACGAAAACCAAGTGCTCTGGCAGCACATATGTCTGAAAGTGGATATGACACCTAGCGAAGGGAGTGTGCTGGTGAATGGCAACTGCCCAAAGCAGCAGCACAGCTCTTCCACTGCCAATACAACTCCACCTGCCTCATGAACTTCACATACCATCAGCTGTCCTGGCAGCTATCTAGGAATCCCTGTTGGGTCACTTCCGGTCCCATGCCCATTGAGCCCAGTGGAATCAAGCAGCTTCAGCACCAACACAAATCTAACATGGAGCTCCTCACTCAAGGCGCTCAAAACTTCACGGCCAAAGACAAGTTCAGTGCCCAAGCCATTTTCTGCTACCATGGAAACCAAGTGCTCTGGCAGCACATATGTCTGAAAGTGGATATGACACCTAGGGAAGGGAGTGTGCTGGTGAATGGCAACTGCCCAAAGCAGCAGCACAGCTCTTCCACTGCCAAAACAACTCCACCTGCCTCATGAACTTCACATACCATCAGCTGTCCTGGCAGCTATCTAGGAAACGCTGTTGGGTCACTTCCGGTCCCATGCCCATTGAGGCCAGTGGGATGGAATCAAGCAGCTTCAGCACCCGCACAAAACCAACATGGAGCTCCTCACTCAAGGCGCCCAAAACTCCACGGCCAAAGACAAGTTCAGTGCCGAAGCCATTTCCCGCTGCCATGGAAACCAAGAGCTCTGGCAGCACATATGTCTGAAAGTGGATATGACACCTAGGGAAGGGAGTGTGCTAGTGAATGGCAACTGCCCGAAGCAGCAGCACAGCTCTTCCAGTGCCAAAACAACTCCATCTGCCTCATGAACTTCACATACCATCAGCTGTCCTGGCAGCTATCTAGGAAACCCTGTTGGCTCACTTCCGGTCCCATGCCCATTGAGCCCAGGAGGATGGAATCAAGCAGCTTCAGCACCCACACAAAACGAACATGGAGCTCCTCACTCAAGGCGCCCAAAACTCCACAGCCAAAGACAAGTTCAGTGCCCAAGCCATTTCCCGCTGCCAATGAAACCAAGTGCTCTGGCAGCACAAATGTCTGAAAGTATATATGACACCTAGGGAAGGGAGTGTGCTGGTGAATGGCAACTGCCCGAAGCAGCAGCACAGCTCTTCCACTGCCAATACAACTCCACCTGCCTCATGAACTTCACATACCATCAGCTGTCCTGGCAGCTATCTAGGAAACCCTGTTGGGTCACTTCCGGTCCCATGCCCATTGAGCCCAGTGGGATGGAATCAAGCAGCTTGAGCACCCACACAAAACGAACATGGAGCTCCTCACTCAAGGCGCTCAAAACTAAACAGCCAAAGACAAGTTCAGTGCCCAAGCCATTTCCCGCTGCCATGGAAACCAAGTGCTCTGGCAGCACATATGTCTGAAAGTGGATATGAAACCTAGGGAAGTGAGTGTGGTGGTAAATGGCAACTGCCCGAAGCAGCAGCACAGCTCTTCCACTGCCAAAACAACTCCACCAGCCTCATGAACTTCACATACCATCAGCTGTCCTGGCAGCTATCTAGGAAACCCTGTTGGCTCACTTCCGGTCCCATGCCCATTGAGCCCAGTGGGATGGAATCAAGCAGCTTCAGCACCCACACAAAACGAACATGGAGCTCCTCACTCAAGGCGCTCAAAACTCCACGGCCAAAGACAAGTTCAGTGCCCAAGCCATTTCCCGCTGCCATGGAAACCAAGTGCTCTGGCAGCACATATGTCTGAAAGTGGATATGACACCTAGGGAAGGGAGTGTGCTGGTGAATGGCAACTGCCCAAAGCAGCAGCACAGCTCTTCCACTGCCAAAACAACTCCACCTGCCTCATGAACTTCACATACCATCAGCTGTCCTGGCAGCTATCTAGGAAACGCTGTTGGGTCACTTCCGGTCCCATGCCCATTGAGGCCAGTGGGATGGAATCAAGCAGCTTCAGCACCCGCACAAAACCAACATGGAGCTCCTCACTCAAGGCGCCCAAAACTCCACGGCCAAAGACAAGTTCAGTGCCGAAGCCATTTCCCGCTGCCATGGAAACCAAGAGCTCTGGCAGCACATATGTCTGAAAGTGGATATGACACCTAGGGAAGGGAGTGTGCTAGTGAATGGCAACTGCCCGAAGCAGCAGCACAGCTCTTCCAGTGCCAAAACAACTCCATCTGCCTCATGAACTTCACATACCATCAGCTGTCCTGGCAGCTATCTAGGAAACCCTGTTGGCTCACTTCCGGTCCCATGCCCATTGAGCCCAGGAGGATGGAATCAAGCAGCTTCAGCACCCACACAAAACGAACATGGAGCTCCTCACTCAAGGCGCCCAAAACTCCACAGCCAAAGACAAGTTCAGTGCCCAAGCCATTTCCCGCTGCCAATGAAACCAAGTGCTCTGGCAGCACAAATGTCTGAAAGTATATATGACACCTAGGGAAGGGAGTGTGGTGGTGAATGGCAACTGCCCGAAGCAGCAGCACAGCTCTTCCACTGCCAATACAACTCCACCTGCCTCATGAACTTCACATACCATCAGCTGTCCTGGCAGCTATCTAGGAAACCCTGTTGGGTCACTTCCGGTCCCATGCCCATTGAGCCCAGTGGGATGGAATCAAGCATCTTCAGCACCCACACAAAACGAACATGGAGCTCCTCACTCAAGGCGCTCAAAACTCCACGGCCAAAGACAAGTTCAGTGCCCAAGCCATTTCCCGCTGCCATGGAAACCAAGTGCTCTGGCAGCACATATGTCTGAAAGTGGATATGAAACCTAGGGAAGGGATTGTGGTGGTAAATGGCAACTGCCCGAAGCAGCAGCACAGCTCTTCCACTGCCAAAACAACTCCACCAGCCTCATGAACTTCACATACCATCAGCTGTCCTGGCAGCTATCTAGGAAACCCTGTTGGCTCACTTCCGGTCCCATGCCCATTGAGCCCAGGGGGATGGAATCAAGCAGCTTCAGCACCCACACAAAACGAACATGGAGCTCCTCACTCAAGGGGCTCGAAACTTCATGGCCAAAGACAAGTTCAGTGCCCAAGCCATTTCCCGCTGCCACGAAAACCAAGTGCTCTGGCAGCACATATGTCTGAAAGTGGATATGACACCTAGCGAAGGGAGTGTGCTGGTGAATGGCAACTGCCCAAAGCAGCAGCACAGCTCTTCCACTGCCAATACAACTCCACCTGCCTCATGAACTTCACATACCATCAGCTGTCCTGGCAGCTATCTAGGAATCCCTGTTGGGTCACTTCCGGTCCCATGCCCATTGAGATCAGGGGGATGGAATCAAGCAGCTCCAGCACCCACACAAATCTAACATGGAGCTCCTCACTCAAGGCGCTCAAAACTTCACGGCCAAAGACAAGTTCAGTGCCCAAGCCATTTCCCGCTGCCATGGAAACTAAGAACTCTGGCAGCACATATGTCTGAAAGTGGATATGACACCTAGGGAAGGGAGTGTGCTGGTGAATGGCAACTGCCCGAAGCAGCAGCACAGCTCTTCCACTGCCTAAACAACTCCACCTGCCTCATGAACTTCACATACAATCAGCTGTCCTGGCAGCTATCTAGGAATCCCTGTTGGGTCACTTCCGGTCCCATGCCCATTGAGCCCAGGGGGATGGAATCAAGCAGCTTCAGCACCCACACAAAACGAACATGGAGCTCCTCACTCAAGGCGCTCAAAACTTCACGGTCAAAGACAAGTTAAGTGCCCAAGCCATTTCCCACTGCCATGGAAACTAAGAACTCTGGCAGCACATATGTCTGAAGTGTATATGACACCTAGGGAAGGGAGTCTGGTGGTGAATGGCAACTGCCCGAAGCTGCAGCACAGCTCTTCCACTGCCAAAACAACTCCACCAGCCTCATGAACTTCACATACCATCAGCTGTCCTGGCAGCTATCTAGGAAACCCTGTTGGCTCACTTCCGGTCCCATGCCCATTGAGCCCAGGGGGATGGAATCAAGCAGCTTCAGCACCCACACAAAACGAACATGGAGCTCCTCACTCAAGGCGCTCAAAACTGCACAGCCAAAGACAAGTTCAGTGCCCAAGCCATTTCCCGCTGCCATGGAAACCAAGTGCTCTGGCAGCACATATGTCTGAAAGTGGATATGACACCTAGTTAATGGAGTGTGGTGGTGAATGGCAACTGCCCGAAGCAGCAGCACAGCTCTTCCAGTGCCAAAACAACTCCACCTGCCTCATGAACTTCACATGCCATCAGCTGTCCTGGCAGCAATCTAGGAAACCCTGTTGGGTCACTTCTGGTCCCATGCCCATTGAGCCCAGGGGGATGGAATCAAGCAGCTTCAGCACCCACACAAAACGAACATGGAGCTCCTCACTCAAGGCGCTCAAAACTCCACGGCCAAAGACAAGTTCAGTACCCAAGCCATTTCCCGCTGCCAAGGAAACCAAGTGCTCTGGCAGCACATATGTCTGAAAGTGGATATGACACCTAGGGAAGGGAGTGTGCTGGTAAATGGCAACTGCCCGAAGCAGCAGCACAGCTCTTCCACTGCCAAAACAACTCCACCTGCCTCATGAACTTCACATACCATCAGCTGTCCTGGCAGCTATCTAGGAAACCCTGTTGGGTCACTTCCGGTCCCATGCCCATTGAGCCCAGGGGGATGGAATCAAGCAGCTTCAGCACCCACACAAAACGAACATGGAGCTCCTCACTCAAGGCGCTCAAAACTACATGGCGCTAGACAAGTTCAGTGCCCAAGCCATTTCCCGCTGCCATGGAAACCAAGTGCTCTGGCAGCACATAAGTCTGAAAGTGGATATGACACCTAGGGAAGGGAGTGTGCTGGTGAATGGCAACTGCCCGAAGCAGCAGCACAGCTCTTCCACTGCCAAAACAACTCCACCTGCCTCATGAACTTCACATACCATCAGCTGTCCTGGCAGCTATCTAAGAAACGCTGTTGGCTCACTTCTGGTCCCATGCCCATGGAGCCCAGTGGGATGGAATCAAGCAGCTTCGACACCCACACAAAACCAACATGGAGCTCCTCACTCAAGGCGCTCAAAACTCCACGGCCAAAGACAAGTTCAGTGCCCAAGCCATTTCCCGCTGCCATGGAAACCAAGTGCTCTGGCTGCACATATGTCTGAACGTGGATATGACACCTAGGGAAAGCAGTGTGGTGGTGAATGGCAACTGCCCGAAGCAGCAGCACAGCTCTTCCACTGCCAAAACAACTCCACCTGCCTCATGAACTTCACATACCATCAGCTGTCCTGGCAGCTATCTAGGAAACCCTGTTGGGTCACTTCCGGTCCCATGCCCATTGAGCCCAGTGGGATGGAATCAAGCAGCTTCAGCATCCACACAAAACGAACATGGAGCTCCTCACTCAAGGCGCTCAAAGCTTCACAGCCCAGGAAAAGTTCAGTGCCCAAGCCATTTCCCGCTGCCATGGAAACCAAGTGCTCTGGCAGCACATATGTCTGAAAGTGGATATGACACCTAGGGAAGTGAGTGTGGTGGTGAATGGCAACTGCCCGAAGCAGCAGCACAGCTCCTCCAGTGCCAAAACAACTCCATCTGCCTCATGAACTTCACATACCATCAGCTGTCCTGGCAGCTATCTAGGAAACCCTGTTGGGTCACTTCCGGTCCCATGCCCATTGAGCCCAGGGGGATGGAATCAAGCAGCTTGAGCACCCACACAAAACCAACATGGAGCTCCTCACTCAAGGCGCTCAAATCTGCACAGCCAAAGACAAGTTCAGTGCCCAAACCATTTCCCGCTGCCATGGAAACCAAGTGCTCTGGCAGCACATATTTCTGAAAGTGGATATGACACCTAGGGAAGGGAGTGTGCTGGTGAATGGCAACTGCCCGAAGCAGCAGCACAGCTCTTCCACTGCCAAAACAACTCCCTCTGCCACATGAAGTTCATATACAATCAGCTGTCCTGGCAGCTATCTAGGAAACCCTGTTGGGTCACTTCCGATCCCATGCCCATTGAGCCCAGGGGCATGGAATCAAGCAGCTTCAGCACCCACACAAAACGAACATGGAGCTCCTCACTCAAGGCGCTCAAAACTTCACGGCCAAAGACAAGTTCAGTGCCCAAGCCATTTCCCACTGCCATGGAAACTAAGAACTCTGGCAGCACATATGTCTGAAGTGTATATGACACCTAGGGAAGGGAGTCTGGTGTTGAATGGCAACTGCCCGAAGCAGCAGCACAGCTCTTCCACTGCCAAAACAACTCCACCTGCCTCATGAACTTCACATACCATCAGCTGTCCTGGCAGCTATCTAGGAATCCCTGTTGGGTCACTTCCGGTCCCATGCCCATTGAGCCCAGTTGGATGGAATCAAGCAGCTTCAGCACCCACACAAAACGAACATGGAGCTCCTCACTCAAGGCGCTCAAAACCTCACGGCCAAAGACAAGTTCAGTGCCCAAGCCATTTCCCGCTGCCATGGAAACCAAGTGCTCTGGCAGCACATATGTCTGAAAGTGGATATGACACCTAGGGAATGGAGTGTGCTGGTGAATGGCAACTGCCCGAAGCAGCAGCACAGCTCCTCCAGTGCCAAAACAACTCCACCTGCCTCATGAACTTCACATACCATCAGCTGTCCTGGCAGCTATCTAGGAAACCCTGTTGGATCACTTCCGGTCCCATGCCCATTGAGCCCAGGGGGATGGAATCAAGCAGCTTCAGCACCCACACAAAACGAACATGGAGCTCCTCACTCAAGGCGCTCAAAACTACATGGCGATAGACAAGTTCAGTGCCCAAGCCATTTCCCGCTGCCATGGAAACCAAGTGCTCTGGCAGCACATATGTCTGAAAGTGGATATGACACCTAGGGAAGGGAGTGTGCTGGTGAATGGCAACAGCCCGAAGCAGCAGCACAGCTCTTCCACTGCCAAAACAACTCCACCTGCCTCATGAACTTCACATACCATCAGCTGTCCTGGCAGCTATCTAGGAAAAGCTGTTGGCTCACTTCCGGTCCCATGCCCATTGAGCCCAGTGGGATGGAATCAAGCAGCTTCGGCACCCACACAAAACCAACATGGAGCTCCTCACTCAAGGCGCTCAAAACTCCACTGCCAAAGACAAGCTCAGTGCCCAAACCATTTCCCGCTGCCATGGAAACCAAGTGCTCTGGCTGCACATATGTCTGAACGTGGATATGACACCTGGGGAAAGCAGTGTGGTGGTGAATGGCAACTGCCCGAAGCAGCAGCACAGCTCTTCCACTGCCAAAACAACTCCACCTGCCTCATGAACTTCACATACCATCAGCTGTCCTGGCAGCTATCTAGGAAACCCTGTTGGGTCACTTCCGGTCCCATGCCCATTGAGCCCAGGGGAATGGAATCAAGCAGCTTGAGCACCCACACAAAACCAACATGGAGCTCCTCACTCAAGGCGCTCAAATCTGCACAGCCAAAGACAAGTTCAGTGCCCAAACCATTTCCCGCTGCCATGGAAACCAAGTGCTCTGGCAGCACATATGTCTGAAAGTGGATATGACACCTAGGGAAGGGAGTGTGCTGGTGAATGGCAACTGCCCGAAGCAGCAGCACAGCTCTTCCACTGCCAAAACAACTCCCTCTGCCACATGAACTTCACATACAATCAGCTGTCCTGGCAGCTATCTAGGAATCCCTGTTGGGTCACTTCCGGTCCCATGCCCATTGAGCCCAGGGGGATGGAATCAAGCAGCTTCAGCACCCACACAAAACGAACATGGAGCTCCTCACTCAAGGCGCTCAAAACTCCACGGCCAAAGACAAGTTCAGTACCCAAGCCATTTCCCGCTGCCATGGAAACCAAGTGCCTGGCAGCACATATGTCTGAAAGTGGATATGACACCTAGGGAAGGGAGTGTGCTGGTAAATGGCAACTGCCCGAAGCAGCAGCACAGCTCTTCCAGTGCCAAAACAACTCCACCTGCCTCATGAACTTCACATACCATCAGCTGTCCTGGCTGCTATCTAGGAAACCCTGTTGGGTCACTTCCGGTCCCATGCCCATTGAGCCCAGTGGGATGGAATCAAGCAGCTTCAGCACCCACACAAAACGAACATGGAGCTCCTCACTCAAGGCGCTCAAAACTGCATGCCCAAGACAAGATCATTGCCCAAGCCATTTCCCGCTGCCATGGAAACCAAGTGCTCTGGCAGCACATATGTCTGAAAGTGGATATGACACCTAGGGAAGGGAGTGTGCTGGTGAATGGCAACTGCCCGAAGCAGCAGCACAGCTCTTCCAGTGCCAAAATAACTCCACCTGCCTCATGAACTTCACATGCCATCAGCTGTCCTGGCAGCAATCTAGGAAACCCTGTTGGGTCACTTCAGGTCCCATGCCCATTGAGATCAGGGGGAGGGAATCAAGCAGCTTCAGCACCAACACAAATCTAACATGGAGCTCCTCACTCAAGGCGCTCAAAACTTCACGGCCAAAGACAAGTTCAGTGCCCAAGAAATTTCCCACTGCCATGGAAACTAAGAACTCTGGCAGCACATATGTCTGAAAGTGGATATGACACCTAGGGAAGGGAGTGTGGTGGTGAATGGCAATTGTCCGAAGCAGCAGCACAGCTCTTCCAGTGCCAAAACAACTCCACCTGCCTCATGGACTTCACATACCATCAGCTGTCCTGACAGTTATCTAGCAAACCCTGTTGGGTCACTTCCGGTCCCATGCCCATTGAGCCCAGTGGGATGGAATCAAGCAGCTTCAGCACCCACACAAAACAAACATGGAGCTCCTCACTCAAGGCGCTCCAAACTTCACAGACAAAGACAAGTTCAGTGCCCAAGCCATTTCCCGCTGCCATGGAAACCAAGTGCTCTGGCAGCACATATTTCTGAAAGTGGATATGACACCTAGGGAAGGGAGTGTGCTGCTGAATGGCAACTGCCCGAAGCAGCAGCACAGCTCTTCCACTGCCAAAACAACTCCACCTGCCTCATGAAATTCACATACCATCAGCTGTCGTGGCAGCTATCTAGGAAACCCTGTTGGGTCCCTTCCGGTCCCATGCCCATTGAGCCCAGTGGGATGGAATCAAGCAGCTTGAGCACCCACACAAAACGAACATGGAGCTCCTCACTCAAGGCGCTCAAACCTCCATGGCCAAAGACAAGTTCAGTGCCCAAGCCATTTCCCGCTGCCATGGAAACCAAGTGCTATTGCAGCACATATGTCTGAAAGTGGATATGACACCTAGGGAAGGGAGTGTGCTGGTGAATGGCAACTGCCCGAAGCAGCAGCACAGCTCTTCCACTGCCAAAACAACTCCACCAGCCTCATGAACTTCACATACCATCAGCTGTCCTGGCAGCTATCTAGGAAACCCTGTTGGGTCACTTCCGGTCCCATGCCCATTGAGCTCAGTTGGATGGAATCAAGCAGCTTGAGCACCCACACAAAACGAACATGGAGCTCCTCACTCAAGGCGCTCAAAACTACATAGCCAAAGACAAGTTCAGTGCCCAAGCCATTTCCCGCTGCCATGGAAACCAAGTGCTCTGGCAGCACATATGTCTGAAAGTGGATATGACACCTAGGAAAGGAGTGTTCTGGTAAATAGCAACTGCCCAAAGCAGCAGCACAGCTCTTCCACTGCCAAAACAACTCCACCTGCCTCATGAACTTCACATACCATCAGCTGTCCTGGCAGCTATCTAGGAAACCCTGTTGGCTCACTTCCGGTCCCATGCCCATTGAGCCCAGTGGGATGGAATCAAGCAGCTTCAGCACCCACACAAAATGAACATGGAGCTCCTCACTCAAGGCGCTCAAAACTCCACAGCCAAAGACAAGTTCAGTGCCCAAGCCATTTCCCGCTGCCATGGAAACCAAGTGCTCTGGCAGCACATATGTCTGAAAGTGGATATGACACCTAGGGAAGCGAGTGTGCTGGTGAATGGCAACTTCCCGAAGCAGCAGCACAGCTCTTCCAGTGCCAAAACAACTCCACCTACCTCATGAACTTCACATACCATCAGCTGTCCTGGCAGCTATCTAGGAAACACTGTTGCGTCCCATCCGGTCCCATGCCCATTGAGCCCAGTGGGATGGAATCAAGCAGCTTGAGCACCAACACAAAACGAACATGGAGCTCCTCACTCAAGGTGCTCAAACTTCCACGGCCCAAGAAAAGTTCAGTGCCCAAGCCATTTCCCGCTGCCATGGAAACCAAGTGCTCTGGCAGCACATATGTCTGAAAGTGGATATGACACCTAGGAAAGGGAGTGTGCTGGTGAATGGCAACTGCCCGAAGCAGCAGCACAGCTCTTCCACTGCCAAAACAACTCCACCTACCTCATGAACTTCACATACCATCAGCTGTCCTGGCAGCTATCTAGGAAACCCTGTTGGCTCACTTCCGGTCCCATGCCCATTGAGCCCAGGGGGATGGAATCAAGCAGCTTCAGCACCCACACAAAACTAACATGGAGCTCCTCACTCAAGGCGCTCAAACCTCCACGGCGAAAGACAAGTTCAGTGCCCAAGCCATTTCCCGCTGCCATGGAAACCAAGTGCTCTGGCAGCACATATGTCTGAAAGTGGATATGACACCTAGGGAAGGGAGTGTGCTGGTGAATGGCAACTGCCCGAAGCAGCAGCACAGCTCTTCCACTGCCAAAACAACTCCATCTGCCTCATGAACTTCACATACCATCAGCTGTCCTGGCAGCTATCTAGGAAACCCTGTTGGGTCACTTCCGGTCCCATGCCCATTGACCCCAGGGGGATGGAATCAAGCAGCTTCAGCACCCACACAAAACGAACATGGAGCTCCTCCCTCAAGGCGCTCAAAACGTCACAGCCAAAGACAAGTTCAGTGCCCAAGCCATTTCCCGCTGCCATGGAAACCAAGTGCTCTGGCAGCACATATGTCTGAAAGTGGATATGACACCTAGGGAAGGGAGTGTGGTGGTGAATGGCACCTGCCCGAAGCAGCAGCACAGCTCTTCCACTGCCAAAACAACTCCACCTGCCTCATGAACTTCACATACCATCAGCTGTCCTGGCAGCTATCTAGGAAACCCTGTTGGGTCACTTCCGGTCCCATGCCCATTGAGCCCTGGGGGATGGAATCAAGCAGCTTGAGCACCCACACAAAACGAACATGGAGCTCCTGACTCAAGGCGCTCAAATCTCCAGGGCCAAAGACAAGTTCAGTACCCAAGCCATTTCCCACTGCCATGGAAACCAAGTGCTCTGGCAGCACATATGTCTGAAAGTGGATATGACACCTAGGGAAAGCAGTGTGGTGGTGAATGGCAACTGACCAAAGCAGCAGCACAGCTCTTCCAGTGCCAAAACAACTCCACCTGCCTCATGAACTTCACATACCATCAGCTGTCCTGGCAGCTATCTAGGAAACCCTGTTGGGTCACTTCCGGTCCCATGCCCATTGAGCCCAGGGGGATTGAATCAAGCAGCTTCAGCACCCACACAAAACTAACATGGAGCTCCTCACTCAAGGCGCTCAAACCTCCACGGCCAAAGACAAGTTCAGTGCCCAAGCCATTTCCTGCTGCCAAGGAAACCAAGTGCTCTGGCAGCACATATGTCTGAAAGTGGATATGACACCTAGGGAAGGGAGTGTGGTGGTGAATGGCAACTGCCCGAAGCAGCAGCACAGCTCTTCCACTGAAAAAACAAATCCACCAGCCTCATGAACTTCACATACCATCAGCTGTCCTGGCAGATATCTAGGAAACCCTGTTGGGTCACTTCCGGTCCCATGCCCATTGAGAGCAGTGGGATGGAATCAAGCAGCTTCAGCACCCACACAAAACGAACATGGAGCTCCTCACTCAAAGGGCTCAAAACTTCACGGCCAAAGACAAGTTCAGTGCCCAAGCCATTTATCGCTGCCATGGAAACAAAGTGCCTGGCAGCACATATGTCTGAAAGTGGATATGACACCTAGGGAAGGGAGTGTGCTGGTGAATGGCAACTGCCCGAAGCAGCAGCACAGCTCTTCCAGTGCCAAAACAACTCCACCTGCCTCATGAACTTCACATACCATCAGCTGTCCTGGCAGCTATATAGGAATCCCTGTTGGGTCACTTCCGGTCCCATGCCCATTGAGCCCAGGGGGATGGAATCAAGCAGCTTCAGCACCAGCACAAATCTAACATGGAGCTCCTCACTCAAGGCGCTCAAAACTTCACGGCCAAAGACAAGTTCAGTGCCCAAGCCATTTCCCACTGCCATGGAAACTAAGAACTCTGGCAGCACATATGTCTGAAAGTGGATATGACACCTAGGGAAGGGAGTGTGCTGGTCAATGGCAACTGCCCGAAGCAGCAGCACAGCTCTTCCACTGCCAAAACAACTCCACCTACCTCATGAACTTCACATACCATCAGCTGTCCTGGCAGCTACCTAGGAAACCCTGTTGGGTCCCATCCGGTCCCATGCCCATTGAGCCCAGTGGGATGGAATCAAGCAGCTTCAGCATCCACACAAAACAAACATGGAGCTCCTCACGCCAGTCGCAGAACAGCCCACAGCGAAGGACAAGTTCAGTGACCAAGCCATTTCCCGCTGCCATGGAAACCAAGTGCTCTGGCAGCACATATGTCTGAAAGTGGATATGACACCTAGGGAAGGGAGTGTGGTGGTGAATGGCAATTGCACGAAGGAGCAGCACAGCTCTTCCACTGCCAAAACAACTCCACCTGCCTCATGAACTTCACATACCATCAGCTGTCCTGGCACCTATCTAGGAAACCCTGTTGGGTCACTTCCGGTCCCATGCCCATTGAGCCCAGTGGGATGGAATCAAGCAGCTTGAGCACCCACACAAAACGGACATGGAGCTCCTCACTCAAGGCGCTCAAAAGCCCACAGCCAAAGACAGGTTTAGTGCCGAAGCCATTTCCCGCTGCCATGGAAACCAAGTGCTCTGGCAGCACATATGTGTGAAAGTGGATATGACACCTAGGGAAGGGAGTGTGCTGGTGAATGGCATCTGCCTGAAGCAGCAGCACAGCTCTTCCAGTGCAAAAAAACTCCACCTGCCTCATGAACTTCACATACCATCAGCTGTCCTGGCAACTATCTAGGAAACCCTGTTGGGTCACTTCCGGTCCCATGCCCATTGAGCCCAGTGGGATGGAATCAAGCAGCTTCAGCACCCACACAAACCTAACATGGAGCTCCTCATTCCAGTCGCTCAAAAGCCCACAGCGAAAGACAAGTTCAGTGCCTATACCATTTCCCGCTGCCATGAAAACCAAGTGCTCTGGCAGCACATATGTCTGAAAGTGGATATGACACCTAGGGAAGGGAGTGTGGTGGTCAATTACAACTGCCTGAAGCAGCAGCACAGCTCTTACAGTGCCAAAACAACTCCACCTGCCTCATGAACTTCACATACCATCAGCTGTCCTGGCAGCTATCTAGGAAACCCTGTTGGGTCACTTCCGGTCCCATGCCCATTGAGCAAAGTGGGATGGAATCAAGCAGCTTCAGCACCCACACAAAACGAACATGGAGCTCCTCACTCCCGCCGCTGAAAAGCCCACAGCCAAAGACAAGTTCAGTGCCCAAACCATTTCCCGCTGCCATGGAAACCAAGTGCTCTGGCAGCACATATGTCTGAAAGTGGATATGACACCTAGGGAAGGGAGTGTGGTGGTGAATGGCAATTGCCCGAAGGAGCAGCACAGCTCTTCCACTGCCAAAACAACTCCACCTGCCTCATGAACTTCACATACCATCAGCTGTCCTGACACCTATCTAGGAAACCCTGTTGGGTCACTTCCGGTCCCATGCCCATTGAGCCCAGTGGGATGGAATCAAGCAGCTTGAGCACCCACACAAAACGGACATGGAGCTCCTCACTCAAGGCGCTCAAAAGCCCACAGCCAAAGACAGGTTTAGTGCCGAAGCCATTTCCCGCTGCCATGGAAACCAAGTGCTCTGGCAGCAAATATGTGTGAAAGTGGATATGACACCTAGGGAAGGGAGTGTGCTGGTGAATGGCATCTGCCTGAAGCAGCAGCACAGCTCTTCCAGTGCCAAAACAACTCCACCTGCCTCATGAACTTCACATACCATCAGCTCTCCTGGCAACTATCTAGGAAACCCTGTTGGGTCACTTCCGGTCCCATGCCCATTGAGCCCAGTGGGATGGAATCAAGCAGCTTGAGCACCCACACAAACCTAACATGGAGCTCCTCATTCCAGTCGCTCAAAAGCCCACAGCGAAAGACAAGTTCAGTGCCTATACCATTTCCCGCTGCCATGAAAACCAAGTGCTCTGGCAGCACATATGTCTGAAAGTGGATATGACACCTAGGGAAGGGAGTGTGGTGGTCAGTTACAACTGCCTGAAGCAGCAGCACAGCTCTTCCAGTGCCAAAACAACTCCACCTTCCTCATGAACTTCACATACCATCAGCTGTCCTGGCAGCTATCTAGGAAACCCTGTTGGGTCACTTCCGGTCCCATGCCCATTGAGCAAAGTGGGATGGAATCAAGCAGCTTCAGCACCCACACAAAACGAACATGGAGCTCCTCACTCCCGCCGCTGAAAAGCCCACAGCCAAAGACAAGTTCAGTGCCCAAACCATTTCCCGCTGCCATGGAAACCAAGTGCTCTGGCAGCACATATGTCTGAAAGTGGATATCACACCTAGGGAAGGGAGTGTGGTGGTGAATGGCAACTGCCTGAAGCAGCAGCACAGCTCTTCCACTGCCAAAACAACTTCATCTGCCTCATGAACTTCACATACCATCAGCTGTCCTGGCAGATATGTTGGACACCTTGTTGGGTCACTTCCGGTCCCATGCCCATTGAGCCCAGTGGGATGGAATCAAGCAGCTTCAGCACCCACACAAACCGAACATGGAGCCCCTCACTCAAGGCGCTCAAAATGCCACAGCCAAAGACAAGTCCAGTGCCCAAGCCATTTTACGCTGCCATGGAAACCAAGTGCTCTGGCAGCACATATGTCTGAAAGTGGATATGACACCTAGGGAAGCGAGTGTGCTGGTGAATGGCAACTGCCTAAAGCAGCAGCACAGCTCTTCCACTGCCAAAACAACTCCATCTGCCTCATGAACTTCACATACCATCAGCTGTCCTGGCAACTATCTAGGAAACCCTGTTGGGTGACTTCTAGTCCCATACCCATTGAGCCCAGTGGGATGGAATCAAGCAGCTTGAGCACCCACACAAATCTAACATGGAGCTCCTCACTCAAGGCGCTCAAGAGCCCACAGCCAAAGACAAGTTTAGTGCCCAAGCCATTTCCCGCTGCCATGGAAACCAAGTGCTCTGGCAGCACATAGGTCTGAAAGTGGATATGACACCTAGGGAAGGGAGTATGGTGGTGAATGGCAACTGCCCGAAGGAGCAGCACAGCTCTTCCACTGCCAAAACAACTCCACCTGCCTCATGAACTTCACATACCATCAGCTCTCCTGGCATGCATGTTGGACACCCTGGTGGGTCACTTCCGGTCCCATGCCCATTGAGCCCAGTGGGATGGAATCAAGCAGCTTCAGCACCCACACAAACCTAACGTGGAGCTCCTCACTCAAGGCGCTCAAGAGCCCACAGCCAAAAACAGGTTTAGTGCTGAAGCCATTTCCCGCTGCCATGGAAACCAAGTGCTCTGGCAGCACATATGTCTGAAAGTGGATATGACACCTAGGGAAGGGAGTGTGCTGGTGAATGGCAACTGCCTGAAGCAGCAGCACAGCTCTTCGAGTGCAAAAACTACTCCAACTGCCTCATGAACTTCACATACCATCAGCTGTCCTGGCAGCTATCTAGGAAACCCTGTTGGGTCACTTCCGGTCCCATGCCCATTGAGCCCAGTGGGATGGAATCAAGCAGCTTGAGCACCCACACAAAACTAAAATGTAGCCCCTCACTCAAGGCGCTCAAAACTACACAACCAAAGACAAGTTCAGTGCCCAAGCCAATTCCTGCTGCCATGGAAACCAAGTGCTCTGGCAGCACATATGTCTGAAAGTGGATATGACACCTAGGGAAGGGAGTGTGCTGGTGAATGGCAACTGCCCGAAGCAGCAGCACAGCTCTTCCACTGCCAAAACAACTCCACCTGCCTCATGAACTTCACATACCATCAGCTGTCCTTGCAGCTATCTAGGAAACCATGTTGGGTCACTTCTGGTCCCATGCCCTTTGAGCCCAGTGTAATGGAATCAAGCTGTTGGAGCAGCCACACAAAACAAACATGGAGCTCCTCACTCAAGGCACTCAAAAGCCCACAGCCAAAGACAGGTTTAGTGCCCAAGCCATTTCCCGCTTCCATGGAAACCAAGTGCTGTGGCAGCACATATGTCTGAAAGTGGATATGACACCTAGGGAAGGGAGTGTGGTGGTGAATGGCAATTGCCCGAAGCAGCAGCACAACTCTTCCACTGCCAAAACAACTCCACCTGCCTCATGAACTTCACATACCATCAGCTGTCCTGGCACCTATCTAGGAAACCCTGTTGGGTCACTTCCGGTCCCATGCCCATTGAGCCCAGTGGGATGGAATCAAGCAGCTTCAGCACCCACACAAAACGAACATGGAGCTCCTCACTCCAGTCGCAGAACAGCCCACAGCGAAATACAAGTTCAGTGCCCAAGCCATTCCCCGCTGCCATGGAAACCAAGTGCTCTGGCAGCACATATGTCTGAAAGTGGATATCACACCTAGGGAAGGGAGTGTGCTGGTGAATGGCAACTGCCTGAAGCAGCAGCACAGCTCTTCCAGTGCCAAAACAACTCCACCTGCCTCATGAACTTCACATACCATCAGCTGTCCTGGCAACTATCTAGGAAACCCTGTTGGGTCCCTTCCGGTCCCATGCCCATTGAGCCCAGTGGGATAGAATCAAGCAGCTTGAGCATCCACACAAAACTAACATGGAGCTCCTCACTCCAGTGGCTGAAAAGCGTACAGCCAAAGACAAGTTCAGTGCCCAAGCCATTTCCCGCTGCCATGGAAACCAAGTGCTCTGGCAGCACATATGTCTGAAAGTGGATATGACACCTAGGGAAGGGAGTGTGCTGGTGAATGGCATCTGCCTGAAGCAGCAGCACAGCTCTTCCAGTGCCAAAACAACTCCACCTGCCTCATGAACTTCACATACCATCAGCTGTCCTGGCAACTATCTAGGAAACCCTGTTGGGTCACTTCCGGTCCCATGCCCATTGAGCCCAGTGGGATGGAATCAAGCAGCTTCAGCACCCACACAAACCTAACATGGAGCTCCTCATTCCAGTCGCTCAAAAGCCCACAGCGAAAGACAAGTTCAGTGCCTATACCATTTCCCGCTGCCATGAAAACCAAGTGCTCTGGCAGCACATATGTCTGAAAGTGGATATGACACCTAGGGAAGGGAGTGTGGTGGTCAATTACAACTGCCTGAAGCAACAGCACAGCTCTTCCACTGCCAAAACAACTCCACCTGCCTCATGAACTTCACATACCATCAGCTGTCCTGGCAGCTATCTAGGAAACCCTGTTGGGTCACTTCCGGTCCCATGCCCATTGAGCAAAGTGGGATGGAATCAAGCAGCTTCAGCACCCACACAAAACGAACATGGAGCTCCTCACTCCAGGCGCTGAAAAGCCCACAGCCAAAGACAAGTTCAGTGCCCAAACCATTTCCCGCTGCCATGGAAACCAAGTGCTCTGGCAGCACATATGTCTGAAAGTGGATATCACACCTAGGGAAGGGAGTGTGGTGGTGAATGGCAACTGCCTGAAGCAGCAGCACAGCTCTTCCACTGCCAAAACAACTTCATCTGCCTCATGAACTTCACATACCATCAGCTGTCCTGGCAGATATGTAGGACACCTTGTTGGGTCACTTCCGGTCCCATGCCCATTGAGCCCAGTGGGATGGAATCAAGCAGCTTCAGCACCCACACAAACCGAACATGGAGCTCCTCACTCCAGTCGCAGGACAGCCCACAGCCAAAGACAAGTTTAGTGACCAAGCCATTTCCCGCTGCCATGGAAACCAAGTGCTCTGGCAGCACATATGTCTGAAAGTGGATATGACACCTAGGGAAGCGAGTGTGCTGGTGAATGGCAACTGCCTAAAGCAGCAGCACAGCTCTTCCACTGCCAAAACAACTCCATCTGCCTCATGAACTTCACATACCATCAGCTGTCCTGGCAACTATCTAGGAAACCCTGTTGGGTGACTTCTAGTCCCATACCCATTGAGCCCAGTGGGATGGAATCAAGCAGCTTGAGCACCCACACAAATCTAACATGGAGCTCCTCACTCAAGGCGCTCAAGAGCCCACAGCCAAAGACAAGTTTAGTGCCCAAGCCATTTCCCGCTGCCATGGAAACCAAGTGCTCTGGCAGCACATAGGTCTGAAAGTGGATATGACACCTAGGGAAGGGAGTATGGTGGTGAATGGCAACTGCCCGAAGGAGCAGCACAGCTCTTCCACTGCCAAAACAACTCCACCTGCCTCATGAACTTCACATACCATCAGCTCTCCTGGCATGCATGTTGGACACCCTGGTGGGTCACTTCCGGTCCCATGCCCATTGAGCCCAGTGGGATGGAATCAAGCAGCTTCAGCACCCACAAAAACCTAACGTGGAGCTCCTCACTCAAGGCGCTCAAGAGCCCACAGCCAAAAACAGGTTTAGTGCTGAAGCCATTTCCCGCTGCCATGGAAAGCAAGTGCTCTGGCAGCACATATGTCTGAAAGTGGATATGACACCTAGGGAAGGGAGTGTGCTGGTGAATGGCAACTGCCAGAAGCAGCAGCACAGCTCTTCGAGTGCAAAAACTACTCCAACTGCCTCATGAACTTCACATACCATCAGCTGTCCTGGCAGCTATCTAGGAAACCCTGTTGGGTCACTTCCGGTCCCATGCCCATTGAGCCCAGTGGGATGGAATCAAGCAGCTTGAGCACCCACACAAAACTAAAATGTAGCCCCTCACTCAAGGCGCTCAAAACTACACAACCAAAGACAAGTTCAGTGCCCAAGCCAATTCCTGCTGCCATGGAAACCAAGTGCTCTGGCAGCACATATGTCTGAAAGTGGATATGACACCTAGGGAAGGGAGTGTGCTGGTGAATGGCAACTGCCCGAAGCAGCAGCACAGCTCTTCCACTGCCAAAACAACTCCACCTGCCTCATGAACTTCACATACCATCAGCTGTCCTTGCAGCTATCTAGGAAACCATGTTGGGTCACTTCTGGTCCCATGCCCTTTGAGCCCAGTGTAATGGAATCAAGCTGTTGGAGCAGCCACACAAAACAAACATGGAGCTCCTCACTCAAGGCACTCAAAAGCCCACAGCCAAAGACAGGTTTAGTGCCCAAGCCATTTCCCGCTTCCATGGAAACCAAGTGCTGTGGCAGCACATATGTCTGAAAGTGGATATGACACCTAGGGAAGGGAGTGTGGTGGTGAATGGCAATTGCCCGAAGCAGCAGCACAACTCTTCCACTGCCAAAACAACTCCACCTGCCTCATGAACTTCACATACCATCAGCTGTCCTGGCACCTATCTAGGAAACCCTGTTGGGTCACTTCCGGTCCCATGCCCATTGAGCCCAGTGGGATGGAATCAAGCAGCTTCAGCACCCACACAAAACGAACATGGAGCTCCTCACTCCAGTCGCAGAACAGCCCACAGCGAAATACAAGTTCAGTGCCCAAGCCATTCCCCGCTGCCATGGAAACCAAGTGCTCTGGCAGCACATATGTCTGAAAGTGGATATCACACCTAGGGAAGGGAGTGTGCTGGTGAATGGCAACTGCCTGAAGCAGCAGCACAGCTCTTCCACTGCCAAAACAACTCCACCTGCCTCATGAACTTCACATACCATCAGCTGTCCTGGCAACTATCTAGGAAACCCTGTTGGGTCACTTCCGGTCCCATGCCCATTGAGCCCAGTGGGATAGAATCAAGCAGCTTGAGCATCCACACAAAACTAACATGGAGCTCCTCACTCCAGTGGCTGAAAAGCGTACAGCCAAAGACAAGTTCAGTGCCCAAGCCATTTCCCGCTGCCATGGAAACCAAGTGCTCTGGCAGCACATATGTCTGAAAGTGGATATGACACCTAGGGAAGGGAGTGTGCTGGTGAATGGCATCTGCCTGAAGCAGCAGCACAGCTCTTCCAGTGCCAAAACAACTCCACCTGCCTCATGAACTTCACATACCATCAGCTGTCCTGGCAACTATCTAGGAAACCCTGTTGGGTCACTTCCGGTCCCATGCCCATTGAGCCCAGTGGGATGGAATCAAGCAGCTTCAGCACCCACACAAACCTAACATGGAGCTCCTCATTCCAGTCGCTCAAAAGCCCACAGCGAAAGACAAGTTCAGTGCCTATACCATTTCCCGCTGCCATGAAAACCAAGTGCTCTGGCAGCACATATGTCTGAAAGTGGATATGACACCTAGGGAAGGGAGTGTGGTGGTCAATTACAACTGCCTGAAGCAACAGCACAGCTCTTCCACTGCCAAAACAACTCCACCTGCCTCATGAACTTCACATACCATCAGCTGTCCTGGCAGCTATCTAGGAAACCCTGTTGGGTCACTTCCGGTCCCATGCCCATTGAGCCCAGTGGGATGGAATCAAGCAGCTTGAGCACCCACACAAAACTAAAATGTAGCCCCTCACTCAAGGCGCTCAAAACTACACAACCAAAGACAAGTTCAGTGCCCAAGCCAATTCCTGCTGCCATGGAAACCAAGTGCTCTGGCAGCACATATGTCTGAAAGTGGATATGACACCTAGGGAAGGGAGTGTGGTGGTCAATTACAACTGCCTGAAGCAACAGCACAGCTCTTCCACTGCCAAAACAACTCCACCTGCCTCATGAACTTCACATACCATCAGCTGTCCTGGCAGCTATCTAGGAAACCCTGTTGGGTCACTTCCGGTCCCATGCCCATTGAGCCCAGTGGGATGGAATCAAGCAGCTTGAGCACCCACACAAAACTAAAATGTAGCCCCTCACTCAAGGCGCTCAAAACTACACAACCAAAGACAAGTTCAGTGCCCAAGCCAATTCCTGCTGCCATGGAAACCAAGTGCTCTGGCAGCACATATGTCTGAAAGTGGATATGACACCTAGGGAAGGGAGTGTGCTGGTGAATGGCAACTGCCCGAAGCAGCAGCACAGCTCTTCCACTGCCAAAACAACTCCACCTGCCTCATGAACTTCACATACCATCAGCTGTCCTTGCAGCTATCTAGGAAACCATGTTGGGTCACTTCTGGTCCCATGCCCTTTGAGCCCAGTGTAATGGAATCAAGCTGTTGGAGCAGCCACACAAAACAAACATGGAGCTCCTCACTCAAGGCACTCAAAAGCCCACAGCCAAAGACAGGTTTAGTGCCCAAGCCATTTCCCGCTTCCATGGAAACCAAGTGCTGTGGCAGCACATATGTCTGAAAGTGGATATGACACCTAGGGAAGGGAGTGTGGTGGTGAATGGCAATTGCCCGAAGCAGCAGCACAACTCTTCCACTGCCAAAACAACTCCACCTGCCTCATGAACTTCACATACCATCAGCTGTCCTGGCACCTATCTAGGAAACCCTGTTGGGTCACTTCCGGTCCCATGCCCATTGAGCCCAGTGGGATGGAATCAAGCAGCTTCAGCACCCACACAAAACGAACATGGAGCTCCTCACTCCAGTCGCAGAACAGCCCACAGCGAAATACAAGTTCAGTGCCCAAGCCATTCCCCGCTGCCATGGAAACCAAGTGCTCTGGCAGCACATATGTCTGAAAGTGGATATCACACCTAGGGAAGGGAGTGTGCTGGTGAATGGCAACTGCCTGAAGCAGCAGCACAGCTCTTCCAGTGCCAAAACAACTCCACCTGCCTCATGAACTTCACATACCATCAGCTGTCCTGGCAACTATCTAGGAAACCCTGTTGGGTCACTTCCGGTCCCATGCCCATTGAGCCCAGTGGGATAGAATCAAGCAGCTTGAGCATCCACACAAAACTAACATGGAGCTCCTCACTCCAGTGGCTGAAAAGCGTACAGCCAAAGACAAGTTCAGTGCCCAAGCCATTTCCCGCTGCCATGGAAACCAAGTGCTCTGGCAGCACATATGTCTGAAAGTGGATATGACACCTAGGGAAGGGAGTGTGCTGGTGAATGGCATCTGCCTGAAGCAGCAGCACAGCTCTTCCAGTGCCAAAACAACTCCACCTGCCTCATGAACTTCACATACCATCAGCTGTCCTGGCAACTATCTAGGAAACCCTGTTGGGTCACTTCCGGTCCCATGCCCATTGAGCCCAGTGGGATGGAATCAAGCAGCTTCAGCACCCACACAAACCTAACATGGAGCTCCTCATTCCAGTCGCTCAAAAGCCCACAGCGAAAGACAAGTTCAGTGCCCAAGCCATTTCCGGCTGCCATGGAAACCAAGTGCTCTGGCAGCACATATGTCTGAAAGTGGATATGACACCTAGGGAAGGGAGTGTGGTGGTCAATTACAACTGCCTGAAGCAACAGCACAGCTCTTCCACTGCCAAAACAACTCCACCTGCCTCATGAACTTCACATACCATCAGCTGTCCTGGCAGCTATCTAGGAAACCCTGTTGGGTCACTTCCGGTCCCATGCCCATTGAGCAAAGTGGGATGGAATCAAGCAGCTTCAGCACCCACACAAAACGAACATGGAGCTCCTCACTCCAGGCGCTGAAAAGCCCACAGCCAAAGACAAGTTCAGTGCCCAAACCATTTCCCGCTGCCATGGAAACCAAGTGCTCTGGCAGCACATATGTCTGAAAGTGGATATGAGACTTAGGGAAGTGAGTGTGGTGGTGAATGGCAACTGCCCGAAGCAGCAGCACAGCTCTTCCACTGCCAGAACAACTCCACCTGCCTCATGAACTTCACATACCATCACCTGTCCTGGCAGCTATCTAGGAAACCCTGTTGGGTCACTTCCGGTCCCATGCCCATTGAGCCCAGTGGGATGGAATCAAGCAGCTTCAGCACCCACACAAACCGAACATGGAGCTCCTCACTCAAGGCGCTCAAAAGCCCACAGCGAAAGACAAGTTCAGTGCCCAAGCCATTTCCCGCTGCCATGGAAACCAAGTGCTCTGGCATCACATATTTCTGAAAGTGGATATGACACCTAGGGAAGGGAGTGTGCTGGTGAATGGCAACTGCCTGAAGCAGCAGCACAGCTCTTCCAGTGCCAAAACAACTCCACCTGCCTCATGAACTTCACATACTATCAGCTGTCCTGGCAGCTATCTAGGAAACTTTGCTGGGTCACTTCCGGTTCCATGCCCATTGAGCCCAGTGGGATGGAATCAAGCAGCTTGAGCACCCATACAAATCTAACATGGAGGCCCTCACTCAAGGCGCTCAAAATGCCACAGCCAAAGACAAGTCCAGTGCCCAAGCCATTTCCCTCTGCAATGCAAACCAAGTGCTCTGGCAGCACATATGTCTGAAAGTGGATATGACACCTAGGGAAGGGAGTGTGCTGGTGAATGGCAACTGCCTAAAGCAGCAGCACAGCTCTTCCACTGCCAAAACAACTCCATCTGCCTCATGAACTTCACATACCATCAGCTGTCCTGGCAACTATTTAGGAAACCCTGTTGGGTGACTTCTAGTCCCATACCCATTGAGCCCAGTGGGATGGAATCAAGCAGCTTGAGCACCCACACAAAACCAACATGGAGCTCCTCACTCAAGGCACTCAAAACTCCACAGCCAAAGACAAGTTTAGTGCCCAAGCCATTTCCCGCTGCCATGGAAACCAAGTGCTCTGGCAGCACATATGTCTGAAAGTGGATAAGACACCTAGGGAAGGGAGTGTGCTGGTGAATGGCAACTGCTCAAAGCAGCAGCACAGCTCTTCCAGTGCCAAAACAACTCCACCTGCCTCATGAACTTCACATACCATCAGCTGTCCTGGCAGCTATTTAGGAAACCCTGTTGGGTCACTTCCGGTCCCATGCCCATTGAGCCCAGTGGGATGGAATCAAGCAGCTTGAGCACCCACACAAAACTAACATGGAGCTCCTCACTCCAGTCGCAGAACAGCCCACAGCCAAGGACAAGTTCAGTGCCCAAGCCATTTCCCGCTGCCATGGAAACCAAGTGCTCTGGCAGCACATATGTCTGAAAGTGGATATGACCCCTAGGGAAGGGAGTGTGCTGGTGAATGGCAACTGCCTGAAGCAGCAGCACAGCTCTTCCACTGCCAAAACAACTCCACCTGCCTCATGAACTTCACATACCATCAGCTGTCCTGGCAGCAATCTAGGAAACCCTGTTGGGTCACTTCCGGTCCCATGCCCATTGAGCCCAGTGGGATGGAATCAAGCAGCTTCAGCACCCACACAAAACTAACATGGAGCTTCTCACTCCAGCCGCTGAAAAGCCCACAGCCAAAGACAAGTTCAGTGCCCAAGCCATTTCCCGCTGCCATGGAAACCAAGTGCTCTGGCAGCACATATGTCTGAAAGTGGATATGACACCTAGGGAAGGGAGTGTGCTGGTGAATGGCAACTGCCCGAAGCAGCAGCACAGCTCTTCCACTGCCAGAACAACTCCACCTGCCTCATGAACTTCACATACCATCAGCTGTCCTGGCAGCTATCTAGGAAACCCTGTTGGGTCACTTCCGGTCCCATGCCCATTGAGCCCAGGGGGATGGAATCAAGCAGCTTCAGCACCCACACAAAACGAACATGAAGCTCCTCACTCCAGTCGCAGAACAGCCCACAGCCAAAGACAAGTTTAGTGACCAAGCCATTTCCCGCTGCCATGGAAACCAAGTGCTCTGGCAGCACATATGTCTGAAAGTGGATATGACACCTAGGGAAGGGAGTGTGATGGTGAATGGCAACTGCCTGAAGCAGCAGCACAGCTCTTCCAGTGCCAAAACAACTCCACCTGCCTCATGAACTTCACATACCATCAGCTGTCCAGGCAACTATCTAGTAAACCCTGTTGGGTCACTTCCGGTACCATGCCCATTCAGCCCAGTGGGATGAAATCAAGCAGCTTGAGCACCCACACAAAACTAACATGGAGCTCCTCACTCCAGCTGCTGAAAAGCCCACAGCCAAAGACAAGTCCAGTGCCCAAGCCATTTCCCGCTGCCATGGAAACCAAGTGCTCTGACAGCACATATGTGTGAAAGTGGATATGACACCTAGGGAAGGGAGTGTGCTGGTGAATGGCAACTGACCGAAGCAGCAGCACAGCTCTTCCACTGCCAAAACAACTCCACCTGCCTCATGAACTTCACATACCATCAGCTGTCCTGGCAGGTATGTTGGACACCTTGTTGGGTCAATTCCGGTCCCATACCCATTGAGCCCAGGGGGATGGAGTCAAGCAGCTTCAGCACCCACAAAAAATTAACATGAAGCTCCTCACCCAAGGCGCTCAAAAGCCCACAGCCAAAGACAAGTTCAGTGCCCAAGCCATTTCCCGCTGCATGGAAACCAAGTGCTCTGGCAGCACATATGTCCGAAAGTGGATATGAGACTTAGGGAAGTGAGTGTGGTGGTGAATGGCAACTGCCTGAAGCAGCAGCACAGCTCTTCCAGTGCCAAAACAACTCCACCTGCCTCATGAACTTCACATACCATCAGCTGTCCTGGCAGCTATCTAGGAAACCTTGTTGGGTCACTTCCGGTCCCATGCCCATTGAGCCCAGTGGGATGGAATCAAGCAGCTTCAGCACCCACACAAATCTAACATGGAGCCCCTCACTCAAGGCGCTCAAAATGCCACAGCCAAAGACAAGTCCAGTGCCCAAGTCATTTCCCGCTGCCATGGAAACCAAGTGCTCTGGCAGCACATATGTGTGAAAGTGGATATGACACCTAGGGAAGGGAGTGTGCTGGTGAATGGAAACTGCCCAAAGCAGCAGCACAGCTCTTCCACTGCCAAAACAACTCCATCTGCCTCATGAACTTCACATACCATCAGCTGTCCATGAAGGTATGGCGGACACATTGTAGGGTCACTTCCGGTCCCATGCCCTTTGAGACCAGTGGGATGGAACCTTGCTGTTTGAGCAGCCACACAAAACAAACATGGAGCTCCTCACTCAAGGTGCTCAAAACTTCATGGCCAAAGACAAGTTCAGTGCCCAAACCATTTCCCGCTGCCATGGAAACCAAGTGCTCTGGCAGCACATATGTCTGAAAGTGGATATGAAACCAAGGGAAGGGAGTGTGCTGGTGAATGGCAACTGCCTGAAGCAGCAGCACAGCTCTTCCACTGCCAAAACAACTCCACCTGCCTCATGAACTTCACTTACCATCAGCTGTCCTAGCAGCTATCTAGGAAACCTTGTTGGGTCCCTTCCAGTCCCATGCCCATTGAGCCCAGTGGGATGGAATCAAGCAGCTTCAGCACCCACACAAAACGAACATGAAGCTCCTCACTCAAGGCGCTCTAAATCCCACAGCCAAAGACAAGTTCAGTGCCCAAGCCATTTCCCGCTGCATGGAAACCAAGTGCTCTGGCAGCACATACGTCTGAAAGTGGATATAACACCTAGGGTAGGGAGTGTGGTGGTGAATGGCAACTGCCCGAAGCAGCAGCACAGCTCTTCCAGTGCAAAAACTACTCCATCTGCCTCATGAACTTCACATAGCATCAGCTGTCCTTGCAGGTATGTTGGTTAGCCTGTTGGGTCACTTCCGGTCCCATGCCCATTGAGCCCAGTGGGATGGAATCAAGCAGTTTGAGCACCCACACAAAACGGAGAAGGAGCTCCTCACTCAAGGCGCTCAAACGCCCACAGCCAAAGACAGGTTTAGTGCCGAAGCCATTTCCCGCTGCCATGGAAACCAAGTGTTCTGGCAGCACATATGTCTGAAAGAGGATATGACACTTAGGGAAGGAAGTGTGCTGGTGAATGGCAACTGCCCGAAGCAGCAGCACAGCTCTTCCACTGCCAAAACAACTCCACCTGCCTCATGAACTTCACATACCATCAGCTGTCCTGGCAGCTATCTAGGAAACCCTGTTGGGTCACTTCCGGTCCCATGCCCATTGAGCCCAGTGGGATGGAATCAAGCAGCTTCAGCACCCACACAAAACTAACATGGAGCTACTCACACAAGGCGCTAAAAACCTCACAACCAAAGACAAGTTCAGTGCCCAAACCATTTCCCGCTGCCATGGAAACCAAGTGCTCTGGCAGCACTTATGTCTGAAAGTGGATATGAGACTTAGGGAAGGGAGTGTGGTGGTGAATGGCAACTGCCTGAAGCAGCAGCACAGCTCTTCCACTGCCAAAACAACTCCAACTGCCTCATGAACTTCACATACCATCAGCTGTCCTGGCAGGTATGTTGGACACCTTTTGGGTCACTTCCAGTCCCATGCCCATTGAGCCCAGGGGGATGGAATCAAGCAGTTTGAGCACCCAAACAAAACGAACATGAGGCTCCTCACTCACGTGGCTCTAAAGCCCACAGCCAACGACATGTTCAGTGCCCAAGCCATTTCCCGCTGCCATGGAAACCAAGTGCTCTGGCAGCACATATGTGTGAAAGTGGATATGACACCTAGGGATGGGAGTGTGCTGGTGAATGGCAACTGCCCGAAGCAGCAGCACAGCTCTTCCACTGCCAAAACAACTCCACCTACCTCATGAACTTCACATACCATCAGCTGTCCTGGCAGCTATCTAGGAAACCCTGTTGGGTCACTTCCGGTCCCATGCCCATTGAGCCCAGTTGGATGGATTCCTGCTGTTTGAGCAGCCACACAAAAACTAACATGGAGCTCCTCACTCAAGGTGCTCAAAATGCCACAGCCAAAGACAAGTTCAGTACCCAAGCCATTTCCCGCTGCCATGGAAACCAAGTGCTCTGGCAGCACATATGTGTGAAAGTGGATATGACACCTAGGGAAGGGAGTGTGCTGGTGAATGGCAACTGCCCGAAGCAGCAGCACAGCTCTCCCAGTGCCAAAACAACTCCACCTGCCTCATGAACTTCACATACCATCAGCTGTCCTGGCAACTATCTAGGAAACGCTGTTGTGTGACTTCTGGTCCCATACCCATTGAGCCCAGTGGGATGGAATCAAGCAGCTTCAGCACCCACACAAAACTAACATGGAGCTCCTCACTCAAGGCGCTCAAAAGCCCACAGCCAAAGACAAGTTTAGTGCCCAAGCCATTTCCCGCTGCCATGGAAACCAAGTGCTCTGGCAGCACATATGTCTGAAAGTGGATATGACACCTAGGGAAAGGTGTATGGTGGTGAATGGCAACTGCCCGAAGCAGCAGCACAGCTCTTCCACTGCCAAAACAACTCCACCTGCCTCATGAACTTCACATACCATCAGCTGTCCTGGCAGCTATCTAGGAAACCCTGTTGGGTCACTTCCGGTCCCATGCCCATTGAGCCCAGTGGGATGGAATCAAGCAGCTTCAGCATCCACACAAACCTAACATGGAGCTCCTCACTCAAGGCGCTCAAAAGCCCACAGCGAAAGACAAGTTCAGTGCCTATACCATTTCCCACTGCCATGGAAACCAAGTGCTCTGGCAGCACATATGTCTGAAAGTGGATATAACACCTAAGGAAGGGAGTGTGGTGGTGAATGGCAACTGCCTGAAGCAGCAGCACAGCTCTTCCACTGCCAAAACAACTCCATCTGCCTCATGAACTTCACATAGCATCAGCTGTCCTTGCAGGTATGTTGGTTAGCCTGTTGGGTCACTTCCGGTCCCATGCCCATTGAGCCCAGTGGGATGGAATCAAGCAGTTTGAGCACCCACACAAAACGGACAAGGAGCTCCTCACTCAAGGCGCTCAAACGCCCACAGCCAAAGACAGGTTTAGTGCCGAAGCCATTTCCCGCTGCCATGGAAACCAAGTGCTCTGGCAGCACATATGTCTGAAAGAGGATATGACACTTAGGGAAGGAAGTGTGCTGGTTAATGGCAACTGCCCGAAGCAGCAGCACAGCTCTTCCACTGCCAAAACAACTCCACCTGCCTCATGAACTTCACATACCATCAGCTGTCCTGGCAGCTATCTAGGAAACCCTGTTGGGTCACTTCAGGTCCCATGCCCATTGAGCCCAGTGGGATGGAATCAAGCAGCTTCAGCACCCACACAAAACTAACATGGAGCTACTCACACAAGGCGCTAAAAACAAAACAACCAAAGACAAGTTCAGTGCCCAAACCATTTCCCGCTGCCATGGAAACCAAGTGCTCTGGCAGCACATATGTCTGAAAGTGGATATGAGACTTAGGGAAGGGAGTGTGGTGGTGAATGGCAACTGCCTGAAGCAGCAGCACAGCTCTTCCACTGCCAAAACAACTCCAACTGCCTCATGAACTTCACATACCATCAGCTGTCCTGGCAGGTATGTTGGACACCTTTTGGGTCACTTCCAGTCCCATGCCCATTGAGCCCAGTGGGATGGAATCAAGCAGTTTGAGCACCCAAACAAAACGAACATGAGGCTCCTCACTCAAGTGGCTCTAAAGTCCACAGCCAACGACATGTTCAGTGCCCAAGCCATTTCCCGCTGCCATGGAAACCAAGTGCTCTGGCAGCACATATGTGTGAAAGTGGATATGACACCTAGGGAAGGGAGTGTGCTGGTGAAAGGCAACTGCCCGAAGCAGCAGCACAGCTCTTCCACTGCCAAAACAACTCCACCTGCCTCATGAACTTCACATACCATCAGCTGTCCTGGCAGGTATGTTGGACACCCTGTTGGGTCACTTCCGGTCCCATGACCTTTGAGCCCAGTGGGATGGATTCCTGCTGTTTGAGCAGCCACACAAAAACTAACATGGAGCTCCTCACTCAAGGTGCTCAAAATGCCACAGCCAAAGACAAGTTCAGTACCCAAGCCATTTCCCGCTGCCATGGAAACCAAGTGCTCTGGCAGCACATATGTCTGAAAGTGGATATGACACCTAGGGAAGGGAGTGTGCTGGTGAATGGCAACTGCCCGAAGAAGCAGCACAGCTCTCCCAGTGCCAAAACAACTCCACCTGCCTCATGAACTTCACATACCATCAGCTGTCCTGGCAGCTATCTAGGAAACCCTGCTGGGTCACTTCCGGTCCCATGCCCATTGAGCCCAGTGGGATGGAATCAAGCAGCTTGAGCACCCACACAAAACTAACATGGAGCTCCTCACTCAAGGCACTCAAAACTCCACGGCCAAAGACAAGTTCAGTGCCCAAACCATTTCCCGCTGCCATGAAACCAAGTGCTCTGGCAGCACATATGTCTGAAAGTGGATATGACACCTAGGGAAGGGAGTGTGGTGGTGAATGGCAAGTGCCCGAAGCAGCAGCACAGCTCTTCCACTGCCAAAACAACTCCACCTGCCTCATGAACTTCACATACCATCAGCTGTCCTGGCAGCTATCTAGGAAACCCTGTTGGGTCACTTCCGGTCCAATGCCCATTGAGCCCAGTGGGATCGAATCAAGCAGCTTCAGCACCCACACAAAACGAACATGGAGCTCCTTACTCAAGGCGCTGAAAAGCCCACAGCGAAAGACAAGTTCAGTGCCTATACCATTTCCCGCTGCCATGGAAACCAAGTGCTCTGGCAGCACATATGTCTGAAAGTGGATATGACACCTAGGGAAGGGAGTGTGCTGGTGAATTGCAACTGCCTGAAGCAGCAGCACAGCTCTTCCAGTGCCAAAACAACTCCACCTGCCTCATGAACTTCACATACAATCAGCTGTCCTGGCAGCTATCTAGGAAACCCTGTTGGGTCACTTCCGGTCCCATGCCCTTTGAGCCCAGTGGGATGGAATCAAGCAGTTTGAGCACCCACACAAAACGGACAAGGAGCTCCTCACTCAAGGCGCTCAAAAGCCCACAGCCAAAGACAGGTTTAGTGAAGAAGCCATTTCCCGCTGCCATGGAAACCAAGTGCTCTGGCAGCACATATGTCTGAAAGTGGATATGACACCTAGGGAAGTGAGTGTGCTGGTGAATGGCAACTGCCCGAAGCAGCAGCACAGCTCTTCCAGTGCAAAAACTACTCCACCTGCCTCATGAACTTCACATACCATCAGCTGTCCTGGCAGCTATCTAGGAAACCCTGTTGGGTCACTACTGGTCCCATGCCCATTGAGCCCAGTGGAAGGGAATCAAGCAGCTTGAGCACCCACACAAAACTAACAAGGAGCTCCTCACTCCAGTCGCAGAACAACCCACAGCGAAGGACAAATTCAGCGACCAAGCCATTTCCCGCTGCCATGGAAACCAAGTGCTCTGGCAGCACATATGTCTGAAAGTGGATATGACACCTAGGGAAGGGAGTGTGCTGGTGAATGGCAACTGCCTCAAGCAGCAGCACAGCTCTTCCACTGCCAAAACAACTCCACCTGCCTCATGAACTTCACATACCATCAGCTGTCCTGACAGCTATCTAGGAAACCCTGTTGGGTCACATCCGGTCCCATGCCCATTGAGCCCAGTGGGATGGAATCAAGCAGCTTCAGCATCCACACAAACCTAACATGGAGCTCCTCACTCAAGGCGCTCAAATCTCCACAGCCTAAGACAAGTTCAGCGCCCAAGCCATTTCCCGCTGCCATGGAAACCAAGTGCTCTGGCAGCACATATGTCTGAAAGTGGATATGACACCTAGGGAAGGGAGTGTGGTGGTGAATGGCAACTGCCCGAAGCAGCAGCACAGCTCTTCCACTGCCAAAACAACTCCACCTGCCTCATGAACTTCACATACCATCAGCTGTCCTGGCAGCTATCTAGGAAACCCTGTTGGGTCACTTCTGGTCCCATGCCCATTGACCCCAGTGGGATGGAATCAAGCAGCTTCAGCACCCACACAAATCTAACATGGAGCTCCTCACTCAAGGCACTCAATACTCCACGGCCAAAGTTCAGTGCCCAAACCATTTCCCGCTGCCATGGAAACCAAGTGCTCTGGCAGCACATATGTCTGAAAGTGGATATGACACCTAGGGAAGGGAGTGTGGTGGTGAATGGCAGCTGCCCGAAGCAGCAGCACAGCTCTTCCACTTCCAAAACAACTCCACCTGCCTCATGAACTTCACATACCATCAGCTGTCCTGGCAGCTATCTAGGAAACCCTGTTGGGTCACTTCCGGTCCCATGCCCATTGAGCCCAGTGGGATGGAATCAAGCAGCTTGAGCACCCACACAAAACGAACATGGAGCTCCTCACTCAAGGCGCTCCAAATTTCACGGCCAAAGACAAGTTCAGTTCCCAAGCCATTTCCCGCTGCCATGGAAACCAAGTGCTCTGGCAGCACATATGTCTGAAAGTGGATATGACACCTAGGGAAGGGAGTGTGGTGGTGAATGGCAACTGCCCGAAGCAGCAGCACAGCTCTCCCAGTGCCAAAACAACTCCACCTGCCTCATGAACTTCACATACCATCAGCTGTCCTGGCAGCTATCTAGGAAACCCTGTTGGGTCACTTCCGGTCCCATGCCCATTGAGCCCAGTGGGATGGAATCAAGCAGCTTGAGCACCCACACAAAACGAACATGGAGCTCCTCACTCAAGGCGCTCCAAATTTCACGGCCAAAGACAAGTTCAGTGCCCAAGCCATTTCCCGCTGCCATGGAAACCAAGTGCTCTGGCAGCACATATGTCTGAAAGTGGATATGACACCTAGGGAAGGGAGTGTGCTGGTGAATGGCAACTGCACGAAGCAGCAGCATAGCTCTTCCACTGCCAAAACAACTCCACCTGCCTCATGAACTTCACATACCATCAGCTGTCCTGGCAGCTATCTAGGAAACCCTGTTGGGTCACTTCCGGACCCATGCCCATTGAGCCCAGTGGGATGGAATCAAGCAGCTTGGGCACCCACACAAAACAAACATGGAGCTCCTCACTCAAGGCGCTCCAAATTTCACGGCCAAAGACAAGTTCAGTGCCCAAGCCATTTTCCGCTGCCATGGAAACCAAGTGCTCTGGCAGCACATATGTCTGAAAGTGGATATGACACCTAGGGAAGGGAGTGTGTTGGTGAATGGCAACTGCCCGAAGCAGCAGCACAGCTCTTCCACTGCCAAAACAACTCCACCTGCCTCATGAACTTCACATACCATCAGCTGTCCTGGCAGCTATGTAGGAAACCCTGTTGGCTCACTTCCGGTCCCATGCCCATTGAGCACAGTGGGATGGAATCAAGCAGCTTCAGCACCCACACAAAACGAACATGGAGCTCCTCACTCAAGGCGCTGAAAACTCCACAGCCAAAGACAAGTTCAGTGCCCAAGCCATTTCCCGCTGCCATGGAAACCAAGTGCTCTGGCAGCACATATGTCTGAAAGTGGATATGACACCTAGGGAAGGGAGTGTGCTGGTGAATGGCAACTGCCCGAAGCAGCAGCACAGCTCTTCCACTGCCAAAACAACTCCACCTGCCTCATGAACTTCACATACCATCAGCTGTCCTGGCAGCTATCTAGGAAACCCTGTTGGGTCACTTCCGGTCCCATGCCCATTGAGCCCAGTGGGATGGAATCAAGCAGCTTCAGCACCCACACAAAACGAACATGGAGCTCCTCACTCAAGGCGCTCAAAACTCCACAGCCAAAGACAAGTTCCGTGCCCAAGCCATTTCCCACTGCCATGGAAACCAAGTGCTCTGGCAGCACATATGTCTGAAAGTGGATATGACACCTAGGGAAGGGAGTGTGCTGGTGAATGGCAACTGCCCGAAGCAAGAGCACAGCTCTGCCACTGCCAAAACAACTCCTTCTTCCTCATGAACTTCACATACCATCAGCTGTCCTGGCAGCTATCTAGGAAACCCTGTTGGGTCACTTCCGGTCCCATGCCCATTGAGCCCAGTGGGATGGAAACAAGCAGCTTGAGCACCCACACAAAACGAACATGGAGCTCCTCACTCAAGGCGCTCAAAACTACATGGCGAAAGACAAGTTCAGTGCCGAAGCCATTTCCCTCTGCAATGGAAACCAAGTGCTCTGGCAGCACATATGTCTGAAAGTGGATATGACACCTAGGGAAGGGAGTGTGGTGGTGAATGGCAACTGCCCGAAGCAGCAGCACAGCTCTTCCACTGCCAAAACAACTCCATCTTCCTCATGAACTTCACATACCATCATCTGTCCTGGCAGCTATCTAGGAAACCCTGTTGGGTCACTTCCGGTCCCATGCCCATTGAGCCCAGAGGGATGGAATCAAGCAGTTTGAGCACCCACACAAAACGAACATGGAGCTCCTCTCTCAAGGCGCTCAAAAGCCCACAGCCAAAGACAAATTTAGTGCCCCAGCCATTTCCCGCTGCCATGGAAACCAAGTGCTCTGGCAACACATATGTCTGAAAGTGGATATGACACCTAGGGAAGGGAGTGTGCTGGTGAATGGCAACTGCCTGAAGCAGCAGCACAGCTCTTCCACTGCCAAAACAACTCCACCTGCCTCATGAGCTTCACATACCATCAGCTGTCATGGCAGGTATGTTGGACACTATGTTGGGTCACTTCCAGTCCCATGCCCATTGAGCCCAGTGGGATGGAATCAAGCAGCTTCAGCACCCACACAAAACGAACATGGAGTTACTCACACAAGGCGCTAAAAACCTCACGACCAAAGACAAGTTCAGTGCCCAAGCCATTTCCCGCTGCCATGGAAACCAAGTGCTCTGGCAGCACATATGTCTGAAAGTGGATATGACACCTAGGGAAGGGAGTGTGCTGGTGAATGGCAACTGCCCGAAGCAGCAGCACAGCTCTTCCACTGCCAAAACAACTCCACCTGCCTCATGAACTTCACATACCATCAGCTGTCCTGGCAGCTATGTAGGAAACCCTGTTGGGTCACTTCCGGTCCCATGCCCATTGAGCCCAGTGGGATAGAAGCAAGCAGCTTCAGCACCCACGCAAAACGAACATGGAGCTCCTCACTCCAGGCGCTAAAAACTCCATGGCCAAAGACAAGTGCAGTGCCCAAGCCATTTCCTGCTGCCATGGAAACCAAGTGTTCTGGCAGCACATATGTCTGAAAGTGGATATGAGACTTAGGGAAGGTAGTGTGGTGGTGAATGGCAACTGCCCGAAGCAGCAGCACAGCTCTTCCACTGCCAAAACAACTCCACCTGCCTCATGAACTTCACATACCATCAGCTGTCCTGGCAGCTATCTAGGAAACCCTGTTGGGTCACTTCCGGTCCCATGCCCATTGAGCCCAGTGGGATGGAATCAAGCAGCTTGGGCACCCACACAAAACAAACATGGAGCTCCTCACTCAAGGCGCTCCAAATTTCACGGCCAAAGACAAGTTCAGTGCCCAAGCCATTTCCCGCTGCCATGGAAACCAAGTGCTCTGGCAGCACATATGTCTGAAAGTGGATATGACACCCAGGGAAGGGAGTGTGCTGGTGAATGGCAACTGCCCGAAGCAGCAGCACAGCTCTTCCACTGCCAAAACAACTCCACCTGCCTCATGAACTTCACATACCATCAGCTGTCTTGGCAGCTATCTAGGAAAAGCTGTTGGCTCACTTCCGGTAACATGCCTATTGAGCCCAGTGGGATGGAATCAAGCAGCTTCAGCACCCACTCAAAACGAACATGGAGCTCCTCACTCAAGGCGCTCAAAACTACATGGCGAAAGACAAGTTCAGTGCCCAAGCCATTTCCCTCTGCAATGGAAACCAAGTGCTCTGGCAGCACATATGTCTGAAAGTGGATATGACACCTAGGGAAGGGAGTGTGGTGGTGAATGGCAACTGCCCGAAGCAGCAGCACAGCTCTTCCACTACCAGAACTACTCCACCTGCCTCATGAACTTCACATACCATCAGCTGTCCTCGCAGGTATGTTGGACACCCTGTTGGGTCACTTCCGGTCCCATGCCCATTGAGCCCAGTGGGATGGAATCAAGCAGCTTGAGCACCCACACAAAACGAACATGGAGCTCCTCACTCAAGGCGCTCAAAACTCCATGGCCAAAGACAAGTTCAGTGCCCAAGCCATTTCCCGCTGCCATGGAAACCAAGTGCTCTGGCAGCACATATGTCTGAAAGTGGATATGACACCTAGGGAAGGGAGTGTGCTGGTGAATGGCAACTGCCCGAAGCAGCAGCACAGCTCTTCCACTGTCAAAACAACTCCACCTGCCTCATGAACTTCACATACCATCAGCTGTCCTGGCAGCTATCTAGGAAACCCTGTTGGGTCACTTCCGGTCCCATGCCCATTGAGCCCAGAGGGATGGAATCAAGCAGCTTGGGCACCCACACAAAACAAACATGGAGCTCCTCACTCAAGGCGCTCAAAAGACAACAGCCAAAAACAGGTTTAGTGAAGAAGCCATTTCCCGCTGCCATGGAAACCAAGTGCTCTGGCAGCACATATGTCTGAAAGTGGATATGACACCCAGGGAAGGGAGTGTGCTGGTGAATGGCAACTGCCCGAAGCAGCAGCACAGCTCTTCCTGTGCAAAAACTACTCCACCTGCCTCATGAACTTCACATACCATCAGCTGTCCTGGCAGCTATCTAGGAAACCCTGTTGGGTCACTTCCGGTCCCATGCCCATTGAGCCCAGTGGGATGGAATCAAGCAGCTTGAGCACCCACACAAAACTAACATGGAGCTCCTCACTCCAGTCGCAAAACAGCCCACAGCGAAGGACAAGTTAAGCGACCAAGCCATTTCCCGCTGCCATGGAAACCAAGTGCTCTGGCAGCACATATGTGTGAAAGTGGATATGACACCTAGGGAAGGGAGTGTGCTAGTGAATGGCAACTGCCCGAAGCAGCAGCACAGCTCTTCCACTGCCAGAACTACTCCACCTGCCTCATGAACTTCACATACCATCAGCTGTCCTCGCAGGTATGTTGGACACCCTGTTGGGTCACTTCCGGTCCCATGCCCATTGAGCCCAATGGGATGGAATCAAGCAGTTTGAGCACCCACTCAAAACGAACATGGAGCTCCTCTCTCAAGGCGCTCAAAAGCCCACAGCCAAAGACAAATTTAGTGCCCCAGAAATTTCCCGCTGCCATGGAAACCAAGTGCTCTGGCAGCACATATGTCTGAAAGTGGATATGAGACTTAGGGAAGTGAGTGTGGTGGTGAATGGCAACTGCCTGAAGCAGCAGCACAGCTCTTCCACTGCCAAAACAACTCCACCTGCCTCATGAACTTCACATACCATCAGCTGTCATGGCAGGTATGTTGGACACTTTGTTGGATCACTTCCGGTCCCATGCCCATTGAGCCCAGGGGGATGGAATCAAGCAGCTTCAGCACCCACACAAAACGAACATGGAGCACCTCACTCCTGTCGCTGAAAAGCCCACAGCCAAAGACAAGTTCAGTGCCCAAGCCATTTCCCGCTGCCATGGAAACCAAGTGCTCTGGCAGCACATATGTCTGAAAGTGGATATGACACCTAGGGAAGGGAGTGTGCTGGTGAATGGCAACTGCCCGAAGCAGCAGCACAGCTCTTCCACTGCCAAAACAACTCCACCTGCCTCATGAACTTCACATACCATCAGCTGTCCTGGCAGCTATCTAGGAAACCCTGTTGGCTCACTTCCGGTCCCATGCCCATTGAGCCCAGTGTGATGAAATCAAGCAGCTTGAGCACCCACACAAAACGAACATGGAGCTCCTCACTCAAGGCGCTAAAAACTCCACAGCGAAAGACATGTTCAGTGCCCAAGCCATTTCCCGCTGCCATGGAAACCAAGTGCTCTGGCAGCACATATGTCTGAAAGTGGATATGACACCTAGGGAAGGGAGTGTGCTGGTGAATGGCAACTGCCCGAAGCAGCAGCACAGCTCTTCCACTGCCAAAACAACTCCACCTGCCTCATGAACTTCACATACCATCAGCTGTCCTCGCAGCTATGTAGGAAACCCTGTTGGGTCACTTGCGGTCCCATGCCCATTGAGCCCAGTGGGATGGAATCAAGCAGCTTCAGCACAAACACAAAACGAACATGGAGCTCCTCACTCAAGGCGCTCAAAACTCCACAGCCAAAGACAAGTTCAGTGCCCAAGCCATTTCCTGCTGCCATGGAAACCAAGTGCTCTGGCAGCACATATGTCTGAAAGTGGATATGACACCTAGGGAAGGGAGTGTGGTGGTGAATGGCAACTGCCCGAAGCAGCAGCACAGCTCTTCCACTGCCAAAACAACTCCATCTTCCTCATGAACTTCACATACCATCAGCTGTCCTGGCAGCTATCTAGGAAAACCTGTTGGGTCACTTCCGGTCCCATGCCCATTGAGCCCAGTGGGATGGAAGCAAGCAGCTTCAGCACCCACACAAAACGAACATGGAGCTCCTCACTCCAGGCGCTAAAAACTCCATGGCCAAAGACAAGTGCAGTGCCCAAGCCATTTCCTGCTGCCATGGAAACCAAGTGCTCTGGCAGCACATATGTCTGAAAGTGGATATGACACCTAGGGAAGGGAATGTGCTGGTGAATGGCAACTGCCCGAAGGAGGAGCACAGCTCTTCCACTGCCAAAACAACTCCACCTGCCTCATGAACTTCACATACCATCAGCTGTCCTGGCAGGTATGTTGGACACCCTGTTGGGTCACTTCCGGTCCCATGCCTATTGAGCCCAGGGGGATGGAATCAAGCAGTTTGAGCACCCACTCAAAACGAACATGGAGCTCCTCTCTCAAGGCGCTCAAAAGCCCACAGCCAAAGACAAATTTAGTGCCCCAGCCATTTCCCGCTGCCATGGAAACCAAGTGCTCTAGCAGCACATATGTCTGAAAGTGGATATGAGACTTAGGGAAGTGAGTGTGCTGGTGAATGGCAACTGCCCGAAGCAGCAGCACAGCTCTTCCACTGCCAAAACAACTCCACCTGCCTCATGAACTTCACATACCATCAGCTGTCCTGGCAGGTATGTTGGACACTTTGTTGGGTCACTTCCGGTCCCATGCCCATTGAGCCCAGGGGGATGGAATCAAGCAGCTTCAGCACCCACACAAAACGAACATGGAGCACCTCACTCCTGTCGCTGAAAAGCCCACAGCCAAAGATAAGTTCAGTGCCCAAGCCATTTCCCGCTGCCATGGAAACCAAGTGCTCTGGCAGCACATATGTCTGAAAGTGGATATGACACCTAGGGAAGGGAGTGTGTTGGTGAATGGCAACTGCCCGAACCAGTAGCACAGCTCTTCCATTGCCAAAACAACTCCACCTGCCTCATGAACTTCACATACCATCAGCTGTCCTGGCAGCTATCTAGGAAACCCTGTTGGGTCACTTCCGGTCCCATGCCCATTGAGCCCAGTAGGATAGAATCAAGCAGCTTGACCAACCACACAAAACGAACATGGAGCTCCTCACTCAAGGCACTCAAAACTCCACAGCCAAAACAAGTTCAGTGCCCAAGCCATTTCCCGCTGGCATGGAAACCAAGTGCTCTGGCAGCACATATTTCTGAAAGTGGATATGACATCTAGGGAAGGGAGTGTGCTGCTGAATGGCAACTGCCCGAAGCAGCAGCACAGCTCTTCCACTGCCAAAACAACTCCACCTACCTCATGAACTTCACATACCATCAGCTGTCCTGGCAGCTATCTAGGAAACCCTGTTGGGTCACTTCCGGTCCCATGCCCATTGAGCCCAGTGGGATGGAATCAAGCAGCTTCAGCACTCACACAAAACCAACATGGAGCTCCTCACTCAAGGCGCTCAAAACTCCACAGCCAAAGACAAGTTCAGTGCCCAAGCCATTTCCCGCTGCCATGGAAACCAAGTGCTCTGGCAGCACATATTTCTGAAAGTGGATATGACACCTAGGGAAGGGAGTGTGGTGGTGAATGGCAACTGCCCGAAGCAGCAGCACAGCTCTTCCACTGCCAAAGCAACTCCACCTGCCTCATGAACTTCACATGCCATCATTTGTCCTGGCAGCTATCTAGGAAACCCTGTTGGCTCACTTCCGGTCCCATGCCCATTGAGCCCAGTGGGATGGAATCAAGCAGCTTCAGCACCCACACAAAACGAACATGGAGCTCGTCACTCAAGGCGCTCAAAACTACATGGCGATAGACAAGTTCAGTGCCCAAGCCATTTCCCGCTGCCATGGAAACCAAGTGCTCTGGCAGCACATATGTCTGAAAGTGGATATGACACCTAGGGAAGGGAGTGTGCTGGTGAATGGCAACTGCCCGAAGCAGCAGCACAGCTCTTCCACTGCCAAAACAACTCCACCTGCCTCATGAACTTCACATACCATCAGCTGTCCTGGCAGCTATCTAGGAAACCCTGTTGGCTCACTTCCGGTCCCATGCCCATTGAGCCCAGTGGGATGTAATCAAGCAGCTTCAGCACCCACACAAAACGAACATGGAGCTCCTCACTCAAGGCGCTCATAACTCCACGGCCAAAGACAAGTTCAGTGCCCAAGCCATTTCCCGCTGCCTTGGAAACCAAGTGCTCTGGCAGCACATATGTCTGAAAGTGGATATGACACCTAGGAAGGGAGTGTGCTGGTGAATGGCAACTGCCCAAAGCAGCAGCACAGCTCTTCCACTGCCAAAACAACTCCACCTGCCTCATGAACTTCACATACCATCAGCTGTCCTGGCAGCTATCTAGGAAACCCTGTTGGCTCACTTCCGGTCCCATGCCCATTGAGCCCAGTGGGATGGAATCAAGCAGCTTCAGCACTCACACAAAACCAACATGGAGCTCCTCACTCAAGGCGCTCAAAACTCCACAGCCAAAGACAAGTTCAGTGCCCAAGCCATTTCCCGCTGCCATGGAAACCAAGTGCTCTGGCAGCACATATTTCTGAAAGTGGATATGACACCTAGGGAAGGGAGTGTGGTGGTGAATGGCAACTGCCCGAAGCAGCAGCACAGCTCTTCCACTGCCAAAGCAACTCCACCTGCCTCATGAACTTCACATGCCATCATTTGTCCTGGCAGCTATCTAGGAAACCCTGTTGGCTCACTTCCGGTCCCATGCCCATTGAGCCCAGTGGGATGGAATCAAGCAGCTTCAGCACCCACACAAAACGAACATGGAGCTCCTCACTCAAGGCGCTCAAAACTACATGGCGATAGACAAGTTCAGTGCCCAAGCCATTTCCCGCTGCCATGGAAACCAAGTGCTCTGGCAGCACATATGTCTGAAAGTGGATATGACACCTAGGGAAGGGAGTGTGCTGGTGAATGGCAACTGCCCGAAGCAGCAGCACAGCTCTTCCACTGCCAAAACAACTCCACCTGCCTCATGAACTTCACATACCATCAGCTGTCCTGGCAGCTATCTAGGAAACCCTGTTGGCTCACTTCCGGTCCCATGCCCATTGAGCCCAGTGGGATGGAATCAAGCAGCTTCAGCACCCACACAAAACGAACATGGAGCTCCTCACTCAAGGCGCTCATAACTCCACGGCCAAAGACAAGTTCAGTGCCCAAGCCATTTCCCGCTGCCATGGAAACCAAGTGCTCTGGCAGCACATATGTCTGAAAGTGGATATGACACCTAGGGAAGGGAGTGTGCTGGTGAATGGCAACTGCCCAAAGCAGCAGCACAGCTCTTCCACTGCCAAAACAACTCCACCTGCCTCATGAACTTCACATACCATCAGCTGTCCTGGCAGCTATCTAGGAAACCCTGTTGGCTCACTTCCGGTCCCATGCCCATTCAGCCCAGGAGGATGGAATCAAGCAGCTTCAGCACCCACACAAAACGAACATGGAGCTCCTCACTTAAGGCGCTCAAAACTACATGGCGAAAGACAAGTTCAGTGCCCAAGCCATTTCCCGCTGCCATGGAAACCAAGTGCTCTGGCAGCACAAATGTCTGAAAGTGGATATGACACCTAGGGAAGGGCGTATGGTGGTGAATGGCAACTGCCCGAAGCAGCAGCACAGCTCTTCCAGTGCCAAAACAACTCCACCTGCCTCATGAACTTCACATACCATCAGCTGTCCTGGCAGCTATCTAGGAAACCCTGTTGGGTCACTTCCGGTCCCATGCCCATTGAGCCCAGGGGGATGGAATCAAGCAGCTTCAGCACAAACACAAAACGAACATGGAGCTCCTCACTCAAGGCGCTCAAAACTGCACGGCCAAAGACAAGTTCAGTGCCCAAGCATTTCCCGCTGCCATGGAAACCAAGTGCTCTGGCAGCACATATGTCTGAAAGTGGATATGACACCCAGGGAAGGGAGTGTGCTGGTGAATGGCAACTGCCCGAAGCAGCAGCACAGCTCTTCCACTGCCAAAACAACTCCACCTGCCTCATGAACTTCACATACCATCAGCTGTCCTGGAAGCTATCTAGGAAACCCTGTTGGGTCACTTCCGGTCCCATGCCCATTGAGCACAGGGGGATGGAATCAAGCAGCTTCAGCACCCACACAAAACGAACATGGAGCTCCTCACTCAAGGCGCTCAAAACTCCACGGCCAAAGACAAGTTCAGTGCCCAAGCCATTTCCCGCTGCCATGGAAACCAAGTGCTCTGGCAGCACATATTTCTGAAAGTGGATATGACATCTAGGGAAGGGAGTGTGCTGCTGAATGGCAACTGCCCGAAGCAGCAGAACAGCACTTCCAGTGATAAAACAACTCCACCTACCTCATGAACTTCACATACCATCATTTGTCCTGGCAGCTATCTAGGAAACCCTGTTGGCTCACTTCCGGTCCCATGCCCATTGATCCCAGTGGGATGGAATCAAGCAGCTTCGGCACCCACACAAAACTAACATGGAGCTCCTCACTCAAGGCGCTCAAAACTCCACAGCCAAAGACAAGTTCAGTGCCCAAGCATTTCCCGCTGCCATGGAAACCAAGTGCTCTGGCAGCACATATGTCTGAAAGTGGATATGACACCTAGGGAAGGGAGTGTGCTGGTGAATGGCAACTGCCCGAAGCAGCAGCACAGCTCTTCCACTGCCAAAACAACTCCACCTGCCTCATGAACTTCACATACCATCAGCTGTCCTGGCAGCTATCTAGGAAACCCTGTTGGCTCACTTCCGGTCCCATGCCCATTGAGCCCAGTGGGATGGAATCAAGCAGCTTCAGCACCCACACAAAACGAACATGGAGCTCCTCACTCAAGGCGCTCATAACTCCACGGCCAAAGACAAGTTCAGTGCCCAAGCCATTTCCCGCTGCCATGGAAACCAAGTGCTCTGGCAGCACATATGTCTGAAAGTGGATATGACACCTAGGGAAGGGAGTGTGCTGGTGAATGGCAACTGCCCAAAGCAGCAGCACAGCTCTTCCACTGCCAAAACAACTCCACCTGCCTCATGAACTTCACATACCATCAGCTGTCCTGGCAGCTATCTAGGAAACCCTGTTGGCTCACTTCCGGTCCCATGCCCATTCAGCCCAGGAGGATGGAATCAAGCAGCTTCAGCACCCACACAAAACGAACATGGAGCTCCTCACTTAAGGCGCTCAAAACTACATGGCGAAAGACAAGTTCAGTGCCCAAGCCATTTCCCGCTGCCATGGAAACCAAGTGCTCTGGCAGCACAAATGTCTGAAAGTGGATATGACACCTAGGGAAGGGCGTATGGTGGTGAATGGCAACTGCCCGAAGCAGCAGCACAGCTCTTCCACTGCCAAAACAACTCCACCTGCCTCATGAACTTCACATACCATCAGCTGTCCTGGCAGCTATCTAGGAAACCCTGTTGGGTCACTTCCGGTCCCATGCCCATTGAGCCCAGGGGGATGGAATCAAGCAGCTTCAGCACAAACACAAAACGAACATGGAGCTCCTCACTCAAGGCGCTCAAAACTGCACGGCCAAAGACAAGTTCAGTGCCCAAGCATTTCCCGCTGCCATGGAAACCAAGTGCTCTGGCAGCACATATGTCTGAAAGTGGATATGACACCTAGGGAAGGGAGTGTGCTGGTGAATGGCAACTGCCCGAAGCAGCAGCACAGCTCTTCCACTGCCAAAACAACTCCACCTGCCTCATGAACTTCACATACCATCAGCTGTCCTGGAAGCTATCTAGGAAACCCTGTTGGGTCACTTCCGGTCCCATGCCCATTGAGCACAGGGGGATGGAATCAAGCAGCTTCAGCACCCACACAAAACGAACATGGAGCTCCTCACTCAAGGCGCTCAAAACTACGTAGCCAAAGACAAGTTCAGTGCCCAAGCCATTTCCCGCTGCCATGAAAACCAAGTGCTCTGGCAGCACATATTTCTGAAAGTGGATATGACATCTAGGGAAGGGAGTGTGCTGCTGAATGGCAACTGCCCGAAGCAGCAGAACAGCACTTCCAGTGATAAAACAACTCCACCTACCTCATGAACTTCACATACCATCATTTGTCCTGGCAGCTATCTAGGAAACCCTGTTGGCTCACTTCCGGTCCCATGCCCATTGATCCCAGTGGGATGGAAACAAGCAGCTTCGGCACCCACACAAAACTAACATGGAGCTCCTCACTCAAGGCGCTCAAAACTCCACAGCCAAAGACAAGTTCAGTGCCCAAGCATTTCCCGCTGCCATGGAAACCAAGTGCTCTGGCAGCACATATGTCTGAAAGTGGATATGACACCTAGGGAAGGGAGTGTGCTGGTGAATGGCAACTGCCCGAAGCAGCAGCACAGCTCTTCCACTGCCAAAACAACTCCACCTACCTCATGAACTTCACATACCATCAGCTGTCCTGGCAGCTATCTAGGAAACCCTGTTGGGTCACTTCCGGTCCCATGCCCATTGAGCCCAGTGGGATGGAATCAAGCAGCTTGAGCACTCACACAAAACCAACATGGAGCTCCTCACTCAAGGCGCTCAAAACTCCACAGCCAAAGACAAGTTCAGTGCCCAAGCCATTTCCCGCTGCCATGGAAACCAAGAGCTCTGGCAGCACATATGTCTGAAAGTGGATATGACACCTAGGGAAGGGAGTGTGCTAGTGAATGGCAACTGCCCGAAGCAGCAGCACAGCTCTTACAGTGCCAAAACAACTCCATCTGCCTCATGAACTTCACATACCATCAGCTGTCCTGGCAGCTATCTAGGAAACCCTGTTGGGTCACTTCCGGTCCCATGCCCATTGAGCCCAGGAGGATGGAATCAAGCAGCTTCAGCACCCACACAAAACGAACATGGAGCTCCTCACTCAAGGCGCCCAAAACTCCACAGCCAAAGACAAGTTCAGTGCCCAAGCCATTTCCCGCTGCCAATGAAACCAAGTGCTCTGGCAACACATATGTCTGAAAGTATATATGACACCTAGGGAAGGGAGTGTGCTGGTGAATGGCAACTGCCCGAAGCAGCAGCACAGCTCTTCCACTGCCAAAAAAACTCCACCTGCCTCATGAACTTCACATACCATCAGCTGTCCTGGCACCTATGTACGAAACCCTGTTGGGTCACTTCCGGTCCCATGCCCATTGAGCCCAGTGGGATGGAATCAAGCAGCTTCAGCACCCACACAAAACGAACATGGAGCTCCTCACTCAACGCGCTCAAAACTCCACAGCCAAAGACAAGTTCAGTGCCCAAGCCATTTCCCGCTGCCATGGAAACCAAGTGCTCTGGCAGCACATATGTCTGAAAGTGGATATGAAACCTAGGGAAGGGATTGTGGTGGTAAATGGCAACTGCCCGAAGCAGCAGCACAGCTCTTCCACTGCCAAAACAACTCCACCAGCCTCATGAACTTCACATACCATCAGCTGTCCTGGCAGCTATCTAGGAAACCCTGTTGGGTCACTTCCGGTCCCATGCCCATTGAGCCCAGGGGGATGGAATCAAGCAGCTTCAGCACCCACACAAAACGAACATGGAGCTCCTCACTCAAGGGGCTCGAAACTTCATGGCCAAAGACAAGTTCAGTGCCCAAGCCATTTCCCGCTGCCATGGAAACCAAGTGCTCTGGCAGCACATATGTCTGAAAGTGGATATGACACCTAGCGAAGGGAGTGTGCTGGTGAATGGCAACTGCCCGAAGCAGCAGCACAGCTCTTCCACTGCCAATACAACTCCACCTGCCTCATGAACTTCACATACCATCAGCTGTCCTGGCAGCTATCTAGGAATCCCTGTTGGGTCACTTCCGGTCCCATGCCCATTGAGCCCAGTGGAATCAAGCAGCTTCAGCACCAACACAAATCTAACATGGAGCTCCTCACTCAAGGCGCTCAAAACTTCACGGCCAAAGACAAGTTCAGTGCCCAAGCCATTTTCTGCTACCATGGAAACCAAGTGCTCTGGCAGCACATAGGTCTGAAAGTGGATATGACACCTAGGGAAGGGAGTGTGCTGGTGAATGGCAACTGCCCGAAGCAGCAGCACAGCTCTTCCACTGCCAAAACAACTCCACCTGCCTCATGAACTTCACATACCATCAGCTGTCCTGGCAGCTATCTAGGAATCCCTGTTGGGTCACTTCCGGTCCCATGCCCATTGAGATCAGGGGGATGGAATCAAGCACCTTCAGCACCCACACAAATCTAACATGGAGCTCCTCACTCAAGGCGCTCAAAACTTCACGGCCAAAGACAAGTTCAGTGCCCAAGCCATTTCCCGCTGCCATGGAAACTAAGAACTCTGGCAGCACATATGTCTGAAAGTGGATATGACACCTAGGGAAGGGAGTGTGCTGGTGAATGGCAACTGCCCGAAGCAGCAGCACAGCTCTTCCACTGCCTAAACAACTCCACCTGCCTCATGAACTTCACATACAATCAGCTGTCCTGGCAGCTATCTAGGAATCCCTGTTGGGTCACTTCCGGTCCCATGCCCATTGAGATCAGGGGGATGGAATCAAGCAGCTTCAGCACCCACACAAAACGAACATGGAGCTCCTCACTCAAGGCGCTCAAAACTTCACGGTCAAAGACAAGTTAAGTGCCCAAGCCATTTCCCACTGCCATGGAAACTAAGAACTCTGGCAGCACATATGTCTGAAGTGTATATGACACCTAGGGAAGGGAGTCTGGTGGTGAATGGCAACTGCCCGATGCTGCAGCACAGCTCTTCCACTGCCAAAACAACTCCACCAGCCTCATGAACTTCACATACCATCAGCTGTCCTGGCAGCTATCTAGGAAACCCTGTTGGCTCACTTCCGGTCCCATGCCCATTGAGCCCAGTGGGATGTAATCAAGCAGCTTCAGCACCCACACAAAACGAACATGGAGCTCCTCACTCAAGACGCTCAAAACTGCACGCCCAAGACAAGTTCAGTGCCCAAGCCATTTCCCGCTGCCATGGAAACCAAGTGCTCTGGCAGCACATATGTCTGAAAGTGGATATGACACCCAGTTAATTGAGTGTGCTGGTGAATGGCAACTGCCCGAAGCAGCAGCACAGCTCTTCCAGTGCCAAAACAACTCCACCTGCCTCATGAACTTCACATACCATCAGCTGTCCTGGCAGCTATCTAGGAAACCCTGTTGGGTCACTTCTGGTCCCATGCCCATTGAGCCCAGGGGGATGGAATCAAGCAGCTTCAGCACCCACACAAAACGAACATGGAGCTCCTCACTCAAGGCGCTCAAAACTCCACGGCCAAAGACAAGTTCAGTACCCAAGCCATTTCCCGCTGCCAAGGAAACCAAGTGCTCTGGCAGCACATATGTCTGAAAGTGGATATGACACCTAGGGAAGGGAGTGTGCTGGTAAATGGCAACTGCCCGAAGCAGCAGCACAGCTCTTCCACTGCCAAAACAACTCCACCTGCCTCATGAACTTCACATACCATCAGCTGTCCTGGCAGCTATCTAGGAAACCCTGTTGGGTCACTTCCGGTCCCATGCCCATTGAGCACAGTGGGATGGAATCAAGCAGCTTCAGCACCCACACAAAACGAACATGGAGCTCCTCACTCAAGGCGCTCAAAACTCCACGGCCAAAGACAAGTTCAGTGCCCAAGCCATTTCCAGCTGCCATGGAAACCAAGTGCTCTGGCATCACATATGTCTGAAAGTGGATATGACACCTAGGGAAGGGAGTGTGGTGGTGAATGGCAACTGCCCGAAGCAGCAGCACAGCTCTTCCACTGCCAAAACAACTCCACCTGCCTCATGAACTTCACATACCATCAGCTGTCCTGGCAGCTATATAGGAAACCCTGTTGGGTCACTTCCGGTCCCATGCCCATTGAGCCCAGGGGGATGGAATCAAGCAGCTTCAGCACCCAAAAAAAACGAACATGGAGCTCCTCACTCAAGGCGCTCAAAACTACATGGCGATAGACAAGTTCAGTGCCCAAGCCATTTCCCGCTGCCATGAAAACCAAGTGCTCTGGCAGCACATAAGTCTGAAAGTGGATATGACACCTAGGGAAGGGAGTGTGCTGGTGAATGGCAACTGCCCGAAGCAGCAGCACAGCTCTTCCACTGCCAAAACAACTCCACCTGCCTCATGAACTTCACATACCATCAGCTGTCCTGGCAGCTATCTAAGAAACGCTGTTGGCTCACTTCTGGTCCCATGCCCATTGAGCCCAGTGGGATGGAATCAAGCAGCTTCGACACCCACACAAAACGAACATGGAGCTCCTCACTCAAGGCGCTCAAAACTCCACTGCCAAAGACAAGTTCAGTGCCCAAACCATTTCCCGCTGCCATGGAAACCAAGTGCTCTGGCAGCACATATTTCTGAAAGTGGATATGACACCTAGGGAAGGGAGTGTGCTGGTGAATGGCAACTGCCCGAAGCAGCAGCACAGCTCTTCCACTGCCAAAACAACTCCCTCTGCCACATGAAGTTCATATACAATCAGCTGTCCTGGCAGCTATCTAGGAAACCCTGTTGGGTCACTTCCGGTCCCATGCCCATTGAGCCCAGGGGAATGGAATCAAGCAGCTTCAGCACCCACACAAAACGAACATGGAGCTCCTCACTCAAGGCGCTCAAAACTTCACGGTCAAAGACAAGTTAAGTGCCCAAGCCATTTCCCACTGATATGGAAACTAAGAACTCTGGCAGCACATATGTCTGAAGTGTATATGACACCTAGGGAAGGGAGTCTGGTGTTGAATGGCAACTGCCCGAAGCAGCAGCACAGCTCTTCCACTGCCAAAACAACTCCACCTGCCTCATGAACTTCACATACCATCAGCTGTCCTGGCAGCTATCTAGGAAACCCTGTTGGGTCACTTCCGGTCCCATGCCCATTGAGCCCAGTGGGATGGAATCAAGCAGCTTCAGCACCCACACAATACGAACATGGAGCTCCTCACTCAAGGCGCTCAAAACTTCACGGCCAAAGACAAGTTCAGTGCCCAAGCCATTTCCCGCTGCCATGGAAACCAAGTGCTCTGGCAGCACATATGTCTGAAAGTGGATATGACACCTAGGGAAGGGAGTGTGGTGGTGAATGGCAACTGCCCGAAGCAGCAGCACAGCTCTTCCACTGCCAAAACAACTCCACCTGCCTCATGAACTTCACATACCATCAGCTGTCCTCGCAGCTATCTAGGAAACCCTGTTGGGTCACTTCCGGTCCCATGCCCATTGAGCCCAGGGGGATGGAATCAAGCAGCTTCAGCACCCACACAAAACAAACATGGAGCTCCTCACTCAAGGCGCTCAAAACTACATGGCGATAGACAAGTTCAGTGCCCAAGCCATTTCCCGCTGCAATGGAAACCAAGTGCTCTGGCAGCACATATGTCTGAAAGTGGATATGACACCTAGGGAAAGGAGTGTGCTGGTGAATGGCAACAGCCCGAAGCAGCAGCACAGCTCTTCCACTGCCAAAACAACTCCACCTGCCTCATGAACTTCACATACCATCAGCTGTCCTGGCAGCTATCTAGGAAAAGCTGTTGGCTCACATCCGGTCCCATGCCCATTGAGCCCAGTGGGATGGAATCAAGCAGCTTCGGCACCCACACAAAACCAACATGGAGCTCCTCACTCAAGGCGCTCAAAACTCCACTGCCAAAGACAAGTTCAGTGCCCAAGCCATTTATCGCTGCCATGGAAACCAAGTGCTCTGGCTGCACATATGTCTGAACGTGGATATGACACCTAGGGAAAGCAGTGTGGTGGTGAATGGCAACTGCCCGAAGCAGCAGCACAGCTCTTCCACTGCCAAAACAACTCCACCTGCCTCATGAACTTCACATACCATCAGCTGTCCTGGCAGCTATCTAGGAAACCCTGTTGGGTCACTTCCGGTCCCATGCCCATTGAGCCCAGGGAAATGGAATCAAGCAGCTTGAGCACCCACACAAAACCAACATGGAGCTCCTCACTCAAGGCGCTCAAATCTGCACAGCCAAAGACAAGTTCAGTGCCCAAACCATTTCCCGCTGCCATGGAAACCAAGTGCTCTGGCAGCACATATGTCTGAAAGTGGATATGACACCTAGGGAAGGGAGTGTGCTGGTGAATGGCAACTGCCCGATGCAGCAGCACAGCTCTTCCACTGCCAAAACAACTCCCTCTGCCACATGAACTTCACATACAATCAGCTGTCCTGGCAGCTATCTAGGAATCCCTGTTGGGTCACTTCCGGTCCCATGCCCATTGAGCCCAGGGGGATGGAATCAAGCAGCTTCAGCACCCACACAAAACGAACATGGAGCTCCTCACTCAAGGCGCTCAAAACTCCACGGCCAAAGACAAGTTCAGTACCCAAGCCATTTCCCGCTGCCATGGAAACCAAGTGCTCTGGCAGCACATATGTCTGAAAGTGGATATGACACCTAGGGAAGGGAGTGTGCTGGTAAATGGCAACTGCCCGAAGCAGCAGCACAGCTCTTCCACTGCCAAAACAACTCCACCTGCCTCATGAACTTCACATACCATCAGCTGTCCTGGCTGCTATCTAGGAAACCCTGTTGGGTCACTTCCGGTCCCATGCCCATTGAGCCCAGTGGGATGGAATCAAGCAGCTTCAGCACCCACACAAAACGAACATGGAGCTCCTCACTCAAGGCGCTCAAAACTGCATGCCCAAGACAAGATCATTGCCCAAGCCATTTCCCGCTGCCATGGAAACCAAGTGCTCTGGCAGCACATATGTCTGAAAGTGGATATGACACCTAGGGAAGGGAGTCTGGTGTTGAATGGCAACTGCCCGAAGCAGCAGCACAGCTCTTCCACTGCCAAAACAACTCCACCTGCCTCATGAACTTCACATACCATCAGCTGTCCTGGCAGCTATCTAGGAAACCCTGTTGGGTCACTTCCGGTCCCATGCCCATTGAGCCCAGTGGGATGGAATCAAGCAGCTTCAGCACCCACACAAAACGAACATGGAGCTCCTCACTCAAGGCGCTCAAAACTTCACGGCCAAAGACAAGTTCAGTGCCCAAGCCATTTCCCGCTGCCATGGAAACCAAGTGCTCTGGCAGCACATATGTCTGAAAGTGGATATGACACCTAGGGAAGGGAGTGTGGTGGTGAATGGCAACTGCCCGAAGCTGCAGCACAGCTCTTCCAGTGCCAAAACAACTCCACCTGCCTCATGAACTTCACATACCATCAGCTGTCCTGGCAGCTATCTAGGAAACCCTGTTGGGTCACTTCCGGTCCCATGCCCATTGAGCCCAGGGGGATGGAATCAAGCAGCTTCAGCACCCACACAAAACGAACATGGAGCTCCTCACTCAAGGCGCTCAAAACTACATGGCGATAGACAAGTTCAGTGCCCAAGCCATTTCCCGCTGCCATGGAAACCAAGTGCTCTGGCAGCACATATGTCTGAAAGTGGATATGACACCTAGGGAAGGGAGTGTGGTGGTGAATGGCAACAGCCCGAAGCAGCAGCACAGCTCTTCCAGTGCCAAAACAACTCCACCTGCCTCATGAACTTTACATACCATCAGCTGTCCTGGCAGCTATCTAGGAAAAGCTGTTGGCTCACTTCCGGTCCCATGCCCATTGAGCCCAGTGGGATGGAATCAAGCAGCTTCGGCACCCACACAAAACCAACATGGAGCTCCTCACTCAAGGCGCTCAAAACTCCACTGCCAAAGACAAGTTCAGTGCCCAAGCCATTTCCCGCTGCCATGGAAACCAAGTGCTCTGGCTGCACATATGTCTGAACGTGGATATGACACCTAGGGAAAGCAGTGTGGTGGTGAATGGCAACTGCCCGAAGCAGCAGCACAGCTCTTCCACTGCCAAAACAACTCCACCTGCCTCATGAACTTCACATACCATCAGCTGTCCTGGCAGCTATCTAGGAAACCCTGTTGGGTCACTTCCGGTCCCATGCCCATTGAGCCCAGGGGAATGGAATCAAGCAGCTTGAGCACCCACACAAAACCAACATGGAGCTCCTCACTCAAGGCGCTCAAATCTGCACAGCCAAAGACAAGTTCAGTGCCCAAACCATTTCCCGCTGCCATGGAAACCAAGTGCTCTGGCAGCACATATGTCTGAAAGTGGATATGACACCTAGGGAAGGGAGTGTGCTGGTCAATGGCAACTGCCCGAAGCAGCAGCACAGCTCTTCCACTGCCAAAACAACTCCCTCTGCCACATGAACTTCACATACAATCAGCTGTCCTGGCAGCTATCTAGGAATCCCTGTTGGGTCACTTCCGGTCCCATGCCCATTGAGCCCAGGGGGATGGAATCAAGCAGCTTCAGCACCCACACAAAACGAACATGGAGCTCCTCACTCAAGGCGCTCAAAACTGCATGCCCAAGACAAGATCATTGCCCAAGCCATTTCCCGCTGCCATGGAAACCAAGTGCTCTGGCTGCACATATGTCTGAACGTGGATATGACACCTAGGGAAAGCAGTGTGGTGGTGAATGGCAACTGCCCGAAGCAGCAGCACAGCTCTTCCACTGCCAAAACAACTCCACCTGCCTCATGAACTTCACATACCATCAGCTGTCCTGGCAGCTATCTAGGAAACCCTGTTGGGTCACTTCCGGTCCCATGCCCATTGAGCCCAGGGGAATGGAATCAAGCAGCTTGAGCACCCACACAAAACCAACATGGAGCTCCTCACTCAAGGCGCTCAAATCTGCACAGCCAAAGACAAGTTCAGTGCCCAAACCATTTCCCGCTGCCATGGAAACCAAGTGCTCTGGCAGCACATATGTCTGAAAGTGGATATGACACCTAGGGAAGGGAGTGTGCTGGTGAATGGCAACTGCCCGAAGCAGCAGCACAGCTCTTCCACTGCCAAAACAACTCCCTCTGCCACATGAACTTCACATACAATCAGCTGTCCTGGCAGCTATCTAGGAATCCCTGTTGGGTCACTTCCGGTCCCATGCCCATTGAGCCCAGGGGGATGGAATCAAGCAGCTTCAGCACCCACACAAAACGAACATGGAGCTCCTCACTCAAGGCGCTCAAAACTCCACGGCCAAAGACAAGTTCAGTACCCAAGCCATTTCCCGCTGCCATGGAAACCAAGTGCTCTGGCAGCACATATGTCTGAAAGTGGATATGACACCTAGGGAAGGGAGTGTGCTGGTAAATGGCAACTGCCCGAAGCAGCAGCACAGCTCTTCCACTGCCAAAACAACTCCACCTGCCTCATGAACTTCACATACCATCAGCTGTCCTGGCTGCTATCTAGGAAACCCTGTTGGGTCACTTCCGGTCCCATGCCCATTGAGCCCAGTGGGATGGAATCAAGCAGCTTCAGCACCCACACAAAACGAACATGGAGCTCCTCACTCAAGGCGCTCAAAACTGCATGCCCAAGACAAGATCATTGCCCAAGCCATTTCCCGCTGCCATGGAAACCAAGTGCTCTGGCAGCACATATGTCTGAAAGTGGATATGACACCTAGGGAAGGGAGTCTGGTGTTGAATGGCAACTGCCCGAAGCAGCAGCACAGCTCTTCCACTGCCAAAACAACTCCACCTGCCTCATGAACTTCACATACCATCAGCTGTCCTGGCAGCTATCTAGGAAACCCTGTTGGGTCACTTCCGGTCCCATGCCCATTGAGCCCAGTGGGATGGAATCAAGCAGCTTCAGCACCCACACAAAACGAACATGGAGCTCCTCACTCAAGGCGCTCAAAACTTCACGGCCAAAGACAAGTTCAGTGCCCAAGCCATTTCCCGCTGCCATGGAAACCAAGTGCTCTGGCAGCACATATGTCTGAAAGTGGATATGACACCTAGGGAAGGGAGTGTGGTGGTGAATGGCAACTGCCCGAAGCTGCAGCACAGCTCTTCCAGTGCCAAAACAACTCCACCTGCCTCATGAACTTCACATACCATCAGCTGTCCTGGCAGCTATCTAGGAAACCCTGTTGGGTCACTTCCGGTCCCATGCCCATTGAGCCCAGGGGGATGGAATCAAGCAGCTTCAGCACCCACACAAAACGAACATGGAGCTCCTCACTCAAGGCGCTCAAAACTGCATGGCGATAGGCAAGTTCAGTGCCCAAGCCATTTCCCGCTGCCATGGAAACCAAGTGCTCTGGCAGCACATATGTCTGAAAGTGGATATGACACCTAGGGAAGGGAGTGTGCTGGTGAATGGCAACAGCCCGAAGCAGCAGCACAGCTCTTCCAGTGCCAAAACAACTCCACCTGCCTCATGAACTTTACATACCATCAGCTGTCCTGGCAGCTATCTAGGAAAAGCTGTTGGCTCACTTCCGGTCCCATGCCCATTGAGCCCAGTGGGATGGAATCAAGCAGCTTCGGCACCCACACAAAACCAACATGGAGCTCCTCACTCAAGGCGCTCAAAACTCCACTGCCAAAGACAAGTTCAGTGCCCAAGCCATTTCCCGCTGCCATGGAAACCAAGTGCTCTGGCTGCACATATGTCTGAACGTGGATATGACACCTAGGGAAAGCAGTGTGGTGGTGAATGGCAACTGCCCGAAGCAGCAGCACAGCTCTTCCACTGCCAAAACAACTCCACCTGCCTCATGAACTTCACATACCATCAGCTGTCCTGGCAGCTATCTAGGAAACCCTGTTGGGTCACTTCCGGTCCCATGCCCATTGAGCCCAGGGGAATGGAATCAAGCAGCTTGAGCACCCACACAAAACCAACATGGAGCTCCTCACTCAAGGCGCTCAAATCTGCACAGCCAAAGACAAGTTCAGTGCCCAAACCATTTCCCGCTGCCATGGAAACCAAGTGCTCTGGCAGCACATATGTCTGAAAGTGGATATGACACCTAGGGAAGGGAGTGTGCTGGTCAATGGCAACTGCCCGAAGCAGCAGCACAGCTCTTCCACTGCCAAAACAACTCCCTCTGCCACATGAACTTCACATACAATCAGCTGTCCTGGCAGCTATCTAGGAATCCCTGTTGGGTCACTTCCGGTCCCATGCCCATTGAGCCCAGTGGGATGGAATCAAGCAGCTTCAGCACCCACACAAAACGAACATGGAGCTCCTCACTCAAGGCGCTCAAAACTGCATGCCCAAGACAAGATCATTGCCCAAGCCATTTCCCGCTGCCATGGAAACCAAGTGCTCTGGCTGCACATATGTCTGAACGTGGATATGACACCTAGGGAAAGCAGTGTGGTGGTGAATGGCAACTGCCCGAAGCAGCAGCACAGCTCTTCCACTGCCAAAACAACTCCACCTGCCTCATGAACTTCACATACCATCAGCTGTCCTGGCAGCTATCTAGGAAACCGTGTTGGGTCACTTCCGGTCCCATGCCCATTGAGCCCAGGGGAATGGAATCAAGCAGCTTGAGCACCCACACAAAACCAACATGGAGCTCCTCACTCAAGGCGCTCAAATCTGCACAGCCAAAGACAAGTTCAGTGCCCAAACCATTTCCCGCTGCCATGGAAACCAAGTGCTCTGGCAGCACATATGTCTGAAAGTGGATATGACACCTAGGCAAGGGAGTCTGGTGTTGAATGGCAACTGCCCGAAGCAGCAGCACAGCTCTTCCACTGCCAAAACAACTCCACCTGCCTCATGAACTTCACATACCATCAGCTGTCCTGGCAGCTATCTAGGAAACCCTGTTGGGTCACTTCCGGTCCCATGCCCATTGAGCCCAGTGGGATGGAATCAAGCAGCTTCAGCACCCACACAAAACGAACATGGAGCTCCTCACTCAAGGCGCTCAAAACTTCACGGCCAAAGACAAGTTCAGTGCCCAAGCCATTTCCCGCTGCCATGGAAACCAAGTGCTCTGGCAGCACATATGTCTGAAAGTGGATATGACACCTAGGGAAGGGAGTGTGGTGGTGAATGGCAACTGCCCGAAGCTGCAGCACAGCTCTTCCAGTGCCAAAACAACTCCACCTGCCTCATGAACTTCACATACCATCAGCTGTCCTGGCAGCTATCTAGGAAACCCTGTTGGGTCACTTCCGGTCCCATGCCCATTGAGCCCAGGGGGATGGAATCAAGCAGCTTCAGCACCCACACAAAACGAACATGGAGCTCCTCACTCAAGGCGCTCAAACTACATGGCGATAGACAAGTTCAGTGCCCAAGCCATTTCCCGCTGCCATGGAAACCAAGTGCTCTGGCAGCACATATGTCTGAAAGTGGATATGACACCTAGGGAAGGGAGTGTGCTGGTGAATGGCAACAGCCCGAAGCAGCAGCACAGCTCTTCCAGTGCCAAAACAACTCCACCTGCCTCATGAACTTTACATACCATCAGCTGTCCTGGCAGCTATCTAGGAAAAGCTGTTGGCTCACTTCCGGTCCCATGCCCATTGAGCCCAGTGGGATGGAATCAAGCAGCTTCGGCACCCACACAAAACCAACATGGAGCTCCTCACTCAAGGCGCTCAAAACTCCACTGCCAAAGACAAGTTCAGTGCCCAAGCCATTTCCCGCTGCCATGGAAACCAAGTGCTCTGGCAGCACATATGTCTGAACGTGGATATGACACCTAGGGAAAGCAGTGTGGTGGTGAATGGCAACTGCCCGAAGCAGCAGCACAGCTCTTCCACTGCCAAAACAACTCCACCTGCCTCATGAACTTCACATACCATCAGCTGTCCTGGCAGCTATCTAGGAAACCCTTTTGGGTCACTTCCGGTCCCATGCCCATTGAGCCCAGGGGAATGGAATCAAGCAGCTTGAGCACCCACACAAAACCAACATGGAGCTCCTCACTCAAGGCGCTCAAATCTGCACAGCCAAAGACAAGTTCAGTGCCCAAACCATTTCCCGCTGCCATGGAAACCAAGTGCTCTGGCAGCACATATGTCTGAAAGTGGATATGACACCTAGGGAAGGGAGTGTGCTGGTGAATGGCAACTGCCCGAAGCAGCAGCACAGCTCTTCCACTGCCAAAACAACTCCCTCTGCCACATGAACTTCACATACAATCAGCTGTCCTGGCAGCTATCTAGGAATCCCTGTTGGGTCACTTCCGGTCCCATGCCCATTGAGCCCAGGGGGATGGAATCAAGCAGCTTCAGCACCCACACAAAACGAACATGGAGCTCCTCACTCAAGGCGCTCAAAACTGCATGCCCAAGACAAGATCATTGCCCAAGCCATTTCCCGCTGCCATGGAAACCAAGTGCTCTGGCAGCACATATGTCTGAAAGTGGATATGACACCTAGGGAAGGGAGTGTGCTGGTGAATGGCAACTGCCCGAAGCAGCAGCACAGCTCTTCCAGTGCCAAAATAACTCCACCTGTCTCATGAACTTCACATGCCATCAGCTGTCCTGGCAGCAATCTAGGAAACCCTGTTGGGTCACTTCCGGTCCCATGCCCATTGAGATCAGGGGGAGGGAATCAAGCAGCTTCAGCACCAACACAAATCTAACATGGAGCTCCTCACTCAAGGCGCTCAAAACTTCACGGCCAAAGACAAGTTCAGTGCCCAAGCCATTTCCCACTGCCATGGAAACTAAGAACTCTGGCAGCACATATGTCTGAAAGTGGATATGACACCTAGGGAAGGGAGTGTGGTGGTGAATGGCAACTGTCCGAAGCAGCAGCACAGCTCTTCCAGTGCCAAAACAACTCCACCTGCCTCATGGACCTCACATACCATCAGCTGTCCTGACAGTTATCTAGCAAACCCTGTTGGGTCACTTCCGGTCCCATGCCCATTGAGCCCAGTGGGATGGAATCAAGCAGCTTCAGCACCCACACAAAACAAACATGGAGCTCCTCACTCAAGGCGCTCCAAACTTCACAGCCAAAGACAAGTTCAGTGCCCAAGCCATTTCCCGCTGCCATGGAAACCAAGTGCTCTGGCAGCACATATGTCTGAAAGTGGATATGACACCTAGGGAAGGGAGTGTGCTGGTGAATGGCAACTGCCCGAAGCAGCAGCACAGCTCTTCCACTGCCAAAACAACTCCACCTGCCTCATGAAATTCACATACCATCAGCTGTCCTGGCAGCTATCTAGGAAACCCTGTTGGCTCACTTCCGGTCCCATGCCCATTGAGCCCAGTGGGATGGAATCAAGCAGCTTGAGCACCCACACAAAACGAACATGGAGCTCCTCACTCAAGGCGCTCAAACCTCCATGGCCAAAGACAAGTTCAGTGCCCAAGCCATTTCCCGCTGCCATGGAAACCAAGTGCTATTGCAGCACATATGTCTGAAAGTGGATATGACACCTAGGGAAGGGAGTGTGCTGGTGAATGGCAACTGCCCGAAGCAGCAGCACAGCTCTTCCACTGCCAAAACAACTCCACCAGCCTCATGAACTTCACATACCATCAGCTGTCCTGGCAGCTATGTAGGAAACCCTGTTGGGTCACTTCCGGTCCCATGCCCATTGAGCTCAGTTGGATGGAATCAAGCAGCTTGAGCATCCACACAAAACGAACATGGAGCTCCTCACTCAAGGCGCTCAAAACTACATAGCCAAAGACAAGTTCAGTGCCCAAGCCATTTCCCGCTGCCATGGAAACCAAGTGCTCTGGCAGCACATATGTCTGAAAGTGGATATGACACCTAGGAAAGGAGTGTACTGGTAAATAGCAACTGCCCGAAGCAGCAGCACAGCTCTTCCACTGCCAAAACAACTCCACCTGCCTCATGAACTTCACATACCATCAGCTGTCCTGGCAGCTATCTAGGAAACCCTGTTGGGTCACTTCCGGCCCCATGCCCATTGAGCCCAGGGGGATTGAATCAAGCAGCTTCAGCACCCACACAAAATGAACATGGAGCTCCTCACTCAAGGCGCTCAAAACTCCACAGCCAAAGACAAGTTCAGTGCCCAAGCCATTTCCCGCTGCCATGGAAACCAAGTGCTCTGGCAGCACATATGTCTGAAAGTGGATATGACACCTAGGGAAGGGAGTGTGCTGGTGAATGGCAACTTCCCGAAGCAGTAGCACAGCTCTTCTACTGCCAAAACAACTCCACCTACCTCATGAACTTCACATACCATCAGCTGTCCTGGCAGCTATCTAGGAAACACTGTTGCGTCCCATCCGGTCCCATGCCCATTGAGCCCAGTGGGATGGAATCAAGCAGCTTGAGCACCAACACAAAACGAACATGGAGCTCCTCACTCAAGGTGCTCAAACTTCCACGGCCCAAGAAAAGTTCAGTGCCCAAGCCATTTCCCGCTGCCATGGAAACCAAGTGCTCTGGCAGCACATATGTCTGAAAGTGGATATGACACCTAGGAAAGGGAGTGTGCTGGTGAATGGCAACTGCCCGAAGCAGCAGCACAGCTCTTCCACTGCCAAAACAACTCCACCAGCCTCATGAACTTCACATACCATCAGCTGTCCTGGCAGTTATCTAGGAAACCCTGTTGGGTCACTTCCGGTCCCATGCCCATTGAGCTCAGTTGGATGGAATCAAGCAGCTTGAGCACCCACACAAAACGAACATGGAGCTCCTCCCTCAAGGCGCTCAAAACGTCACAGCCAAAGACAAGTTCAGTGCCCAAGCCATTTCCCGCTGCCATGGAAACCAAGTGCTCTGGCAGCACATATGTCTGAAAGTGGATATGACACCTAGGGAAAGGAGTGTGCTGGTAAATGGCAACTGCCCGAAGCAGCAGCACAGCTCTTCCACTGCCAAAACAACTCCACCTGCCTCATGAACTTCACATACCATCAGCTGTCCTGGCAGCTATCTAAGAAACCCTGTTGGGTCACTTCCGGTCCCATGCCCATTGAGCCCAGTGGGATGGAATCAAGCAGCTTCAGCACCCACACAAAATGAACATGGAGCTCCTCACTCAAGGCGCTCAAACTACATGGCCAAAGACAAGTTCAGTGCCCAAGCCATTTCCCGCTGCCATGGAAACCACGTGCTCTGGCAGCACATATTTCTGAAAGTGGATATGACACCTAGGGAAGGGAGTTTGCTGGTGAATGGCAACTGCCCGAAGCAGCAGCACAGCTCTTCCACTGCCAAAACAACTCCACCTACCTCATGAACTTCACATACCATCAGCTGTCCTGGCAGCTATCTAGGAAACTCTGTTGGGTCCCTTCCGATCCCATGCCCATTGAGCCCAGTGGGATGGAATCAAGCAGCTTCAGCATCCACACAAAACGAACATGGAGCTCCTCACTCAAGGCGCTCAAACCTCCACGGCCCAAGAAAAGTTCAGTGCCCAAGCCATTTCCCGCTGCCATGGAAACCAAGTGCTCTGGCAGCACATATGTCTGAAAGTGGATATGACACCTAGGGAAGGGAGTGTGCTGGTGAATGGCAACTGCCCGAAGCTGCAGCACAGCTCTTCCACTGCCAAAACAACTCCACATGCCTCATGAACTTCATATACCATCAGCTGTCCTGGCAGCTATCTAGGAAACCCTGTTGGGTCACTTCCGGTCCCATGACCATTGAGCCCAGTGGGATGGAATCAAGCAGCTTCAGCACCAACACAAAACGAACATGGAGCTCCTCACTCAAGGCTCAAAACTCCACGGCCAAAGACAAGTTCAGTGCCCAAGCCATTTCCCGCTGCCATGGAAACCAAGTGCTCTGGCAGCACATATGTCTGAAAGTGGATATGACACCTAGGGAAGGGAGTGTGCTGGTGAATGGCAACTGCCCGAAGCAGCAGCACAGCTCTTCCAGTGCCAAAACAACTCCACCTGCCTCATGAACTTCACATACCATCAGCTGTCCTGGCAGCTATCTAGGAATCCCTGTTGGGTCACTTCCGGTCCCATGCCCATTGAGCCCAGGGGGATGGAATCAAGCAGCTTCAGCACCAACACAAATCTAACATGGAGCTCCTCACTCAAGGCGCTCAAAACTTCACGGCCAAAGACAAGTTCAGTGCCCAAGCCATTTCCCACTGCCATGGAAACTAAGAACTCTGCCAGCACATATGTCTGAAAGTGGATATGACACCTAGGGAAGGGAGTGTGCTGGTCAATGGCAACTGCCCGAAGCAGCAGCACAGCTCTTCCACTGCCAAAACAACTCCACCTACCTCATGAACTTCACATACCATCAGCTGTCCTGGCAGCTATCTAGGAAACCCTGTTGGCTCACTTCCGGTCCCATGCCCATTGAGCCCAGGGGGATGGAATCAAGCAGCTTCAGCACCCACACAAAACAAACATGGAGCTCCTCACTCAAGGCGCTCAAACCTCCACGGCGAAAGAAAAGTTCAGTGCCCAAGCCATTTCCCGCTGCCAAGGAAACCAAGTGCTCTGGCAGCACATATGTCTGAAAGTGGATATGACACCTAGGGAAGGGAGTGTGGTGGTGAATGGCAACTGCCCGAAGCAGCAGCACAGCTCTTCCACTGCCAAAACAACTCCATCTGCCTCATGAACTTCACATACCATCAGCTGTCCTGACAGCTATCTAGGAAACCCTGTTGGGTCCCTTCCGGTCCCATGCCCATTGAGCCCAGGGGGATGGAATCAAGCAGCTTCAGCACCCACACAAAACGAACATGGAGCTCCTCACTCAAGGCGCTCAAAACTCCACGGCCAAAGACAAGTTCAGTGCCCAAGCCATTTCCCGCTGCCATGGAAACCAAGTGCTCTGGCAGCACATATGTCTGAAAGTGGATATGACACCTAGTTAATGGAGTGTGCTGGTGAATGGCACCTGCCCGAAGCAGCAGAACAGCTCTTCCACTGCCAAAACAACTCCACCTGCCTCATGAACTTCACATACCATCAGCTGTCCTGGCAGCTATCTAGGAAACCCTGTGGGGTCACTTCCGGTCCCATGCCCATTGAGCCCAGGGGGATGGAATCAAGCAGCTTCAGCACCAACACAAATCTACCATGGAGCTCCTGACTCAAGGCTCTCAAAACTCCATGGCCAAAGACAAGTTCAGTGCCCAAGCCATTTCCCACTGCCATGGAAACCAAGTGCTCTGGCAGCACATATGTCTGAAAGTGGATATGACACCTAGGGAAGGGAGTGTGCTGGTGAATGGCAACTGCCCGAACCAGCAGCACAGCTCTTCCACTGCCAAAACAACTCCACCTGCCTCATGAACTTCACATACCATCAGCTGTCCTGGCAGCTACCTAAGAAACCCTTTTGGGTCACTTCCGGTCCCATGCCCATGGAGCCCAGTGGGATGGAATCAAGCAGCTTCAGCACCCACACAAAACGAACATGGAGCTCCTCACTCAAGGCGCTCAAACCTCCACGGCCAAAGAAAAGTTCAGTGCCCAAGCCATTTCCCGCTGCCATGGAAACCAAGTGCTCTTTCAGCACATATGTCTGAAAGTGGATATGACACCTAGGGAAGGGAGTGTGCTGGTGAATGGCAACTGCCCGAAGCTGCAGCACAGCTCTTCCACTGCCAAAACAATTCCACCTGCCTCATGAACTTCACATACCATCAGCTGTCCTGGCAGCTATCTAGGAAACCCTGTTGGGTCACTTCCGGTCCCATGCCCATTGAGATCAGGGGGATGGAATCAAGCAGCTTGAGCACCAACACAAAACCAACATGGAGCTCCTCACTCAAGGCTCAAAACTTCACGGCCAAAGACAAGTTCAGTGCCCAAGCCATTTCCCGCTGCCAAGGTAACCAAGTGCTCTGGCAGCACATATGTCTGAAAGTGGATATGACACCTAGGGAAGGGAGTGTGGTGGTGAATGGCAACTGCCCGAAGCAGCAGCACAGCTCTTCCAGTGCCAAAACAACTCCACCTGCCTCATGAACTTCACATACCATCAGCTGTCCTGGCAGCTATCTAGGAATCCCTGTTGGGTCACTTCCGGTCCCATGCCCATTGAGATCAGGGGGAGGGAATCAAGCAGCTTCAGCACCAACACAAATCTAACATGGAGCTCCTCACTCAAGGCGCTCAAAACTTCACGGCCAAAGACAAGTTCAGTGCCCAAGCCATTTCCCACTGCCATGGAAACTAAGAACTCTGGCAGCACATATGTCTGAAAGTGGATATGACACCTAGGGAAGGGAGTGTGCTGGTCAATGGCAACTGCCCGAAGCAGCAGCACAGCTCTTCCACGGCCAAAACAACTCCACCTACCTCATGAACTTCACATACCATCAGCTGTCCTGGCAGCTATCTAGGAAACCCTGTTGGCTCACTTCCGGTCCCATGCCCATTGAGCCCAGGGGGATGGAATCAAGCAGCTTCAGCACCCACAAAAAACTAACATGGAGCTCCTCACTCAAGGCGCTCAAACCTCCACGGCGAAAGAAAAGTTCAGTGCCGAAGCCATTTCCCGCTGCCAAGGAAACCAAGTGCTCTGGCAGCACATATGTCTGAAAGTGGATATGACACCTAGGGAAGGGAGTGTGGTGGTGAATGGCAACTGCCCGAAGCAGCAGCACAGCTCTTCCACTGCCAAAACAACTCCATCTGCCTCATGAACTTCACATACCATCAGCTGTCCTGACAGCTATCTAGGAAACCCTGTTGGGTCCCTTCCGGTCCCATGCCCATTGAGCCCAGTGGGATGGAATCAAGCAGCTTCAGCACCCACACAAAACGAACATGGAGCTCCTCACTCAAGGCGCTCAAAACTCCACGGCCAAAGACAAGTTCAGTGCCCAAGCCATTTCCCGCTGCCATGGAAACCAAGTGCTCTGGCTGCACATATGTCTGAAAGTGGATATGACACCTAGTTAATGGAGTGTGCTGGTGAATGGCACCTGCCCGAAGCAGCAGAACAGCTCTTCCACTGCCAAAACAACTCCACCTGCCTCATGAACTTCACATACCATCAGCTGTCCTGGCAGCTATCTAGGAAACCCTGTGGGGTCACTTCCGGTCCCATGCCCATTGAGCCCAGGGGGATGGAATCAAGCAGCTTCAGCACCAACACAAATCTACCATGGAGCTCCTGACTCAAGGCTCTCAAAACTCCATGGCCAAAGACAAGTTCAGTGCCCAAGCCATTTCCCACTGCCATGGAAACTAATTACTCTGGCAGCACATATGTCTGAAAGTGGATATGACACCTAGGGAAGGGAGTGTGCTGGTGAATGGCAACTGCCCGAACCAGCAGCACAGCTCTTCCACTGCCAAAACAATTCCACCTGCCTCATGAACTTCACATACCATCAGCTGTCCTGGCAGCTATCTAGGAAACCCTGTTGGGTCACTTCCGGTCCCATGCCCATTGAGCCCAGTGGGATGGAATCAAGCAGCTTGAGCACCAACACAAAACCAACATGGAGCTCCTCACTCAAGGCTCAAAACTTCACGGCCAAAGACAAGTTCAGTGCCCAAGCCATTTCCCGCTGCCAAGGTAACCAAGTGCTCTGGCAGCACATATGTCTGAAAGTGGATATGACACCTAGGGAAGGGAGTGTGCTGGTGAATGGCAACTGCCCGAAGCAGCAGCACAGCTCTTCCACTGCCAAAACAACTCCATCTGCCTCATGAACTTCACATACCATCAGCTGTCCTGACAGCTATCTAGGAAACCCTGTTGGGTCACTTCCGGTCCCATGCCCATTGAGATCAGAGGGATGGAATCAAGCAGCTTCAGCACCCCCACAAAACGAACATGGAGCTCCTCACTCCAGAAGCTCAAAACTCCACAGACAAAGACAAGTTCAGTGCCCAAGCCATTTCCCGCTGCCATGGAAACCAAGTGCTCTGGCAGCACATATGTCTGAAAGTGGATATGACAACTAGGGAAAGCAGTGTGGTGGTGAATGGCAACTGCCCGAAGCAGCAGCACAGCTCTTCCACTGCCAAAACAACTCCACCTGCCTCATGAACTTCACATACCATCAGCTGTCCTGGCAGCTATCTAGGAAACCCTGTTGGGTCACTTCCGGCCCCATGCCCATTGAGCCCAGGGGGATTGAATCAAGCAGCTTCAGCACCCACACAAAACTAACATTGAGCTCCTCACTCAAGGCGCTCAAAACTCCACGGCCAAAGACAAGTTCAGTGCCCAAGCCATTTCCTGCTGCCATGGAAACCAAGTGCTCTGGCAGTACATATGTCTGAAAGTGGATATGACACCTAGGGAAGGGAGTGTGCTGGTAAATGGCAACTGCCCGAAGCAGCAGCACAGCTCTTCCACTGAAAAAACAAATCCACCAGCCTCATGAACTTCACATACCATCAGCTGTCCTGGCAGATATCTAGGAAACCCTGTTGGGTCACTTCCAGTCCCATGCCCATTGAGAGCAGTGGGATGGAATCAAGCAGCTTGAGCACCCACACAAAACGAACATGGAGCTCCTCACTCAAAGGGCTCAAAACTTCACGGCCAAAGACAAGTTCAGTGCCCAAGCCATTTATCGCTGCCATGGAAACCAAGTGCCTGGCAGCACATATTTCTGAAAGTGGATATGACACCTAGGGAAGGGAGTGTGGTGGTGAATGGCAACTGCCCGAAGCAGCAGCACAGCTCTTCCAGTGCCAAAACAACTCCACCAGCCTCATGAACTTCACATACCATCAGCTGTCCTGGCAGCTATATAGGAATCCCTGTTGGGTCACTTCCGGTCCCATGCCCATTGAGCCCAGGGTGATGGAATCAAGCAGCTTCAGCACCAACACAAATCTAACATGGAGCTCCTCACTCAAGGCGCTCAAAACTTCACGGCCAAAGACAAGTTCAGTGCCCAAGCCATTTCCCACTGCCATGGAAACCAAGTACTCTGGCAGCACATATGTCTGAAAGTGGATATGACAAGTAGGGAAGGGAGTTTGGTGGTGAATGGCAACTGCCCGAAGCAGCAGCACAGCTCTTCCACTGCCAAAACAACTCCACCTGCCTCCTGAACTTCACATGCCATCAGCTGTCCTGGCAGCTATCTAGGAAACCCTGTTGGGTCACTTCCCGTCCATGCCCATTGAGCCCAGTGGGATGGAATCAAGCAGCTTCAGCACCAACACAAATCTAACACGGAGCTCCTCACTCAAGGCGCTCAAAACTCCACGGCCAAAGTCAAGTTCAGTGCCCAAGCCATTTCCCACTGCCATGGAAACTAAGAACTCTGGCAGCACATATGTCTGAAAGTGGATATGACACCTAGGGAAGGGAGTCTGGTGGTGAATGGCAACGGCCAGAAGCAGCAGCACAGCACTTCCAGTGCCAAAACAACTCCACCTACCTCACGAACTTCACATACCATCAGCTGTCCTGGCAGCTATCTAGAAAACCCTGTTGGGTCCCTTCCGGTCCCATGCCCATTGAGCCCAGTGGGATGGAATCAAGCAGCTTCAGCACCCACAAAAAACCAACATGGAGCTACTCACTCAAGGCGCTCAAAACTACATGGCAAAAGACAAGTTCAGTGCCCAAGCATTTCCCGCTGCCATGGAAACCAAGTGCTCTGGCAGCACATATGTCTGAAAGTGGATATGACACCTAGGGAAGGGAGTGTGGTGGTGAATGGCAACTGCCCGAAGCAGCAGCACAGCTCTTCCACTGCCAAAACAACTCCACCTGCCTCATGAACTTCACATGCCATCAGCTGTCCTGGCAGCTATCTAGGAAACCCTGTTGGGTCACTTCCGGTCCCATGCCCATTGAGCCCTATGGGATGGAATCAAGCAGCTTCAGCACCCACACAAATCTAACATGGAGCTCCTCACTCAAGGCGCTCAAAACTCCACGGCCAAAGTCAAGTTCAGTGCCCAAGCCATTTCCCACTGCCATGGAAACTAAGAACTCTGGCAGCACATATGTCTGAAAGTGGATATGACACCTAGGGAAGGGAGTCTGGTGGTGAATGGCAACGGCCAGAAGCAGCAGCACAGCACTTCCAGTGCCAAAACAACTCCACCTACCTCATGAACTTCACATACCATCAGCTGTCCTGGCAGCTATCTAGGAAACCCTGTTGGGTCACTTCCGGTCCCATGCCCATTGAGCCCAGTGGGATGGAATCAAGCAGCTTCAGCACCCACACAAAACGAACATGGAGCTCCTCACTCAAGGCGCTCAAACCTCCACGGCCAAAGAAAAGTTCAGTGCCCAAGCCATTTCCCGCTGCCATGCAATCTAAGAGCTCTGGCAGCACAAATGTCTGAAAGTGGATATGACACCTAGGGAAGGGACTGTGCTGGTGAATGGCAACTGCCCGAAGCAGCAGCACAGCACTTCCAGTGCCAAAACAACTCCACCTACCTCATGAACTTCACATACCATCAGCTGTCCTGGCAGCTATCTAGGAAACCCTGTTGGGTCACTTCCGGTCCCATGCCCATTGAGCCCAGTGGGATGGAATCAAGCAGCTTCAGCACCCACACAAAACCAACATGGAGCTCCTCACTCAAGGCGCTCAAACTTCCACAGCCAAAGACAAGTTCAGTGCCCAAGTCATTTCCCGCTGCCAATGAAACTAAGAGCTCTGGCAGCACATATGTCTGAAAGTGGATATGACACTTAGGGAAGGGACTGTGCTGGTGAATGGCAACTGCCCGAAGCAGCAGCACAGCTCTTCCAGTGCCAAAACAACTCCACCTACCTCATGAACTTCACATACCATCAGCTGTCCTGGCAGCTATCTAGGAAACCCTGTTGGGTCACTTCCGGTCCCATGCCCATTGAGCCCAGTGGGATGGAATCAAGCAGCTTGAGCACCCACACAAAACGGACATGGAGCTCCTCACTCAAGGCGCTCAAAAGCCCACAGCCAAAGACAGGTTTAGTGCCCAAGCCATTTCCCGCTGCCATGGAAACCAAGTGCTCTGGCAGCACATATGTGTGAAAGTGGATATGACACCTAGGGAAGGGAGTGTGCTGGTGAATGGCATCTGCCTGAAGCAGCAGCACAGCTCTTCCAGTGCCAAAACAACTCCACCTGCCTCATGAACTTCACATACCATCAGCTGTCCTGGAAACTATCTAGGAAACCCTGTTGGGTCACTTCCGGTCCCATGCCCATTGAGCCCAGTGGGATGGAATCAAGCAGCTTCAGCACCCACACAAACCTAACATGGAGCTCCTCATTCCAGTCGCTCAAAAGCCCACAGCGAAAGACAAGTTCAGTGCCTATACCATTTCCCGCTGCCATGAAAACCAAGTGCTCTGGCAGCACATATGTCTGAAAGTGGATATGACACCTAGGGAAGGGAGTGTGGTGGTCAGTTACAACTGCCTGAAGCAGCAGCACAGCTCTTCCAGTGCCAAAACAACTCCACCTGCCTCATGAACTTCACATACCATAGCTGTCCTGGCAGCTATCTAGGAAACCCTGTTGGGTCACTTCCGGTCCCATGCCCATTGAGCAAAGTGGGATGGAATCAAGCAGCTTCAGCACCCACACAAAACGAACATGGAGCTCCTCACTCCCGCCGCTGAAAAGCCCACAGCCAAAGACAAGTTCAGTGCCCAAACCATTTCCCGCTGCCATGGAAACCAAGTGCTCTGGCAGCACATATGTCTGAAAGTGGATATCACACCTAGAAAAGGGAGTGTGCTGGTGAATGGCAACTGCCTGAAGCAGCAGCACAGCTCTTCCAGTGCCAAAACAACTCCACCTGCCTCATGAACTTCACATACCATCAGCTGTCCTGGCAGATAAGTTGGACACCTTGTTGGGTCACTTCCGGTCCCATGCCCATTGAGCCCAGGGGGATGGAATTAGCAGCTTCAGCACACACACAAAATTAACATGAAGCTCCTCACCCAAGGCGCTCAAAAGCCCACATCCAAAGACAAGTTCAGTGCCCAAGCCATTTCCCGCTGCCATGGAAACCAAGTGCTCTGGCAGCACATATGTCTGAAAGTGGATATGAGACTTAGGGAAGTGAGTGTGGTGGTGAATGGCAATTGCCCGAAGGAGCAGCACAGCTCTTCCACTGCCAAAACAACTCCACCTGCCTCATGAACTTCACATACCATCAGCTGTCCTGGCAGCTATCTAGGAAACCCTGTTGGGTCACTTCCGGTCCCATGCCCATTGAGATCAGGGGGATGGAATCAAGCAGCTTGAGCACCCACACAAACCGAACATGGAGCTCCTCACTCAAGGCGCTCAAAAGCCCACAGCGAAAGACAAGTTTAGTGCCCAAGCCGTTTCCCGCTGCCATGGAAACCAAGTGCTCTGGCAGCACATATGTGTGAAAGTGGATATGACACCTAGGGAAGGGAGTGTGCTGGTGAATGGCAACTGCCTGAAGCAGCAGCACAGCTCTTCCAGTGCCAAAACAACTCCACCTGCCTCATGAACTTCACATACCATCAGCTGTCCTGGCAGCTATCTAGGAAACTTTGCTGGGTCACTTCCGGTTCCATGCCCATTGAGCCCAGTGGGATGGAATCAAGCAGCTTGAGCACCAACACAAATCTAACATGGAGCCCCTGACTCAAAGCGCTCAAAATGCCACAGCCAAAGACAAGTCCAGTGCCCAAGCCATTACCCTCTGCAATGCAAACCAAGTGCTCTGGCAGCACATATGTCTGAAAGTGGATATGACACCTAGGGAAGGGAGTGTGCTGGTGAATGGCAACTGCTTGAAGCAGCAGCACAGCTCTTCCACTGCCAAAACAACTCCATCTGCCTCATGAACTTCACATACCATCAGCTGTCCTGGCAACTATCTAGGAAACCCTGTTGGGTGACTTCTAGTCCCATACCCATTGAGCCCAGTGGGATGGAATCAAGCAGCTTGAGCACCCACACAAATCTAACATGGAGCTCCTCACTCCCGCCGCTGAAAAGCCCACAGCCAAAGACAAGTTCAGTGCCCAAACCATTTCCCGCTGCCATGGAAACCAAGTGCTCTGGCAGCACATAGGTCTGAAAGTGGATATCACACCTAGGGAAGGGAGTGTGGTGGTGAATGGCAACTGCCTGAAGCAGCAGCACAGCTCTTCCACTGCCAAAACAACTCCATCTGCCTCATGAACTTCACATACCATCAGCTGTCCTGGCAGATATGTTGGACACCTTGTTGGGTCACTTCCGGTCCCATGCCCATTGAGCCCAGGGGGATGGAATTAGCAGCTTCAGCACACACACAAAATTAACATGAAGCTCCTCACCCAAGGGGCTCAAAAGCCCACAGCCAAAGACAAGTTCAGTGCCCAAGCCATTTCCCGCTGCCATGGAAACCAAGTGCTCTGGCAGCACATATGTCTGAAAGTGGATATGAGACTTAGGGAAGTGAGTGTGGTGGTGAACGGCAACTGCCCGAAGCAGCAGCACAGCTCTTCCACTGCCAAAACAACTCCACCTGCCTCATGAACTTCACATACCATCAGCTGTCCTGGCAGCTATCTAGGAAACCCTGTTGGGTCACTTCCGGTCCCATGCCCATTGAGCCCAGTGGGATGGAATCAAGCAGCTTCAGCACCCACACAAACCGAACATGGAGCTCCCCACTCAAGGCGCTCAAAACTCCACAGACAAAGACAAGTTCAGTGCCCAAGCCATTTCCCGCTGCCATGGAAACCAAGTGCTCTGGCATCACATATTTCTGAAAGTGGATATGACACCTAGGGAAGGAAGTGTGCTGGTGAATGGCAACTGCCTGAAGCAGCAGCACAGCTCTTCCAGTGCCAAAACAACTCCACCTGCCTCATGAACTTCACATACCATCAGCTGTCCTGGCAGCTATCTAGGAAACTTTGCTGGGTCACTTCCGGTTCCATGCCCATTGAGCCCAGTGGGATGGAATCAAGCAGCTTGAGCACCCACACAAATCTAACATGGAGCCCCTCACTCAAGGCGCTCAAAATGCCACAGCCAAAGACAAGTCCAGTGCCCAAGCCATTTCCCTCTGCAATGCAAACCAAGTGCTCTGGCAGCACATATGTCTGAAAGTGGATATGACACCTAGGGAAGGGAGTGTGCTGGTGAATGGCAACTGCCTAAAGCAGCAGCACAGCTCTTCCACTGCCAAAACAACTCCATCTGCCTCATGAACTTCACATACCATCAGCTGTCCTGGCAACTATCTAGGAAACCCTGTTGGGTGACTTCTAGTCCCATACCCATTGAGCCCAGTGGGATGGAATCAAGCAGCTTGAGCACCCACACAAATCTAACATGGAGCTCCTCACTCAAGGCGCTCAAGAGCCCACAGCCAAAGACAAGTTTAGTGCCCAAGCCATTTCCCGCTGCCATGGAAACCAAGTGCTCTGGCAGCACATAGGTCTGAAAGTGGATATGACACCTAGGGAAGGGAGTATGGTGGTGAATGGCAACTGCCCGAAGGAGCAGCACAGCTCTTCCACTGCCAAAACAACTCCACCTGCCTCATGAACTTCACATACCATCAGCTCTCCTGGCATGCATGTTGGACACCCTGTTGGGTCACTTCCGGACCCATGCCCATTGAGCCCAGTGGGATGGAATCAAGCAGCTTCAGCACCCACACAAACCTAACATTGAGCTCCTCACTCAAGGCGCTCAAGAGCCCACAGCCAAAAACAGGTTTAGTGCTGAAGCCATTTCCCGCTGCCATGGAAAGCAAGTGCTCTGGCAGCACATATGTCTGAAAGTGGATATGACACCTAGGGAAGGGAGTGTGCTGGTGAATGGCAACTGCCCGAAGCAGCAGCACAGCTCTTCGAGTGCAAAAACTACTCCAACTGCCTCATGAACTTCACATACCATCAGCTGTCCTGGCAGCTATCTAGGAAACCCTGTTGGGTCACTTCCGGTCCCATGCCCATTGAGCCCAGTGGGATGGAATCAAGCAGCTTGAGCACCCACACAAAACTAACATGTAGCCCCTCACTCAAGTCGCTCAAAACTACACAACCAAAGACAAGTTCAGTGCCCAAGCCAATTCCTGCTGCCATGGAAACCAAGTGCTCTGGCAGCACATATGTCTGAAAGTGGATATGACACCTAGGGAAGGGAGTGTGCTGGTGAATGGCAACTGCCCGAAGCAGCAGCACAGCTCTTCCACTGCCAAAACAACTCCACCTGCCTCATGAACTTCACATACCATCAGCTGTCCTGGCAGCTATCTAGGAAACCCTGTTGGGTCACTTCTGGTCCCATGCCCATTGAGCAAAGTGGGATGGAATCAAGCAGCTTCAGCACCCACACAAAACGAACATGGAGCTCCTCACTCCAGTCGCAGAAGAGCCCACAGCGAAATACAAGTTCAGTGCCCAAGCCATTCCCCGCTGCCATGGAAACCAAGTGCTCTGGCAGCACATATGTCTGAAAGTGGATATCACACCTAGGGAAGGGAGTGTGTTGGTGAATGGCAACTGCTTGAAGCAGCAGCACAGCTCTTCCAGTGCCAAAACAACTCCACCTGCCTCATGAACTTCACATACCATCAGCTGTCCTGGCAACTATCTAGGAAACCCTGTTGGGTCACTTCCGGTCCCATGCCCATTGAGCCCAGTGGGATAGAATCAAGCAGCTTGAGCATCCACACAAAACTAACATGGAGCTCCTCACTCAAGGCGCTCAAAATGCCACAGCCAAAGACAAGTCCAGTGCCCAAGCCATTTCCCGCTGCCATGGAAACCAAGTGCTCTGGCAGCACATATGTCTGAAAGTGGATATGACACCTAGGGAAGGGAGTGTGCTGGTGAATGGCATCTGCCTGAAGCAGCAGCACAGCTCTTCCAGTGCCAAAACAACTCCATCTGCCTCATGAACTTCACATAACATCAGCTGTCCTGGCAACTATCTAGGAAACCCTGTTGGTTGACTTCTAGTCCCATACCCATTGAGCCCAGTGGGATGGAATCAAGCAGCTTCAGCACCCACACAAAACCAACATGGAGCTCCTCACTCAAGGCGCTCAAAACTCCACAGCCAAAGACAAGTTTAGTGCCCAAGCCATTTCCCGCTGCCATGGAAACCAAGTGCTCTGGCAGCACATATGTCTGAAAGTGGATATGACACCTAGGGAAGGGAGTGTGCTGGTGAATGGCAACTGCTCAAAGCAGCAGCACAGCTCTTCCAGTGCCAAAACAACTCCACCTGCCTCATGAACTTCACATACCATCAGCTGTCCTGGCAGCTATTTAGGAAACCCTGTTGGGTCACTTCCGGTCCCATGCCCATTGAGCCCAGTGGGATGGAATCAAGCAGCTTGAGCACCCACACAAAACTAACATGGAGCTCCTCACTCCAGTCGCAGAACAGCCCACAGCGAAGGACAAGTTCAGTGCCCAAGCCATTTCCCGCTGCCATGGAAACCAAGTGCTCTGGCAGCACATATGTCTGAAAGTGGATATGACACCTAGGGAAGGGAGTGTGCTGGTGAATGGCAACTGCCTGAAGCAGCAGCACAGCTCTTCCAGTGCCAAAACAACTCCACCTGCCTCATGAACTTCACATACCATCAGCTGTCCTGGCAGCAATCTAGGAAACCCTGTTGGGTCACTTCCGGTCCCATGCCCATTGAGCCCAGTGGGATGGAATCAAGCAGCTTCAGCACCCACACAAACCGAACATGGAGCTCCTCACTCCAGTCGCTGAAAAGCCCACAGCCAAAGACAAGTTCAGTGCCCAAGCCATTTCCCGCTGCCATGGAAACCAAGTGCTCTGGCAGCACATATGTCTGAAAGTGGATATGACACCTAGGGAAGGGAGTGTGCTGGTGAATGGCAACTGCCCGAAGCAGCAGCACAGCTCTTCCACTGCCAGAACAACTCCACCTGCCTCATGAACTTCACATACCATCAGCTGTCCTGGCAGCTATCTAGGAAACCCTGTTGGGTCACTTCCGGTCCCATGCCCATTGAGCCCAGTGGGATGGAATCAAGCAGCTTGAGCACCCAAACAAAACTAACATGGAGCTCCTCACTCCAGTCGCAGAACAGCCCACAGCCAAAGACAAGTTTAGTGACCAAGCCATTTCCCTCTGCAATGCAAACCAAGTGCTCTGGCAGCACATATGTCTGAAAGTGGATATGACACCTAGGGAAGGGAGTGTGCTGGTGAATGGCAACTGCCTAAAGCAGCAGCACAGCTCTTCCACTGCCAAAACAACTCCACCTGCCTCATGAACTTCACATACCATCAGCTGTCCTGGCAACTATCTAGGAAACCCTGTTGGTTGACTTCTAGTCCCATACCCATTGAGCCCAGTGGGATGGAATCAAGCAGCTTCAGCACCCACACAAAACCAACATGGAGCTCCTCACTCAAGGCGCTCAAAACTCCACAGCCAAAGACAAGTTTAGTGCCCAAGCCATTTCCCGCTGCCATGGAAACCAAGTGCTCTGGCAGCACATATGTCTGAAAGTGGATATGACACCTAGGGAAGGGAGTGTGCTGGTGAATGGCAACTGCTCAAAGCAGCAGCACAGCTCTTCCAGTGCCAAAACAACTCCACCTGCCTCATGAACTTCACATACCATCAGCTGTCCTGGCAGCTATTTAGGAAACCCTGTTGGGTCACTTCCGGTCCCATGCCCATTGAGCCCAGTGGGATGGAATCAAGCAGCTTGAGCACCCACACAAAACTAACATGGAGCTCCTCACTCCAGTCGCAGAACAGCCCACAGCCAAGGACAAGTTCAGTGCCCAAGCCATTTCCCGCTGCCATGGAAACCAAGTGCTCTGGCAGCACATATGTCTGAAAGTGGATATGACACCTAGGGAAGGGAGTGTGCTGGTGAATGGCAACTGCCTGAAGCAGCAGCACAGCTCTTCCAGTGCCAAAACAACTCCACCTGCCTCATGAACTTCACATACCATCAGCTGTCCTGGCAGCAATCTAGGAAACCCTGTTGGGTCAATTCCGGTCCCATACCCATTGAGCCCAGGGGGATGGAGTCAAGCAGCTTCAGCACCCACAAAAAATTAACATGAAGCTCCTCACCCAAGGCGCTCAAAAGCCCACAGCCAAAGACAAGTTCAGTGCCCAAGCCATTTCCCGCTGCATGGAAACCAAGTGCTCTGGCAGCACATATGTCCGAAAGTGGATATGAGACTTAGGGAAGTGAGTGTGGTGGTGAATGGCAACTGCCTGAAGCAGCAGCACAGCTCTTCCAGTGCCAAAACAACTCCAACTGCCTCATGAACTTCACATACCATCAGCTGTCCTGGCAACTATCTAGGAAACGCTGTTGGGTGACTTCTGGTCCCATACCCATTGAGCCCAGTGGGATGGAATCAAGCAGCTTCAGCACCCACACAAAACTAACATGGAGCTCCTCACTCAAGGCGCTCAAAAGCCCACAGCCAAAGACAAGTTTAGTGCCCAAGCCATTTCCCGCTGCCATGGAAACCAAGTGCTCTGGCAGCACATATGTCTGAATGTGGATATGACACCTAGGGAAAGGAGTATGGTGGTGAATGGCAACTGCCCGAAGCAGCAGCACAGCTCTTCCACTGCCAAAACAACTCCACCTGCCTCATGAACTTCACATACCATCAGCTGTCCATGAAGGTATGGCGGACACATTGTAGGGTCACTTCCGGTCCCATGCCCATTGAGCCCAGTGGGATGGAACCTTGCTGTTTGAGCAGCCACACAAAATAAACATGGAGCTCCTCACTCAAGGTGCTCAAAACTTCATGGCCAAAGACAAGTTCAGTGCCCAAACCATTTCCCGCTGCCATATAAACCAAGTGCTCTGGATGCACATATGTGTGAAAATGGATATGACACCAAGGGAAGGGAGTGTGCTGGTGAATGGCAACTGCCTGAAGCAGCAGCACAGCTCTTCCACTGCCAAAACAACTCCACCTGCCTCATGAACTTCACTTACCATCAGCTGTCCTAGCAGCTATCTAGGAAACCTTGTTGGGTCCCTTCCAGTCCCATGCCCATTGAGCCCAGTGGGATGGAATCAAGCAGCTTCAGCACCCACACAAAACGAACATGAAGCTCCTCACTCAAGGCGCTCTAAATCCCACAGCCAAAGACAAGTTCAGTGCCCAAGCCATTTCCCGCTGCCATGGAAACCAAGTGCTCTGGCAGCACATATGTCTGAAAGTGGATATGACACCTAGGGAAGGGAGTGTGGTGGTGAATGGCAAGTGCCCGAAGCAGCAGCACAGCTCTTCCACTGCCAAAACAACTCCACCTGCCTCATGAACTTCACATACCATCAGCTGTCCTGGCTGCTATCTAGGAAACCCTGTTGGCTCACTTCCGGTCCCATGCCCATTGAGCCCAGTGGGATGGAATCTAGCAGCTTCAGCATCCACACAAACCTAACATGGAGCTCCTCACTCAAGGCACTCAAAAGCCCACAGCGAAAGACAAGTTCAGTGCCTATACCATTTCCCACTGCCATGGAAACCAAGTGCTCTGGCAGCACATACGTCTGAAAGTGGATATAACACCTAGGGAAGGGAGTGTGGTGGTGAATGGCAACTGCCTGAAGCAGCAGCACAGCTCTTCCAGTGCAAAAACTACTCCATCTGCCTCATGAACTTCACATACCATCAGCTGTCCTTGCAGGTATGTTGGTTAGCCTGTTGGGTCACTTCCGGTCCCATGCCCATTGAGCCCAGTGGGATGGAATCAAGCAGTTTGAGCACCCACACAAAACGGAGAAGGAGCTCCTCACTCAAGGCGCTCAAACGCCCACACCCAAAGACAGGTTTAGTGCCGAACCATTTCCCGCTGCCATGGAAACCAAGTGCTCAGGCAGCACATATGTCTGAAAGAGGATATGACACTTAGGGAAGGAAGTGTGCTGGTTAATGGCAACTGCCCGAAGCAGCAGCACAGCTCTTCCACTGCCAAAACAACTCCACCTGCCTCATGAACTTCACATACCATCAGCTGTCCTGGCAGCTATCTAGGAAACCCTGTTGGGTCACTTCAGGTCCCATGCCCATTGAGCCCAGTGGGATGGAATCAAGCAGCTTCAGCACCCACACAAAACTAACATGGAGCTACTCACACAAGGCGCTAAAAACCTCACAACCAAAGACAATTTCAGTGACCAAACCATTTCCCGCTGCCATGGAAACCAAGTGCTCTGGCAGCACATATGTCTGAAAGTGGATATGAGACTTAGGGAAGGGAGTGTGGTGCTGAATGGCAACTGCCTGAAGCAGCAGCACAGCTCTTCCACTGCCAAAACAACTCCACCTGCCTCATGAACTTCACATACCATCAGCTGTCCTGGCAGGTATGTTGGACACCTTTTGGGTCACTTCCGGTCCCATGCCCATTGAGCCCAGGGGGATGGAATCAAGCAGTTTGAGCACCCAAACAAAACGAACATGAGGCTCCTCACTCACGTGGCTCTAAAGCCCACAGCCAACGACATGTTCAGTGCCCAAGCCATTTCCCGCTGCCATGGAAACCAAGTGCTCTGGCAGCACATATGTGTGAAAGTGGATATGACACCTAGGGAAGGGAGTGTGCTGGTGAATGGCAACTGCCCGAAGCAGCAGCACAGCTCTTCCACTGCCAAAACAACTCCACCTGCCTCATGAACTTCACATACCATCAGCTGTCCTGGCAGGTATGTTGGACACCCTGTTGGGTCACTTCCGGTCCCATGCCCTTTGAGCCCAGTGGGATGGATTCCTGCTGTTTGAGCAGCCACACAAAAACTAACATGGAGCTCCTCACTCAAGGCGCTCAAAATGCCACAGCCAAAGACAAGTTCAGTACCCAAGCCATTTCCCGCTGCCATGGAAACCAAGTGCTCTGGCAGCACATATGTGTGAAAGTGGATATGACACCTAGGGAAGGGAGTGTGCTGGTGAATGGCAACTGCCCGAAGCAGCAGCACAGCTCTCCCAGTGCCAAAACAACTCCACCTGCCTCATGAACTTCACATACTATCAGCTGTCCTGGCAACTATCTAGGAAACGCTGTTGGGTGACTTCTGGTCCCATACCCATTGAGCCCAGTGGGATGGAATCAAGCAGCTTCAGCACCCACACAAAACGAACATGAAGCTCCTCACTCAAGGCGCTCAAAGCCCACAGCCAAAGACAAGTTTAGTGCCCAAGCCATTTCCCGCTGCCATGGAAACCAAGTGCTCTGGCAGCACATATGTCTGAAAGTGGATATGACACCTAGGGAAAGGAGTATGGTGGTGAATGGCAACTGCCCGAAGCAGCAGCACAGCTCTTCCACTGCCAAAACAACTCCACCTGCCTCATGAACTTCACATACCATCAGCTGTCCATGAAGGTATGGCGGACACATTGTAGGGTCACTTCCGGTCCCATGCCCTTTGAGCCCAGTGGGATGGAACCTTGCTGTTTGAGCACCCACACAAAACGAACATGAAGCTCCTCACTCAAGGCGCTCTAAAGCCCACAGCGAAAGACAAGTTCAGTGCCTATACCATTTCCCACTGCCATGGAAACCAAGTGCTCTGGCAGCACATATGTGTGAAAGTGGATATGACACCTAGGGAAAGGAGTATGGTGGTGAATGGCAACTGCCCGAAGCAGCAGCACAGCTCTTCCACTGCCAAAACAACTCCACCTGCCTCATGAACTTCACATACCATCAGCTGTCCTGGCAGCTATCTAGGAAACCCTGTTGGGTCACTTCCGGTCCCATGCCCATTGAGCCCAGTGGGATGGAATCAAGCAGCTTGAGCACCCACACAAAACGAACATGGAGCTCCTCACTCAAGGCGCTCCAAATTTCACGGCCAAAGACAAGTTCAGTTCCCAAGCCATTTCCCGCTGCCATGGAAACCAAGTGCTCTGGCAGCACATATGTGTGAAAGTGGATATGACACCTAGGGAAGGGAGTGTGGTGGTGAATGGCAACTGCCCGAAGCAGCAGCACAGCTCTTCCATTGCCAAAACAACTCCACCTGCCTCATGAACTTCACTTACCATCAGCTGTCCTGGCAGCTAAGTTGGACACCCTGTTGGGTCACTTCCGGTCCCATGCCCATTGAGCCCAGTGGGATGGAATCAAGCAGCTTGAGCACCCACACAAAACGAACATGGAGCTCCTCACTCAAGGCGCTCCAAATTTCACGGCAAAAGACAAGTTCAGTGCCCAAGCCATTTCCCGCTGCCATGGAAACCAAGTGCTCTGGCAGCACATATGTCTGAAAGTGGATATGACACCTAGGGAAGGGAGTGTGCTGGTGAATGGCAACTGCACGAAGCAGCAGCATAGCTCTTCCACTGCCAAAACAACTCCACCTGCCTCATGAACTTCACATACCATCAGCTGTCCTGGCAGCTATCTAGGAAACCCTGTTGGGTCACTTCCGGACCCATGCCCATTGAGCACAGTGGGATGGAATCAAGCAGCTTGGGCACCCACACAAAACAAACATGGAGCTCCTCACTCAAGGCGCTCCAAATTTCACGGCCAAAGACAAGTTCAGTGCCCAAGCCATTTCCCGCTGCCATGGAAACCAAGTGCTCTGGCAGCACATATGTCTGAAAGTGGATATGACACCTAGGGAAGGGAGTGTGCTGGTGAATGGCAACTGCCCGAAGCAGCAGCACAGCTCTTCCACTGCCAAAACAACTCCACCTGCCTCATGAACTTCACATACCATCAGCTGTCCTGGCAGCTATGTAGGAAACCCTGTTGGGTCACTTCCGGTCCCATGCCCATTGAGCCCAGTGGGATGGAATCAAGCAGCTTCAGCACCCACACAAAACGAACATGGAGCTCCTCACTCAAGGCGCTCAAAACTCCACAGCCAAAGACAAGTTCCGTGCCCAAGCCATTTCCCACTGCCATGGAAACCAAGTGCTCTGGCAGCACATATGTCTGAAAGTGGATATGACACCTAGGGAAGGGAGTGTGCTGGTGAATGGCAACTGCCCGAAGCAAGAGCACAGCTCTGCCACTGCCAAAACAACTCCTTCTTCCTCATGAACTTCACATACCATCAGCTGTCCTGGCAGCTATCTAGGAAACCCTGTTGGGTCACTTCCGGTCCCATGCCCATTGAGCCCACTGGGATGGAAACAAGCAGCTTGAGCACCCACACAAAACGAACATGGAGCTCCTCACTGAAGGCGCTCAAAACTACATGGCGAAAGACAAGTTCAGTGCCGAAGCCATTTCCCTCTGCAATGGAAACCAAGTGCTCTAGCAGCACATATGTCTGAAAGTGGATATGACACCTAGGGAAGGGAGTGTGGTGGTGAATGGCAACTGCCCGAAGCAGCAGCACAGCTCTTCCACTGCCAAAACAACTCCATCTTCCTCATGAACTTCACATACCATCATCTGTCCTGGCAGCTATCTAGGAAACCCTGTTGGGTCACTTCCGGTCCCATGCCCATTGAGCCCAGAGGGATGGAATCAAGCAGTTTGAGCACCCACTCAAAACGAACATGGAGCTCCTCTCTCAAGGCGCTCAAAAGCCCACAGCCAAAGACAAATTTAGTGCCCCAGCCATTTCCCGCTGCCATGGAAACCAAGTGCTCTGGCAACACATATGTCTGAAAGTGGATATGACACCTAGGGAAGGGAGTGTGCTGGTGAATGGCAAGTGCCTGAAGCAGCAGCACAGCTCTTCCACTGCCAAAACAACTCCACCTGCCTCATGAGCTTCACATACCATCAGCTGTCATGGCAGGTATGTTGGACACTATGTTGGGTCACTTCCAGTCCCATGCCCATTGAGCCCAGTGGGATGGAATCAAGCAGCTTCAGCACCCACACAAAACTAACATGGAGCTACTCACACAAGGCTCTAAAAACCTCACGACCAAAGACAAGTTCAGTGCCCAAGCCATTTCCCGCTGCCATGGAAACCAAGTGCTCTGGCAGCACATATGTCTGAAAGTGGATATGACACCTACTGAAGGGAGTGTGCTGGTGGTGAATGGCAACTGCCCGAAGCAGCAGCACAGCTCTTCCACTGCCAAAACAACTCCACCTGCCTCATGAACTTCACATACCATCAGCTGTCCTGGCAGCTATCTAGGAAACCCTGTTGGGTCACTTCCGGTCCCATGCCCATTGAGCCCAGTGGGATGGAATCAAGCAGCTTCAGCACCCACACAAAACGAACATGGAGCTCCTCACTCCAGGCGCTAAAAACTCCATGGCCAAAGACAAGTGCAGTGCCCAAGCCATTTCCTGCTGCCATGGAAACCAAGTGTTCTGGCAGCACATATGTCTGAAAGTGGATATGAGACTTAGGGAAGGGAGTGTGGTGGTGAATGGCAACTGCCCGAAGAAGGAGCACAGCTCTTCCACTGCCAAAACAACTCCACCTGCCTCATGAACTTCACATACCATCAGCTGTCCTGGCAGCTATCTAGGAAACCCTGTTGGGTCACTTCCGGTCCCATGCCCATTGAGCCCAGTGGGATGGAATCAAGCAGCTTGGGCACCCACACAAAACAAACATGGAGCTCCTCACTCAAGGCGCTCCAAATTTCACGGCCAAAGACAAGTTCAGTGCCCAAGCCATTTCCCGCTGCCATGGAAACCAAGTGCTCTGGCAGCACATATGTCTGAAAGTGGATATGACACTCAGGGAAGGGAGTGTGCTGGTGAATGGCAACTGCCCGAAGCAGCAGCACAGCTCTTCCACTGCCAAAACAACTCCACCTGCCTCATGAACTTCACATCCCATCAGCTGTCTTGGCAGCTATCTAGGAAACCCTGTTGGGTCACTTCCGGTCCCATGCCCATTGAGCCCAGTGGGATGGAATCAAGCAGCTTGAGCACCCACTCAAAACGAACATGGAGCTCCTCACACAAGGCGCTCAAAACTACATGGCGAAAGACAAGTTCAGTGCCGAAGCCATTTCCCTCTGCAATGGAAACCAAGTGCTCTGGCAGCACATATGTCTGAAAGTGGATATGACACCTAGGGAAGGGAGTGTGGTGGTGAATGGCAACTGCCTGAAGCAGCAGCACAGCTCTTCCACTGCCAAAACAACTCCACCTGCCTCATGAACTTCACATACCATCAGCTGTCCTGGCAGGTATGTTGGACACTTTGTTGGGTCACTTCCGGTCCCATGTCCATTGAGCCCAGTGGGATGGAATCAAGCAGCTTCAGCACCCACACAAAACGAACATGGAGCACCTCACTCCTGTCGCTGAAAAGCCCACAGCCAAAGACAAGTTCAGTGCCCAAGCCATTTCCCGCTGCCATGGAAACCAAGTGCTCTGGCAGCACATATGTCTGAAAGTGGATATGACACCTAGGGAAGGGAGTGTGTTGGTGAATGGCAACTGCCCGAACCAGTAGCACAGCTCTTCCACTGCCAAAACAACTCCACCTGCCTCATGAAATTCACATACCATCAGCTGTCCTGGCAGCTATCTAGGAAACCCTGTTGGGTCACTTCCGGTCCCATGCCCATTGAGCCCAGTAGGATAGAATCAAGCAGCTTGAGCACCCACACAAAACGAACATGGAGCTCCTCACTCAAGGCACTCAAAACTCCACAGCCAAAACAAGTTCAGTGCCCAAGCCATTTCCCGCTGCCATGGAAACCAAGTGCTCTGGCAGCACATATGTCTGAAAGTGGATATGACACCTAGGGAAGGGAGTGTGCTGGTGAATGGCAACTGCCCCAAGCAGCAGCACAGCTCTTAAACTGCCAAAACAACTCCACCTGCCTCATGAACTTCACATACCATCAGCTGTCCTGGCAGCTATCTAGGAAACCCTTTGGGTCACATCCGGTCCCATGCCCATTGAGCCCAGTGGGATGGAAACAAGCAGCTTGAGCACCCACACAAAACAAACATGGAGCTCCTCACTCAAGGCGCTCAAAACTCCACAGCCTAAGACAAGTTCAGTGCCCAAGCCATTTCCCGCTGCCATGGAAACCAAGTGCTCTGGCAGCACATATGTCTGAAAGTGGATATGACACCTAGGGAAGGGAGTGTGCTGGTGAATGGCAACTGCCCGAAGCAGCAGCACAGCTCTTCCACTGCCAAAACAACTCCACCTGCCTCATGAACTTCACATACCATCAGCTGTCCTGGCAGCTATCTAGGAAACCCTGTTGGGTCACTTCCGGTCCCATGCCCATTGAGCCCAGTGGGATGGAATCAAGCAGCTTCAGCACCCACACAAATCTAACATGGAGCTCCTCACTCAAGGCACTCAATACTCCACGGCCAAAGTTCAGTGCCCAAGCCATTTCCCGCTGCCATGGAAACCAAGTGCTCTGGCAGCACATATGTCTGAAAGTGGATATGACACCTAGGGAAGGGAGTGTGCTGGTGAATGGCAACTGCCCGAAGCAGCAGCACAGCTCTTCCACTGCCAAAACAACTCCACCTGCCTCATGAACTTCACATACCATCAGCTGTCCTGGCAATATGTTGGACAATTTGTTGGGTCACTTCCGGTCCCATGTCCATTGAGCCCAGTGGGATGGAATCAAGCACCTTCAGCATTCACACAAAACTAACATGGAGCTCCTCACTCCAGGCGCTGAAAACTTCACGGCCAAAGACAAGTTCAGTTCCCAAGCCATTTCCCGCTGCCATGGAAACCAAGTGCTCTGGCAGCACATATGTCTGAAAGTGGATATGACACCTAGGGAAGTGAGTGTGCTGGTGAATGGCAACTGCCCGAAGCAGCAGCATAGCTCTTCCACTGCCAAAACAACTCCACCTGCCTCATGAACTTCACATACCATCAGCTGTCCTGGCAGCTATCTAGGAAACCCTGTTGGGTCACTTCCGGCCCCATGCCCATTGAGCCCAGTGGGATGGAATCAAGCAGCTTGGGCACCCACACAAAACAAACATGGAGCTCCTCACTCAAGGCGCTCAAAACTCCACAGCCAAAGACAAGTTCAGTGCCCAAGCCATTTCCCGCTTCCATGGAAAGCAAGTGCTCTGGCAGCACATATGTCTGAAAGTGGATATGACACCTAGGGAAGGGAGTATGGTGGTGAATGGCAAGTGCCCGAAGCAGCAGCACAGCTCTTCCACTGCCAAAACAACTCCACCTGCCTCATGAACTTCACATACCATCAGCTGTCCTGGCAGCTATCTAGGAAACCCTGTTGGGTCACTTCCGGTCCCATGCCCATTGAGCCCAGTGGGATGGAATCAAGCAGCTTCAGCACCCACACAAAACGAACATGGAGCTCCTCACTCAAGGCGCTCAAAACTCCACAGCCAAAGACAAGTTCAGTGCCCAAGCCATTTCCTGCTGCCATGGAAACCAAGTGCTCTGGCAGCACATATGTCTGAAAGTGGATATGACACCTAGGGAAGGGAGTGTGCTGGTGAATGGCAACTGCCCGAAGCAGCAGCACAGCTCTTCCACTGCCAAAACAATTCCACCTGCCTCATGAACTTCACATACCATCATCTGTCCTGGCAGCTATCTAGGAAACCCTGTTGTGTCACTTCCGGTCCCATGCCCATTGAGCCCAGAGGGATGGAAACAAGCAGCTTGAGCACCCACACAAAACGAACATGGAGCTCCTCACTCAAGGCGCTAAAAACTCCATGGCCAAAGACAAGTTCAGTGCCCAAGCCATTTCCCGCTGCCATGGAAACCAAGTGCTCTGGCAGCACATATGTCTGAAAGTGGATATGACACCTAGGGAAGGGAGTGTGGTGGTGAATGGCAACTGCCCGAAGCAGCAGCACAGCTCTTCCACTGCCAAAACAACTCCACCTGCCTCATGAACTTCACATACCATCAGCTGTCCTGGCAGCTATCTAGGAAACCCTGTTGGGTCACTTCCGGTCCCATGCCCATTGAGCCCAGAGGGATGGAATCAAGCAGCTTGGGCACCCACACAAAACAAACATGGAGCTCCTCACTCAAGGCGCTCCAAATTTCACTGCCAAAGACAAGTTCAGTGCCCAAGCCATTTCCCGCTGCCATGGAAACCAAGTGCTCTGGCAGCACATATGTCTGAAAGAGGATATGACACCTAGGGAAGGGAGTGTGCTGGTGAATGGCAACTGCCCGAAGCAGCAGCACAGCTCTTCCACTGCCAAAACAACTCCACCTGCCTCATGAACTTCACATACCATCAGCTGTCCTGGCAGCTATCTAGGAAACCCTGTTGGCTTACTTCCGGTCCCATGCCCATTGAGCCCAGTGGGATGGAATCAAGCAGCTTGAGCACCCACACAAAACGAACATGGAGCTCCTCACTCAAGGCGCTCAAAACTCCACGGCCAAAGACAAGTTCAGTGCCCAAGCCATTTCCCGCTGCCATGAAAACCAAGTGCTCTGGCAGCACATATGTCTGAAAGTGGATATGACACCTAGGGAAGGGAGTGTGCTGGTGAATGGCAACTGCCCGAAGCAGCAGCACAGCTCTTCCACTGCCAAAACAACTCCATCTTCCTCATGAACTTCACATACCATCAGCTGTCCTGGCAATATGTTGGACACTTTGTTGGGTCACTTCCGGTCCCATGCCCATTGAGCCCAGTGGGATGGAATCAAGCAGCTTGGGCACCCACACAAAACAAACATGGAGCTCCTCACTCAAGGCGCTCCAAATTTCACGGCCAAAGACAAGTTCAGTGCCCAAGCCATTTCCCGCTGCCATGGAAACCAAGTGCTCTGGCAGCACATATGTCTGAAAGTGGATATGACACCTAGGGAAGGGAGTATGGTGGTGAATGGCAACTGCCCGAAGCAGCAGCACAGCTCTTCCACTGCCAAAACAACTCCACCTGCCTCATGAACTTCACATACCATCAGCTGTCCTGGCAGCTATCTAGGAAACCCTGTTGGGTCACTTCCGGTCCCATGCCCATTGAGCCCAGTGGGATGGAATCAAGCAGCTTGAGCACCCACACAAAACGAACATGGAGCTCCTCACTCAAGGCGCTCAAAACTCCACAGCCAAAGACAAGTTCAGTGCCCAAGCCATTTCCCGCTGCCATGGAAACCAAGTGCTCTGGCAGCACATATGTCTGAAAGTGGATATGACACCTAGGGAAGGGAGTGTGCTGGTGAATGGCAACTGCCCGAAGCAGCAGCACAGCTCTTCCACTGCCAAAACAACTCCATCTTCCTCATGAACTTCACATACCATCAGCTGTCCTGGCAGCTATCTAGGAAACCCTGTTGGGTCACTTCCGGTCCCATGCCCATTGAGCCCAGTGGGATGGAATCAAGCAGCTTCAGCACCCACACAAAACGAACATGGAGCTCCTCACTCAAGGCGCTCAAAAAACCATGGCCAAAGACAAATTCAGTGCCCAAGCCATTTCCTGCTGCCATGGAAACCAAGTGCTCTGGCAGCACATATGTCTGAAAGTGGATATGAGACCTAGGGAAGGGAGTGTGGTGGTGAATGGCAACTCCCCGAAGCAGCAGCACAGCTCTTCCACTGCCAAAACAACTCCACCTGCCTCATGAACTTCACATACCATCAGCTGTCCTGGCAGCTATCTAGGAAACCCTGTTGGGTCACTTCCGGTCCCATGCCCATTGAGCCCAGTGGGATGGAATCAAGCAGCTTCAGCACAAACACAAAACGAACATGGAGCTCCTCACTCAAGGCGCTCCAATTTCACGGCCAAAGACAAGTTCAGTGCCGAAGCCATTTCCCGCTGCCATGGAAACCAAGTGCTCTGGCAGCACATATGTCTGAAAGTGGATATGACACCTAGGGAAGGGAGTGTGCTGGTGAATGGCAACTGCCCGAAGCAGCAGCACAGCTCTTCCACTGCCAAAACAACTCCGTCTGCCTCATGAACTTCACATACCATCAGCTGTCCTGGCAGCTATCTAGGAAACCCTGTTGGGTCACTTCCGGTCCCATGCCCATTGAGCCCAGTGGGATGGAATCAAGCAGCTTCAGCACCCACACAAAACGAACATGGAGCTCCTCACTCAAGGCGCTAAAAACTCCACAGCCAAAGACAAGTTCAGTGGCCGAGCCATTTCCCGCTGCCATGGAAACCAAGTGCTCTGGCAGCACATATGTCTGAAAGTGGATAGGACACCTAGGGAAGGGAGTGTGCTGGTGAATGGCAACTGCCCGAAGCAGCAGCACAGCTCTTCCAGTGCCAAAACAACTCCACCTGCCTCATGAACTTCACATACCATCAGTTGTCCTCGCAGCTATCTAGGAAACCCTGCTGGGTCACTTCCGGTCCCATGCCCATTGAGCTCAGTGGGATGGAATCAAGCAGCTTCAGCACCCACACAAAACGAACATGGAGCTCCTCACTCAAGGCGCTCAAAACTCCACGGCCAAAGACAAGTTCAGTGCCCAAGCCATTTCCCGCTGCCATGGAAACCAAGTGCTCTGGCAGCACATATGTCTGAAAGTGGATATGACACCTAGGGAAGGGAGTGTGCTGGTGAATGGCAACTGCCCGAAGCAGCAGCACAGCTCTTCCACTGCCAAAACAACTCCGTCTGCCTCATGAACTTCACATACCATCAGCTGTCTTGGCAGCTATGTAGGAAACCCTGTTGGGTCACTTCCGGTCCCATGCCCATTGAGCCCAGTGGGATGGAATCAAGCAGCTTCAGCACCCACACAAAACCAACATGGAGCTCCTCAGTCAAGGCGCTAAAAACTCCATGGCCAAAGACAAGTTCAGTGGCCAAGCCATTTCCCGCTGCCATGGAAACCAAGTGCTCTGGCAGCACATATGTCTGAAAGTGGATATGACACCTAGGGAAGGGAGTGTGGTGGTGAATGGCAACTGCCCTAAGCAGCAGCACAGCTCTTCCAGTGCTAAAACAACTCCACCTGCCTCATGAACTTCACATACCATCAGTTGTCCTGGCAGCTATCTAGGAAACCCTGCTGGGTCACTTCCAGTCCCATGCCCATTGAGCCCAGGGGGTTGGAATCAAGCAGCTTCAGCACCCACACAAAACAAACATGGAGCTCCTCACTCAAGGCGCTCAAAACTCCACGGCCAAAGACAAGTTCAGTGCCCAAGCCATTTCCTGCTGCCATGGAAACCAAGTGCTCTGGCAGCACATATGTCTGAAAGTGGATATGACACCTAGGGAAGGGAGTGTGCTGGTGAATGGCAACTGCCCGAAGCAGCAGCACAGCTCTTCCACTGCCAAAACAACTCCACCTGCCTCATGAACTTCACATACCATCAGCTGTCCTGGCAGCTATCTAGGAAAACCCTGTTGGGTCACTTCCGGTCCCATGCCCATTGAGCCCAGTGGGATGGAAGCAAGCAGCTTCAGCACAAACACAAAACGAACATGGAGCTCCTCACTCAAGGCTCTCCAAATTCACGGCCAAAGACAAGTTCAGTGCCCAAGCCATTTCCCGCTGCCATGGAAACCAAGTGCTCTGGCAGCACATATGTCTGAAAGTGGATATGACACCTAGGGAAGGGAGTGTGGTGGTGAATGGCAACTGCCCGAAGCAACAGCACAGCTCTTCCACTGCCAAAACAACTCCATCTTCGTCATGAACTTCACATACCATCAGCTGTCCTGGCAGCTATCTAGGAAACCCTGTTGGGTCACTTCCGGTCCCATGCCCATTGAGCCCAGTGGGATGGAAGCAAGCAGCTTCAGCACCCACACAAAACGAACATGGAGCTCCTCACTCAAGGCGCTCAAAACTCCATGGCCAAAGACAAGTGCAGTGCCCAAGCCATTTTCTGCTACCATGGAAACCAAGTGCTCTGGCAGCACATATGTGTGAAAGTGGATATGACACCTAGGGAAGGGAGTGTGCTGGTGAATGGCAACTGACCGAAGCAGCAGCACAGCTCTTCCACTGCCAAAACAACTCCACCTGCCTCATGAACTTCACATACCATCAGCTGTCCTGGCAGCTATCTAGGAAACCCTGTTGGGTCACTTCCGGTCCCATGCCCATTGAGCCCAGTGGGATGGAATCAAGCAGCTTCAGCACAAACACAAAATGAACATGGAGCTCCTCACTCAAGGCGCTCAAAACTCCATGGCCAAAGACAAGTTCAGTGTCCAAGCCATTTCCCGCTGCCATGGAAACCAAGTGCTCTGGCAGCACATATGTCTGAAAGTGGATATGACACCTAGGGAAGGGAGTGTGGTGGTGAATGGCAACTCCCCGAAGCAGCAGCACAGCTCTTCCACTGCCAAAACAACTCCATCTTCCTCATGAACTTCACATACCATCAGCTGTCCTGGCAGCTATGTAGGAAACCCTGTTGGGTCACTTCCGGTCCCATGCCCATTGAGCCCAGGGGGATGGAAACAAGCAGCTTGAGCACCCACACAAAACGAACATGGAGCTCCTCACTCAAGGCGCTCAAAACTCCATGGCCAAAGACAAGTTCAGTGTCCAAGCCATTTCCTGCTGCCATGGAAACCAAGTGCTCTGGCAGCACATATGTCTGAAAGTGGATATGACACCTAGGGAAGGGAGTGTGCTGGTGAATGGCAACTGCCCGAAGCAGCAGCACAGCTCTTCCACTGCCAAAACAACTCCAACTGCCTCATGAACTTCACATACCATCAGCTGTCCTGGCAGCTATGTAGGAAACCCTGTTGGGTCACTTCCGGTCCCATGCCCATTGAGCCCAGTGGGATGGAATCAAGCAGCTTCAGCACAAACACAAAACGAACATGGAGCTCCTCAGTCAAGGCGCTCCAAATTTCACGGCCAAAGACAAGTTCAGTGCCGAAGCCATTTCCCGCTGCCATGGAAACCAAGTGCTCTGGCAGCACATATGTGTGAAAGTGGATATGACACCTAGGGAAGGGAGTGTGCTGGTGAATGGCAACTGCCCGAAGCAGCAGCACAGCTCTTCCACTGCCAAAACAACTCCGTCTGCCTCATGAACTTCACATACCATCAGCTGTCCTGGCAGCTATGTAGGAAACCCTGTTGGGTCACTTCCGGTCCCATGCCCATTGAGCCCAGTGGGATGGAATCAAGCAGCTTCAGCACCCACACAAAACGAACATGGAGCTCCTCAGTCAAGGCGCTAAAAACTCCACAGCCAAAGACAAGTTCAGTGGCCAAGCCATTTCCCGCTGCCATGGAAACCAAGTGCTCTGGCAGCACATATGTCTGAAAGTGGATATGACACCTAGGGAAGGGAGTGTGGTGGTGAATGGCAACTGCCCTAAGCAGCAGCACAGCTCTTCCAGTGCTAAAACAACTCCACCTGCCTCATGAACTTCACATACCATCAGTTGTCCTGGCAGCTATCTAGGAAACCCTACTGGGTCACTTCCGGTCCCATGCCCATTGAGCCCAGTGGGATGGAATCAAGCAGCTTCAGCACCCACACAAAACAAACATGGAGCTCCTCACTCAAGGCGCTCAAAACTCCACGGCCAAAGACAAGTTCAGTGCCCAAGCCATTTCCCGCTGCCATGGAAACCAAGTGCTCTGGCAGCACATATGTCTGAAAGTGGATATGACACCTAGGGAAGGGAGTGTGCTGGTGAATGGCAACTGCCCGAAGCAGCAGCACAGCTCTTCCACTGCCAAAACAACTCCACCTGCCTCATGAACTTCACATACCATCAGCTGTCCTGGCAGCTATGTAGAAAACCCTGTTGGGTCACTTCCGGTCCCATGCCCATTGAGCCCAGTGGGATGGAAGCAAGCAGCTTCAGCACAAACACAAAACGAACATGGAGCTCCTCACTCAAGGCGCTCAAAACTCCACAGCCAAAGACAAGTTCAGTGCCCAAGCCATTTCCCACTGCCATGGAAACCAAGTGCTCTGGCAGCACATATGTCTGAAAGTGGATATGACACCTAGGGAAGGGAGTGTGGTGGTGAATGGCAACTGCCCGAAGCAGCAGCACAGCTCTTCCACTGCCAAAACAACTCCATCTTCGTCATGAACTTCACATACCATCAGCTGTCCTGGCAGCTATCTAGGAAACCCTGTTGGGTCACTTCCGGTCCCATGCCCATTGAGCCCAGTGGGATGGAAGCAAGCAGCTTCAGCACCCACACAAAACGAACATGGAGCTCCTCACTCCAGAAGCTAAAAACTCCATGGACAAAGACAAGTGCAGTGCCCAAGCCATTTCCTGCTGCCATGGAAACCAAGTGCTCTGGCAGCACATATGTCTGAAAGTGGATATGACACCTAGGGAAGGGAGTGTGGTGGTGAATGGCAACTGCCCAAAGCAGCAGCACAGCTCTTCCACTGCCAAAATAACTCCACCTGCCTCATGAACTTCACATACCATCAACTGTCCTGGCAGGTATGTTGGACACCCTGTTGGGTCACTTCCGGTCCCATGCCCATTGAGCCCAGTGGGATGGAATCAAGCAGCTTCAGAACCCACACAAAATGAACATGGAGCTCCTCACTCAAGGCGCTCAAAACTCCACGGCCAAAGACAAGTTCAGTGCCCAAGCCATTTCCCGCTGCCATGGAAACCAAGTGCTCTGGCAGCACATATGTCTGAAAGTGGATATGACACCTAGGGAAGGGAGTGTGCTGGTGAATGGCAACTGCCTGAAGCAGCAGCACAGCTCTTCCACTGCCAAAACAACTCCGTCTGCCTCATGAACTTCACATACCATCAGCTGTCCTGGCAGCTATCTAGGAAACCCTGTTTTGTCACTTCCGGACCCATGCCCATTGAGCCCAGTGGGATGGAATCAAGCAGCTTCAGCACCCACACAAAACTAACATGGAGCTCCTCACTCAAGGCGCTCCAAATTTCACGGCCAAAGACAAGTTCAGTGCCCAAGCCATTTCCCGCTGCCATGGAAACCAAGTGCTCTGGCAGCACATATGTCTGAAAGTGGATATGACACCTAGGGAAGGGAGTGTGCTGCTGAATGGCAACTGCCCGAAGCAGCAGCACAGCTCTTCCACTGCCAAAACAACTCCACCTGCCTCATGAACTTCACATACCATCAGCTGTCCTGGCAGCTATCTAGGAAACCCTGTTGGCTCACTTCCGGTCCCATGCCCATGGAGCCCAGTGGGATGGAATCAAGCAGCTTGAGCACCCACACAAAACGAACATGGAGCTCCTCACTCAAGGCGCTCAAAACTCCACAGCCAAAGACAAGTTCAGTGGCCAAGCCATTTCCCGCTGCCATGGAAACCAAGTGCTCTGGCAGCACATATGTGTGAAAGTGGATATGACACCTAGGGAAGGGAGTGTGGTGGTGAATGGCAACTGCCCGAAGCAGCAGCACAGCTCTTCCACTGCCAAAATTACTCCACCTGCCTCATGAACTTCACATACCATCAGCTGTCCTGGCAGCTATGTAGGAAACCCTGTTGGGTCACTTCCGGTCCCATGCCCATTGAGCCCAGTGGGATGGAAACAAGCAGCTTGAGCACCCACACAAAACGAACATGGAGCTCCTCACTCAAGGCGCTCAAAACTCCATGGCCAAAGACAAGTTCAGTGCCCAAGCCATTTCCTGCTGCCATGGAAACCAAGTGCTCTGGCAGCACATATGTCTGAAAGTGGATATGACACCTAGGGAAGGGAGTGTGGTGGTGAATGGCAACTGCCCGAAGCAGCAGCACAGCTCTTCCACTGCCAAAACAACTCCACCTGCATCATGAACTTCACATATCATCAGCTGTCCTGGCAGCTATCTAGGAAACCCTGTTGGGTCACTTCCGGACCCATGCCCATTGAGCCCAGTGGGATGGAATCAAGCAGCTTGGGCACCCACACAAAACAAACATGGAGCTCCTCACTCAAGGCGCTCCAAATTTCACGGCCAAAGACAAGTTCAGTGCCCAAGCCATTTCCCGCTGCCATGGAAACCAAGTGCTCTGGCAGCACATATGTCTGAAAGTGGATATGACACCTAGGGAAGGGAGTGTGGTGGTGAATGGCAACTGCCCGAAGCAGCAGCACAGCTCTTCCACTGCCAAAACAACTCCACCTGCCTCATGAACTTCACATACCATCAGCTGTCCTGGCAGCTATCTAGGAAACCCTGTTGGGTCACTTCCGGACCCATGCCCATTGAGCCCAGTGGGATGGAATCAAGCAGCTTGGGCACCCACGCAAAACGAACATGGAGCTCCTCACTCAAGGCGCTCCAAATTTCACGGCCAAAGACAAGTTCAGTGCCCAAGCCATTTCCCGCTGCCATGGAAACCAAGTGCTCTGGCAGCACATATGTCTGAAAGTGGATATGACACCTAGGGAAGGGAGTGTGGTGGTGAATGGCAACTGCCCGAAGCAGCAGCACAGCTCTTCCACTGCCAAAACAACTCCACCTGCCTCATGAACTTCACATACCATCAGCTGTCCTGGCAGCTATCTAGGAAACCCTGTTGGGTCACTTCCGGTCCCATGCCCATGGAGCCCAGTGGGATGGAATCAAGCAGCTTCAGCACCCACACAAAACGAACATGGAGCTCCTCACTCAAGGCGCTCAAAACTCCACGGCCAAAGACAAGTTCAGTGCCGAAGCCATTTCCCGCTGCCATGGAAACCAAGTGCTCTGGCAGCACATATGTCTGAAAGTGGATATGACACCTAGGGAAGGGAGTGTGGTGGTAAATGGCAACTGCCCGAAGCAGCAGCACAGCTCTTCCACTGCCAAAATTACTCCACCTGCCTCATGAACTTCACATACCATCAGCTGTCCTGGCAGCTATCTAGGAAACCCTGTTGGGTCACTTCCGGTCCCATGCCCATTGAGCCCACATTGATGGAATCAAGCAGCTTCAGAACCCACACAAAATGAACATGGAGCTCCTCACTGAAGGCGCCCAAAATTACATGGCGAAAGACAAGTTCAGTGCCCAAGCCATTTCCCGCTGCCATGGAAACCAAGTGCTCTGGCAGCACATATGTCTGAAAGTGGATATGACACCTAGGGAAGGGAGTGTGGTGGTGAATGGCAACTGCCCGAAGCAGCAGCACAGCTCTTCCACTGCCAAAACAACTCCACCTGCCTCATGAACTTCACATACCATCAGCTATCCTGGCAGCTATCTAGGAAACCCTGTTGGGTCACTTCCGGTCCCATGCACATTGAGCCCAGTGGGATGGAAACAAGCAGCTTCAGCACCCACACAAAACGAACATGGAGCTCCTCACTCAAGGCGCTCAAAACTCCACGGCCAAAGACAAGTTCAGTGCCCAAGCCATTTCCCGCTGCCATGGAAACCAAGTGCTCTGGCAGCACATATGTCTGAAAGTGGATATGACACCTAGGGAAGGGAGTGTGCTGCTGAATGGCAACTGCCCGAAGCAGCAGCACAGCTCTTCCACTGCCAAAACAACTCCACCTGCCTCATGAACTTCACATACCATCAGCTGTCCTGGCAGCTATCTAGGAAACCCTGTTGGCTCACTTCCGGTCCCATTCCCATGGAGCCCAGTGGGATGGAATCAAGCAGCTTGAGCACCCACACAAAACGAACATGGAGCTCCTCACTCAAGGCGCTCAAAACTCCACAGCCAAAGACAAGTTCAGTGGCCAAGCCATTTCCCGCTGCCATGGAAACCAAGTGCTCTGGCAGCACATATGTCTGAAAGTGGATATGACACCTAGGGAAGGGAGTGTGGTGGTGAATGGCAACTGCCCGAAGCAGCAGCACAGCTCTTCCACTGCCAAAACAACTCCACCTGCCTCATGAACTTCACATACCATCAGCTGTCCTGGCAGCTATGTAGGAAACCCTGTTGGGTCACTTCCGGTCCCATGCCCATTGAGCCCAGTGGGATGGAAACAAGCAGCTTGAGCACCCACACAAAACGAACATGGAGCTCCTCACTCAAGGCGCTCAAAACTCCATGGCCAAAGACAAGTTCAGTGCCCAAGCCATTTCCTGCTGCCATGGAAACCAAGTGCTCTGGCAGCACATATGTCTGAAAGTGGATATGACACCTAGGGAAGGGAGTGTGCTGGTGAATGGCAACTGCCCGAAGCAGCAGCACAGCTCTTCCACTGCCAAAACAACTCCACCTGCATCATGAACTTCACATATCATCAGCTGTCCTGGCAGCTATCTAGGAAACCCTGTTGGGTCACTTCCGGACCCATGCACATTGAGCCCAGTGGGATGGAATCAAGCAGCTTGGGCACCCACACAAAACAAACATGGAGCTCCTCACTCAAGGCGCTCCAAATTTCATGGCCAAAGACAAGTTCAGTGCCCAAGCCATTTCCCGCTGCCATGGCAACCAAGTGCTCTGGCAGCACATATGTCTGAAAGTGGATATGACACCTAGGGAAGGGAGTGTGGTGGTGAATGGCAACTGCCCGAAGCAGCAGCACAGCTCTTCCACTGCCAAAACAACTCCACCTGCCTCATGAACTTCACATACCATCAGCTGTCCTGGCAGCTATCTAGGAAACCCTGTTGGGTCACTTCCGGACCCATGCCCATTGAGCCCAGTGGGATGGAATCAAGCAGCTTGGGCACCCACACAAAACAAACATGGAGCTCCTCACTCAAGGCGCTCCAAATTTCACGGCCAAAGACAAGTTCAGTGCCCAAGCCATTTCCCGCTGCCATGGAAACCAAGTGCTCTGGCAGCACATATGTCTGAAAGTGGATATGACACCTAGGGAAGGGAGTGTGGTGGTGAATGGCAACTGCCCGAAGCAGCAGCACAGCTCTTCCACTGCCAAAACAACTCCACCTGCCTCATGAACTTCACATACCATCAGCTGTCCTGGCAGCTATCTAGGAAACCCTGTTGGGTCACTTGCGGTCCCATGCCCATGGAGCCCAGTGGGATGGAATCAAGCAGCTTCAGCACCCACACAAAACGAACATGGAGCTCCTCACTCAAGGCGCTCAAAACTCCACGGCCAAAGACAAGTTCAGTGCCCAAGCCATTTCCCGCTGCCATGGAAACCAAGTGCTCTGGCAGCACATATGTCTGAAAGTGGATATGACACCTAGGGAAGGGAGTGTGGTGGTAAAGGGCAACTGCCCGAAGCAGCAGCACAGCTCTTCCAGTGCCAAAACAACTCCACCTGCCTCATGAACTTCACATACCATCAGCTATCCTGGCAGCTATCTAGGAAACCCTGTTGGGTCACTTCCGGTCCCATGCCCATTGAGCCCAGTGGGATGGAAACAAGCAGCTTCAGCACCCACACAAAACGAACATGGAGCTCCTCACTCAAGGCGCTCAAAACTCCACGGCCAAAGACAAGTTCAGTGCCCAAGCCATTTCCCGCTGCCATGGAAACCAAGTGCTCTGGCAGCACATATGTCTGAAAGTGGATATGACACCTAGGGAAGGGAGTGTGCTGCTGAATGGCAACTGCCCGAAGCAGCAGCACAGCTCTTCCACTGCCAAAACAACTCCACCTGCCTCATGAACTTCACATACCATCAGCTGTCCTGGCAGCTATCTAGGAAACCCTGTTGGCTCACTTCCGGTCCCATGCCCATGGAGCCCAGTGGGATGGAATCAAGCAGCTTGGGCACCCACACAAAACAAACATGGAGCTCCTCACTCAAGGCGCTCCAAATTTCACGGCCAAAGACAAGTTCAGTGCCCAAGCCATTTCCCGCTGCCATGGAAACCAAGTGCTCTGGCAGCACATATGTCTGAAAGTGGATATGACACCTAGGGAAGGGAGTGTGGTGGTGAATGGCAACTGCCCGAAGCAGCAGCACAGCTCTTCCACTGCCAAAACAACTCCACCTGCCTCATGAACTTCACATACCATCAGCTGTCCTGGCAGCTATCTAGGAAACCCTGTTGGGTCACTTCCGGTCCCATGCCCATGGAGCCCAGTGGGATGGAATCAAGCAGCTTCAGCACCCACACAAAACGAACATGGAGCTCCTCACTCAAGGCGCTCAAAACTCCACGGCCAAAGACAAGTTCAGTGCCCAAGCCATTTCCCGCTGCCATGGAAACCAAGTGCTCTGGCAGCACATATGTCTGAAAGTGGATATGACACCTAGGGAAGGGAGTGTGGTGGTAAATGGCAACTGCCCGAAGCAGCAGCACAGCTCTTCCACTGCCAAAATTACTCCACCTGCCTCATGAACTTCACATACCATCAGCTGTCCTGGCAGCTATCTAGGAAACCCTGTTGGGTCACTTCCGGTCCCATGCACATTGAGCCCAGTGGGATGGAATCAAGCAGCTTCAGCACCCACACAAAACTAACATGGAGCTCCTCACTCAAGGCGCTCAAAACTCCATGGCCAAAGACAAGTTCAGTGCCCAAGCCATTTCCTGCTGCCATGGAAACCAAGTGCTCTGGCAGCACATATGTCTGAAAGTGGATATGACACCTAGGGAAGGGAGTGTGGTGGTGAATGGCAACTGCCCGAAGCAGCAGCACAGCTCTTCCACTGCCAAAACAACTCCACCTGCCTCATGAACTTCACATACCATCAGCTATCCTGGCAGCTATCTAGGAAACCCTGTTGGGTCACTTCCGGTCCCATGCCCATTGAGCCCAGTGGGATGGAAACAAGCAGCTTCAGCACCCACACAAAACGAACATGGAGCTCCTCACTCAAGGCGCTCAAAACTCCACGGCCAAAGACAAGTTCAGTGCCCAAGCCATTTCCCGCTGCCATGGAAACCAAGTGCTCTGGCAGCACATATGTCTGAAAGTGGATATGACACCTAGGGAAGGGAGTGTGCTGGTGAATGGCAACTGCCCGAAGCAGCAGCACAGCTCTTCCACTGCCAAAACAACTCCACCTGCCTCATGAACTTCACATACCATCAGCTGTCCTGGCAGCTATCTAGGAAACCCTGTTGGCTCACTTCCGGTCCCATGCCCATGGAGCCCAGTGGGATGGAATCAAGCAGCTTGAGCACCCACACAAAACGAACATGGAGCTCCTCACTCAAGGCGCTCAAAACTCCACAGCCAAAGACAAGTTCAGTGGCCAAGCCATTTCCCGTTGCCATGGAAACCAAGTGCTCTGGCAGCACATATGTGTGAAAGTGGATATGACACCTAGGGAAGGGAGTGTGGTGGTGAATGGCAACTGCCCGAAGCAGCAGCACAGCTCTTCCACTGCCAAAACAACTCCACCTGCCTCATGAACTTCACATACCATCAGCTGTCCTGGCAGCTATGTAGGAAACCCTGTTGGGTCACTTCCGGTCCCATGCCCATTGAGCCCAGTGGGATGGAAACAAGCAGCTTGAGCACCCACACAAAACGAACATGGAGCTCCTCACTCAAGGCGCTCAAAACTCCATGGCCAAAGACAAGTTCAGTGCCCAAGCCATTTCCTGCTGCCATGGAAACCAAGTGCTCTGGCAGCACATATGTCTGAAAGTGGATATGACACCTAGGGAAGGGAGTGTGGTGGTGAATGGCAACTGCCCGAAGCAGCAGCACAGCTCTTCCACTGCCAAAACAACTCCACCTGCATCATGAACTTCACATATCATCAGCTGTCCTGGCAGCTATCTAGGAAACCCTGTTGGGTCACTTCCGGTCCCATGCCCATTGAGCCCAGTGGGATGGAATCAAGCAGCTTCAGCACCCACACAAAACAAACATGGAGCTCCTCACTCAAGGCGCTCCAAATTTCACGGCCAAAGACAAGTTCAGTGCCCAAGCCATTTCCTGCTGCCATGGAAACCAAGTGCTCTGGCAGCACATATGTCTGAAAGTGGATATGACACCTAGGGAAGGGAGTGTGGTGGTGAATGGCAACTGCCCGAAGCAGCAGCACAGCTCTTCCACTGCCAAAACAACTCCACCTGCCTCATGAACTTCACATACCATCAGCTGTCCTGGCAGCTATCTAGGAAACCCTGTTGGGTCACTTCCGGACCCATGCCCATTGAGCCCAGTGGGATGGAATCAAGCAGCTTGGGCACCCACACAAAACAAACATGGAGCTCCTCACTCAAGGCGCTCCAAATTTCACGGCCAAAGACAAGTTCAGTGCCCAAGCCATTTCCCGCTGCCATGGAAACCAAGTGCTCTGGCAGCACATATGTCTGAAAGTGGATATGACACCTAGGGAAGGGAGTGTGGTGGTGAATGGCAACTGCCCGAAGCAGCAGCACAGCTCTTCCACTGCCAAAACAACTCCACCTGCCTCATGAACTTCACATACCATCAGCTGTCCTGGCAGCTATCTAGGAAACCCTGTTGGGTCACTTCCGGTCCCATGCCCATGGAGCCCAGTGGGATGGAATCAAGCAGCTTCAGCACCCACACAAAACGAACATGGAGCTCCTCACTCAAGGCGCTCAAAACTCCACGGCCAAAGACAAGTTCAGTGCCCAAGCCATTTCCCGCTGCCATGGAAACCAAGTGCTCTGGCAGCACATATGTCTGAAAGTGGATATGACACCTAGGGAAGGGAGTGTGGTGGTAAATGGCAACTGCCCGAAGCAGCAGCACAGCTCTTCCACTGCCAAAATTACTCCACCTGCCTCATGAACTTCACATACCATCAGCTGTCCTGGCAGCTATCTAGGAAACCCTGTTGGGTCACTTCCGGTCCCATGCACATTGAGCCCAGTGGGATGGAATCAAGCAGCTTCAGCACCCACACAAAACTAACATGGAGCTCCTCACTCAAGGCGCTCAAAACTCCACGGCCAAAGACAAGTTCAGTGCCCAAGCCATTTCCCGCTGCCATGGAAACCAAGTGCTCTGGCAGCACATATGTCTGAAAGTGGATATGACACCTAGGGAAGGGAGTGTGCTGGTGAATGGCAACTGCCTGAAGCAGCAGCACAGCTCTTCCACTGCCAAAACAACTCCGTCTGCCTCATGAACTTCACATACCATCAGCTGTCCTGGCAGCTATCTAGGAAACCCTGTTTTGTCACTTCCGGACCCATGCCCATTGAGCCCAGTGGGATGGAATCAAGCAGCTTCAGCACCCACACAAAACTAACATGGAGCTCCTCACTCAAGGCGCTCCAAATTTCACGGCCAAAGACAAGTTCAGTGCCCAAGCCATTTCCCGCTGCCATGGAAACCAAGTGCTCTGGCAGCACATATGTCTGAAAGTGGATATGACACCTAGGGAAGGGAGTGTGCTGCTGAATGGCAACTGCCCGAAGCAGCAGCACAGCTCTTCCACTGCCAAAACAACTCCACCTGCCTCATGAACTTCACATACCATCAGCTGTCCTGGCAGCTATCTAGGAAACCCTGTTGGCTCACTTCCGGTCCCATGCCCATGGAGCCCAGTGGGATGGAATCAAGCAGCTTGAGCACCCACACAAAACGAACATGGAGCTCCTCACTCAAGGCGCTCAAAACTCCACAGCCAAAGACAAGTTCAGTGGCCAAGCCATTTCCCGCTGCCATGGAAACCAAGTGCTCTGGCAGCACATATGTGTGAAAGTGGATATGACACCTAGGGAAGGGAGTGTGGTGGTGAATGGCAACTGCCCGAAGCAGCAGCACAGCTCTTCCACTGCCAAAATTACTCCACCTGCCTCATGAACTTCACATACCATCAGCTGTCCTGGCAGCTATCTAGGAAACCCTGTTGGGTCACTTCCGGTCCCATGCCCATTGAGCCCAGTGGGATGGAAACAAGCAGCTTGAGCACCCACACAAAACGAACATGGAGCTCCTCACTCAAGGCGCTCAAAACTCCATGGCCAAAGACAAGTTCAGTGCCCAAGCCATTTCCTGCTGCCATGGAAACCAAGTGCTCTGGCAGCACATATGTCTGAAAGTGGATATGACACCTAGGGAAGGGAGTGTGGTGGTGAATGGCAACTGCCCGAAGCAGCAGCACAGCTCTTCCACTGCCAAAACAACTCCACCTGCATCATGAACTTCACATATCATCAGCTGTCCTGGCAGCTATCTAGGAAACCCTGTTGGGTCACTTCCGGACCCATGCACATTGAGCCCAGTGGGATGGAATCAAGCAGCTTGGGCACCCACACAAAACAAACATGGAGCTCCTCACTCAAGGCGCTCCAAATTTCACGGCCAAAGACAAGTTCAGTGCCCAAGCCATTTCCCGCTGCCATGGAAACCAAGTGCTCTGGCAGCACATATGTCTGAAAGTGGATATGACACCTAGGGAAGGGAGTGTGGTGGTGAATGGCAACTGCCCGAAGCAGCAGCACAGCTCTTCCACTGCCAAAACAACTCCACCTGCCTCATGAACTTCACATACCATCAGCTGTCCTGGCAGCTATCTAGGAAACCCTGTTGGGTCACTTCCGGACCCATGCCCATTGAGCCCAGTGGGATGGAATCAAGCAGCTTGGGCACCCACGCAAAACGAACATGGAGCTCCTCACTCAAGGCGCTCCAAATTTCACGGCCAAAGACAAGTTCAGTGCCCAAGCCATTTCCCGCTGCCATGGAAACCAAGTGCTCTGGCAGCACATATGTCTGAAAGTGGATATGACACCTAGGGAAGGGAGTGTGGTGGTGAATGGCAACTGCCCGAAGCAGCAGCACAGCTCTTCCACTGCCAAAACAACTCCACCTGCCTCATGAACTTCACATACCATCAGCTGTCCTGGCAGCTATCTAGGAAACCCTGTTGGGTCACTTCCGGTCCCATGCCCATGGAGCCCAGTGGGATGGAATCAAGCAGCTTCAGCACCCACACAAAACGAACATGGAGCTCCTCACTCAAGGCGCTCAAAACTCCACGGCCAAAGACAAGTTCAGTGCCCAAGCCATTTCCCGCTGCCATGGAAACCAAGTGCTCTGGCAGCACATATGTCTGAAAGTGGATATGACACCTAGGGAAGGGAGTGTGGTGGTAAATGGCAACTGCCCGAAGCAGCAGCACAGCTCTTCCACTGCCAAAATTACTCCACCTGCCTCATGAACTTCACATACCATCAGCTGTCCTGGCAGCTATCTAGGAAACCCTGTTGGGTCACTTCCGGTCCCATGCCCATTGAGCCCACATTGATGGAATCAAGCAGCTTCAGAACCCACACAAAATGAACATGGAGCTCCTCACTGAAGGCGCCCAAAATTACATGGCGAAAGACAAGTTCAGTGCCCAAGCCATTTCCCGCTGCCATGGAAACCAAGTGCTCTGGCAGCACATATGTCTGAAAGTGGATATGACACCTAGGGAAGGGAGTGTGGTGGTGAATGGCAACTGCCCGAAGCAGCAGCACAGCTCTTCCACTGCCAAAACAACTCCACCTGCCTCATGAACTTCACATACCATCAGCTATCCTGGCAGCTATCTAGGAAACCCTGTTGGGTCACTTCCGGTCCCATGCCCATTGAGCCCAGTGGGATGGAAACAAGCAGCTTCAGCACCCACACAAAACGAACATGGAGCTCCTCACTCAAGGCGCTCAAAACTCCACGGCCAAAGACAAGTTCAGTGCCCAAGCCATTTCCCGCTGCCATGGAAACCAAGTGCTCTGGCAGCACATATGTCTGAAAGTGGATATGACACCTAGGGAAGGGAGTGTGCTGCTGAATGGCAACTGCCCGAAGCAGCAGCACAGCTCTTCCACTGCCAAAACAACTCCACCTGCCTCATGAACTTCACATACCATCAGCTGTCCTGGCAGCTATCTAGGAAACCCTGTTGGCTCACTTCCGGTCCCATTCCCATGGAGCCCAGTGGGATGGAATCAAGCAGCTTGAGCACCCACACAAAACGAACATGGAGCTCCTCACTCAAGGCGCTCAAAACTCCACAGCCAAAGACAAGTTCAGTGGCCAAGCCATTTCCCGCTGCCATGGAAACCAAGTGCTCTGGCAGCACATATGTCTGAAAGTGGATATGACACCTAGGGAAGGGAGTGTGGTGGTGAATGGCAACTGCCCGAAGCAGCAGCACAGCTCTTCCACTGCCAAAACAACTCCACCTGCCTCATGAACTTCACATACCATCAGCTGTCCTGGCAGCTATGTAGGAAACCCTGTTGGGTCACTTCCGGTCCCATGCCCATTGAGCCCAGTGGGATGGAAACAAGCAGCTTGAGCACCCACACAAAACGAACATGGAGCTCCTCACTCAAGGCGCTCAAAACTCCATGGCCAAAGACAAGTTCAGTGCCCAAGCCATTTCCTGCTGCCATGGAAACCAAGTGCTCTGGCAGCACATATGTCTGAAAGTGGATATGACACCTAGGGAAGGGAGTGTGCTGGTGAATGGCAACTGCCCGAAGCAGCAGCACAGCTCTTCCACTGCCAAAACAACTCCACCTGCATCATGAACTTCACATATCATCAGCTGTCCTGGCAGCTATCTAGGAAACCCTGTTGGGTCACTTCCGGACCCATGCACATTGAGCCCAGTGGGATGGAATCAAGCAGCTTGGGCACCCACACAAAACAAACATGGAGCTCCTCACTCAAGGCGCTCCAAATTTCACGGCCAAAGACAAGTTCAGTGCCCAAGCCATTTCCCGCTGCCATGGCAACCAAGTGCTCTGGCAGCACATATGTCTGAAAGTGGATATGACACCTAGGGAAGGGAGTGTGGTGGTGAATGGCAACTGCCCGAAGCAGCAGCACAGCTCTTCCACTGCCAAAACAACTCCACCTGCCTCATGAACTTCACATACCATCAGCTGTCCTGGCAGCTATCTAGGAAACCCTGTTGGGTCACTTCCGGACCCATGCCCATTGAGCCCAGTGGGATGGAATCAAGCAGCTTGGGCACCCACACAAAACAAACATGGAGCTCCTCACTCAAGGCGCTCCAAATTTCACGGCCAAAGACAAGTTCAGTGCCCAAGCCATTTCCCGCTGCCATGGAAACCAAGTGCTCTGGCAGCACATATGTCTGAAAGTGGATATGACACCTAGGGAAGGGAGTGTGGTGGTGAATGGCAACTGCCCGAAGCAGCAGCACAGCTCTTCCACTGCCAAAACAACTCCACCTGCCTCATGAACTTCACATACCATCAGCTGTCCTGGCAGCTATCTAGGAAACCCTGTTGGGTCACTTCCGGTCCCATGCCCATGGAGCCCAGTGGGATGGAATCAAGCAGCTTCAGCACCCACACAAAACGAACATGGAGCTCCTCACTCAAGGCGCTCAAAACTCCACGGCCAAAGACAAGTTCAGTGCCCAAGCCATTTCCCGCTGCCATGGAAACCAAGTGCTCTGGCAGCACATATGTCTGAAAGTGGATATGACACCTAGGGAAGGGAGTGTGGTGGTAAATGGCAACTGCCCGAAGCAGCAGCACAGCTCTTCCAGTGCCAAAACAACTCCACCTGCCTCATGAACTTCACATACCATCAGCTATCCTGGCAGCTATCTAGGAAACCCTGTTGGGTCACTTCCGGTCCCATGCCCATTGAGCCCAGTGGGATGGAAACAAGCAGCTTCAGCACCCACACAAAACGAACATGGAGCTCCTCACTCAAGGCGCTCAAAACTCCACGGCCAAAGACAAGTTCAGTGCCCAAGCCATTTCCCGCTGCCATGGAAACCAAGTGCTCTGGCAGCACATATGTCTGAAAGTGGATATGACACCTAGGGAAGGGAGTGTGCTGCTGAATGGCAACTGCCCGAAGCAGCAGCACAGCTCTTCCACTGCCAAAACAACTCCACCTGCCTCATGAACTTCACATACCATCAGCTGTCCTGGCAGCTATCTAGGAAACCCTGTTGGCTCACTTCCGGTCCCATGCCCATGGAGCCCAGTGGGATGGAATCAAGCAGCTTCAGCACCCACACAAAACGAACATGGAGCTCCTCACTCAAGGCGCTCAAAACTCCACGGCCAAAGACAAGTTCAGTGCCCAAGCCATTTCCCGCTGCCATGGAAACCAAGTGCTCTGGCAGCACATATGTCTGAAAGTGGATATGACACCTAGGGAAGGGAGTGTGGTGGTAAATGGCAACTGCCCGAAGCAGCAGCACAGCTCTTCCACTGCCAAAATTACTCCACCTGCCTCATGAACTTCACATACCATCAGCTGTCCTGGCAGCTATCTAGGAAACCCTGTTGGGTCACTTCCGGTCCCATGCACATTGAGCCCAGTGGGATGGAATCAAGCAGCTTCAGCACCCACACAAAACTAACATGGAGCTCCTCACTCAAGGCGCTCAAAACTCCATGGCCAAAGACAAGTTCAGTGCCCAAGCCATTTCCTGCTGCCATGGAAACCAAGTGCTCTGGCAGCACATATGTCTGAAAGTGGATATGACACCTAGGGAAGGGAGTGTGGTGGTGAATGGCAACTGCCCGAAGCAGCAGCACAGCTCTTCCACTGCCAAAACAACTCCACCTGCCTCATGAACTTCACATACCATCAGCTGTCCTGGCAGCTATCTAGGAAACCCTGTTGGGTCACTTCCGGTCCCATGCCCATTGAGCCCAGTGGGATGGAAACAAGCAGCTTCAGCACCCACACAAAACGAACATGGAGCTCCTCACTCAAGGCGCTCAAAACTCCACGGCCAAAGACAAGTTCAGTGCCCAAGCCATTTCCCGCTGCCATGGAAACCAAGTGCTCTGGCAGCACATATGTCTGAAAGTGGATATGACACCTAGGGAAGGGAGTGTGCTGCTGAATGGCAACTGCCCGAAGCAGCAGCACAGCTCTTCCACTGCCAAAACAACTCCACCTGCCTCATGAACTTCACATACCATCAGCTGTCCTGGCAGCTATCTAGGAAACCCTGTTGGCTCACTTCCGGTCCCATGCCCATGGAGCCCAGTGGGATGGAATCAAGCAGCTTGAGCACCCACACAAAACGAACATGGAGCTCCTCACTCAAGGCGCTCAAAACTCCACAGCCAAAGACAAGTTCAGTGGCCAAGCCATTTCCCGTTGCCATGGAAACCAAGTGCTCTGGCAGCACATATGTGTGAAAGTGGATATGACACCTAGGGAAGGGAGTGTGGTGGTGAATGGCAACTGCCCGAAGCAGCAGCACAGCTCTTCCACTGCCAAAACAACTCCACCTGCCTCATGAACTTCACATACCATCAGCTGTCCTGGCAGCTATGTAGGAAACCCTGTTGGGTCACTTCCGGTCCCATGCCCATTGAGCCCAGTGGGATGGAAACAAGCAGCTTGAGCACCCACACAAAACGAACATGGAGCTCCTCACTCAAGGCGCTCAAAACTCCATGGCCAAAGACAAGTTCAGTGCCCAAGCCATTTCCTGCTGCCATGGAAACCAAGTGCTCTGGCAGCACATATGTCTGAAAGTGGATATGACACCTAGGGAAGGGAGTGTGGTGGTGAATGGCAACTGCCCGAAGCAGCAGCACAGCTCTTCCACTGCCAAAACAACTCCACCTGCATCATGAACTTCACATATCATCAGCTGTCCTGGCAGCTATCTAGGAAACCCTGTTGGGTCACTTCCGGTCCCATGCCCATTGAGCCCAGTGGGATGGAATCAAGCAGCTTCAGCACCCACACAAAACAAACATGGAGCTCCTCACTCAAGGCGCTCCAAATTTCACGGCCAAAGACAAGTTCAGTGCCCAAGCCATTTCCTGCTGCCATGGAAACCAAGTGCTCTGGCAGCACATATGTCTGAAAGTGGATATGACACCTAGGGAAGGGAGTGTGGTGGTGAATGGCAACTGCCCGAAGCAGCAGCACAGCTCTTCCACTGCCAAAACAACTCCACCTGCCTCATGAACTTCACATACCATCAGCTGTCCTGGCAGCTATCTAGGAAACCCTGTTGGGTCACTTCCGGACCCATGCCCATTGAGCCCAGTGGGATGGAATCAAGCAGCTTGGGCACCCACACAAAACAAACATGGAGCTCCTCACTCAAGGCGCTCCAAATTTCACGGCCAAAGACAAGTTCAGTGCCCAAGCCATTTCCCGCTGCCATGGAAACCAAGTGCTCTGGCAGCACATATGTCTGAAAGTGGATATGACACCTAGGGAAGGGAGTGTGGTGGTGAATGGCAACTGCCCGAAGCAGCAGCACAGCTCTTCCACTGCCAAAACAACTCCACCTGCCTCATGAACTTCACATACCATCAGCTGTCCTGGCAGCTATCTAGGAAACCCTGTTGGGTCACTTCCGGTCCCATGCCCATGGAGCCCAGTGGGATGGAATCAAGCAGCTTCAGCACCCACACAAAACGAACATGGAGCTCCTCACTCAAGGCGCTCAAAACTCCACGGCCAAAGACAAGTTCAGTGCCCAAGCCATTTCCCGCTGCCATGGAAACCAAGTGCTCTGGCAGCACATATGTCTGAAAGTGGATATGACACCTAGGGAAGGGAGTGTGGTGGTAAATGGCAACTGCCCGAAGCAGCAGCACAGCTCTTCCACTGCCAAAATTACTCCACCTGCCTCATGAACTTCACATACCATCAGCTGTCCTGGCAGCTATCTAGGAAACCCTGTTGGGTCACTTCCGGTCCCATGCACATTGAGCCCAGTGGGATGGAATCAAGCAGCTTCAGCACCCACACAAAACTAACATGGAGCTCCTCACTCAAGGCGCTCAAAACTCCACGGCCAAAGACAAGTTCAGTGCCCAAGCCATTTCCCGCTGCCATGGAAACCAAGTGCTCTGGCAGCACATATGTCTGAAAGTGGATATGACACCTAGGGAAGGGAGTGTGCTGCTGAATGGCAACTGCCCGAAGCAGCAGCACAGCTCTTCCACTGCCAAAACAACTCCACCTGCCTCATGAACTTCACATACCATCAGCTGTCCTGGCAGCTATCTAGGAAACCCTGTTGGCTCACTTCCGGTCCCATGCCCATGGAGCCCAGTGGGATGGAATCAAGCAGCTTGAGCACCCACACAAAACGAACATGGAGCTCCTCACTCAAGGCGCTCAAAACTCCACGGCCAAAGACAAGTTCAGTGCCCAAGCCATTTCCCGCTGCCATGGAAACCAAGTGCTCTGGCAGCACATATGTCTGAAAGTGGATATGATACCTAGGGAAGGGAGTGTGGTGGTGAATGGCAACTGCCCGAAGCAGCAGCACAGCTCTTCCACTGCCAAAACAACTCCACCTGCCTCATGAACTTCACATACCATCAGCTGTCCTGGCAGCTATCTAGGAAACCCTGTTGGGTCACTTCCGGTCCCATGCCCATTGAGCCCAGTGGGATGGAATCAAGCAGCTTCAGCACCCACACAAAACTAACATGGAGCTCCTCACTCAAGGCGCTCAAAACTCCATGGCCAAAGACAAGTTCAGTGCCCAAGCCATTTCCTGCTGCCATGGAAACCAAGTGCTCTGGCAGCACATATGTCTGAAAGTGGATATGACACCTAGGGAAGGGAGTGTGGTGGTGAATGGCAACTGCCCGAAGCAGCAGCACAGCTCTTCCACTGCCAAAACAACTCCACCTGCCTCATGAACTTCACATACCATCAGCTGTCCTGGCAGCTATCTAGGAAACCCTGTTGGGTCACTTCCGGACCCATGCCCATTGAGCCCAGTGGGATGGAATCAAGCAGCTTGGGCACCCACACAAAACTAACATGGAGCTCCTCACTCAAGGCGCTCAAAACTCCACAGCGAAAGACAAGTTCAGTGCCCAAGCCATTTCCCGCTGCCATGGAAACCAAGTGCTCTGGCAGCACATATGTCTGAAAGTGGATATGACACCTAGGGAAGGGAGTGTGGTGGTGAATGTCAACTGCCCGAAGCAGCAGCACAGCTCTTCCACTGCCAAAACAACTCCACCTGCCTCATGAACTTCACATACCATCAGCTGTCCTGGCAGCTATCTAGGAAACCCTGTTGGGTCACTTCCGGTCCCATGCCCATGGAGCCCAGTGGGATGGAATCAAGCAGCTTCAGCACAAACACAAAACGAACATGGAGCTCCTCACTCAAGGCGCTCAAAACTCCACGGCCAAAGACAAGTTCAGTGCCCAAGCCATTTCCCGCTGCCATGGAAACCAAGTGCTCTGGCAGCACATATGTCTGAAAGTGGATATGACACCTAGGGAAGGGAGTGTGGTGGTAAATGGCAACTGCCCGAAGCAGCAGCACAGCTCTTCCACTGCCAAAATAACTCCACCTGCCTCATGAACTTCACATACCATCAGCTGTCCTGGCAGCTATCTAGGAAACCCTGTTGGGTCACTTCCGGTCCCATGCCCATTGAGCCCAGTGGGATGGAATCAAGCAGCTTCAGCACCCACACAAAACTAACATAGAGCTCCTCACTCAAGGCGCTCAAAACTCCACAGCCAAAGACAAGTTCAGTGCCCAAGCCATTTCCTGCTGCCATGGAAACCAAGTGCTCTGGCAGCACATATGTCTGAAAGTGGATATGACACCTAGGGAAGGGAGTGTGGTGGTGAATGGCAACTGCCCGAAGCAGCAGCACAGCTCTTCCACTGCCAAAACAACTCCACCTGCCTCATGAACTTCACATACCATCAGCTGTCCTGGCAGCTATCTAGGAAACCCTGTTGGGTCACTTCCGGTCCCATGCCCATTGAGCAAAGTGGGATGGAATCAAGCAGCTTCAGCACCCACACAAAACGAACATGGAGCTCCTCACTCAAGGCGCTCAAAACTCCACGGCCAAAGACAAGTTCAGTGCCCAAGCCATTTCCCGCTGCCATGGAAACCAAGTGCTCTGGCAGCACATATGTCTGAAAGTGGATATGACACCTAGGGAAGGGAGTGTGCTGGTGAATGGCAACTGCCCGAAGCAGCAGCACAGCTCTTCCACTGCCAAAACAACTCCACCTGCCTCATGAACTTCACATACCATCAGCTGTCCTGGCAGCTATCTAGGAAACCCTGTTGGCTCACTTCCGGTCCCATGCCCATGGAGCCCAGTGGGATGGAATCAAGCAGCTTGAGCACCCACACAAAACGAACATGGAGCTCCTCACTCAAGGCGCTCAAAACTCCACGGCCAAAGACAAGTTCAGTGCCCAAGCCATTTCCCGCTGCCATGGAAACCAAGTGCTCTGGCAGCACATATGTCTGAAAGTGGATATGACACCTAGGGAAGGGAGTGTGGTGGTGAATGGCAACTGCCCGAAGCAGCAGCACAGCTCTTCCACTGCCAAAATAACTCCACCTGCCTCATGAACTTCACATACCATCAGCTGTCCTGGCAGCTATCTAGGAAACCCTGTTGGGTCACTTCCGGTCCCATGCCCATGGAGCCCAGTGGGATGGAATCAAGCAGCTTCAGCACCCACACAAAACGAACATGGAGCTCCTCACTCAAGGCGCTCAAAACTCCATGGCCAAAGACAAGTTCAGTGCCCAAGCCATTTCCCGCTGCCATGGAAACCAAGTGCTCTGGCAGCACATATGTCTGAAAGTGGATATGACACCTAGGGAAGGGAGTGTGGTGGTGAATGGCAACTGCCCAAAGCAGCAGCACAGCTCTTCCACTGCCAAAACAACTCCACCTGCCTCATGAACTTCACATACCATCAACTGTCCTGGCAGGTATGTTGGACACCCTGTTGGGTCACTTCCGGTCCCATGCCCATTGAGCCCACATTGATGGAATCAAGCAGCTTCAGAACCCACACAAAATGAACATGGAGCTCCTCACTGAAGGCGCCCAAAATTACATGGCGAAAGACAAGTTCAGTGCCCAAGCCATTTCCCGCTGCCATGGAAACCAAGTGCTCTGGCAGCACATATGTCTGAAAGTGGATATGACACCTAGGGAAGGGAGTGTGGTGGTGAATGGCAACTGCCCGAAGCAGCAGCACAGCTCTTCCACTGCCAAAACAACTCCACCTGCCTCATGAACTTCACATACCATCAGCTGTCCTGGCAGCTATCTAGGAAACCCTGTTGGGTCACTTCCGGACCCATGCCCATTGAGCCCAGTGGGATGGAATCAAGCAGCTTCAGCACCCACACAAAACAAACATGGAGCTCCTCACTCAAGGCGCTCAAAACTCCACGGACAAAGACAAGTTCAGTGCCCAAGCCATTTCCCGCTGCCATGGAAACCAAGTGCTCTGGCAGCACATATGTCTGAAAGTGGATATGACACCTAGGGAAGGGAGTGTGGTGGTAAATGGCAACTGCCCGAAGCAGCAGCACAGCTCTTCCACTGCCAAAATAACTCCACCTGCCTCATGAACTTCACATACCATCAGCTGTCCTGGCAGCTATCTAGGAAACCCTGTTGGGTCACTTCCGGTCCCATGCCCATTGAGCCCAGTGGGATGGAATCAAGCAGCTTCAGCACCCACACAAAACTAACATGGAGCTCCTCACTCAAGGCGCTCAAAACTCCATGGCCAAAGACAAGTTCAGTGCCCAAGCCATTTCCTGCTGCCATGGAAACCAAGTGCTCTGGCAGCACATATGTCTGAAAGTGGATATGACACCTAGGGAAGGGAGTGTGGTGGTGAATGGCAACTGCCCGAAGCAGCAGCACAGCTCTTCCACTGCCAAAACAACTCCACCTGCCTCATGAACTTCACATACCATCAGCTATCCTGGCAGCTATCTAGGAAACCCTGTTGGGTCACTTCCGGTCCCATGCCCATTGAGCCCAGTGGGATGGAATCAAGCAGCTTCAGCACCCACACAAAACGAACATGGAGCTACTCACTCAAGGCGCTCAAAACTCCACGGCCAAAGACAAGTTCAGTGCCCAAGCCATTTCCCGCTGCCATGGAAACCAAGTGCTCTGGCAGCACATATGTCTGAAAGTGGATATGACACCTAGGGAAGGGAGTGTGGTGGTGAATGGCAACTGCCCGAAGCAGCAGCACAGCTCTTCCACTGCCAAAACAACTCCACCTGCCTCATGAACTTCACATACCATAAGCTGTCCTGGCAGCTATCTAGGAAACCCTGTTGGCTCACTTCCGGTCCCATGCCCATGGAGCCCAGTGGGATGGAATCAAGCAGCTTCAGCACCCACACAAAACTAACATGGAGCTCCTCACTCAAGGCGCTCAAAACTCCACGGCCAAAGACAAGTTCAGTGCCCAAGCCATTTCCCGCTGCCATGGAAACCAAGTGCTCTGGCAGCACATATGTCTCAAAGTGGATATGACACCTAGGGAAGGGAGTGTGGTGGTGAATGGCAACTGCCCGAAGCAGCAGCACAGCTCTTCCACTGCCAAAATAACTCCACCTGCCTCATGAACTTCACATACCATCAGCTGTCCTGGCAGCTATCTAGGAAACCCTGTTGGGTCACTTCCGGTCCCATGCCCATTGAGCCCAGTGGGATGGAATCAAGCAGCTTGAGCACCCACACAAAACTAACATGGAGCTCCTCACTCAAGGCGCTCAAAACTCCATGGCCAAAGACAAGTTCAGTGCCCAAGCCATTTCCCGCTGCCATGGAAACCAAGTGCTCTGGCAGCACATATGTCTGAAAGTGGATATGACACCTAGGGAAGGGAGTGTGGTGGTGAATGGCAACTGCCCGAAGCAGCAGCACAGCTCTTCCACTGCCAAAACAACTCCACCTGCCTCATGAACTTCACATACCATCAGCTGTCCTGGCAGCTATCTAGGAAACCCTGTTGGGTCACTTCCGGACCCATGCCCATTGAGCCCAGTGGGATGGAATCAAGCAGCTTGGGCACCCACACAAAACAAACATGGAGCTCCTCACTCAAGGCTCTCCAAATTTCACGGCCAAAGACAAGTTCAGTGCCCAAGCCATTTCCCGCTGCCATGGAAACCAAGTGCTCTGGCAGCACATATGTCTGAAAGTGGATATGACACCTAGGGAAGGGAGTGTGGTGGTGAATAGCAACTGCCCGAAGCAGCAGCACAGCTCTTCCACTGCCAAAACAACTCCACCTGCCTCATGAACTTCACATACCATCAGCTGTCCTGGCAGCTATCTAGGAAACCCTATTGGGTCACTTCCGGTCCCATGCCCATGGAGCCCAGTGGGATGGAATCAAGCAGCTTCAGCACCCACACAAAACGAACATGGAGCTCCTCACTCAAGGCGCTCAAAACTCCACGGCCAAAGACAAGTTCAGTGCCCAAGCCATTTCCTGCTGCCATGGAAACCAAGTGCTCTGGCAGCACATATGTCTGAAAGTGGATATGACACCTAGGGAAGGGAGTGTGGTGGTAAATGGCAACTGCCCGAAGCAGCAGCACAGCTCTTCCACTGCCAAAATAACTCCACCTGCCTCATGAACTTCACATACCATCAGCTGTCCTGGCAGCTATCTAGGAAACCCTGTTGGGTCACTTCCGGTCCCATGCCCATTGAGCAAAGTGGGATGGAATCAAGCAGCTTCAGCACCCACACAAAACGAACATGGAGCTCCTCACTCAAGGCGCTCAAAAGTCCACGGCCAAAGACAAGTTCAGTGCCCAAGCCATTTCCCGCTGCCATGGAAACCAAGTGCTCTGGCAGCACATATGTCTAAAAGTGGATATGACACCTAGGGAAGGGAGTGTGGTGGTGAATGGCAACTGCCCGAAGCAGCAGCACAGCTCTTCCACTGCCAAAACAACTCCACCTGCCTCATGAACTTCACATACCATCAGCTGTCCTGGCAGCTATCTAGGAAACCCTGTTGGCTCACTTCCGGTCCCATGCCCATGGAGCCCAGTGGGATGGAATCAAGCAGCTTGAGCACCCACACAAAACGAACATGGAGCTCCTCACTCAAGGCGCTCAAAACTCCACGGCCAAAGACAAGTTCAGTGCCCAAGCCATTTCCCGCTGCCATGGAAACCAAGTGCTCTGGCAGCACATATGTCTCAAAGTGGATATGACACCTAGGGAAGGGAGTGTGGTGGTGAATGGCAACTGCCCGAAGCAGCAGCAAAGCTCTTCCACTGCCAAAATAACTCCACCTGCCTCATGAACTTCACATACCATCAGCTGTCCTGGCAGCTATCTAGGAAACCCTGTTGGGTCACTTCCGGTCCCATGCCCATTGAGCCCAGTGGGATGGAATCAAGCAGCTTCAGCACCCACACAAAACTAACATGGAGCTCCTCACTCAAGGCGCTCAAAACTCCATGGCCAAAGACAAGTTCAGTGCCCAAGCCATTTCCTGCTGCCATGGAAACCAAGTGCTCTGGCAGCACATATGTCTGAAAGTGGATATGACACCTAGGGAAGGGAGTGTGGTGGTGAATGGCAACTGCCCGAAGCAGCAGCACAGCTCTTCCACTGCCAAAACAACTCCACCTGCCTCATGAACTTCACATACCATCAGCTGTCCTGGCAGCTATCTAGGAAACCCTGTTGGGTCACTTCCGGACCCATGCCCATTGAGCCCAGTGGGATGGAATCAAGCAGCTTGGGCACCCACACAAAACAAACATGGAGCTCCTCACTCAAGGCTCTCCAAATTTCACGGCCAAAGACAAGTTCAGTGCCCAAGCCATTTCCCGCTGCCATGGAAACCAAGTGCTCTGGCAGCACATATGTCTGAAAGTGGATATGACACCTAGGGAAGGGAGTGTGGTGGTGAATGGCAACTGCCCGAAGCAGCAGCACAGCTCTTCCACTGCCAAAACAACTCCACCTGCCTCATGAACTTCACATACCATCAGCTGTCCTGGCAGCTATCTAGGAAACCCTGTTGGCTCACTTCCGGTCCCATGCCCATGGAGCCCAGTGGGATGGAATCAAGCAGCTTGAGCACCCACACAAAACGAACATGGAGCTCCTCACTCAAGGCGCTCAAAACTCCACGGCCAAAGACAAGTTCAGTGCCCAAGCCATTTCCCGCTGCCATGGAAACCAAGTGCTCTGGCAGCACATATGTCTCAAAGTGGATATGACACCTAGGGAAGGGAGTGTGGTGGTAAATGGCAACTGCCCGAAGCAGCAGCACAGCTCTTCCACTGCCAAAATAACTCCACCTGCCTCATGAACTTCACATACCATCAGCTGTCCTGGCAGCTATCTAGGAAACCCTGTTGGGTCACTTCCGGTCCCATGCCCATTGAGCCCAGTGGGATGGAATCAAGCAGCTTCAGCACCCACACAAAACTAACATGGAGCTCCTCACTCAAGGCGCTCAAAACTCCATGGCCAAAGACAAATTCAGTGCCCAAGCCATTTCCCGCTGCCATGGAAACCAAGTGCTCTGGCAGCACATATGTCTGAAAGTGGATATGACACCTAGGGAAGGGAGTGTGGTGGTGAATGGCAACTGCCCGAAGCAGCAGCACAGCTCTTCCACTGCCAAAAAAACTCCACCTGCCTCATGAACTTCACATACCATCAGCTGTCCTGGCAGCTCTCTAGGAAACCCTGTTGGGTCACTTCCGGTCCCATGCCCATTGAGCCCAGTGGGATGGAATCAAGCAGCTTGGGCACCCACACAAAACAAACATGGAGCTCCTCACTCAAGGCTCTCCAAATTCACGGCCAAAGACAAGTTCAGTGCCCAAGCCATTTCCCGCTGCCATGGAAACCAAGTGCTCTGGCAGCACATATGTCTGAAAGTGGATATGACACCTAGGGAAGGGAGTGTGGTGGTGAATGGCAACTGCCCGAAGCAGCAGCACAGCTCTTCCACTGCCAAAACAACTCCACCTGCCTCATGAACTTCACATACCATCAGCTGTCCTGGCAGCTATCTAGGAAACCCTGTTGGGTCACTTCCGGTCCCATGCCCATGGAGCCCAGTGGGATGGAATCAAGCAGCTTCAGCACCCACACAAAACTAACATGGAGCTCCTCACTCAAGGCGCTCAAAACTCCATGGCCAAAGACAAGTTCAGTGCCCAAGCCATTTCCTGCTGCCATGGAAACCAAGTGCTCTGGCAGCACATATGTCTGAAAGTGGATATGAGACCTAGGGAAGGGAGTGTGGTGGTGAATGGCAACTGCCCGAAGCAGCAGCACAGCTCTTCCACTGCCAAAACAACTCCACCTGCCTCATGAACTTCACATACCATCAGCTGTCCTGGCAGCTATCTAGGAAACCCTGTTGGGTCACTTCCGGACCCATGCCCATTGAGCCTAGTGGGATGGAATCAAGCAGCTTGGGCACCCACACAAAACAAACATGGAGCTCCTCACTCAAGGCTCTCCAAATTCACGGCCAAAGACAAGTTCAGTGCCCAAGCCATTTCCCGCTGCCATGGAAACCAAGTGCTCTGGCAGCACATATGTCTGAAAGTGGATATGACACCTAGGGAAGGGAGTGTGGTGGTGAATGGCAACTGCCCGAAGCAGCAGCACAGCTCTTCCACTGCCAAAACAACTCCACCTGCCTCATGAACTTCACATACCATCAGCTGTCCTGGCAGCTATCTAGGAAACCCTGTTGGCTCACTTCCGGTCCCATGCCCATGGAGCCCAGTGGGATGGAATCAAGCAGCTTGAGCACCCACACAAAACGAACATGGAGCTCCTCACTCAAGGCGCTCAAAACTCCACGGCCAAAGACAAGTTCAGTGCCCAAGCCATTTCCCGCTGCCATGGAAACCAAGTGCTCTGGCAGCACATATGTCTGAAAGTGGATATGACACCTAGGGAAGGGAGTGTGGTGGTGAATGGCAACTGCCCGAAGCAGCAGCACAGCTCTTCCACTGCCAAAATAACTCCACCTGCCTCATGAACTTCACATACCATCAGCTGTCCTGGCAGCTATCTAGGAAACCCTGTTGGGTCACTTCCGGTCCCATGCCCATTGAGCCCAGTGGGATGGAATCAAGCAGCTTCAGCACCCACACAAAACTAACATGGAGCTCCTCACTCAAGGCGCTCAAAACTCCATGGCCAAAGACAAGTTCAGTGCCCAAGCCATTTCCTGCTGCCATGGAAACCAAGTGCTCTGGCAGCACATATGTCTGAAAGTGGATATGACACCTAGGGAAGGGAGTGTGGTGGTGAATGGCAACTGCCCGAAGCAGCAGCACAGCTCTTCCACTGCCAAAACAACTCCACCTGCCTCATGAACTTCACATACCATCAGCTGTCCTGGCAGCTATCTAGGAAACCCTGTTGGGTCACTTCCGGACCCATGCCCATTGAGCCCAGTGGGATGGAATCAAGCAGCTTGGGCACCCACACAAAACAAACATGGAGCTCCTCACTCAAGGCTCTCCAAATTTCACGGCCAAAGACAAGTTCAGTGCCCAAGCCATTTCCCGCTGCCATGGAAACCAAGTGCTCTGGCAGCACATATGTCTAAAAGTGGATATGACACCTAGGGAAGGGAGTGTGGTGGTGAATGGCAACTGACCGAAGCAGCAGCACAGCTCTTCCACTGCCAAAACAACTCCACCTGCCTCATGAACTTCACATACCATCAGCTGTCCTGGCAGCTATCTAGGAAACCCTGTTGGCTCACTTCCGGTCCCATGCCCATGGAGCCCAGTGGGATGGAATCAAGCAGCTTGAGCACCCACACAAAACGAACATGGAGCTCCTCACTCAAGGCGCTCAAAACTCCACGGCCAAAGACAAGTTCAGTGCCCAAGCCATTTCCCGCTGCCATGGAAACCAAGTGCTCTGGCAGCACATATGTCTGAAAGTGGATATGACACCTAGGGAAGGGAGTGTGGTGGTGAATGGCAACTGCCCGAAGCAGCAGCACAGCTCTTCCACTGCCAAAAAAACTCCACCTGCCTCATGAACTTCACATACCATCAGCTGTCCTGGCAGCTATCTAGGAAACCCTGTTGGGTCACTTCCGGTCCCATGCCCATTGAGCCCAGTGGGATGGAATCAAGCAGCTTGGGCACCCACACAAAACAAACATGGAGCTCCTCACTCAAGGCTCTCCAAATTCACGGCCAAAGACAAGTTCAGTGCCCAAGCCATTTCCCGCTGCCATGGAAACCAAGTGCTCTGGCAGCACATATGTCTGAAAGTGGATATGACACCTAGGGAAGGGAGTGTGGTGGTGAATGGCAACTGCCCGAAGCAGCAGCACAGCTCTTCCACTGCCAAAACAACTCCACCTGCCTCATGAACTTCACATACCATCAGCTGTCCTGGCAGCTATCTAGGAAACCCTGTTGGCTCACTTCCGGTCCCATGCCCATGGAGCCCAGTGGGATGGAATCAAGCAGCTTGAGCACCCACACAAAACGAACATGGAGCTCCTCACTCAAGGCGCTCAAAACTCCACAGCCAAAGACAAGTTCAGTGCCCAAGCCATTTCCCGCTGCCATGGAAACCAAGTGCTCTGGCAGCACATATGTCTGAAAGTGGATATGACACCTAGGGAAGGGAGTGTGGTGGTAAATGGCAACTGCCCGAAGCAGCAGCACAGCTCTTCCACTGCCAAAATAACTCCACCTGCCTCATGAACTTCACATACCATCAGCTGTCCTGGCAGCTATCTAGGAAACCCTGTTGGGTCACTTCCGGTCCCATGCCCATTGAGCCCAGTGGGATGGAATCAAGCAGCTTCAGCACCCACACAAAACTAACATGGAGCTCCTCACTCAAGGCGCTCAAAACTCCATGGCCAAAGACAAGTTCAGTGCCCAAGCCATTTCCTGCTGCCATGGAAACCAAGTGCTCTGGCAGCACATATGTCTGAAAGTGGATATGACACCTAGGGAAGGGAGTGTGGTGGTGAATGGCAACTGCCCGAAGCAGCAGCACAGCTCTTCCACTGCCAAAACAACTCCACCTGCCTCATGAACTTCACATACCATCAGCTGTCCTGGCAGCTATCTAGGAAACCCTGTTGGGTCACTTCCGGACCCATGCCCATTGAGCCCAGTGGGATGGAATCAAGCAGCTTGGGCACCCACACAAAACAAACATGGAGCTCCTCACTCAAGGCTCTCCAAATTTCACGGCCAAAGACAAGTTCAGTGCCCAAGCCATTTCCCGCTGCCATGGAAACCAAGTGCTCTGGCAGCACATATGTCTAAAAGTGGATATGACACCTAGGGAAGGGAGTGTGGTGGTGAATGGCAACTGCCCGAAGCAGCAGCACAGCTCTTCCACTGCCAAAATAACTCCACCTGCCTCATGAACTTCACATACCATCAGCTGTCCTGGCAGCTATCTAGGAAACCCTGTTGGGTCACTTCCGGTCCCATGCCCATTGAGCCCAGTGGGATGGAATCAAGCAGCTTCAGCACCCACACAAAACTAACATGGAGCTCCTCACTCAAGGCGCTCAAAACTCCATGGCCAAAGACAAGTTCAGTGCCCAAGCCATTTCCTGCTGCCATGGAAACCAAGTGCTCTGGCAGCACATATGTCTGAAAGTGGATATGACACCTAGGGAAGGGAGTGTGGTGGTGAATGGCAACTGCCCGAAGCAGCAGCACAGCTCTTCCACTGCCAAAACAACTCCACCTGCCTCATGAACTTCACATACCATCAGCTGTCCTGGCAGCTATCTAGGAAACCCTGTTGGGTCACTTCCGGACCCATGCCCATTGAGCCCAGTGGGATGGAATCAAGCAGCTTGGGCACCCACACAAAACAAACATGGAGCTCCTCACTCAAGGCTCTCCAAATTTCACGGCCAAAGACAAGTTCAGTGCCCAAGCCATTTCCCGCTGCCATGGAAACCAAGTGCTCTGGCAGCACATATGTCTGAAAGTGGATATGACACCGAGGGAAGGGAGTGTGGTGGTGAATAGCAACTGCCCGAAGCAGCAGCACAGCTCTTCCACTGCCAAAACAACTCCACCTGCCTCATGAACTTCACATACCATCAGCTGTCCTGGCAGCTATCTAGGAAACCCTGTTGGGTCACTTCCGGTCCCATGCCCATGGAGCCCAGTGGGATGGAATCAAGCAGCTTCAGCACCCACACAAAACGAACATGGAGCTCCTCACTCAAGGCGCTCAAAACTCCACGGCCAAAGACAAGTTCAGTGCCCAAGCCATTTCCCGCTGCCATGGAAACCAAGTGCTCTGGCAGCACATATGTCTGAAAGTGGATATGACACCTAGGGAAGGGAGTGTGGTGGTAAATGGCAACTGCCCGAAGCAGCAGCACAGCTCTTCCACTGCCAAAATAACTCCACCTGCCTCATGAACTTCACATACCATCAGCTGTCCTGGCAGCTATCTAGGAAACCCTGTTGGGTCACTTCCGGTCCCATGCCCATTGAGCCCAGTGGGATGGAATCAAGCAGCTTCAGCACCCACACAAAACTAACATGGAGCTCCTCACTCAAGGCGCTCAAAACTCCATGGCCAAAGAAAAGTTCAGTGCCCAAGCCATTTCCTGCTGCCATGGAAACCAAGTGCTCTGGCAGCACATATGTCTGAAAGTGGATATGACACCTAGGGAAGGGAGTGTGCTGGTGAATGGCAACTGCCCGAAGCAGCAGCACAGCTCTTCCACTGCCAAAACAACTCCACCTGCCTCATGAACTTCACATACCATCAGCTGTCCTGGCAGCTATCTAGGAAACCCTGTTGGGTCACTTCCGGTCCCATGCCCATTGAGCAAAGTGGGATGGAATCAAGCAGCTTCAGCACCCACAAAAAACGAACATGGAGCTCCTCACTCAAGGCGCTCAAAAGTCCACGGCCAAAGACAAGTTCAGTGCCCAAGCCATTTCCCGCTGCCATGGAAACCAAGTGCTCTGGCAGCACATATGTCTGAAAGTGGATATGACACCTAGGGAAGGGAGTGTGGTGGTGAATGGCAACTGCCCGAAGCAGCAGCACAGCTCTTCCACTGCCAAAACAACTCCACCTGCCTCATGAACTTCACATACCATCAGCTATCCCGGCAGCTATCTAGGAAACCCTGTTGGCTCACTTCCGGTCAAATGCCCATGGAGCCCAGTGGGATGGAATCAAGCAGCTTGAGCACCCACACAAAACGAACATGGAGCTCCTCACTCAAGGCGCTCAAAACTCCACGGCCAAAGACAAGTTCAGTGCCCAAGCCATTTCCTGCTGCCATGGAAACCAAGTGCTCTGGCAGCACATATGTCTGAAAGTGGATATGAGACCTAGGGAAGGGAGTGTGGTGGTGAATGGCAACTGCCCGAAGCAGCAGCACAGCTCTTCCACTCCCAAAATAACTCCACCTGCCTCATGAACTTCACATACCATCAGCTGTCCTGGCAGCTATCTAGGAAACCCTGTTGGGTCACTTCCGGTCCCATGCCCATTGAGCCCAGTGGGATGGAATCAAGCAGCTTCAGCACCCACACAAAACTAACATGGAGCTCCTCACTCAAGGCGCTCAAAACTCCATGGCCAAAGACAAGTTCAGTGCCCAAGCCATTTCCTGCTGCCATGGAAACCAAGTGCTCTGGCAGCACATATGTCTGAAAGTGGATATGACACCTAGGGAAGGGAGTGTGGTGGTGAATGGCAACTGCCCGAAGCAGCAGCACAGCTCTTCCACTGCCAAAACAACTCCACCTGCCTCATGAACTTCACATACCATCAGCTGTCCTGGCAGCTATCTAGGAAACCCTGTTGGGTCACTTCCGGTCCCATGCCCATTGAGCCCAGTGGGATGGAATCAAGCAGCTTGGGCACCCACACAAAACAAACATGGAGCTCCTCACTCAAGGCTCTCCAAATTTCACGGCCAAAGACAAGTTCAGTGCCCAAGCCATTTCCCGCTGCCATGGAAACCAAGTGCTCTGGCAGCACATATGTCTGAAAGTGGATATGACACCTAGGGAAGGGAGTGTGGTGGTGAATGGCAACTGCCCGAAGCAGCAGCACAGCTCTTCCACTGCCAAAACAACTCCACCTGCCTCATGAACTTCACATACCATCAGCTGTCCTGGCAGCTATCTAGGAAACCCTGTTGGCTCACTTCCGGTCCCATGCCCATGGAGCCCAGTGGGATGGAATCAAGCAGCTTGAGCACCCACACAAAACGAACATGGAGCTCCTCACTCAAGGCGCTCAAAACTCCACGGCCAAAGACAAGTTCAGTGCCCAAGCCATTTCCCGCTGCCATGGAAACCAAGTGCTCTGGCAGCACATATGTCTGAAAGTGGATATGACACCTAGGGAAGGGAGTGTGGTGGTAAATGGCAACTGCCCGAAGCAGCAGCACAGCTCTTCCACTGCCAAAATAACTCCACCTGCCTCATGAACTTCACATACCATCAGCTGTCCTGGCAGCTATCTAGGAAACCCTGTGGGGTCACTTCCGGTCCCATGCCCATTGAGCCCAGTGGGATGGAATCAAGCAGCTTCAGCACCCACACAAAACGAACATGGAGCTCCTCACTCAAGGCGCTCAAAACTCCATGGCCAAAGACAAGTTCAGTGCCCAAGCCATTTCCTGCTGCCATGGAAACCAAGTGCTCTGGCAGCACATATGTCTGAAAGTGGATATGAGACCTAGGGAAGGGAGTGTGGTGGTGAATGGCAACTGCCCGAAGCAGCAGCACAGCTCTTCCACTGCCAAAACAACTCCACCTGCCTCATGAACTTCACATACCATCAGCTGTCCTGGCAGCTATCTAGGAAACCCTGTTGGGTCAATTCCGGACCCATGCCCATTGAGCCCAGTGGGATGGAATCAAGCAGCTTCAGCACCCACACAAAACTAACATGGAGCTCCTCACTCAAGGCTCTCCAAATTCACGGCCAAAGACAAGTTCAGTGCCCAAGCCATTTCCCGCTGCCATGGAAACCAAGTGCTCTGGCAGCACATATGTCTGAAAGTGGATATGACACCTAGGGAAGGGAGTGTGCTGGTGAATGGCAACTGCCCGAAGCAGCAGCACAGCTCTTCCACTCCCAAAATAACTCCACCTGCCTCATGAACTTCACATACCATCAGCTGTCCTGGCAGCTATCTAGGAAACCCTGTTGGGTCACTTCCGGTCCCATGCCCATTGAGCCCAGTGGGATGGAATCAAGCAGCTTGAGCACCCACACAAAACTAACATGGAGCTCCTCACTCAAGGCTCTCCAAATTCACGGCCAAAGACAAGTTCAGTGCCCAAGCCATTTCCCGCTGCCATGGAAACCAAGTGCTCTGGCAGCACATATGTCTGAAAGTGGATATGACACCTAGGGAAGGGAGTGTGGTGGTGAATGGCAACTGCCCGAAGCAGCAGCACAGCTCTTCCACTCCCAAAATAACTCCACCTGCCTCATGAACTTCACATACCATCAGCTGTCCTGGCAGCTATCTAGGAAACCCTGTTGGGTCACTTCCGGTCCCATGCCCATTGAGCCCAGTGGGATGGAATCAAGCAGCTTGAGCACCCACACAAAACGAACATGGAGCTCCTCACTCAAGGCGCTCAAAGCTCCACGGCCAAAGACAAGTTCAGTGCCCAAGCCATTTCCCGCTGCCATGGAAACCAAGTGCTCTGGCAGCACATATGTCTGAAAGTGGATATGACACCTAGGGAAGGGAGTGTGGTGGTAAATGGCAACTGCCCGAAGCAGCAGCACAGCTCTTCCACTGCCAAAATAACTCCACCTGCCTCATGAACTTCACATACCATCAGCTGTCCTGGCAGCTCTCTAGGAAAACCTGTTGGGTCACTTCCGGTCCCATGCCCATTGAGCCCAGTGGGATGGAATCAAGCAGCTTCAGCACCCACACAAAACTAACATGGAGCTCCTCACTCAAGGCGCTCAAAACTCCATGGCCAAAGACAAGTTCAGTGCCCAAGCCATTTCCTGCTGCCATGGAAACCAAGTGCTCTGGCAGCACATATGTCTGAAAGTGGATATGACACCTAGGGAAGGGAGTGTGGTGGTGAATGGCAACTGCCCGAAGCAGCAGCACAGCTCTTCCACTGCCAAAACAACTCCACCTGCCTCATGAACTTCACATACCATCAGCTGTCCTGGCAGCTATCTAGGAAACCCTGTTGGGTCACTTCCGGACCCATGCCCATTGAGCCCAGTGGGATGGAATCAAGCACCTTCAGCACCCACACAAAACAAACATGGAGCTCCTCACTCAAGGCTCTCCAAATTCACGGCCAAAGACAAGTTCAGTGCCCAAGCCATTTCCCGCTGCCATGGAAACCAAGTGCTCTGGCAGCACATATGTCTGAAAGTGGATATGACACCTAGGGAAGGGAGTGTGCTGGTGAATGGCAACTGCCCGAAGCAGCAGCACAGCTCTTCCACTGCCAAAACAACTCCACCTGCCTCATGAACTTCACATACCATCAGCTGTCCTGGCAGCTATCTAGGAAACCCTGTTGGGTCACTTCCGGTCCCATGCCCATTGAGCCCAGGGGGATGGAATCAAGCAGCTTGAGCACCCACACAAAACTAACATGGAGCTCCTCACTCAAGGCGCTCAAAACTCCATGGCCAAAGACAAGTTCAGTGCCCAAGCCATTTCCTGCTGCCATGGAAACCAAGTGCTCTGGCAGCACATATGTCTGAAAGTGGATATGACACCTAGGGAAGGGAGTGTGGTGGTGAATGGCAACTGCCCGAAGCAGCAGCACAGCTCTTCCACTGCCAAAACAACTCCACCTGCCTCATGAACTTCACATACCATCAGCTGTCCTGGCAGCTATCTAGGAAACCCTGTTGGGTCACTTCCGGACCCATGCCCATTGAGCCTAGTGGGATGGAATCAAGCAGCTTGGGCACCCACTCAAAACAAACATGGAGCTCCTCACTCAAGGCTCTCCAAATTCACGGCCAAAGACAAGTTCAGTGCCCAAGCCATTTCCCGCTGCCATGGAAACCAAGTGCTCTGGCAGCACATATGTCTGAAAGTGGATATGACACCTAGGGAAGGGAGTGTGGTGGTGAATGGCAACTGCCCGAAGCAGCAGCACAGCTCTTCCACTGCCAAAACAACTCCACCTGCCTCATGAACTTCACATACCATCAGCTGTCCTGGCAGCTATCTAGGAAACCCTGTTGGCTCACTTCCGGTCCCATGCCCATGGAGCCCAGTGGGATGGAATCAAGCAGCTTGAGCACCCACACAAAACGAACATGGAGCTCCTCACTCAAGGCGCTCAAAACTCCACGGCCAAAGACAAGTTCAGTGCCCAAGCCATTTCCCGCTGCCATGGAAACCAAGTGCTCTGGCAGCACATATGTCTGAAAGTGGATATGACACCTAGGGAAGGGAGTGTGGTGGTGAATGGCAACTGCCCGAAGCAGCAGCACAGCTCTTCCACTCCCAAAATAACTCCACCTGCCTCATGAACTTCACATACCATCAGCTGTCCTGGCAGCTATCTAGGAAACCCTGTAGGGTCACTTCCGGTCCCATGCCCATTGAGCCCAGTGGGATGGAATCAAGCAGCTTCAGCACCCACACAAAACTAACATGGAGCTCCTCACTCAAGGCGCTCAAAACTCCATGGCCAAAGACAAGTTCAGTGCCCAAGCCATTTCCCGCTGCCATGGAAACCAAGTGCTCTGGCAGCACATATGTCTGAAAGTGGATATGACACCTAGGGAAGGGAGTGTGGTGGTGAATGGCAACTGCCCGAAGCAGCAGCACAGCTCTTCCACTGCCAAAACAACTCCACCTGCCTCATGAACTTCACATACCATAAGCTGTCCTGGCAGCTATCTAGGAAACCCTGTTGGGTCACTTCCGGACCCATGCCCATTGAGCCCAGTGGGATGGAATCAAGCAGCTTGGGAACCCACAAAAAACAAACATGGAGCTCCTCACTCAAGGCTCTCCAAATTTCACGGCCAAAGACAAGTTCAGTGCCCAAGCCATTTCCCGCTGCCATGGAAACCAAGTGCTCTGGCAGCACATATGTCTGAAAGTGGATATGACACCTAGGGAAGGGAGTGTGGTGGTGAATGGCAACTGCCCGAAGCAGCAGCACAGCTCTTCCACTGCCAAAACAACTCCACCTGCCTCATGAACTTCACATACCATCAGCTGTCCTGGCAGCTATCTAGGAAACCCTGTTGGCTCACTTCCGGTCCCATGCCCATGGAGCCCAGTGGGATGGAATCAAGCAGCTTGAGCACCCACACAAAACGAACATGGAGCTCCTCACTCAAGACGCTCAAAACTACATGGCGAAAGACAAGTTCAGTGCCCAAGCCATTTCCCGCTGCCATGGAAACCAAGTGCTCTGGCAGCACATATGTCTGAAAGTGGATATGACACCTAGGGAAGGGAGTGTGGTGGTGAATGGCAACTGCCCGAAGCAGCAGCACAGCTCTTCCACTCCCAAAATAACTCCACCTGCCTCATGAACTTCACATACCATCAGCTGTCCTGGCAGCTATCTAGGAAACCCTGTTGGGTCACTTCCGGTCCCATGCCCATTGAGCCCAGTGGGATGGAATCAACCAGCTTGAGCACCCACACAAAACGAACATGGAGCTCCTCACTCAAGGCGCTCAAAACTCCACGGCCAAAGACAAGTTCAGTGCCCAAGCCATTTCCCGCTGCCATGGAAACCAAGTGCTCTGGCAGCACATATGTCTGAAAGTGGATATGACACCTAGGGAAGGGAGTGTGGTGGTGAATGGCAACTGCCCGAAGCAGCAGCACAGCTCTTCCACTGCCAAAATAACTCCACCTGCCTCATGAACTTCACATACCATCAGCTGTCCTGGCAGCTATCTAGGAAACCCTGTTGGGTCACTTCCGGTCCCATGCCCATTGAGCCCAGTGGGATGGAATCAAGCAGCTTCAGCACCCACACAAAACTAACATGGAGCTCCTCACTCAAGGCGCTCAAAACTCCATGGCCAAAGACAAGTTCAGTGCCCAAGCCATTTCCTGCTGCCATGGAAACCAAGTGCTCTGGCAGCACATATGTCTGAAAGTGGATATGACACCTAGGGAAGGGAGTGTGGTGGTGAATGGCAACTGCCCGAAGCAGCAGCACAGCTCTTCCACTGCCAAAACAACTCCACCTGCCTCATGAACTTCACATACCATCAGCTGTCCTGGCAGCTATCTAGGAAACCCTGTTGGGTCACTTCCGGACCCATGCCCATTGAGCCCAGTGGGATCGAATCAAGCAGCTTCAGCACCCACACAAAACTAACATGGAGCTCCTCACTCAAGGCTCTCCAAATTTACGGCCAAAGACAAGTTCAGTGCCCAAGCCATTTCCCGCTGCCATGGAAACCAAGTGCTCTGGCAGCACATATGTCTGAAAGTGGATATGACACCTAGGGAAGGGAGTGTGGTGGTGAATGGCAACTGCCCGAAGCAGCAGCACAGCTCTTCCACTGCCAAAACAACTCCACCTGCCTCATGAACTTCACATACCATCAGCTGTCCTAGCAGCTATCTAGGAAACCCTGTTGGGTCACTTCCGGTCCCATGCCCATTGAGCCCAGGGGGATGGAATCAAGCAGCTTCAGCACCCACACAAAACTAACATGGAGCTCCTCACTCAAGGCGCTCAAAACTCCATGGCCAAAGACAAGTTCAGTGCCCAAGCCATTTCCTGCTGCCATGGAAACCAAGTGCTCTGGCAGCACATATGTCTGAAAGTGGATATGAGACCTAGGGAAGGGAGTGTGGTGGTGAATGGCAACTGCCCGAAGCAGCAGCACAGCTCTTCCACTGCCAAAACAACTCCACCTGCCTCATGAACTTCACATACCATCAGCTGTCCTGGCAGCTATCTAGGAAACCCTGTTGGGTCACTTCCGGACCCATGCCCATTGAGCCTAGTGGGATGGAATCAAGCAGCTTGAGCACCCACACAAAACGAACATGGAGCTCCTCACTCAAGGCGCTCAAAACTCCACGGCCAAAGACAAGTTCAGTGCCCAAGCCATTTCCCGCTGCCATGGAAACCAAGTGCTCTGGCAGCACATATGTCTGAAAGTGGATATGACACCTAGGGAAGGGAGTGTGGTGGTGAATGGCAACTGCCCGAAGCAGCAGCACAGCTCTTCCACTGCCAAAATAACTCCACCTGCCTCATGAACTTCACATAAAATCAGCTGTCCTGGCAGCTATCTAGGAAACCCTGTTGGGTCACTTCCGGTCCCATGCCCATTGAGCCCAGTGGGATGGAATCAAGCAGCTTCAGCACCCACACAAAACTAACATGGAGCTCCTCACTCAAGGCGCTCAAAACTCCATGGCCAAAGACAAGTTCAGTGCCCAAGCCATTTCCCGCTGCCATGGAAACCAAGTGCTCTGGCAGCACATATGTCTGAAAGTGGATATGACACCTAGGGAAGGGAGTGTGGTGGTGAATGGCAACTGCCCGAAGCAGCAGCACAGCTCTTCCACTGCCAAAACAACTCCACCTGCCTCATGAACTTCACATACCATCAGCTGTCCTGGCAGCTATCTAGGAAACCCTGTTGGGTCACTTCCGGTCCCATGCCCATTGAGCCCAGTGGGATGGAATCAAGCAGCTTCAGCACCCACACAAAACAAACATGGAGCTCCTCACTCAAGGCTCTCCAAATTTCACGGCCAAAGACAAGTTCAGTGCCCAAGCCATTTCCCGCTGCCATGGAAACCAAGTGCTCTGGCAGCACATATGTCTGAAAGTGGATATGACACCTAGGGAAGGGAGTGTGGTGGTGAATGGCAACTGCCCGAAGCTGCAGCACAGCTCTTCCACTGCCAAAACAACTCCACCTGCCTCATGAACTTCACATACCATCAGCTGTCCTGGCAGCTATCTAGGAAACCCTGTTGGCTCACTTCCGGTCCCATGCCCATGGAGCCCAGTGGGATGGAATCAAGCAGCTTGAGCACCCACACAAAACGAACATGGAGCTCCTCACTCAAGACGCTCAAAACTACATGGCGAAAGACAAGTTCAGTGCCCAAGCCATTTCCCGCTGCCATGGAAACCAAGTGCTCTGGCAGCACATATGTCTGAAAGTGGATATGACACCTAGGGAAGGGAGTGTGGTGGTGAATGGCAACTGCCCGAAGCAGCAGCACAGCTCTTCCACTCCCAAAATAACTCCACCTGCCTCATGAACTTCACATACCATCAGCTGTCCTGGCAGCTATCTAGGAAACCCTGTTGGCTCACTTCCGGTCCCATGCCCATTGAGCCCAGTGGGATGGAATCAAGCAGCTTCAGCACCCACACAAAACTAACATGGAGCTCCTCACTCAAGGCGCTCAAAACTCCATGGCCAAAGACAAGTTCAGTGCCCAAGCCATTTCCTGCTGCCATGGAAACCAAGTGCTCTGGCAGCACATATGTCTGAAAGTGGATATGACACCTAGGGAAGGGAGTGTGGTGGTGAATGGCAACTGCCCGAAGCAGCAGCACAGCTCTTCCACTGCCAAAACAACTCCACCTGCCTCATGAACTTCACATACCATCAGCTGTCCTGGCAGCTATCTAGGAAACCCTGTTGGGTCACTTCCGGACCCATGCCCATTGAGCCCAGTGGGATGGAATCAAGCAGCTTGGGCACCCACACAAAACAAACATGGAACTCCTCACTCAAGGCTCTCCAAATTCACGGCCAAAGACAAGTTCAGTGCCCAAGCCATTTCCCGCTGCCATGGAAACCAAGTGCTCTGGCAGCACATATGTCTGAAAGTGGATATGACACCTAGGGAAGGGAGTGTGGTGGTGAATGGCAACTGCCCGAAGCAGCAGCACAGCTCTTCCACTGCCAAAACAACTCCACCTGCCTCATGAACTTCACATACCATCAGCTGTCCTGGCAGCTATCTAGGAAACCCTGTTGGGTCACTTCCGGTCCCATGCCCATGGAGCCCAGTGGGATGGAATCAAGCAGCTTGAGCACCCACACAAAACGAACATGGAGCTCCTCACTCAAGGCGCTCAAAACTCCACAGCCAAAGACAAGTTCAGTGCCCAAGCCATTTCCCGCTGCCATGGAAACCAAGTGCTCTGGCAGCACATATGTCTGAAAGTGGATATGACACCTAGGGAAGGGAGTGTGGTGGTAAATGGCAACTGCCCGAAGCAGCAGCACAGCTCTTCCACTGCCAAAATAACTCCACCTGCCTCATGAACTTCACATACCATCAGCTGTCCTGGCAGCTATCTAGGAAACCCTGTTGGGTCACTTCCGGTCCCATGCCCATTGAGCCCAGTGGGATGGAATCAAGCAGCTTCAGCACCCACACAAAACTAACATGGAGCTCCTCACTCAAGGCGCTCAAAACTCCATGGCCAAAGACAAGTTCAGTGCCCAAGCCATTTCCTGCTGCCATGGAAACCAAGTGCTCTGGCAGCACATATGTCTGAAAGTGGATATGACACCTAGGGAAGGGAGTGTGGTGGTGAATGGCAACTGCCCGAAGCAGCAGCACAGCTCTTCCACTGCCAAAACAACTCCACCTGCCTCATGAACTTCACATACCATCAGCTGTCCTGGCAGCTATCTAGGAAACCCTGTTGGGTCACTTCCGGACCCATGCCCATTGAGCCCAGTGGGATGGAATCAAGCAGCTTGGGCACCCACACAAAACAAACATGGAGCTCCTCACTCAAGGCGCTCCAAATTTCACGGCCAAAGACAAGTTCAGTGCCCAAGCCATTTCCCGCTGCCATGGAAACCAAGTGCTCTGGCAGCACATATGTCTAAAAGTGGATATGACACCTAGGGAAGGGAGTGTGGTGGTGAATGGCAACTGACCGAAGCAGCAGCACAGCTCTTCCACTGCCAAAACAACTCCACCTGCCTCATGAACTTCACATACCATCAGCTGTCCTGGCAGCTATCTAGGAAACCCTGTTGGCTCACTTCCGGTCCCATGCCCATGGAGCCCAGTGGGATGGAATCAAGCAGCTTGAGCACCCACACAAAACGAACATGGAGCTCCTCACTCAAGGCGCTCAAAACTCCACGGCCAAAGACAAGTTCAGTGCCCAAGCCATTTCCCGCTGCCATGGAAACCAAGTGCTCTGGCAGCACATATGTCTGAAAGTGGATATGACACCTAGGGAAGGGAGTGTGGTGGTGAATGGCAACTGCCCGAAGCAGCAGCACAGCTCTTCCACTGCCAAAATAACTCCACCTGCCTCATGAACTTCACATACCATCAGCTGTCCTGGCAGCTATCTAGGAAACCCTGTTGGGTCACTTCCGGACCCATGCCCATTGAGCCCAGTGGGATGGAATCAAGCAGCTTCAGCACCCACACAAAACTAACATGGAGCTCCTCACTCAAGGCGCTCAAAACTCCATGGCCAAAGACAAGTTCAGTGCCCAAGCCATTTCCTGCTGCCATGGAAACCAAGTGCTCTGGCAGCACATATGTCTGAAAGTGGATATGACACCTAGGGAAGGGAGTGTGGTGGTGAATGGCAACTGCCCGAAGCAGCAGCACAGCTCTTCCACTGCCAAAACAACTCCACCTGCCTCATGAACTTCACATACCATCAGCTATCCTGGCAGCTATCTAGGAAACCCTGTTGGGTCACTTCCGGTCCCATGCCCATTCAGCAAAGTGGGATGGAATCAAGCAGCTTCAGCACCCACACAAAACGAACATGGAGCTCCTCACTCAAGGCGCTCAAAACTCCACGGCCAAAGACAAGTTCAGTGCCCAAGCCATTTCCCGCTGCCATGGAAACCAAGTGCTCTGGCAGCACATATGTCTAAAAGTGGATATGACACCTAGGGAAGGGAGTGTGGTGGTGAATGGCAACTGACCGAAGCAGCAGCACAGCTCTTCCACTGCCAAAACAACTCCACCTGCCTCATGAACTTCACATACCATCAGCTGTCCTGGCAGCTATCTAGGAAACCCTGTTGGCTCACTTCCGGTCCCATGCCCATGGAGCCCAGTGGGATGGAATCAAGCAGCTTCAGCACCCACACAAAACGAACATGGAGCTCCTCACTCAAGGCGCTCAAAACTCCACGGCCAAAGACAAGTTCAGTGCCCAAGCCATTTCCCGCTGCCATGGAAACCAAGTGCTCTGGCAGCACATATGTCTGAAAGTGGATATGACACCTAGGGAAGGGAGTGTGGTGGTGAATGGCAACTGCCCGAAGCAGCAGCACAGCTCTTCCAGTGCCAAAACAACTCCGTCTGCCTCATGAACTTCACATACCATCAGCTGTCCTGGCAGCTATCTAGGAAACCCTGTTGGGTCACTTCCGGTCCCATGCCCATTGAGCCCAGTGGGATGGAAACAAGCAGCTTGAGCACCCACACAAAACGAACATGGAGCTCCTCACTCAAGGCGCTCTAAACTCCACAGCCAAAGACAAGTTCAGTGCCCAAGCCATTTCCTGCTGCCATGGAAACCAAGTGCTCTGGCAGCACATATGTCTGAAAGTGGATATGACACCTAGGGAAGGGAGTGTGCTGGTGAATGGCAACTGCCCGAAGCAGCAGCACAGCTCTTCCAGTGCCAAAACAACTCCACCTGCCTCATGAACTTCACATACCATCAGCTCTCCTGGCAGCTATGTAGGAAACCCTGTTGGGTCACTTCCGGTCCCATGCCCATTGAGCCCAGTGGGATGGAATCAAGCAGCTTGGGCACCCACACAAAACTAACATGGAGCTCCTCACTCAAGGCGCTAAAAACTCCACAGCCAAAGACAAGTTCAGTGCCCAAGCCATTTCCCGCTGCCATGGAAACCAAGTGCTCTGGCAGCACATATGTCTGAAAGTGGATATGACACCTAGGGAAGGGAGTGTGCTGGTGAATGGCAACTGCCCGAAGCAGCAGCACAGCTCTTCCACTGCCAAAACAACTCCACCTGCCTCATGAACTTCACATACCATCAGCTGTCTTGGCAGCTATCTAGGAAACCCTGTTGGGTCACTTCCGGTCCCATGCCCATTGAGCCCAGTGGGATGCAATCAAGCAGCTTCAGCACCCACACAAAACAAACATGGAGCTCCTCACTCAAGGCGCTCAAACCTCAACGGCCAAAGACAAGTTCAGTTCCCAAGCCATTCCCCGCTGCCAAGGAAACCAAGTGCTCTGGCAGCACATATGTCTGAAAGTGGATATGACACCTAGGGAAGGGAGTGTGGTGGTGAATGGCAACTGCCCGAAGCAGCAGCACAGCTCTTCTACTGCCAAAACAACTCCGTCTGCCTCATGAACTTCACATACCATCAGCTGTCCTGGCAGCTATCTAGGAAACCCTGTTGGGTCTCTTCGGGTCCAATGCCCATTGAGCCCAGTGCGATGGAATCAAGCAGCTTGAGCACCCACACAAAACGAACATGGAGCTCCTCACTCAAGGCACTCAAAACTCCACGGCCAAAGACAAGTTCAGTGCCCAAGCCATTTCCCGCTGCCATGGAAACCAAGTGCTCTGGCAGCACATATGTCTGAAAGTGGATATGACACCTAGGGAAGGGAGTGTGGTGGTGAATGGCAACTGCCCGAAGCAGCAGCACAGCTCTTCCAGTGCCAAAACAACTCCACCTGCCTCATGAACTTCACATACCATCAGCTGTCCTGGCAGCTATCTACGAAACCCTGTTGGGTCACTTCTGGTCCCATGCCCATTGAGCCCAGTGGGATGGAATCAAGCAGCTTCAGCACCCACACAAAACGAACATGGAGCTCCTCACTCAAGGCGCTCAAAACTACATGGCCAAAGACAAGTTCAGTGCCCAAGCCATTTCCCTCTGCCATGGAAACCAAGTGCTCTGGGAGCACATATGTGTGAAAATGGATATGACACCTAGGGAAGGGAGTGTGCTGGTGAATGGCAACTGCCCGAAGCAGCAGCACAGCTCTTCCAGTGCCAAAACAACTCCATCTTCCTCATGAACTTCACATACCATCATCTGTCCTGGCAGCTATCTAGGAAACCCTGTTGGGTCACTTCCGGTCCCAAGCCCATTGAGCCCAGTGGAATGGAAACAAGCAGCTTGAGCACCCACACAAAACGAACATGGAGCTCCTCACTCAAGGCGCTCAAAACTCCATGGCCAAAGACAAGTTCAGTGCCCAAGCCATTTCCTGCTGCCATGGAAACCAAGTGCTCTGGCAATACATATGTCTGAAAGTGGATATGACACCTAGGGAAGGGAGCGTGGTGGTGAATGGCAACTGCCTGAAGCAGCAGCACAGCTCTTCCACTGCCAAAACAACTCCACCTGCCTCATGAACTTCACATAGCATCTGCTGTCCTGGCAGCTATCTAGGAAACCCTGTTGGGTCACTTCCGGTCCCATGCCCATTGAGCCCAGTGGGATGGAATCAAGCAGCTTGGGCACCCACACAAAACAAACATGGAGCTCCTCACTCAAGGCGATCCAAATTTCACAGCCAAAGACAAGTTCAGTGCCGAAGCCATTTCCCGCTGCCATGGAAAAAAAGTGCTCTGGCAGCACATATGTCTGAAAGTGGATATGACACATAGGGAAGGGAGTGTGGTGGTGAATGGCAACTGCCCGAAGCAGCAGCACAGCTCTTCCACTGCCAAAACAACTCCACCTGCCTCATGAACTTCACATACCATCAGCTGTCCTGGCAGCTATCTAGGAAACCCTGTTGGCTCACTTCCGGTCCCATGCCCATGGAGCCCAGTGGGATGGAATCAAGCAGCTTGAGCACCCACACAAAAGGAACATGGAGCTCCTCACTCAAGGCGCTCAAAACTCCACGGCCAAAGACAAGTTCAGTGCCCAAGCCATTTCCCGCTGCCATGGAAACCAAGTGCTCTGGCAGCACATATGTCTGAAAGTGGATATGACACCTAGGGAAGGGAGTGTGGTGGTGAATGGCAACTGCCCGAAGCAGCAGCACAGCTCTTCCACTGCCAAAACAACTCCACCTGCCTCATGAACTTCACATACCATCAGCTGTCCTGGCAGCTATGTAGGAAACCCTGTTGGGTCACTTCCGGACCCATGCCCATTGAGCCCAGTGGGATGGAATCAAGCAGCTTGGGCACCCACACAAAACTAACATGGAGCTCCTCACTCAAGGCGGTCAAAACTCCACGGCCAAAGACAAGTTCAGTGCCCAAGCCATTTCCCGCTGCCATGGAAACCAAGTGCTCTGGCAGCACATATGTCTGAAAGTGGATATGACACCTAGGGAAGGGAGTGTGGTGGTGAATGGCAACTGCCCGAAGCAGCAGCACAGCTCTTCCAGTGCCAAAACAACTCCACCTGCCTCATGAACTTCACATACCATCAGCTGTCCTGGCAGCTATCTAGGAAACCCTGTTGGGTCACTTCCGGTCCCATGCCCATTGAGCCCAGTGGGATGGAATCAAGCAGCTTGAGCACCCACACAAAACGAACATGGAGCTCCTCACTCAAGGCGCTCAAAACTCCACGGCCAAAGACAAGTTCAGTGCCCAAGCCATTTCCCACTGCCATGGAAACCAAGTGCTCTGGCAGCACATATGTCTGAAAGTGGATATGACACCTAGGGAAGGGAGTGTGGTGGTGAATGGCAACTGCCCGAAGCAGCAGCACAGCTCTTCCACTGCCAAAACAACTCCACCTGCCTCATGAACTTCACATACCATCAGCTGTCCTGGCAGCTATCTAGGAAACCCTGTTGGGTCACTTCCGGTCCCATGCCCATTGAGCCCAGTGGGATGGAATCAAGCAGCTTGAGCACCCACACAAAACGAACATGGAGCTCCTCACTTAAGGCGCTCAAAACTCCACGGCCAAAGACAAGTTCAGTGCCCAAGCCATTTCCTGCTGCTATGGAAACCAAGTGCTCTGGCAGCACATATGTCTGAAAGTGGATATGACACCTAGGGAAGGGAGTGTGGTGGTGAATGGCAACTGCCCGAAGCAGCAGCACAGCTCTTCCACTGCCAAAACAACTCCATCTTCCTCATGAACTTCACATACCATCAGCTGTCCTGGCAGCTATCTAGGAAACCCTGTTGGGTCACTTCCGGTCCCATGCCCATTGAGCCCAGTGGGATGGAATCAAGCAGCTTGGGCACCCACACAAAACGAACATGGAGCTCCTCACTCAAGGCGCAGAAAAATCCATGGCCAAAGTCAAGTTCAGTGCCCAAGCCATTTCCCGCTGCCATGGAAACCAAGTGCTCTGGCAGCACATATGTCTGAAAGTGGATATGACACCTAGGGAAGGGAGTGTGGTGGTGAATGGCAACTGCCCGAAGCAGCAGCACAGCTCTTCCACTGCCAAAACAACTCCACCTGCCTCATGAACTTCACATACCATCAGCTGTCCTGGCAGCTATCTAGGAAACCCTGTTGGGTCACTTCCGGTCCCATGCCCATTGAGCCCAGTGGGATGGAATCAAGCAGCTTCAGCACCCACACAAAACAAACATGGAGCTCCTCACTCAAGGCGCTCCAAATTTCACGGCCAAAGACAAGTTCAGTGCCGAAGCCATTTCCCTCTGCAATGGAAACCAAGTGCTCTGGCAGCACATATGTCTGAAAGTGGATATGACAAATAGGGAAGGGAGTGTGGTGGTGAATGGCAACTGCCCGAAGCAGCAGCACAGCTCTTCCACTGCCAAAACAACTCCATCTTCCTCATGAACTTCACATACCATCAGCTGTCCTGGCAGCTATCTAGGAAACCCTGTTGGGTCACTTCCGGTCCCATGCCCATTGAGCCCAGTGGGATGGAATCAAGCAGCTTGGGCACCCACACAAAACGAACATGGAGCTCCTCACTCAAGGCGCAGAAAAATCCATGGCCAAAGACAAGTTCAGTGCCCAAGCCATTTCCCGCTGCCATGGAAACCAAGTGCTCTGGCAGCACATATGTCTGAAAGTGGATATGACACCTAGGGAAGGGAGTGTGGTGGTGAATGGCAACTGCCCGAAGCAGCAGCACAGCTCTTCCACTGCCAAAACAACTCCACCTGCCTCATGAACTTCACATACCATCAGCTGTCCTGGCAGCTATCTAGGAAACCCTGTTGGGTCACTTCCGGTCCCATGCCCATTGAGCCCAGTGGGATGGAATCAAGCAGCTTCAGCACCCACACAAAACAAACATGGAGCTCCTCACTCAAGGCGCTCCAAATTTCACGGCCAAAGACAAGTTCAGTGCCGAAGCCATTTCCCTCTGCAATGGAAACCAAGTGCTCTGGCAGCACATATGTCTGAAAGTGGATATGACAAATAGGGAAGGGAGTGTGGTGGTGAATGGCAACCGACCGAAGCAGCAGCACAGCTCTTGAACTGCCAAAACAATTCCATCTTCCTCATGAACTTCACATACCATCAGCTGTCCTGGCAGCTATCTAGGAAACCCTGTTGGCTCACTTCCGGACCCATGCCCATTGAGCCCAGTGGGATGGAATCAAGCACTTGAGTACCCACACAAAACGAACATGGAGCTCCTCACTCAAGGCGCTCAAAACTCCACAGCCAAAGACAAGTTCAGTGCCCAAGCCATTTCCTGCTGCCATGGAAACCAAGTGCTCTGGCAGCACATATGTCTGAAAGTGGATATGACACCTAGGGAAGGGAGTGTGGTGGTGAATGGCAACTGCCCGAAGCAGCAGCACAGCTCTTCCACTGCCAAAACAACTCCACCCGCCTCATGAACTTCACATAGCATCAGCTGTCCTGGCAGCTATCTAGGAAACCCTGTTGGGTCACTTCCGGACCCATGCCCATTGAGCCCAGTGGGATGGAATCAAGCAGCTTGGGCACCCACACAAAACAAACATGGAGCTCCTCACTCAAGGCGCTCAAAACTCCGCAGCCAAAGACAAGTTCAGTGCCCAAGCCATTTCCCGCTGCCATGGAAACCAAGTGCTCTGGCAGCACATATGTCTGAAAGTGGATATGACACCTAGGGAAGGGAGTGTGGTGGTGAATGGCAACTGCCCGAAGCAGCAGCACAGCTCTTCCACTGCCAAAACAACTCCACCTGCCTCATGAACTTCACATACCATCAGCTGTCCTGGCAGCTATCTAGGAAACCCTGTTGGGTCACTTCCTGCCCCATGCCCATTCAGCCCAGTGGGATGGAATCAAGCAGCTTGGGCACCCACACAAAACAAACATGGAGCTCCTCACTCAAGGCGCTCCAAATTTCACGGCCAAAGACAAGTTCAGTGCCCAAGCCATTTCCCGCTGCCATGGAAACCAAGTGCTCTGGCAGCACATATGTCTGAAAGTGGATATGACACCTAGGGAAGGGAGTGTGGTGGTGAATGGCAACTGCCCGAAGCAGCAGCACAGCTCTTCCACTGCCAAAACAACTCCACCTGCCTCATGAACTTCACATACCATCAGCTGTCCTGGCAGCTATCTAGGAAACCCTGTTGGCTCACTTCCGGTCCCATGCCCATGGAGCCCAGTGGGATGGAATCAAGCAGCTTGAGCACCCACACAAAACGAACATGGAGCTCCTCACTCAAGGCGCTCAAAACTCCACGGCCAAAGACAAGTTCAGTGCCCAAGCCATTTCCCGCTGCCATGGAAACCAAGTGCTCTGGCAGCACATATGTCTGAAAGTGGATATGACACCTAGGGAAGGGAGTGTGGTGGTGAATGGCAACTGCCCGAAGCAGCAGCAAAGCTCTTCCACTCCCAAAATAACTCCACCTGCCTCATGAACTTCACATACCATCAGCTGTCCTGGCAGCTATCTAGGAAACCCTGTTGGGTCACTTCTGGTCCCATGCCCATTGAGCCCAGTGGGATGGAATCAAGCAGCTTCAGCACCCACACAAAACTAACATGGAGCTCCTCACTCAAGGCGCTCAAAACTCCATGGCCAAAGACAAGTTCAGTGCCCAAGCCATTTCCTGCTGCCATGGAAACCAAGTGCTCTGGCAGCACATATGTCTGAAAGTGGATATGACACCTAGGGAAGGGAGTGTGGTGGTGAATGGCAACTGCCCGAAGCAGCAGCACAGCTCTTCCAGTGCCAAAACAACTCCACCTGCCTCATGAACTTCACATACCATCAGCTGTCCTGGCAGCTATCTAGGAAACCCTGTTGGGTCACTTCCGGACCCATGCCCATTGAGCCCAGTGGGATGGAATCAAGCAGCTTGGGCACCCACACAAAACGAACATGGAGCTCCTCACTCAAGGCGCTCAAAACTCCGCAGCCAAAGACAAGTTCAGTGCCCAAGCCATTTCCCGCTGCCATGGAAACCAAGTGCTCTGGCAGCACATATGTCTGAAAGTGGATATGACACCTAGGGAAGGGAGTGTGGTGGTGAATGGCAACTGCCCGAAGCAGCAGCACAGCTCTTCCACTGCCAAAACAACTCCACCTGCCTCATGAACTTCACATACCATCAGCTGTCCTGGCAGCTATCTAGGAAACCCTGTTGGCTCACTTCCGGTCCCATGCCCATGGAGCCCAGTGGGATGGAATCAAGCAGCTTGAGCACCCACACAAAACGAACATGGAGCTCCTCACTCAAGGCGCTCAAAACTCCACGGCCAAAGACAAGTTCAGTGCCCAAGCCATTTCCCGCTGCCATGGAAACCAAGTGCTCTGGCAGCACATATGTCTCAAAGTGGATATGACACCTAGGGAAGGGAGTGTGGTGGTAAATGGCAACTGCCCGAAGCAGCAGCACAGCTCTTCCACTGCCAAAATAACTCCACCTGCCTCATGAACTTCACATACCATCAGCTGTCCTGGCAGCTATCTAGGAAACCCTGTTGGGTCACTTCCGGTCCCATGCCCATTGAGCCCAGTGGGATGGAATCAAGCAGCTTCAGCACCCACACAAAACTAACATGGAGCTCCTCACTCAAGGCGCTCAAAACTCCATGGCCAAAGACAAATTCAGTGCCCAAGCCATTTCCCGCTGCCATGGAAACCAAGTGCTCTGGCAGCACATATGTCTGAAAGTGGATATGACACCTAGGGAAGGGAGTGTGGTGGTGAATGGCAACTGCCCGAAGCAGCAGCACAGCTCTTCCACTGCCAAAAAAACTCCACCTGCCTCATGAACTTCACATACCATCAGCTGTCCTGGCAGCTCTCTAGGAAACGCTGTTGGGTCACTTCCGGTCCCATGCCCATTGAGCCCAGTGGGATGGAATCAAGCAGCTTGGGCACCCACACAAAACAAACATGGAGCTCCTCACTCAAGGCTCTCCAAATTCACGGCCAAAGACAAGTTCAGTGCCCAAGCCATTTCCCGCTGCCATGGAAACCAAGTGCTCTGGCAGCACATATGTCTGAAAGTGGATATGACACCTAGGGAAGGGAGTGTGGTGGTGAATGGCAACTGCCCGAAGCAGCAGCACAGCTCTTCCACTGCCAAAACAACTCCACCTGCCTCATGAACTTCACATACCATCAGCTGTCCTGGCAGCTATCTAGGAAACCCTGTTGGGTCACTTCCGGTCCCATGCCCATGGAGCCCAGTGGGATGGAATCAAGCAGCTTCAGCACCCACACAAAACTAACATGGAGCTCCTCACTCAAGGCGCTAAAAACTCCATGGCCAAAGACAAGTTCAGTGCCCAAGCCATTTCCTGCTGCCATGGAAACCAAGTGCTCTGGCAGCACATATGTCTGAAAGTGGATATGAGACCTAGGGAAGGGAGTGTGGTGGTGAATGGCAACTGCCCGAAGCAGCAGCACAGCTCTTCCACTGCCAAAACAACTCCACCTGCCTCATGAACTTCACATACCATCAGCTGTCCTGGCAGCTATCTAGGAAACCCTGTTGGGTCACTTCCGGACCCATGCCCATTGAGCCTAGTGGGATGGAATCAAGCAGCTTGGGCACCCACACAAAACAAACATGGAGCTCCTCACTCAAGGCTCTCCAAATTCACGGCCAAAGACAAGTTCAGTGCCCAAGCCATTTCCCGCTGCCATGGAAACCAAGTGCTCTGGCAGCACATATGTCTGAAAGTGGATATGACACCTAGGGAAGGGAGTGTGGTGGTGAATGGCAACTGCCCGAAGCAGCAGCACAGCTCTTCCACTGCCAAAACAACTCCACCTGCCTCATGAACTTCACATACCATCAGCTGTCCTGGCAGCTATCTAGGAAACCCTGTTGGCTCACTTCCGGTCCCATGCCCATGGAGCCCAGTGGGATGGAATCAAGCAGCTTGAGCACCCACACAAAACGAACATGGAGCTCCTCACTCAAGGCGCTCAAAACTCCACAGCCAAAGACAAGTTCAGTGCCCAAGCCATTTCCCGCTGCCATGGAAACCAAGTGCTCTGGCAGCACATATGTGTGAAAGTGGATATGACACCTAGGGAAGGGAGTGTGGTGGTGAATGGCAACTGCCCGAAGCAGCAGCACAGCTCTTCCACTGCCAAAATAACTCCACCTGCCTCATGAACTTCACATACCATCAGCTGTCCTGGCAGCTATCTAGGAAACCCTGTTGGGTCACTTCCGGTCCCATGCCCATTGAGCCCAGTGGGATGGAATCAAGCAGCTTCAGCACCCACACAAAACTAACATGGAGCTCCTCACTCAAGGCGCTCAAAACTCCATGGCCAATGACAAGTTCAGTGCCCAAGCCATTTCCTGCTGCCATGGAAACCAAGTGCTCTGGCAGCACATATGTCTGAAAGTGGATATGACACCTAGGGAAGGGAGTGTGGTGGTGAATGGCAACTGCCCGAAGCAGCAGCACAGCTCTTCCACTGCCAAAACAACTCCACCTGCCTCATGAACTTCACATACCATCAGCTGTCCTGGCAGCTATCTAGGAAACCCTGTTGGGTCACTTCCGGACCCATGCCCATTGAGCCCAGTGGGATGGAATCAAGCAGCTTGGGCACCCACACAAAACAAACATGGAGCTCCTCACTCAAGGCTCTCCAAATTTCACGGCCAAAGACAAGTTCAGTGCCCAAGCCATTTCCTGCTGCCATGGAAACCAAGTGCTCTGGCAGCACATATGTCTAAAAGTGGATATGACACCTAGGGAAGGGAGTGTGGTGGTGAATGGCAACTGCCCGAAGCAGCAGCACAGCTCTTCCACTGCCAAAATAACTCCACCTGCCTCATGAACTTCACATACCATCAGCTGTCCTGGCAGCTATCTAGGAAACCCTGTTGGGTCACTTCCGGTCCCATGCCCATTGAGCCCAGTGGGATGGAATCAAGCAGCTTCAGCACCCACACAAAACTAACATGGAGCTCCTCACTCAAGGCGCTCAAAACTCCATGGCCAAAGACAAGTTCAGTGCCCAAGCCATTTCCTGCTGCCATGGAAACCAAGTGCTCTGGCAGCACATATGTCTGAAAGTGGATATGACACCTAGGGAAGGGAGTGTGGTGGTGAATGGCAACTGCCCGAAGCAGCAGCACAGCTCTTCCACTGCCAAAACAACTCCACCTGCCTCATGAACTTCACATACCATCAGCTGTCCTGGCAGCTATCTAGGAAACCCTGTTGGGTCACTTCCGGACCCATGCCCATTGAGCCCAGTGGGATGGAATCAAGCAGCTTGGGCACCCACACAAAACAAACATGGAGCTCCTCACTCAAGGCTCTCCAAATTTCACGGCCAAAGACAAGTTCAGTGCCCAAGCCATTTCCCACTGCCATGGAAACCAAGTGCTCTGGCAGCACATATGTCTGAAAGTGGATATGACACCTAGGGAAGGGAGTGTGGTGGTGAATAGCAACTGCCCGAAGCAGCAGCACAGCTCTTCCACTGCCAAAACAACTCCACCTGCCTCATGAACTTCACATACCATCAGCTGTCCTGGCAGCTATCTAGGAAACCCTGTTGGGTCACTTCCGGTCCCATGCCCATGGAGCCCAGTGGGATGGAATCAAGCAGCTTCAGCACCCACACAAAACGAACATGGAGCTCCTCACTCAAGGCGCTCAAAACTCCACGGCCAAAGACAAGTTCAGTGCCCAAGCCATTTCCCGCTGCCATGGAAACCAAGTGCTCTGGCAGCACATATGTCTGAAAGTGGATATGACACCTAGGGAAGGGAGTGTGGTGGTAAATGGCAACTGCCCGAAGCAGCAGCACAGCTCTTCCACTGCCAAAATAACTCCACCTGCCTCATGAACTTCACATACCATCAGCTGTCCTGGCAGCTATCTAGGAAACCCTGTGGGGTCACTTCCGGTCCCATGCCCATTGAGCCCAGTGGGATGGAATCAAGCAGCTTCAGCACCCACACAAAACGAACATGGAGCTCCTCACTCAAGGCGCTCAAAACTCCATGGCCAAAGACAAGTTCAGTGCCCAAGCCATTTCCTGCTGCCATGGAAACCAAGTGCTCTGGCAGCACATATGTCTGAAAGTGGATATGACACCTAGGGAAGGGAGTGTGGTGGTGAATGGCAACTGCCCGAAGCAGCAGCACAGCTCTTCCACTGCCAAAACAACTCCACCTGCCTCATGAACTTCACATACCATCAGCTGTCCTGGCAGCTATCTAGGAAACCCTGTTGGGTCAATTCCGGACCCATGCCCATTGAGCCCAGTGGGATGGAATCAAGCAGCTTCAGCACCCACACAAAACTAACATGGAGCTCCTCACTCAAGGCTCTCCAAATTCACGGCCAAAGACAAGTTCAGTGCCCAAGCCATTTCCCGCTGCCATGGAAACCAAGTGCTCTGGCAGCACATATGTCTGAAAGTGGATATGACACCTAGGGAAGGGAGTGTGCTGGTGAATGGCAACTGCCCGAAGCAGCAGCACAGCTCTTCCACTGCCAAAACAACTCCACCTGCCTCATGAACTTCACATACCATCAGCTGTCCTGGCAGCTATCTAGGAAACCCTGTTGGGTCACTTCCGGTCCCATGCCCATTGAGCCCAGGGGGATGGAATCAAGCAGCTTCAGCACCCACACAAAACTAACATGGAGCTCCTCACTCAAGGCGCTCAAAACTCCATGGCCAAAGACAAGTTCAGTGCCCAAGCCATTTCCTGCTGCCATGGAAACCAAGTGCTCTGGCAGCACATATGTCTGAAAGTGGATATGACACCTAGGGAAGGGAGTGTGGTGGTGAATGGCAACTGCCCGAAGCAGCAGCACAGCTCTTCCACTCCCAAAATAACTCCACCTGCCTCATGAACTTCACATACCATCAGCTGTCCTGGCAGCTATCTAGGAAACCCTGTTGGGTCACTTCCGGTCCCATGCCCATTGAGCCCAGTGGGATGGAATCAAGCAGCTTGAGCACCCACACAAAACGAACATGGAGCTCCTCACTCAAGGCGCTCAAAGCTCCACGGCCAAAGACAAGTTCAGTGCCCAAGCCATTTCCCGCTGCCATGGAAACCAAGTGCTCTGGCAGCACATATGTCTGAAAGTGGATATGACACCTAGGGAAGGGAGTGTGGTGGTAAATGGCAACTGCCCGAAGCAGCAGCACAGCTCTTCCACTGCCAAAATAACTCCACCTGCCTCATGAACTTCACATACCATCAGCTGTCCTGGCAGCTATCTAGGAAACCCTGTTGGGTCACTTCCGGTCCCATGCCCATTGAGCCCAGTGGGATGGAATCAAGCAGCTTCAGCACCCACACAAAACGAACATGGAGCTCCTCACTCAAGGCGCTCAAAACTCCATGGCCAAAGACAAGTTCAGTGCCCAAGCCATTTCCTGCTGCCATGGAAACCAAGTGCTCTGGCAGCACATATGTCTGAAAGTGGATATGACACCTAGGGAAGGGAGTGTGGTGGTGAATGGCAACTGCCCGAAGCAGCAGCACAGCTCTTCCACTGCCAAAACAACTCCACCTGCCTCATGAACTTCACATACCATCAGCTGTCCTGGCAGCTATCTAGGAAACCCTGTTGGGTCACTTCCGGACCCATGCCCATTGAGCCCAGTGGGATGGAATCAAGCACCTTCAGCACCCACACAAAACAAACATGGAGCTCCTCACTCAAGGCTCTCCAAATTCACGGCCAAAGACAAGTTCAGTGCCCAAGCCATTTCCCGCTGCCATGGAAACCAAGTGCTCTGGCAGCACATATGTCTGAAAGTGGATATGACACCTAGGGAAGGGAGTGTGCTGGTGAATGGCAACTGCCCGAAGCAGCAGCACAGCTCTTCCACTGCCAAAACAACTCCACCTGCCTCATGAACTTCACATACCATCAGCTGTCCTGGCAGCTATCTAGGAAACCCTGTTGGGTCACTTCCGGTCCCATGCCCATTGAGCCCAGGGGGATGGAATCAAGCAGCTTCAGCACCCACACAAAACTAACATGGAGCTCCTCACTCAAGGCGCTCAAAACTCCATGGCCAAAGACAAGTTCAGTGCCCAAGCCATTTCCTGCTGCCATGGAAACCAAGTGCTCTGGCAGCACATATGTCTGAAAGTGGATATGACACCTAGGGAAGGGAGTGTGGTGGTGAATGGCAACTGCCCGAAGCAGCAGCACAGCTCTTCCACTGCCAAAACAACTCCACCTGCCTCATGAACTTCACATACCATCAGCTGTCCTGGCAGCTATCTAGGAAACCCTGTTGGGTCACTTCCGGACCCATGCCCATTGAGCCTAGTGGGATGGAATCAAGCAGCTTGGGCACCCACTCAAAACAAACATGGAGCTCCTCACTCAAGGCTCTCCAAATTCACGGCCAAAGACAAGTTCAGTGCCCAAGCCATTTCCCGCTGCCATGGAAACCAAGTGCTCTGGCAGCACATATGTCTGAAAGTGGATATGACACCTACGGAAGGGAGTGTGCTGGTGAATGGCAACTGCCCGAAGCAGCAGCACAGCTCTTCCACTGCCAAAACAACTCCACCTGCCTCATGAACTTCACATACCATCAGCTGTCCTGGCAGCTATCTAGGAAACCCTGTTGGCTCACTTCCGGTCCCATGCCCATGGAGCCCAGTGGGATGGAATCAAGCAGCTTGAGCACCCACACAAAACGAACATGGAGCTCCTCACTCAAGGCGCTCAAAACTCCACGGCCAAAGACAAGTTCAGTGCCCAAGCCATTTCCCGCTGCCATGGAAACCAAGTGCTCTGGCAGCACATATGTCTGAAAGTGGATATGACACCTAGGGAAGGGAGTGTGGTGGTGAATGGCAACTGCCCGAAGCAGCAGCACAGCTCTTCCACTCCCAAAATAACTCCACCTGCCTCATGAACTTCACATACCATCAGCTGTCCTGGCAGCTATCTAGGAAACCCTGTTGGGTCAGTTCCGGTCCCATGCCCATTGAGCCCAGTGGGATGGAATCAAGCAGCTTCAGCACCCACACAAAACTAACATGGAGCTCCTCACTCAAGGCGCTCAAAACTCCATGGCCAAAGACAAGTTCAGTGCCCAAGCCATTTCCCGCTGCCATGGAAACCAAGTGCTCTGGCAGCACATATGTCTGAAAGTGGATATGACACCTAGGGAAGGGAGTGTGGTGGTGAATGGCAACTGCCCGAAGCAGCAGCACAGCTCTTCCACTGCCAAAACAACTCCACCTGCCTCATGAACTTCACATACCATCAGCTGTCCTGGCAGCTATCTAGGAAACCCTGTTGGGTCACTTCCGGACCCATGCCCATTGAGCCCAGTGGGATGGAATCAAGCAGCTTGGGCACCCACAAAAAACAAACATGGAGCTCCTCACTCAAGGCTCTCCAAATTTCACGGCCAAAGACAAGTTCAGTGCCCAAGCCATTTCCCGCTGCCATGGAAACCAAGTGCTCTGGCAGCACATATGTCTGAAAGTGGATATGACACCTAGGGAAGGGAGTGTGGTGGTGAATGGCAACTGCCCGAAGCAGCAGCACAGCTCTTCCACTGCCAAAACAACTCCACCTGCCTCATGAACTTCACATACCATCAGCTGTCCTGGCAGCTATCTAGGAAACCCTGTTGGCTCACTTCCGGTCCCATGCCCATGGAGCCCAGTGGGATGGAATCAAGCAGCTTGAGCACCCACACAAAACGAACATGGAGCTCCTCACTCAAGGCTCTCCAAATTCACGGCCAAAGACAAGTTCAGTGCCCAAGCCATTTCCCGCTGCCATGGAAACCAAGTGCTCTGGCAGCACATATGTCTGAAAGTGGATATGACACCTAGGGAAGGGAGTGTGCTGGTGAATGGCAACTGCCCGAAGCAGCAGCACAGCTCTTCCACTCCCAAAATAACTCCACCTGCCTCATGAACTTCACATACCATCAGCTGTCCTGGCAGCTATCTAGGAAACCCTGTTGGCTCACTTCCGGTCCCATGCCCATTGAGCCCAGTGGGATGGAATCAAGCAGCTTGAGCACCCACACAAAACGAACATGGAGCTCCTCACTCAAGGCGCTCAAAACTCCACGGCCAAAGACAAGTTCAGTGCCCAAGCCATTTCCCGCTGCCATGGAAACCAAGTGCTCTGGCAGCACATATGTCTGAAAGTGGATATGACACCTAGGGAAGGGAGTGTGGTGGTGAATGGCAACTGCCCGAAGCAGCAGCACAGCTCTTCCACTGCCAAAATAACTCCACCTGCCTCATGAACTTCACATACCATCAGCTGTCCTGGCAGCTATCTAGGAAACCCTGTTGGGTCACTTCCGGACCCATGCCCATTGAGCCCAGTGGGATGGAATCAAGCAGCTTCAGCACCCACACAAAACTAACATGGAGCTCCTCACTCAAGGCGCTCAAAACTCCATGGCCAAAGACAAGTTCAGTGCCCAAGCCATTTCCTGCTGCCATGGAAACCAAGTGCTCTGGCAGCACATATGTCTGAAAGTGGATATGACACCTAGGGAAGGGAGTGTGGTGGTGAATGGCAACTGCCCGAAGCAGCAGCACAGCTCTTCCACTGCCAAAACAACTCCACCTGCCTCATGAACTTCACATACCATCAGCTGTCCTGGCAGCTATCTAGGAAACCCTGTTGGGTCACTTCCGGACCCATGCCCATTGAGCCCAGTGGGATGGAATCAAGCAGCTTCAGCACCCACACAAAACTAACATGGAGCTCCTCACTCAAGGCTCTCCAAATTCACGGCCAAAGACAAGTTCAGTGCCCAAGCCATTTCCCGCTGCCATGGAAACCAAGTGCTCTGGCAGCACATATGTCTGAAAGTGGATATGACACCTAGGGAAGGGAGTGTGGTGGTGAATGGCAACTGCCCGAAGCAGCAGCACAGCTCTTCCACTGCCAAAACAACTCCACCTGCCTCATGAACTTCACATACCATCAGCTGTCCTGGCAGCTATCTAGGAAACCCTGTTGGGTCACTTCCGGTCCCATGCCCATTGAGCCCAGTGGGATGGAATCAAGCAGCTTGGGCACCCACACAAAACAAACATGGAGCTCCTCACTCAAGGCTCTCCAAATTTCACGGCCAAAGACAAGTTCAGTGCCCAAGCCATTTCCCGCTGCCATGGAAACCAAGTGCTCTGGCAGCACATATGTCTGAAAGTGGATATGACACCTAGGGAAGGGAGTGTGGTGGTGAATGGCAACTGCCCGAAGCTGCAGCACAGCTCTTCCACTGCCAAAACAACTCCACCTGCCTCATGAACTTCACATACCATCAGCTGTCCTGGCAGCTATCTAGGAAACCCTGTTGGGTCACTTCCGGTCCCATGCCCATGGAGCCCAGTGGGATGGAATCAAGCAGCTTGGGCACCCACACAAAACAAACATGGAGCTCCTCACTCAAGACGCTCAAAACTACATGGCGAAAGACAAGTTCAGTGCCCAAGCCATTTCCCGCTGCCATGGAAACCAAGTGCTCTGGCAGCACATATGTCTGAAAGTGGATATGACACCTAGGGAAGGGAGTGTGGTGGTGAATGGCAACTGCCCGAAGCAGCAGCACAGCTCTTCCACTCCCAAAATAACTCCACCTGCCTCATGAACTTCACATACCATCAGCTGTCCTGGCAGCTATCTAGGAAACCCTGTTGGCTCACTTCCGGTCCCATGCCCATTGAGCCCAGTGGGATGGAATCAAGCAGCTTGGGCACCCACACAAAACAAACATGGAGCTCCTCACTCAAGGCGCTCAAAACTCCATGGCCAAAGACAAGTTCAGTGCCCAAGCCATTTCCTGCTGCCATGGAAACCAAGTGCTCTGGCAGCACATATGTCTGAAAGTGGATATGACACCTAGGGAAGGGAGTGTGGTGGTGAATGGCAACTGCCCGAAGCAGCAGCACAGCTCTTCCACTGCCAAAACAACTCCACCTGCCTCATGAACTTCACATACCATCAGCTGTCCTGGCAGCTATCTAGGAAACCCTGTTGGGTCACTTCCGGTCCCATGCCCATTGAGCCCAGTGGGATGGAATCAAGCAGCTTGGGCACCCACACAAAACAAACATGGAGCTCCTCACTCAAGGCTCTCCAAATTTCACGGCCAAAGACAAGTTCAGTGCCCAAGCCATTTCCCGCTGCCATGGAAACCAAGTGCTCTGGCAGCACATATGTCTAAAAGTGGATATGACACCTAGGGAAGGGAGTGTGGTGGTGAATGGCAACTGACCGAAGCAGCAGCACAGCTCTTCCACTGCCAAAACAACTCCACCTGCCTCATGAACTTCACATACCATCAGCTGTCCTGGCAGCTATCTAGGAAACCCTGTTGGCTCACTTCCGGTCCCATGCCCATGGAGCCCAGTGGGATGGAATCAAGCAGCTTGAGCACCCACACAAAACGAACATGGAGCTCCTCACTCAAGGCGCTCAAAACTCCACGGCCAAAGACAAGTTCAGTGCCCAAGCCATTTCCCGCTGCCATGGAAACCAAGTGCTCTGGCAGCACATATGTCTGAAAGTGGATATGACACCTAGGGAAGGGAGTGTGGTGGTGAATGGCAACTGCCCGAAGCAGCAGCACAGCTCTTCCACTGCCAAAATAACTCCACCTGCCTCATGAACTTCACATACCATCAGCTGTCCTGGCAGCTATCTAGGAAACCCTGTTGGGTCACTTCCGGACCCATGCCCATTGAGCCCAGTGGGATGGAATCAAGCAGCTTCAGCACCCACACAAAACTAACATGGAGCTCCTCACTCAAGGCGCTCAAAACTCCATGGCCAAAGACAAGTTCAGTGCCCAAGCCATTTCCTGCTGCCATGGAAACCAAGTGCTCTGGCAGCACATATGTCTGAAAGTGGATATGACACCTAGGGAAGGGAGTGTGGTGGTGAATGGCAACTGCCCGAAGCAGCAGCACAGCTCTTCCACTGCCAAAACAACTCCACCTGCCTCATGAACTTCACATACCATCAGCTATCCTGGCAGCTATCTAGGAAACCCTGTTGGGTCACTTCCGGTCCCATGCCCATTCAGCAAAGTGGGATGGAATCAAGCAGCTTCAGCACCCACACAAAACGAACATGGAGCTCCTCACTCAAGGCGCTCAAAACTCCACCTCCAAAGACAAGTTCAGTGCCCAAGCCATTTCCCGCTGCCATGGAAACCAAGTGCTCTGGCAGCACATATGTCTAAAAGTGGATATGACACCTAGGGAAGGGAGTGTGGTGGTGAATGGCAACTGACCGAAGCAGCAGCACAGCTCTTCCACTGCCAAAACAACTCCACCTGCCTCATGAACTTCACATACCATCAGCTGTCCTGGCAGCTATCTAGGAAACCCTGTTGGCTCACTTCCGGTCCCATGCCCATGGAGCCCAGTGGGATGGAATCAAGCAGCTTGAGCACCCACACAAAACGAACATGGAGCTCCTCACTCAAGGCGCTCAAAACTCCACGGCCAAAGACAAGTTCAGTGCCCAAGCCATTTCCCGCTGCCATGGAAACCAAGTGCTCTGGCAGCACATATGTCTGAAAGTGGATATGACACCTAGGGAAGGGAGTGTGGTGGTGAATGGCAACTGCCCGAAGCAGCAGCACAGCTCTTCCACTGCCAAAACAACTCCGTCTGCCTCATGAACTTCACATACCATCAGCTGTCCTGGCAGCTATCTAGGAAACCCTGTTGGGTCACTTCCGGTCCCATGCCCATTGAGCCCAGTGGGATGGAAACAAGCAGCTTGAGCACCCACACAAAACGAACATGGAGCTCCTCACTCAAGGCGCTCAAAACTCCACCTCCAAAGACAAGTTCAGTGCCCAAGCCATTTCCTGCTGCCATGGAAACCAAGTGCTCTGGCAGCACATATGTCTGAAAGTGGATATGACACCTAGGGAAGGGAGTGTGGTGGTGAATGGCAACTGCCCGAAGCAGCAGCACAGCTCTTCCACTGCCAAAACAACTCCACCTGCCTCATGAACTTCACATACCATCAGCTGTCCTGGCAGCTATGTAGGAAACCCTGTTGGGTCACTTCCGGTCCCATGCCCATTGAGCCCAGTGGGATGGAATCAAGCAGCTTGGGCACCCACACAAAACGAACATGGAGCTCCTCACTCAAGGCGCTAAAAACTCCACAGCCAAAGACAAGTTCAGTGCCCAAGCCATTTCCCGCTGCCATGGAAACCAAGTGCTCTGACAGCACATATGTCTGAAAGTGGATATGACACCTAGGGAAGGGAGTGTGCTGGTGAATGGCAACTGCCCGAAGCAGCAGCACAGCTCTTCCACTGCCAAAACAACTCCACCTGCCTCATGAACTTCACATACCATCAGCTGTCTTGGCAGCTATCTAGGAAACCCTGTTGGGTCACTTCCGGTCCCATGCCCATTGAGCCCAGTGGGATGCAATCAAGCAGCTTCAGCACCCACACAAAACAAACATGGAGCTCCTCACTCAAGGCGCTCAAACCTCAACGGCCAAAGACAAGTTCAGTTCCCAAGCCATTCCCCGCTGCCAAGGAAACCAAGTGCTCTGGCAGCACATATGTCTGAAAGTGGATATGACACCTAGGGAAGGGAGTGTGCTGGTGAATGGCAACTGCCCGAAGCAGCAGCACAGCTCTTCTACTGCCAAAACAACTCCGTCTGCCTCATGAACTTCACATACCATCAGCTGTCCTGGCAGCTATCTAGGAAACCCTGTTGGGTCTCTTCGGGTCCCATGCCCATTGAGCCCAGTGGGATGCAATCAAGCAGCTTGAGCACCCACACAAAACGAACATGGAGCTCCTCACTCAAGGCACTCAAAACTCCACGGCCAAAGACAAGTTCAGTGCCCAAGCCATTTCCCGCTGCCATGGAAACCAAGTGCTCTGGCAGCACATATGTCTGAAAGTGGATATGACACCTAGGGAAGGGAGTGTGGTGGTGAATGGCAACTGCCCGAAGCAGCAGCACAGCTCTTCCACTGCCAAAACAACTCCACCTGCCTCATGAACTTCACATACCATCAGCTGTCCTGGCAGCTATCTACGAAACCCTGTTGGGTCACTTCTGGTCCCATGCCCATTGAGCCCAGTGGGATGGAATCAAGCAGCTTCAGCACCCACACAAAACGAACATGGAGCTCCTCACTCAAGGCGCTCAAAACTACATGGCCAAAGACAAGTTCAGTGCCCAAGCCATTTCCCTCTGCCATGGAAACCAAGTGCTCTGGGAGCACATATGTGTGAAAATGGATATGACACCTAGGGAAGGGAGTGTGCTGGTGAATGGCAACTGCCCGAAGCAGCAGCACAGCTCTTCCAGTGCCAAAACAACTCCATCTTCCTCATGAACTTCACATACCATCATCTGTCCTGGCAGCTATCTAGGAAACCCTGTTGGGTCACTTCCGGTCCCAAGCCCATTGAGCCCAGTGGAATGGAAACAAGCAGCTTGAGCACCCACACAAAACGAACATGGAGCTCCTCACTCAAGGCGCTCAAAACTCCATGGCCAAAGACAAGTTCAGTGCCCAAGCCATTTCCCGCTGCCATGGAAACCAAGTGCTCTGGCAATACATATGTCTGAAAGTGGATATGACACCTAGGGAAGGGAGCGTGGTGGTGAATGGCAACTGCCTGAAGCAGCAGCACAGCTCTTCCACTGCCAAAACAACTCCACCTGCCTCATGAACTTCACATAGCATCTGCTGTCCTGGCAGCTATCTAGGAAACCCTGTTGGCTCACTTCCGGTCCCATGCCCATTGAGCCCAGTGGGATGGAATCAAGCAGCTTGGGCACCCACACAAAACAAACATGGAGCTCCTCACTCAAGGCGATCCAAATTTCACAGCCAAAGACAAGTTCAGTGCCGAAGCCATTTCCCGCTGCCATGGAAAAAAAGTGCTCTGGCAGCACATATGTCTGAAAGTGGATATGACACATAGGGAAGGGAGTGTGGTGGTGAATGGCAACTGCCCGAAGCAGCAGCACAGCTCTTCCACTGCCAAAACAACTCCACCTGCCTCATGAACTTCACATACCATCAGCTGTCCTGGCAGCTATCTAGGAAACCCTGTTGGGTCACTTCCGGTCCCATGCCCATTGAGCCCAGTGGGATGGAATCAAGCAGCTTCAGCACCCACACAAAAGGAACATGGAGCTCCTCACTCAAGGCGCTCAAAACTCCACGGCCAAAGACAAGTTCAGTGCCCAAGCCATTTCCCGCTGCCATGGAAACCAAGTGCTCTGGCAGCACATATGTCTGAAAGTGGATATGACACCTACGGAAGGGAGTGTGCTGGTGCTGAAAGGAAACTGCCCGAAGCAGCAGCACAGCTCTTCCACTGCCAAAACAACTCCATCTTCCGCATGAACTTCACATACCATCAGCTGTCCTGGCAGCTATCTAGGAAACCCTGTTGGGTCACTTCCGGTCCCATGCCCATTGAGCCCAGTGGGATGGAATCAAGCAGCTTGAGTACCCACACAAAACGAACATGGAGCTCCTCACTCAAGGCGCTCAAAACTACATGGCGAAAGACAAGTTCAGTGCCGAAGCCATTTCCCTCTGCAATGGAAACCAAGTGCTCTGGCAGCACATATGTGTGAAAGTGGATATGACACCTAGGGAAGGGAGTGTGGTGGTGAATGGCAACTGCCCGAAGCAGCAGCACAGCTCTTCCACTGCCAAAACAACTCCACCTGCCTCATGAACTTCACATACCATCAGCTGTCCTGGCAGCTATGTAGGAAACCCTGTTGGGTCACTTCCGGACCCATGCCCATTGAGCCCAGTGGGATGGAATCAAGCAGCTTGGGCACCCACACAAAACTAACATGGAGCTCCTCACTCAAGGCGCTCAAAACTCCGCAGCCAAAGACAAGTTCAGTGCCCAAGCCATTTCCCGCTGCCATGGAAACCAAGTGCTCTGGCAGCACATATGTCTGAAAGTGGATATGACACCTAGGGAAGGGAGTGTGGTGGTGAATGGCAACTGCCCGAAGCAGCAGCACAGCTCTTCCACTGCCAAAACAACTCCACCTGCCTCATGAACTTCACATACCATCAGCTGTCCTGGCAGCTATCTAGGAAACCCTGTTGGGTCACTTCCGGTCCCATGCCCATTGAGCCCAGTGGGATGGAATCAAGCAGCTTGAGCACCCACACAAAACGAACATGGAGCTCCTCACTCAAGGCGCTCAAAACTCCACGGCCAAAGACAAGTTCAGTGCCCAAGCCATTTCCCACTGCCATGGAAACCAAGTGCTCTGGCAGCACATATGTCTGAAAGTGGATATGACACCTAGGGAAGGGAGTGTGGTGGTGAATGGCAACTGCCCGAAGCAGCAGCACAGCTCTTCCACTGCCAAAACAACTCCACCTGCCTCATGAACTTCACATACCATCAGCTGTCCTGGCAGCTATCTAGGAAACCCTGTTGGGTCACTTCCGGTCCCATGCCCATTGAGCCCAGTGGGATGGAATCAAGCAGCTTGAGCACCCACACAAAACGAACATGGAGCTCCTCACTTAAGGCGCTCAAAACTCCACGGCCAAAGACAAGTTCAGTGCCCAAGCCATTTCCTGCTGCTATGGAAACCAAGTGCTCTGGCAGCACATATGTCTGAAAGTGGATATGACACCTAGGGAAGGGAGTGTGGTGGTGAATGGCAACTGCCCGAAGCAGCAGCACAGCTCTTCCACTGCCAAAACAACTCCATCTTCCTCATGAACTTCACATACCATCAGCTGTCCTGGCAGCTATCTAGGAAACCCTGTTGGGTCACTTCCGGTCCCATGCCCATTGAGCCCAGTGGGATGGAATCAAGCAGCTTGGGCACCCACACAAAACGAACATGGAGCTCCTCACTCAAGGCGCAGAAAAATCCATGGCCAAAGTCAAGTTCAGTGCCCAAGCCATTTCCCGCTGCCATGGAAACCAAGTGCTCTGGCAGCACATATGTCTGAAAGTGGATATGACACCTAGGGAAGGGAGTGTGGTGGTGAATGGCAACTGCCCGAAGCAGCAGCACAGCTCTTCCACTGCCAAAACAACTCCACCTGCCTCATGAACTTCACATACCATCAGCTGTCCTGGCAGCTATCTAGGAAACCCTGTTGGGTCACTTCCGGTCCCATGCCCATTGAGCCCAGTGGGATGGAATCAAGCAGCTTGGGCACCCACACAAAACAAACATGGAGCTCCTCACTCAAGGCGCTCCAAATTTCACGGCCAAAGACAAGTTCAGTGCCGAAGCCATTTCCCTCTGCAATGGAAACCAAGTGCTCTGGCAGCACATATGTCTGAAAGTGGATATGACAAATAGGGAAGGGAGTGTGGTGGTGAATGGCAACCGACCGAAGCAGCAGCACAGCTCTTGAACTGCCAAAACAATTCCATCTTCCTCATGAACTTCACATACCATCAGCTGTCCTGGCAGCTATCTAGGAAACCCTGTTGGCTCACTTCCGGACCCATGCCCATTGAGCCCAGTGGGATGGAATCAAGCACTTGAGTACCCACACAAAACGAACATGGAGCTCCTCACTCAAGGCGCTCAAAACTCCATGGCCAAAGACAAGTTCAGTGCCCAAGCCATTTCCTGCTGCCATGGAAACCAAGTGCTCTGGCAGCACATATGTCTGAAAGTGGATATGACACCTAGGGAAGGGAGTGTGGTGGTGAATGGCAACTGCCCGAAGCAACAGCACAGCTCTTCCACTGCCAAAACAACTCCACCCGCCTCATGAACTTCACATAGCATCAGCTGTCCTGGCAGCTATGTAGGAAACCCTGTTGGGTCACTTCCGGACCCATGCCCATTGAGCCCAGTGGGATGGAATCAAGCAGCTTGGGCACCCACACAAAACAAACATGGAGCTCCTCACTCAAGGCGCTCAAAACTCCGCAGCCAAAGACAAGTTCAGTGCCCAAGCCATTTCCCGCTGCCATGGAAACCAAGTGCTCTGGCAGCACATATGTCTGAAAGTGGATATGACACCTAGGGAAGGGAGTGTGGTGGTGAATGGCAACTGCCCGAAGCAGCAGCACAGCTCTTCCACTGCCAAAACAACTCCACCTGCCTCATGAACTTCACATACCATCAGCTGTCCTGGCAGCTATCTAGGAAACCCTGTTGGGTCACTTCCTGCCCCATGCCCATTCAGCCCAGTGGGATGGAATCAAGCAGCTTGGGCACCCACACAAAACAAACATGGAGCTCCTCACTCAAGGCGCTCCAAATTTCACGGCCAAAGACAAGTTCAGTGCCCAAGCCATTTCCCGCTGCCATGGAAACCAAGTGCTCTGGCAGCACATATGTCTGAAAGTGGATATGACACCTAGGGAAGGGAGTGTGGTGGTGAATGGCAACTGCCCGAAGCAGCAGCACAGCTCTTCCACTGCCAAAACAACTCCACCTGCCTCATGAACTTCACATACCATCAGCTGTCCTGGCAGCTATCTAGGAAACCCTGTTGGCTCACTTCCGGTCCCATGCCCATGGAGCCCAGTGGGATGGAATCAAGCAGCTTCAGCACCCACACAAAACGAACATGGAGCTCCTCACTCAAGGCGCTCAAAAGTCCACGGCCAAAGACAAGTTCAGTGCCCAAGCCATTTCCCGCTGCCATGGAAACCAAGTGCTCTGGCAGCACATATGTGTGAAAGTGGATATGACACCTAGGGAAGGGAGTGTGGTGGTGAATGGCAACTGCCTGAAGCAGCAGCACTGCTCTTCCAGTGCTAAAACAACTCCACCTGCCTCATGAACTTCACATACCATAAGTTGTCCTGGCAGCTATCTAGGAAACCCTGTTGGGTCACTTCCGGTCCCATGCCCATTGAGCCCAGTGGGATGGAATCAAGCAGCTTCAGCACCCACACAAAACGAACATGGAGCTCCTCACTCAAGGCGCTCAAAACTCCAAGGCCAAAGACAAGTTCAGTGCCCAAGCCATTTCCCGCTGCCATGGAAACCAAGTGCTCTGGCAGCACATATGTCTGAAAGTGGATATGACACCTAGGGAAGGGAGTGTGCTGGTGAATGGCAACTGCCCGAAGCAGCAGCACAGCTCTTCCACTGCCAAAACAACTCCACCTGCCTCATGAACTTCACATACCATCAGCTGTCCTGGCAGCTATCTAGGAAACCCTGTTGGGTCACTTCCGGTCCCATGCCCATTGAGCCCAGTGGGATGGAATCAAGCAGCTTGAGCACCCACACAAAACGAACATGGAGCTCCTCACTCAAGGCGCTCAAAAACATGGCGAAAGACAAGTTCAGTGCCGAAGCCATTTCCCTCTGCAATGGAAACCAAGTGCTCTGGCAGCACATATGTCTGAAAGTGGATATGATACCTAGGGAAGGGAGTGTGGTGGTGAATGGCAACTGACCGAAGCAGCAGCACAGCTCTTCCACTGCCAAAACAACTCCATCTCCTCATGAACTTCACATACCATCAGCTGTCCTGGCAGCTATCTAGGAAACCCTGTTGGGTCACTTCCGGTCCCATGCCCATTGAGCCCAGTGGGATGGAAACAAGCAGCTTCAGCACCCACACAAAACGAACATGGAGCTCCTCACTCAAGGCGCTCAAAACTCCATGGCCAAAGACAATTTCAGTGCCCAAGCCATTTCCTGCTGCCATGGAAACCAAGTGCTCTGGCAGCACATAGGTCTGAAAGTGGATATGACACCTAGGGAAGGGAGTGTGGTGGTGAATGGCAACTGCCCGAAGCAGCAGCACAGCTCTTCCACTGCCAAAACAACTCCACCTGCCTCATGAACTTCACATACCATCAGCTGTCCTGGCAGCTATCTAGGAAACCCTGTTGGGTCACTTCCGGACCCATGCCCATTGAGCCCAGTGGGATGGAATCAAGCAGCTTGGGCACCCACACAAAACAAACATGGAGCTCCTCACTCAAGGCGCTCCAAATTTCACGGCCAAACACAAGTTCAGTGCCCAAGCCATTTCCCGCTGCCATGGAAACCAAGTGCTCTGGCAGCACATATGTCTGAAAGTGGATATGACACCTAGGGAAGGGAGTGTGCTGGTGAATGGCAACTGCCCGAAGCAGCAGCGCAGCTCTTCCACTGCCAAAACAACTCCACCTGCCTCATGAACTTCACATACCATCAGCTGTCCTGGCAGCTATCTAGGAAACCCTGTTGGGTCACTTCCGGACCCATGCCCATTGAGCCCAGTGGGATGGAATCAAGCAGCTTGGGCACCCACACAAAACAAACATGGAGCTCCTCACTCAAGGCGCTCCAAATTTCACGGCCAAAGACAAGTTCAGTGCCCAAGCCATTTCCCGCTGCCATGGAAACCAAGTGCTCTGGCAGCACATATGTCTGAAAGTGGATATGACACCTAGGGAAGGGAGTGTGGTGGTGAATGGCAACTGCCCGAAGCAGCAGCACAGCTCTTCCACTGCCAAAATAACTCCACCTGCCTCATGAACTTCACATACCATCAGCTGTCCTGGCAGCTATCTAGGAAACCCTGTTGGGTCACTTCCGGTCCCATGCCCATTGAGCCCAGTGGGATGGAATCAAGCAGCTTCAGCACCCACACAAAACTAACATGGAGCTCCTCACTCAAGGCGCTCAAAACTCCATGGCCAAAGACAAGTTCAGTGCCCAAGCCATTTCCTGCTGCCATGGAAACCAAGTGCTCTGGCAGCACATATGTCTGAAAGTGGATATGACACCTAGGGAAGGGAGTGTGGTGGTGAATGGCAACTGCCCGAAGCAGCAGCACAGCTCTTCCACTGCCAAAACAACTCCACCTGCCTCATGAACTTCACATACCATCAGCTATCCTGGCAGCTATGTAGGAAACCCTGTTGGGTCACTTCCGGTCCCATGCCCATTGAGCCCAGTGGGATGGAATCAAGCAGCTTCAGCACCCACACAAAACGAACATGGAGCTCCTCACTCAAGGTGCTCAAAACTCCATGGCCAAAGACAAGTTCAGTGCCCAAGCCATTTCCCGCTGCCATGGAAACCAAGTGCTCTGGCAGCACATATGTCTGAAAGTGGATATGACACCTAGGGAAGGGAGTGTGCTGGTGAATGGCAACTGCCCGAAGCAGCAGCACAGCTCTTCCACTGCCAAAACAACTCCATCTTCCTCATGAACTTCACATACCATCAGCTGTCCTGGCAGCTATCTAGGAAACCCTGTTGGGTCACTTCCGGTCCCATGCCCATTGAGCCCAGTGGATGGAAACAAGCAGCTTCAGCACCCACACAAAACGAACATGGAGCTCCTCACTCAAGGCGCTCAAAACTCCATGGCCAAAGACAAGTTCAGTGCCCAAGCCATTTCCTGCTGCCATGGAAACCAAGTGCTCTGGCAGCACATATGTCTGAAAGTGGATATGACACCTAGGGAAGGGAGTGTGGTGGTGAATGGCAACTGCCCGAAGCAGCAGCACAGCTTTTCCACTGCCAAAACAACTCCACCTGCCTCATGAACTTCACATACCATCAGCTATCCTGGCAGCTATGTAGGAAACCCTGTTGGGTCACTTCCGGTCCCAAGCCCATTGAGCCCAGTGGGATGGAATCAAGCAGCTTCAGCACCCACACAAAACGAACATGGAGCTCCTCACTCAAGGCGCTAAAAACTCCACAGCCAAAGACAAGTTCAGTGCCCAAGCCATTTCCCGCTGCCATGGAAACCAAGTGCTCTGGCAGCACATATGTCTGAAAGTGGATATGACACCTAGGGAATGGAGTCTGGTGGTGAATGGCAACTGCCCGAAGCAGCAGCACAGCTCTTCCACTACCAAAACAACTCCACCTGCCTCATGAACTTCACATACCATCAGCTGTCTTGGCAGCTATCTAGGAAACCCTGTTGGGTCACTTCCGGTCCCATGCCCATTGAGCCCAGTGGGATGCAATCAAGCAGCTTCAGCACCCACACAAAACAAACATGGAGCTCCTCACTCAAGGCGCTCAAACCTCAACGGCCAAAGACAAGTTCAGTGCCCAAGCCATTCCCCGCTGCCATGGAAACAAAGTGCTCTGGCAGCACATATGTCTGAAAGTGGATATGACACCTAGGGAAGGGAGTGTGGTGGTGAATGGCAACTGCCCGAAGCAGCAGCACAGCTCTTCCAGTGCCAAAACAACTCCACCTGCCTCATGAACTTCACATACCATCAGCTGTCCTGGCAGCTATCTACGAAACCCTGTTGGGTCACTTCTGGTCCCATGCCCATTGAGCCCAGTGGGATGGAATCAAGCAGCTTCAGCACCCACACAAAACGAACATGGAGCTCCTCACTCAAGGCGCTCAAAACTCCATGGCCAAAGACAAGTTCAGTGCCCAAGCCATTTCCTGCTGCCATGGAAACCAAGTGCTCTGGCAGCACATATGTCTGAAAGTGGATATGACACCTAGGGAAGGGAGTGTGCTGGTGAATGGCAACTGCCCGAAGCAGCAGCACAGCTCTTCCACTGCCAAAACAACTCCACCTGCCTCATGAACTTCACATACCATCATCTGTCCTGGCAGCTATGTAGGAAACCCTGTTGGGTCACTTCCGGACCCATGCCCATTGAGCCCAGTGGGATGGAATCAAGCAGCTTCAGCACCCACACAAAACGAACATGGAGCTCCTCACTCAAGGCGCTCCAAATTTCACGGCCAAAGACAAGTTCAGTGCCCAAGCCATTTCCCGCTGCCATGGAAACCAAGTGCTCTGGCAGCACATATGTCTGAAAGTGGATATGACACCTAGGGAAGGGAGTGTGGTGGTGAATGGCAACTGCCCGAAGCAGCAACACAGCTCTTCCACTGCCAAAACAACTCCACCTGCCTCATGAACTTCACATACCATCAGCTGTCCTGGCAGCTATCTAGGAAACCCTGTTGGGTCACTTCCGGTCCCATGCCCATTGAGTCCAGTGGCATGGAATCAAGCAGCTTCAGCACCCACACAAAACGAACATGGAGCTCCTCACTCAAGGCGCTCAAAACTCCACAGCCAAATGCAAGTTCAGTTCCCAAGCCATTTCCCGCTGCCATGGAAACCAAGTGCTCTGGCAGCACATATGTCTGAAAGTGGATATGACACCTAGGGAAGGGAGTGTGGTGGTGAATGGCAACTGCCCGAAGCAGCAGCACAGCTCTTCCAGTGTTAAAACAACTCCATCTTCCTCATGAACTTCACATACCATCAGCTGTCCTGGCAGCTATCTAGGAAACCCTGTTGGGTCACTTCCGGTCCCATGCCCATTGAGCCCTGGGGGATGGAATCAAGCAGCTTCAGCACCCACACAAAACAAACATGGAGCTCCTCACTCAAGGCGCTCAAAACTCCACAGCCAAAGACAAGTTCAGTGCCCAAGCCATTTCCTGCTGCCATGGAAACCAAGTGCTCTGGCAGCACATATGTCTGAAAGTGGATATGACACCTAGGGAAGGGAGTGTGGTGGTGAATGGCAACTGCCCGAAGCCGCAGCACAGCTCTTCCACTGCCAAAACAACTCCACCTGCCTCATGAACTTCACATACCATCAGCTATCCTGGCAGCTATCTAGGAAACCCTGTTGGGTCACTTCCGGTCCCATGCCCATTGAGCCCAGTGGGATGGAAACAAGCAGCTTCAGCACCCACACAAAACGAACATGGAGCTCCTCACTCAAGGCGCTCAAAACTCCACGGCCAAAGACAAGTTCAGTGCCCAAGCCATTTCCTGCTGCCATGGAAACCAAGTGCTCTGGCAGCACATATGTCTGAAAGTGGATATGACACCTAGGGAAGGGAGTGTGCTGGTGAATGGCAACTGCCCGAAGCAGCAGCACAGCTCTTCCACTGCCAAAACAACTCCACCTGCCTCATGAACTTCACATACCATCAGCTGTCCTGGCAGCTATCTAGGAAACCCTGTTGGGTCACTTCCGGTCCCATGCCCATTGAGCCCAGTGGGATGGAAACAAGCAGCTTGAGCACCCACACAAAACGAACATGGAGCTCCTCACTCAAGGCGCTCAAAACTCCATGGCCAAAGACAAGTTCAGTGCCCAAGCCATTTCCTGCTGCCATGGAAACCAAGTGCTCTGGCAGCACATATGTCTGAAAGTGGATATGACACCTAGGGAAGGGAGTGTGGTGGTGAATGGCAACTGCCCGAAGCAGCAGCACAGCTCTTCCACTGCCAAAACAACTCCACCTGCCTCATGAATTTCACATACCATCAGCTCTCCTGGCAGCTATGTAGGAAACCCTGTTGGGTCACTTCCGGTCCCATGCCCATTGAGCCCAGTGGGATGGAATCAAGCAGCTTCAGCACCCACACAAAACGAACATGGAGCTCCTCACTCAAGGCGCTAAAAACTCCACAGCCAAAGACAAGTTCAGTGCCCAAGCCATTTCCCGCTGCCATGGAAACCAAGTGCTCTGGCAGCACATATGTCTGAAAGTGGATATGACACCTAGGGAAGGGAGTGTGCTGGTGAATGGCAACTGCCCGAAGCAGCAGCACAGCTCTTCCACTGCCAAAACAACTCCACCTGCCTCATGAACTTCACATACCATCAGCTGTCTTGGCAGCTATCTAGGAAACCCTATTGGGTCACTTCCGGTCCCATGCCCATTGAGCCCAGTGGGATGCAATCAAGCAGCTTCAGCACACACACAAAACAAACATGGAGCTCCTCACTCAAGGCGCTCAAACCTCAACGGCCAAAGACAAGTTCAGTGCCGAAGCCATTCCCCGCTGCCATGGAAACCAAGTGCTCTGGCAGCACATATGTCTGAAAGTGGATATGACACCTAGGGAAGGGAGTGTGCTGGTGAATGGCAACTGCCCGAAGCAGCAGCACAGCTCTTCCAGTGCCAAAACAACTCCGTCTGCCTCATGAACTTCACATACCATCAGCTGTCCTGGCAGCTATCTAGGAAACCCTGTTGGGTCACTTCCGGTCCCATGCCCATTGAGCCCAGTGGGATGGAATCAAGCAGCTTCAGAACCCACACAAAACTAACATGGAGCTCCTCACTCAAGGCGCTCCAAATTTCACGGCCAAACACAAGTTCAGTGCCCAAGCCATTTCCCGCTGCCATGGAAACCAAGTGCTCTGGCAGCACATATGTCTGAAAGTGGATATGACACCTAGGGAAGGGAGTGTGCTGGTGAATGGCAACTGCCCGAATCAGCAGCACAGCTCTTCCACTGCCAAAACAACTCCACCTGCCTCATGAACTTCACATACCATCAGCTGTCCTGGCAGCTATCTAGGAAACCCTGTTGGCTCACTTCCGGTCCCATGCCCATGGAGCCCAGTGGGATGGAATCAAGCAGCTTCAGCACCCACACAAAACGAACATGGAGCTCCTCACTCAAGGCGCTCAAAACTCCACGGCCAAAGACAAGTTCAGTGGCCAAGCCATTCCCCGCTGCCATGGAAACCAAGTGCTCTGGCAGCACATATGTCTGAAAGTGGATATGACACCTAGGGAAGGGAGTGTGCTGGTGAATGGCAACTGCCCGAAGCAGCAGCACAGCTCTTCCACTGCCAAAACAACTCCGTCTGCCTCATGAACTTCACATACCATCAGCTGTCCTGGCAGCTATCTAGGAAACCCTGTTGGGTCACTTCCGGTCCCATGCCCATTGAGCCCAGTGGGATGGAATCAAGCAGCTTCAGCACCCACACAAAACGAACATGGAGCTCCTCACTCAAGGCGCTCAAAACTCCATGGCCAAAGACAAGTTCAGTGCCCAAGCCATTTCCTGCTGCCATGGAAACCAAGTGCTCTGGCAGCACATATGTCTGAAAGTGGATATGACACCTAGGGAAGGGAGTGTGGTGGTGAATGGCAACTGCCCGAAGCCGCAGCACAGCTCTTCCACTGCCAAAACAACTCCACCTGCCTCATGAACTTCACATACCATCAGCTGTCCTGGCAGCTATGTAGGAAACCCTGTTGGGTCACTTCCGGACCCATGCCCATTGAGCCCAGTGGGATGGAATCAAGCAGCTTCAGCACCCACACAAAACTAACATGGAGCTCCTCACTCAAGGCGCTCCAAATTTCACGGCCAAAGACAAGTTCAGTGCCCAAGCCATTTCCCGCTGCCATGGAAACCAAGTGCTCTGGCAGCACATATGTCTGAAAGTGGATATGACACCTAGGAAAGGGAGTGTGGTGGTGAATGGCAACTGCCCGAAGCAGCAGCACAGCTCTTCCACTGCCAAAACAACTCCACCTGCCTCATGAACTTCACATACCATCAGCTGTCCTGGCAGCTATCTAGGAAACCCTGTTGGCTCACTTCCGGTCCCATGCCCATTGAGCCCAGTGGGATGGAATCAAGCAGCTTGAGCACCCACACAAAACGAACATGGAGCTCCTCACTCAAGGCGCTCAAAACTCCACGGCCAAAGACAAGTTCAGTGGCCAAGCCATTTCCCGCTGCCATGGAAACCAAGTGCTCTGGCAGCACATATGTCTGAAAGTGGATATGACACATAGGGAAGGGAGTGTGGTGGTGAATGGCAACTGCCCGAAGCAGCAGCACAGCTCTTCCAGTGCTAAAACAACTCCATCTTCCTCATGAACTTCACATACCATCAGCTGTCCTGGCAGCTATCTAGGAAACCCTGTTGGGTCACTTCCGGTCCCATGCCCATTGAGCCCTGGGGGATGGAATCAAGCAGCTTCAGCACCCACACAAAACGAACATGGAGCTCCTCACTCAAGGCGCTCAAAACTCCATGGCCAAAGACAAGTTCAGTGCCCAAGCCATTTCCTGCTGCCATGGAAACCAAGTGCTCTGGCAGCACATATGTCTGAAAGTGGATATGACACCTAGGGAAGGGAGTGTGGTGGTGAATGGCAACTGCCCGAAGCAGCAGCACAGCTCTTCCACTGCCAAAACAACTCCACCTGCCTCATGAATTTCACATACCATCAGCTCTCCTGGCAGCTATGTAGGAAACCCTGTTGGGTCACTTCCGGTCCCATGCCCATTGAGCCCAGTGGGATGGAATCAAGCAGCTTCAGCACCCACACAAAACGAACATGGAGCTCCTCACTCAAGGCGCTAAAAACTCCACAGCCAAAGACAAGTTCAGTGCCCAAGCCATTTCCCGCTGCCATGGAAACCAAGTGCTCTGGCAGCACATATGTCTGAAAGTGGATATGACACCTAGGGAAGGGAGTGTGCTGGTGAATGGCAACTGCCCGAAGCAGCAGCACAGCTCTTCCACTGCCAAAACAACTCCACCTGCCTCATGAACTTCACATACCATCAGCTGTCTTGGCAGCTATCTAGGAAACCCTGTTGGGTCACTTCCGGTCCCATGCCCATTGAGCCCAGTGGGATGCAATCAAGCAGCTTCAGCACACACACAAAACAAACATGGAGCTCCTCACTCAAGGCGCTCAAACCTCAACGGCCAAAGACAAGTTCAGTGCCGAAGCCATTCCCCGCTGCCATGGAAACCAAGTGCTCTGGCAGCACATATGTCTGAAAGTGGATATGACACCTAGGGAAGGGAGTGTGGTGGTGAATGGCAACTGCCCGAAGCAGCAGCACAGCTCTTCCAGTGCCAAAACAACTCCGTCTGCCTCATGAACTTCACATACCATCAGCTGTCCTGGCAGCTATCTAGGAAACCCTGTTGGCTCACTTCCGGTCCCATGCCCATTGAGCCCAGTGGGATGGAATCAAGCAGCTTCAGAACCCACACAAAACTAACATGGAGCTCCTCACTCAAGGCGCTCCAAATTTCACGGCCAAAGACAAGTTCAGTGCCCAAGCCATTTCCCGCTGCCATGGAAACCAAGTGCTCTGGCAGCACATATGTCTGAAAGTGGATATGACACCTAGGGAAGGGAGTGTGCTGGTGAATGGCAACTGCCCGAAGCAGCAGCACAGCTCTTCCACTGCCAAAACAACTCCACCTGCATCATGAACTTCACATACCATCAGCTGTCCTGGCAGCTATCTAGGAAACCCTGTTGGCTCACTTCCGGTCCCATGCCCATGGAGCCCAGTGGGATGGAATCAAGCAGCTTCAGCACCCACACAAAACGAACATGGAGCTCCTCACTCAAGGCGCTCAAAACTCCACGCCCAAAGACAAGTTCAGTGGCCAAGCCATTCCCCGCTGCCATGGAAACCAAGTGCTCTGGCAGCACATATGTCTGAAAGTGGATATGACACCTAGGGAAGGGAGTGTGGTGGTGAATGGCAACTGCCCGAAGCAGCAGCACAGCTCTTCCACTGCCAAAACAACTCCGTCTGCCTCATGAACTTCACATACCATCAGCTGTCCTGGCAGCTATCTAGGAAACCCTGTTGGGTCACTTCCGGTCCCATGCCCTTTGAGCCCAGTGGGATGGAATCAAGCAGCTTCAGAACCCACACAAAACTAACATGGAGCTCCTCACTCAAGGCGCTCCAAATTTCACGGCCAAAGACAAGTTCAGTGCCCAAGCCATTTCCCGCTGCCATGGAAACCAAGTGCTCTGGCAACACATATGTCTGAAAGTAGATATGACACCTAGGGAAGGGAGTGTGGTGGTGAATGGCAACTGCCCGAAGCAGCAGCACAGCTCTTCCAGTGCTAAAACAACTCCACCTGCCTCATGAACTTCACATACCATCAGTTGTCCTGGCAGCTATCTAGGAAACCCTGTTGGGTCACTTCCGGTCCCATGCCCATGGAGCCCAGTGGGATGGAATCAAGCAGCTTGAGCACCCACACAAAACGAACATGGAGCTCCTCACTCAAGGCGCTCAAAACTCCACGGCCAAAGACAAGTTCAGTGCCCAAGCCATTTCCTGCTGCCATGGAAACCAAGTGCTCTGGCAGCACATATGTCTGAAAGTGGATATGACACCTAGGGAAGGGAGTGTGCTGGTGAATGGCAACTGCCCGAAGCAGCAGCACAGCTCTTCCACTGCCAAAACAACTCCACCTGCCTCATGAACTTCACATACCATCAGCTCTCCTGGCAGCTATCTAGGAAACCCTGTTGGGTCACTTCCGGACCCATGCCCATTGAGCCCAGTGGGATGGAATCAAGCAGCTTCAGCACCCACACAAAACGAACATGGAGCTCCTCACTCAAGGCGCTCAAAACTCCACGGCCAAAGACAAGTTCAGTGCCCAAGCCATTTCCTGCTGCCATGGAAACCAAGTGCTCTGGCAGCACATATGTCTGAAAGTGGATATGACACCTAGGGAAGGGAGTGTGCTGGTGAATGGCAACTGCCCGAAGCAGCAGCACAGCTCTTCCACTGCCAAAACAACTCCATCTTCCTCATGAACTTCACATACCATCAGCTGTCCTGGCAGCTATCTAGGAAACCCTGTTGGGTCACTTCCGGTCCCATGCCCATTGAGCCCAGTGGGATGGAAACAAGCAGCTTCAGCACCCACACAAAACGAACATGGAGCTCCTCACTCAAGGCGCTCAAAACTCCATGGCCAAAGACAAGTTCAGTGCCCAAGCCATTTCCTGCTGCCATGGAAACCAAGTGCTCTGGCAGCACATATGTCTGAAAGTGGATATGACACCTAGGGAAGGGAGTGTGGTGGTGAATGGCAACTGCCCGAAGCAGCAGCACAGCTCTTCCACTGCCAAAACAACTCCACCTGCCTCATGAACTTCACATACCATCAGCTGTCCTGGCAGCTATGTAGGAAACCCTGTTGGGTCACTTCCGGTCCCATGCCCATTGAGCCCAGTGGGATTGAATCAAGCAGCTTCAGCACCCACACAAAACGAACATGGAGCTCCTCACTCAAGGCGCTAAAAACTCCACAGCCAAAGACAAGTTCAGTGCCCAAGCCATTTCCCGCTGCCATGGAAACCAAGTGCTCTGGCAGCACACATGTCTGAAAGTGGATATGACACCTAGGGAAGGGAGTGTGCTGGTGAATGGCAACTGCCCGAAGCAGCAGCACAGCTCTTCCAGTGCGAAAACAACTCCACCTGCCTCATGAACTTCACATAGCATCAGCTGTCTTGGCAGCTATCTAGGAAACCCTGTTGGGTCACTTCCGGTCCCATGCCCATTGAGCCCAGTGGGATACAATCAAGCAGCTTGAGCACCCACACAAAACAAACATGGAGCTCCTCACTCAAGGCGCTCAAACCTCAACGGCCAAAGACAAGTTCAGTGCCCAAGCCATTTCCCGCTGCCATGGAAACCAAGTGCTCTGGCAGCACATATGTCTGAAAGTGGATATGACACCTAGGGAAGGGAGTGTGGTGGTGAATGGCAACTGCCCGAAGCAGCAGCACAGCTCTTCCACTGCCAAAACAACTCCACCTGCCTCATGAACTTCACATACCATCAGCTCTCCTGGCAGCTATGTAGGAAACCCTGTTGGGTCACTTCCGGTCCCATGCCCATTGAGCCCAGTGGGATGGAATCAAGCAGCTTCAGCACCCACACAAAACGAACATGGAGCTCCTCACTCAAGGCGCTCAAAACTACATGGCGAAAGACAAGTTCAGTGCCCAAGCCATTTCCCTCTGCAATGGAAACCAAGTGCTCTGGCAGCACATATGTGTGAAAGTGGATATAACACCTAGGGAAGGGAGTGTGCTGATGAATGGCAACTGACCGAAGCAGCAGCACAGCTCTTCCACTGCCAAAACAACTCCATCTTCCTCATGAACTTCACATACCATCAGCTGTCCTGGCAGCTATCTAGGAAACCCTGTTGGGTCACTTCCGGTCAAATGCCCATTGAGCCCAGTGGGATGGAAACAAGCAGCTTGAGTATCCACACAAAACTAACATGGAGCTCCTCACTCAAGGCGCTCAAAACTCCACGGCCAAAGACAAGTTCAGTGCCCAAGCCATTTCCCGCTGCCATGGAAACCAAGTGCTCTGGCAGCACATATGTCTGAAAGTGGATATGACACCTAGGGAAGGGAGTGTGGTGGTGAATGGCAACTGCCCGAAGCAGCAGCACAGCTCTTCCAGTGCCAAAACAACTCCACCTGCCTCATGAACTTCACATACCATCAGTTGTCCTGGCAGCTATCTAGGAAACCCTGTTGGGTCACTTCCGGTCCCATGCCCATGGAGCCCAGTGGGATGGAATCAAGCAGCTTCAGCACCCACACAAAACGAACATGGAGCTCCTCACTCAAGGCGCTCAGAACTCCACGGCCAAAGACAAGTTCAGTGCCCAAGCCATTTCCCGCTGCCATGGAAACCAAGTGCTCTGGCAGCACATATGTCTGAAAGTGGATATGACACCTAGGGAAGGGAGTGTGCTGGTGAATGGCAACTGCCCGAAGCAGCAGCACAGCTCTTCCACTGCCAAAACAACTCCACCTGCCTCATGAACTTCACATACCATCAGCTGTCCTGGCAGCTATCTAGGAAACCCTGTTGGCTCACTTCCGGTCCCATGCCCATTGAGCCCAGTGGGATGGAATCAAGCAGCTTCAGCACCCACACAAAACTAACATGGAGCTCCTCACTCAAGGCGCTCAAAACTCCATGGCCAAAGACAAGTTCAGTGCCCAAGCCATTTCCTGCTGCCATGGAAACCAAGTGCTCTGGCAGCACATATGTCTGAAAGTGGATATGACACCTAGGGAAGGGAGTCTGGTGGTGAATGGCAACTGCCCGAAGCAGCAGCACAGCTCTTCCACTGCCAAAACAACTCCACCTGCCTCATGAACTTCACATAAGATCAGCTATCCTGGCAGCTATCTAGGAAACCCTGTTGGGTCACTTCCGGACCCATGCCCATTGAGCCCAGTGGGATGGAATCAAGCAGCTTCAGCACCCACACAAAACGAACATGGAGCTCCTCACTCAAGGCGCTCAAAACTCCACGGCCAAAGACAAGTTCAGTGCCCAAGCCATTTCCTGCTGCCATGGAAACCAAGTGCTCTGGCAGCACATATGTCTGAAAGTGGATATGACACCTAGGGAAGGGAGTGTGCTGGTGAATGGCAACTGCCCGAAGCAGCAGCACAGCTCTTCCACTGCCAAAACAACTCCATCTTCCTCATGAACTTCACATACCATCAGCTGTCCTGGCAGCTATCTAGGAAACCCTGTTGGGTCACTTCCGGTCCCATGCCCATTGAGCCCAGTGGGATGGAAACAAGCAGCTTCAGCACCCACACAAAACGAACATGGAGCTCCTCACTCAAGGCGCTCAAAACTCCATGGCCAAAGACAAGTTCAGTGCCCAAGCCATTTCCTGCTGCCATGGAAACCAAGTGCTCTGGCAGCACATATGTCTGAAAGTGGATATGACACCTAGGGAAGGGAGTGTGGTGGTGAATGGCAACTGCCCGAAGCAGCAGCACAGCTCTTCCACTGCCAAAACAACTCCACCTGCCTCATGAACTTCACATACCATCAGCTCTACTGGCAGGTATGTAGGAAACCCTGTTGGGTCACTTCCGGTCCCATGCCCATGGAGCCCAGTGGGATGGAATCAAGCAGCTTCAGCACCCACACAAAACGAACATGGAGCTCCTCACTCAAGGCGCTAAAAACTCCACAGCCAAAGACAAGTTCAGTGCCCAAGCCATTTCCCGCTGCCATGGAAACCAAGTGCTCTGGCAGCACATATGTCTGAAAGTGGATATGACACCTAGGGAAGGGAGTGTGCTGGTGAATGGCAACTGCCTGAAGTAGCAGCACAGCTCTTCCACTGCCAAAACAACTCCACCTGCCTCATGAACTTCACATACCATCAGCTGTCTTGGCAGCTATCTAGGAAACCCTGTTGGGTCACTTCCGGTCCCATGCCCATTGAGCCCAGTGGGATGCAATCAAGCAGCTTCAGCACCCACACAAAACAAACATGGAGCTCCTCACTCAAGGCGCTCAAACCTCAACGGCCAAAGACAAGTTCAGTGCCCAAGCCATTTCCCGCTGCCATGGAATCCAAGTGCTCTGGCAGCACATATGTCTGAAAGTGGATATGACACCTAGGGAAGGGAGTGTGCTGGTGAATGGCAACTGCCCGAAGCAGCAGCACAGCTCTTCCAGTGCCAAAACAACTCCACCTGCCTCATGAACTTCACATAGCATCAGCTGTCCTGGCAGCTATCTAGGAAACCCTGCTGGGTCACTTCGGGTCCCATGCCCATTGAGCCCAGTGGGATGGAATCAAGCAGCTTGAGCACCCACACAAAACGAACATGGAGCTCCTCACTCAAGGCACTCAAAACTCCACGGCCAAAGACAAGTTCAGTGCCCAAGCCATTTCCCGCTGCCATGGAAACCAAGTGCTCTGGCAGCACATATGTCTGAAAGTGGATATGACACCTAGGGAAGGGAGTGTGGTGGTGAATGGCAACTGCCCGAAGCAGCAGCACAGCTCTTCCACTGCCAAAACAACTCCACCTGCCTCATGAACTTCACATACCATCAGCTCTCCTGGCAGCTATGTAGGAAACCCTGTTGGGTCACTTCCGGTCCCATGCCCATTGAGCCCAGTGGGATGTAATCAAGCAGCTTCAGCACCCACACAAAACGAACATGGAGCTCCTCACTCAAGGCGCTCAAAACTACATGGCGAAAGACAAGTTCAGTGCCCAAGCCATTTCCCTCTGCAATGGAAACCAAGTGCTCTGGCAGCACATATGTGTGAAAGTGGATATAACACCTAGGGAAGGGAGTGTGCTGGTGAATGGCAACTGCCCGAAGCAGCAGCACAGCTCTTCCACTGCCAAAACAACTCCACCTGCCTCATGAACTTCACATACCATCAGCTGTCCTGGCAGCTATCTAGAAAACCCTGTTGGGTCACTTCCGGTCAAATGCCCATTGAGCCCAGTGGGATGGAATCAAGCAGCTTGAGTACCCACACAAAACTAACATGGAGCTCCTCACTCAAGGCGCTCAAAACTCCATGGCCAAAGACAAGTTCAGTGCCCAAGCCATTTCCCGCTGCCATGGAAACCAAGTGCTCTGGCAGCACATATGTCTGAAAGTGGATATGACACCTAGGGAAGGGAGTGTGGTGGTGAATGGCAACTGCCCGAAGCAGCAGCACAGCTCTTCCACTGCCAAAACAACTCCACCTGCCTCGTGAACTTCACATACCATCAGCTGTCCTGGCAGCTATCTAGGAAACCCTGTTGGGTCACTTCCGGTCCCATGCCCATTGAGCCCAGTGGGATGGAATCAAGCAGCTTCAGCACCCACACAAAACGAACATGGAGCTCCTCACTCAAGGCGCTCCAAATTCCACGGCCAAAGACAAGTTCAGTGCCCAAGCCATTTCCCGCTGCCATGGAAACCAAGTGCTCTGGCAGCACATATGTCTGAAAGTGGATATGACACCTAGGGAAGGGAGTGTGGTGGTGAATGGCAACTGCCCGAAGCAGCAGCACAGCTCTTCCACTGCCAAAACAACTCCACCTGCCTCATGAACTTCACATACCATCAGCTGTCCTGGCAGCTATCTAGGAAACCCTGTTGGGTCACTTCCGGTCCCATGCCCATTGAGCCCAGTGGGATGCAATCAAGCAGCTTCAGCACCCACACAAAACGAACATGGAGCTCCTCACTCAAGGCGCTCAAACCTCAACGGCCAAAGACAAGTTCAGTGCCCAAGCCATTCCCCGCTGCCATGGAAACCAAGTGCTCTGGCAGCACATATGTCTGAAAGTGGATATGACACCTAGGGAAGGGAGTGTGGTGGTGAATGGCAACTGCCCGAAGCAGCAGCACAGCTCTTCCACTGCCAAAACAACTCCGTCTGCCTCATGAACTTCACATACCATCAGCTGTCCTGGCAGCTATCTAGGAAACCCTGTTGGGTCACTTCCGGTCCCATGCCCATTGAGCCCAGTGGGATGGAATCAAGCAGCTTCAGCACCCACACAAAACGAACATGGAGCTCCTCACTCAAGGCGCTCAAAACTCCACAGCCAAAGACAAGTTCAGTGCCCAAGCCATTTCCCGCTGCCATGGAAACCAAGTGCTCTGGCAGCACATATGTCTGAAAGTGGATATGACACCTAGGGAAGGGAGTGTGCTGGTGAATGGCAACTGCCCGAAGCAACAGCACAGCTCTTCCAGTGCCAAAACAACTCCACCTGCCTCATGAAATTCACATAGCATCAGCTGTCCTGGCAGCTATCTAGGAAACCCTGTTGGCTCACTTCCGGTCCCATGCCCATTGAGCCCAGTGGGATGGAATCAAGCAGCTTCAGCACCCACACAAAACGAACATGGAGCTCCTCACTCAAGGCGCTCAAAACTCCACGGCCAAAGACAAGTTCAGTGCCCAAGCCATTTCCCGCTGCCATGGAAACCAAGTGCTCTGGCAGCACATATGTCTGAAAGTGGATATGACACCTAGGGAAGGGAGTGTGTTGGTGAATGGCAACTGCCCGAAGCAGCAGCACAGCTCTTCCACTGCCAAAACAACTCCACCTGCCTCATGAACTTCACATACCATCAGCTGTCCTGGCAGCTATCTAGGAAACCCTGTTGGGTCACTTCCGGACCCATGCCCATTGAGCCCAGTGGGATGGAATCAAGCAGCTTGGGCACCCACACAAAACAAACATGGAGCTCCTCACTCAAGGCGCTCCAAATTTCACGGCCAAAGACAAGTTCAGTGCCCAAGCCATTTCCCGCTGCCATGGAAACCAAGTGCTCTGGCAGCACATATGTCTGAAAGTGGATATGACACCTAGGGAAGGGAGTGTGCTGGTGAATGGCAACTGCCCGAAGCAGCAGCACAGCTCTTCCACTGCCAAAACAACTCCACCTGCCTCGTGAACTTCACATACCATCAGCTGTCCTGGCAGCTATCTAGGAAACCCTGTTGGGTCACTTCCGGTCCCATGCCCATTGAGCCCAGTGGGATGGAATCAAGCAGCTTGAGCACCCACACAAAACTAACATGGAGCTCCTCACTCAAGGCGCTCAAAACGCCACAGCCAAAGACAAGTTCAGTGCCCAAGCCATTTCCCGCTGCAATGGAAACCAAGTGCTCTGGCAGCACATATGTCTGAAAGTAGATATGACACCTGGGAAGGTAGTGTGGTGATGAATGGCAACTGCCTGAAGCAGCAGCACAGCTCTTCCACTGCCAAAACAACTCCACCTGCCTCATGAACTTCACATACCATCAGCTGTCCTGGCAGCTATCTAGGAAACCCTGTTGGGTCACTTCCGGTCAAATGCCCTTTGAGCCCAGTGGGATGGAATCAAGCAGCTTCAGCACCCACACAAAACGAACATGGAGCTCCTCACTCAAGGCGCTCAAATCTCCGCAACCAAAGACAAGTTCAGTGCCCAAGCCATTTCCTGCTGCCATGGAAACCAAGTGCTCTGGCAGCACATATGTCTGAAAGTGGATATGACACCTAGGGAAGGGAGTGTGGTGATGAATTGCAACTGCCTGAATCAGCAGCACAGCTTTTCCAGTGCAAAAACAACTCCACCTGCCTCATGAACTTCACATACCATCAGCTGTCCTGGCAGCTATCTAGGAAACCCTGTTGGGTCACTTCCTGTCCCATGCCCATTGAGCCCATTGGGATGGAATCAAGCAGCTTGAGCACCCACACAAAACGAACATGGAGCTCCTCACTCAAGCCGCTCAAACCTACATGGCCAAAGACAAGTTCAGTGCCCAAGCCATTTCCCTCTGCAATGGGAAGCAAGTGCTCTGGCAGCACATATATCTGAAAGTGGATATGACACCTAGGGAAGGGAGTGTGGTGGTGAATGGCAACTGCCCGAAGCAGCAGCACAGCTCTTCCACTGCCAAAACAACTCCACCTGCCTCATGAACTTCACATACCATCAGCTGTCCTGGCAGCTATCTAGGAAACCCTGTTGGGTCACTTCTGGTCCCATGCCCATTGAGCCCAGTGGGATGGAATCAAGCAGCTTCAGCACCCACACAAAACGAACATGGAGCTCCTCACTCAAGGCACTCAAAATTACATGGCCAAAGACAAGTTCAGTGCCCAAGCCATTTCCCGCTGCCATGGAAACCAAGTGCTCTGGCAGCACATATGTCTGAAAGTGGATATGACACCTAGGGAAGGGAGTGTGCTGGTGAATGGCAACTGCCCGAAGCAGCAGCACAGCTCTTCCACTGCCAGAACAACTCCACCTGCCTCATGAACTTCACATACCGTCAGCTGTCCTGGCAGCTATCTAGGAAACCCTGTTGGGTCACTTCCGGTCCCATGCCCATTGAGCCCAGTGGGATGGAATCAAGCAGCTTCAGCACCCACACAAAACGAACATGGAGCTCCTCACTCAAGGCGCTCAAAACTCCACGGCCAAAGACAAGTTCAGTGCCGAAGCCATTTCCTGCTGCCATGGAAACCAAGTGCTCTGGCAACACATATATCTGAAAGTGGATATGACACCTAGGCAAGGGAGTGTGCTGGTGAATGGCAACTGCCCGAAGCAGCAGCACAGCTCTTCCACTGCCAAAACAACTCCACCTGCCTCATGAACTTCACATACCATCAGCTGTCCTGGCAGCTATCTAGGAAACCCTGCTGGGTCACTTCTGGTCCCATGCCCATTGAGCCCAGTGGGATGGAATCAAGCAGCTTCAGCACCCACACAAAACGAACATGGAGCTCCTCACTCAAGGCGCTCAAAACTCAGCAGCCAAAGACAAGTTCAGTGCCCAAGCCATTTCCCTCTGCAATGGAAACCAAGTGCTCTGGCAGCACATATATCTGAAAGTGGATATGACACCTAGGGAATGGAGTCTGGTGCAGAATGGCAGCTGCCTGAAGCAGCAGCACAGCTCTTCCACTGCCAAAACAACTCCATCTTCCTCATGAACTTCACATACCATCATCTGTCCTGGCAGCTATCTAGGAAACCCTGTTGCGTCACTTCAGGTCCCATGCCCTTTGAGCCCAGTGGGATGGAATCAAGCAGCTTGGGCACACACACAAAACAAACATGGAGCTCCTCACTCAAGGCGCTCAAAACTCCACGGCCAAAGACAAGTTCAGTGCCCAAGCCATTTCCTGCTGCCATATAAACCAAGTGCTCTGGCAGCACATATGTCTGAAAGTGGATATGACACCTAGGGAAGGGAGTGTGCTGGTGAATGGCAACTGCCCGAAGCAGCAGCACAGCTCTTCCACTGCCAAAACAACTCCATCTGCCTCACGAACTTCACATACCATCAGCTGTCCTGGCAGCTATGTAGGAAACCCTGTTGGGTCACTTCCTGCCCCATGCCCATGGAGCCCAGTGGGATGGAATCAAGCAGCTTCAGCACCCACACAAAACGAACATGGAGCTCCTCACTCAAGGCGCTCAAAACTCCAGGGCCAAAGACAAGTTCAGTGCCCAAGCCATTTCCCGCTGCCATGGAAACCAAGTGCTCTGGCAGCACATATGTCTGAAAGTGGATATGACACCTAGGGAAGGGAGTGTGCTGGTGAATGGCAACTGCCCGAAGCAGCAGCACAGCTCTTCCACTGCCAAAACAACTCCATCTGCCTCATGAACTTCACATACCATCAGCTGTCATGGCAGCTATCTAGGAAACCCTGTTGGGTCACTTCCGGTCCCATGCCCTTTGAGCCCAGTGGGATGGAATCAAGCAGCTTCAGCACACAGACAAAACGAACATGGAGCTCCTCACTCAAGGCGCTCAAAATTCCACGGCCAAAGGCAAGTTCAGTGCCCAAGCCATTTCCTGCTGCCATGGAAACGAAGTGCTCTGGCAGCACATATGTCTGAAAGTGGATATGACACCTAGGGAAGGGAGTGTGCTGGTGAATGGCAACTGCCTGAAGCAGCAGCACAGCTCTTCCACTGCCAAAACAACTCCACCTGCCTCATGAACTTCACATACCATCAGCTGTCCTGGCAGCTATCTAGGAAACCCTGTTGGGTCACTTTCGTTCCCATGCCCATTGAGCCCAGTGGGATGGAATCAAGCAGCTTCAGCACCCACAAAAAAAAACATGGAGCTCCTCACTCAAGGCGCTCAAAGCTACATGGCGAAAGACAAGTTCAGTGCCCAAGCCATTTCTCTCTGCAGTGGAAACCAAGTGCTCTGGCAGCACATATGTCTGAAAGTGGATATGACACCTAGGGAAGGGAGTGTGGTGGTGAATGGCAACTGCCCGAAGCAGCAGCACAGCTCTTCCACTGTCATAACAACTCCATCTTCCTCATGAACTTCACATACCATCAGCTGTCCTGGCAGCTATCTAGGAAACCCTGTTGGGTCACTTCCGGTCCCATGCCCATTGAGCCCAGTGGGATGGAATCAAGCAGCTTCAGCACCCACACAAAACGAACATGGAGCTCCTCACTCAAGGCGCTCAAAACTCCACGGCCAAAGACAAGTTCAGTGCCCAAGCCATTTCCTGCTGCCATGGAAACCAAGTGCTCTGGCAGCACATATGTCTGAAAGTGGATATGACACCTAGGGAAGGGAGTCTGGTGCAGAATGGCAGCTGCCTGAAGCAGCAGCACAGCTCTTCCACTGCCAAAACAACTCCATCTTCCTCATGAACTTCACATACCATCATCTGTCCTGGCAGCTATCTAGGAAACCCTGTTGCGTCACTTCAGGTCCCATGCCCTTTGAGCCCAGTGGGATGGAATCAAGCAGCTTCAGCACACACACAAAACAAACATGGAGCTCCTCACTCAAGGCGCTCAAAACTCCACGGCCAAAGACAAGTTCAGTGCCCAAGCCATTTCCTGCTGCCATGGAAACCAAGTGCTCTGGCAGCACATATGTCTGAAAGTGGATATGACACCTAGGGAAGGGAGTGTGCTGGTGAATGGCAACTGCCCGAAGCAGCAGCACAGCTCTTCCACTGCCAAAACAACTCCATCTGCCTCACGAACTTCACATACCATCAGCTGTCCTGGCAGCTATGTAGGAAACCCTGTTGGGTCACTTCCTGCCCCATGCCCATGGAGCCCAGTGGGATGGAATCAAGCAGCTTCAGCACCCACACAAAACGAACATGGAGCTCCTCACTCAAGGCGCTCAAAACTCCAGGGCCAAAGACAAGTTCAGTGCCCAAGCCATTTCCCGCTGCCATGGAAACCAAGTGCTCTGGCAGCACATATGTCTGAAAGTGGATATGACACCTAGGGAAGGGAGTGTGCTGGTGAATGGCAACTGCCCGAAGCAGCAGCACAGCTCTTCCACTGCCAAAACAACTCCATCTGCCTCATGAACTTCACATACCATCAGCTGTCCTGGCAGCTATGTAGGAAACCCTGTTGGGTCACTTCCGGTCCCATGCCCTTTGAGCCCAGTGGGATGGAATCAAGCAGCTTCAGCACACAGACAAAACGAACATGGAGCTCCTCACTCAAGGCGCTCAAAATTCCACGGCCAAAGGCAAGTTCAGTGCCCAAGCCATTTCCTGCTGCCATGGAAACGAAGTGCTCTGGCAGCACATATGTCTGAAAGTGGATATGACACCTAGGGAAGGGAGTGTGCTGGTGAATGGCAACTGCCTGAAGCAGCAGCACAGCTCTTCCACTGCCAAAACAACTCCACCTGCCTCATGAACTTCACATACCATCAGCTGTCCTGGCAGCTATCTAGGAAACCCTGTTGGGTCACTTTCGTTCCCATGCCCATTGAGCCCAGTGGGATGGAATCAAGCAGCTTCAGCACCCACAAAAAAAAACATGGAGCTCCTCACTCAAGGCGCTCAAAGCTACATGGCGAAAGACAAGTTCAGTGCCCAAGCCATTTCTCTCTGCAGTGGAAACCAAGTGCTCTGGCAGCACATATGTCTGAAAGTGGATATGACACCTAGGGAAGGGAGTGTGCTGGTGAATGGCAACTGCCCGAAGCAGCAGCACAGCTCTTCCACTGTCAAAACAACTCCATCTTCCTCATGAACTTCACATACCATCAGCTGTCCTGGCAGCTATCTAGGAAACCCTGTTGGCTCACTTCCGGTCCCATGCCCATTGAGCCCAGTGGGATGGAATCAAGCAGCTTCAGCACCCACACAAAACGAACATGGAGCTCCTCACTCAAGGCGCTCAAAACTCCACGGCCAAAGACAAGTTCAGTGCCCAAGCCATTTCCTGCTGCCATGGAAACCAAGTGCTCTGGCAGCACATATGTCTGAAAGTGGATATGACACCTAGGGAAGGGAGTGTGCTGGTGAATGGCAACTGCCCGAAGCAGCAGCACTGCTCTTCCACTGCCAAAACAACTCCACCTGCCTCATGAACTTCACATACCATCAGCTCTCCTGGCAGCTATCTAGGAAACCCTGTTGGGTCACTTCCTGCCCCATGCCCATTGAGCCCAGTGGGATGGAATCAAGCAGCTTCAGCACCCACACAAAACGAACATGGAGCTCCTAACTCAAGGCACTCAAAAATCCACGGCCAAAGACAAGTTCAGTGCCCAAGCCATTTCCCGCTGCCATGGAAACCAAGTGCTCTGGCAGCACATATGTCTGAAAGTGGATATGACACCTAGGGAAGGGAGTGTGCTGGTGAATGGCAACTGCCCGAAGCAGCAGCACAGCTCTTCCACTGCCAAAACAACTCCACCGGCCTCATGAACTTCACATACCATCAGCTGTCCTGGCAGCTATCTAGGAAACTCTGCTGGGTCACTTCCGGTCCCATGCCCTTTGAGCCCAGTGGGATGGAATCAAGCAGCTTCAGCACCCACACAAAACGAACATGGAGCTCCTCACTCAAGGCGCTCAAAATTCCACGGCCAAAGGCAAGTTCAGTGCCCAAGCCATTTCCCGCTGCCATGGAAACGAAGTGCTCTGGCAGCACATATGTCTGAAAGTGGATATGACACCTAGGGAAGGGAGTGTGCTGGTGAATGGCAACTGCGTGAAGCAGCAGCACAGCTCTTCCAGTGCCAAAACAGCTCCACCTGCCTCATGAACTTCACATACCATCAGCTTTCCTGGCAGCTATCTAGGAAACCCTGTTGGGTCACTTTCGTTCCCATGCCCATTGAGCCCAGTGGGATGGAATCAAGCAGCTTGAGCACCCACACAAAACAAACATCGAGCTCCTCACTCAAGGCGCTCAAAACTACATGGCGAAAGACAAGTTCAGTGCCCAAGCCATTTCCCTCTGCAATGGAAACCAAGTGCTCTGGCAGCACATATGTCTGAAAGTGGATATGACACCTAGGGAAGGGAGTGTGCTGGTGAATGGCAACTGCCCCAAGCAGCAGCACAGCTCTTCCACTGCCAAAACAACTCCATCTTCCTCATGAACTTCACATACCATCAGCTGTCCTGGCAGCTATCTAGGAAACCCTGTTGGGTCACTTCCGGTCCCATGCCCATTGAGCCCAGTGGGATGGAATCAAGCAGCTTGAGCACCCACACAAAACTAACATGGAGCTCCTCACTCAAGGCACTGAAAACTCCACGGCCAAAGACAAGTTCAGTGCCCAAGCCATTTCCTCCTGCCATGGAAACCAAGTGCTCTGGCAGCACATATGTCTGAAAGTGGATATGACACCTAGGCAAGGGAGTGTGGTGGTGAATGGCAACTGCCCGAAGCAGCAGCACAGCTCTTCCACTGCCAAAACAACTCCACCTGCCTCATGAACTTCACATACCATCAGCTGTCCTGGCAGCTATCTAGGAAACCCTGTTGGCTCACTTCCGTTCCCATGCCCATTGAGCCCAGTGGGATGGAATCAAGCAGCTTCAGCATCCACACAAAACGAACATGGAGCTCCTCACTCAAGACGCTCAAAACTCCACAGCCAAAGACAAGTTCAGTGCCCAAGCCATTTCCCGCTGCCATGGAAACCAAGTGCTCTGGCAGCACATATGTCTGAAAGTGGATATGACACCTAGGGAAGGGAGTGTGCTGGTGAATGGCAACTGCCCGAAGCAGCAGCACAGCTCTTCCACTGCCAAAACAACTCCATCTGCCTCATGAACTTCACATACCATCAGCTGTCCTGGCAGCTATCTAGGAAACCCTGTTGGGTCACTTCCGGTCCCATGCCCTTTGAGCCCAGTGGGATGGAATCAAGCAGCTTCAGCACACAGACAAAACGAACATGGAGCTCCTCACTCAAGGCGCTCAAAATTCCACGGCCAAAGGCAAGTTCAGTGCCCAAGCCATTTCCTGCTGCCATGGAAACGAAGTGCTCTGGCAGCACATATGTCTGAAAGTGGATATGACACCTAGGGAAGGGAGTGTGCTGGTGAATGGCAACTGCCTGAAGCAGCAGCACAGCTCTTCCACTGCCAAAACAACTCCACCTGCCTCATGAACTTCACATACCATCAGCTGTCCTGGCAGCTATCTAGGAAACCCTGTTGGGTCACTTTCGTTCCCATGCCCATTGAGCCCAGTGGGATGGAATCAAGCAGCTTCAGCACCCACAAAAAAAAACATGGAGCTCCTCACTCAAGGCGCTCAAAACTCCACAGCCAAAGACAAGTTCAGTGCCCAAGCCATTTCTCTCTGCAGTGGAAACCAAGTGCTCTGGCAGCACATATGTCTGAAAGTGGATATGACACCTAGGGAAGGGAGTGTGCTGGTGAATGGCAACTGCCCGAAGCAGCAGCACAGCTCTTCCACTGTCAAAACAACTCCATCTTCCTCATGAACTTCACATACCATCAGCTGTCCTGGCAGCTATCTAGGAAACCCTGTTGGGTCACTTCCGGTCCCATGCCCATTGAGCCCAGTGGGATGGAATCAAGCAGCTTCAGCACCCACACAAAACGAACATGGAGCTCCTCACTCAAGGCGCTCAAAACTCCACGGCCAAAGACAAGTTCAGTGCCCAAGCCATTTCCTGCTGCCATGGAAACCAAGTGCTCTGGCAGCACATATGTCTGAAAGTGGATATGACACCTAGGGAAGGGAGTGTGCTGGTGAATGGCAACTGCCCGAAGCAGCAGCACTGCTCTTCCACTGCCAAAACAACTCCACCTGCCTCATGAACTTCACATACCATCAGCTCTCCTGGCAGCTATCTAGGAAACCCTGTTGGGTCACTTCCTGCCCCATTCCCATTGAGCCCAGTGGGATGGAATCAAGCAGCTTCAGCACCCACACAAAACGAACATGGAGCTCCTAACTCAAGGCACTCAAAAATCCACGGCCAAAGACAAGTTCAGTGCCCAAGCCATTTCCCGCTGCCATGGAAACCAAGTGCTCTGGCAGCACATATGTCTGAAAGTGGATATGACACCTAGGGAAGGGAGTGTGCTGGTGAATGGCAACTGCAAAAAGCAGCAGCACAGCTCTTCCACTGCCAAAACAACTCCACCGGCCTCATGAACTTCACATACCATCAGCTGTCCTGGCAGCTATCTAGGAAACTCTGCTGGGTCACTTCCGGTCCCATGCCCTTTGAGCCCAGTGGGATGGAATCAAGCAGCTTCAGCACCCACACAAAACGAACATGGAGCTCCTCACTCAAGGCGCTCAAAATTCCACGGCCAAAGGCAAGTTCAGTGCCCAAGCCATTTCCCGCTGCCATGGAAACGAAGTGCTCTGGCAGCACATATGTCTGAAAGTGGATATGACACCTAGGGAAGGGAGTGTGCTGGTGAATGGCAACTGCGTGAAGCAGCAGCACAGCTCTTCCAGTGCCAAAACAGCTCCACCTGCCTCATGAACTTCACATACCATCAGCTTTCCTGGCAGCTATCTAGGAAACCCTGTTGGGTCACTTTCGTTCCCATGCCCATTGAGCCCAGTGGGATGGAATCAAGCAGCTTGAGCACCCACACAAAACAAACATCGAGCTCCTCACTCAAGGCGCTCAAAACTACATGGCGAAAGACAAGTTCAGTGCCCAAGCCATTTCCCTCTGCAATGGAAACCAAGTGCTCTGGCAGCACATATGTCTGAAAGTGGATATGACACCTAGGGAAGGGAGTGTGCTGGTGAATGGCAACTGCCCGAAGCAGCAGCACAGCTCTTCCAGTGCCAAAACAACTCCATCTTCCTCATGAACTTCACATACCATCAGCTGTCCTGGCAGCTATCTAGGAAACCCTGTTGGGTCACTTCCGGTCCCATGCCCATTGAGCCCAGTGGGATGGAATCAAGCAGCTTGAGCACCCACACAAAACTAACATGGAGCTCCTCACTCAAGGCACTGAAAACTCCACGGCCAAAGACAAGTTCAGTGCCCAAGCCATTTCCTCCTGCTTCCATGGAAACCAAGTGCTCTGGCAGCACATATGTCTGAAAGTGGATATGACACCTAGGGAAGGGAGTGTGGTGGTGAATGGCAACTGCCCGAAGCAGCAGCACAGCTCTTCCACTGCCAAAACAACTCCACCTGCCTCATGAACTTCACATACCATCAGCTGTCCTGGCAGCTATCTAGGAAACCCTGTTGGCTCACTTCCGTTCCCATGCCCATTGAGCCCAGTGGGATGGAATCAAGCAGCTTCAGCATCCACACAAAACGAACATGGAGCTCCTCACTCAAGACGCTCAAAACTCCACAGCCAAAGACAAGTTCAGTGCCCAAGCCATTTCCCGCTGCCATGGAAACCAAGTGCTCTGGCAGCACATATGTCTGAAAGTAGATATGACACCTAGGCAAGGGAGTGTGCTGGTGAATGGCAACTGCCCGAAGCAGCAGCACAGCTCTTCCACTGCCAAAACAACTCCACCTGCCTCATGAACTTCACATACCATCAGCTGTCCTGGCAGCTATCTAGGAAACCCTGTTGGGTCACTTCCGGTCCCATGCCCATTGAGCCCAGTGGGATGGAATCAAGCAGCTTCAGCACCCACACAAAACGAACATGGAGCTCCTCACTCAAGGCGCTCAAAACTCCACAGCCAAAGACAAGTTCAGTGCCCAAGCCATTTCCCGCTGCCATGGAAAGCAAGTGCTCTGGCAGCACATATGTCTGAAAGTGGATATGACACCTAGGGAAGGGAGTGTGCTGGTGAATGGCAACTGCCCGAAGCAGCAGCACAGCTCTTCCAGTGCCAAAACAACTCCACCTGCCTCATGAACTTCACATACCATCAGCTGTCCTGGCAGCTATCTAGGAAACCCTATTGGGTCACTTCGGGTCCCATGCCCATTGAGCCCAGTGGGATGGAATCAAGCAGCTTGAGCACCCACACAAAACGAACATGGAGCTCCTCACTCAAGGCGCTCAAAACTCCACAGCCAAAGACAAGTTCAGTGCCCAAGCCATTTCCTGCTGCCATGGAAACCAAGTGCTCTGGCAGCATATAAGTCTGAAAGTGGATATGACACCTAGGGAAGGGAGTATGGTGGTGAATGGCAACTGCCCGAAGCAGCAGCACAGCTCTTCCACTGCCAAAACAACTCCACCTGCCTCATGAACTTCACATACCATCAGCTGTCTTGGCAGCTATCTAGTAAACCCTGTTGGGTCACTTCCGGTCCCATGCCCATTGAGCCCAGTGGGATGGAATCAAGCAGCTTCAGCACCCACACAAATCTAACATGGAGCTCCTCACTCAAGGCGCTCAATACTACATGGCCAAAGACAACTTCAGTGCCCAAGCCATTTCCCGCTGCCATGGATACCAAGTGCTCTGGCAGCACATATATCTGAAAGTGGATATGACACCTAGGGAAGGGAGTGTGCTGGTGAATGGCAACTGCCCGAAGCAGCAGCACAGCTCTTCCAGTGCGAAAACAACTCCGTCTGCCTCATGAACTTCACATACCATCAGCTGTCCTGGCAGCTATCTAGGAAACCCTGTTGGGTCACTTCCGGTCCCATGCCCATTGAGCCCAGTGGGATGGATTCAAGCAGCTTGAGCACCCACACAAAACGAACATGGAGCTCCTCACTCAAGGCGCTCAAAACTCCGCAGCTAAAGACAAGTTCAGTGCCCAAGCCATTTCCCTCTGCAATGGGAAGCAAGTGCTCTGGCAGCACATATGTCTGAAAGTGGATATGACACCTAGGGAAGGGAGTGTGCTGGTGAATGGCAACTGCCCGAAGCAGCAGCACAGCTCTTCCACTGCCAAAACAACTCCACCTGCCTCGTGAACTTCACATACCATCAGCTGTCCTGGCAGCTATCTAGGAAACCCTGTTGGGTCACTTCCGGTCCCATGCCCATTGAGCCCAGTGGGATGGAATCAAGCAGCTTCAGCACCCACACAAAACTAACATGGAGCTCCTCACTCAAGGCGCTCCAAATTTCACGGCCAAAGACAAGTTCAGTGCCCAAGCCATTTCCCGCTGCAATGGAAACCAAGTGCTCTGGCAGCACATATGTCTGAAAGTAGATATGACACCTGGGAAGGTAGTGTGGTGATGAATGGCAACTGCCTGAAGCAGCAGCACAGCTCTTCCAGTGCCAAAACAACTCCACCTGCCTCATGAACTTCACATACCATCAGCTGTCCTGGCAGCTATCTAGGAAACCCTGTTGGGTCACTTCCGGTCCCATGCCCATTGAGCCCAGTGGGATGGAATCAAGCAGCTTCAGCACCCACACAAAACGAACATGGAGCTCCTCACTCAAGGCGCTCAAATCTCCGCAACCAAAGACAAGTTCAGTGCCCAAGCCATTTCCTGCTGCCATGGAAACCAAGTGCTCTGGCAGCACATATGTCTGAAAGTGGATATGACACCTAGGGAAGGGAGTGTGGTGATGAATTGCAACTGCCTGAAGCAGCAGCACAGCTTTTCCAGTGCAAAAACAACTCCACCTGCCTCATGAACTTCACATACCATCAGCTGTCCTGGCAGCTATCTAGGAAACCCTGTTGGGTCACTTCCGGTCCCATGCCCATTGAGCCCAGTGGGATGGAATCAAGCAGCTTCAGCACCCACACAAAACGAACATGGAGCTTCTCACTCAAGGCGCTCAAACCTACATGACCAAAGACAAGTTCAGTGCCCAAGCCATTTCCCTCTGCAATGGGAAGCAAGTGCTCTGGCAGCACATATATCTGAAAGTGGATATGACACCTAGGGAAGGGAGTGTGCTGGTGAATGGCAACTGCCCGAAGCAGCAGCACAGCTCTTCCACTGCCAAAACAACTCCACCTGCCTCATGAACTTCACATACCATCAGCTGTCCTGGCAGCTATCTAGGAAACCCTGTTGGGTCACTTCCAGTCCCATGCCCATTGAGCCCAGTGGGATGGAATCAAGCAGCTTCAGCACCCACACAAAACGAACATGGAGCTCCTCACTCAAGGCACTCAAAATTACATGTCCAAAGACAAGTTCAATGCCCAAGCCATTTCCCGCTGCCATGGAAACCAAGTGCTCTGGCAGCACATATATCTGAAAGTGGATATGACACCTAGGGAAGGGAGTGTGGTGGTGAATGGCAACTGCCCGAAGCAGCAGCACAGCTCTTCCACTGCCAGAACAACTCCACCTGCCTCATGAACTTCACATACCATCAGCTGTCCTGGCAGCTATCTAGGAAACCCTGTTGGGTCACTTCCGGTCCCATGCCCATTGAGCCCAGTGGGATGGAATCAAGCAGCTTCAGCACCCACACAAAACGAACATGGAGCTCCTCACTCAAGGCCCTAAAAACTACACGGCCAAAGACAAGTTCAGTGCCCAAGCCATTTCCCGCTGCCATGGAAACCAAGTGCTCTGGCAGCACATATGTCTGAAAGTGGATATGACACCTAGGGTAGGGAGTGTGCTGGTGAATGGCAACTGCCTGAAGCAGCAGCACAGCTCTTCCAGTGCCAAAACAACTCCAACTGCCTCATGAACTTCACATACCATCAGCTGTCCTGGCAGCTATCTAGTAAACCCTGTTGGGTCACTTCCTGCCCCATGCCCATTGAGCCCAGTGGGATGGAATCAAGCAGCTTCAGCACCCACACAAAACAAACATGGAGCTCCTCACTCAAGGCGCTCAAAACTTCACGGCCAAAGACAAGTTCAGTGCCGAAGCCATTTCCTGCTGCCATGGAAACCAAGTGCTCTGGCAACACATATATCTGAAAGTGGATATGACACCTAGGCTAGGGAGTGTGCTGGTGAATGGCAACTGCCCGAAGCAGCAGCACAGCTCTTCCACTGCCAAAACAACTCCACCTGCCTCATGAACTTCACATACCATCAGCTGTCCTGGCAGCTATCTAGGAAACCCTGCTGGGTCACTTCCAGTCCCATGCCCATTGAGCCCAGTGGGATGGAATGAAGCAGCTTCAGCACCCACACAAAACGAACATGGAGCTCCTCACTCAAGGCGCTCAAAACTCAGCAGCCAAAGACAAGTTCAGTGCCCAAGCCATTTCCCGCTGCCATGGAAACCAAGTGCTCTGGCAGCACATATATCTGAAAGTGGATATGACACCTAGGGAATGGAGTCTGGTGCGGAATGGCAACTGCCTGAAGCAGCAGCACAGCTCTTCCACTGCCAAAACAACTCCACCTGTCTCATGAATTTCACATACCATCAGCTGTCCTGGCAGCTATCTACGAAACCCTGTTGCGTCACTTCCGGTCCCATGCCCTTTGAGCCCAGTGGGATGGAATCAAGCAGCTTCAGCACACACACAAAACAAACATGGAGCTCCTCACTCAAGGCGCTCAAAACTCCACGGCCAAAGACAAGTTCAGTGCCCAAGCCATTTCCTGCTGCCATATAAACCAAGTGCTCTGGCAGCACATATGTCTGAAAGTGGATATGACACCTAGGGAAGGGAGTGTGCTGGTGAATGGCAACTGCAAAAAGCAGCAGCACAGCTCTTCCACTGCCAAAACAACTCCATCTGCCTCACGAAATTCACATACCATCAGCTGTCCTGGCAGCTATCTAGGAAACCCTGTTGGGTCACTTCCGGACCCATGCCCATTGAGCCCAGTGGGATGGAATCAAGCAGCTTGGGCACCCACACAAAACGAACATGGAGCTCCTCACTCAAGGCGCTCAAAACTCCACGGCCAAAGACAAGTTCAGTGCCCAAGCCATTTCCCGCTGCCATGGAAACCAAGTGCTCTGGCAGCACATATGTCTGAAAGTGGATATGACACCTAGGGAAGGGAGTGTGCTGGTGAATGGCAACTGCCTGAAGCAGCAGCACAGCTCTTCCAGTGCCAAAACAACTCCACCTGCCTCATGAACTTCACATACCATCAGCTGTCCTGGCAGCTATCTAGGAAACCCTGTTGGGTGACTTGCGGTCCCATGCCCTTTGAGCCCAGTGGGATGGAATCAAGCAGCTTCAGCACCCACACAAAACAAACATGGAGCTCCTCACTCAAGGCGCTCAAAATTCCACAGCCAAAGACAAGTTCAGTGCCCAAGCCATTTCCCGCTGCCATGGAAACCAAGTGCTCTGGCAGCACATATGTCTGAAAGTGGATATGACACCTAGGGAAGGGAGTGTGCTGGTGAATGGCAACTGCCCGAAGCAGCAGCACAGCTCTTCCACTGCCAAAACAACTCCACCTGCCTCATGAACTTCACATACCATCAGCTGTCCTGGCAGCTATCTAGGAAACCCTGTTGGGTCACTTCCGGTCCCATGCCCATTGAGCCCAGTGGGATGGAATCAAGCAGCTTCAGCACCCACAGAAAATGAACATGGAGCTCCTAACTCAAGGCGCGCAAAATTACATGGCGAAAGACAAGTTCAGTGCCCAAGCCATTTCCCGCTGCCATGGAAACCAAGTGCCCTGGCAGCACATATGTCTGAAAGTGGATATGACACCTAGGGAAGGGAGTGTGCTGGTGAATGGCAACTGCCCCAAGCAGCAGCACAGCTCTTCCACTGCCAAAACAACTCCACCTGCCTCATGAACTTCACATACCATCAGCTGTCCTGGCATCTATCTAGGAAACCCTGTTGGGTCACATTCGGTCCCATGCCCATTGAGCCCAGTGGGATGGAATCAAGCAGCTTCAGCACCCACACAAAACGAACATGGAGCTCCTCACTCAAGGCGCTCAAAACTCCACGACCAAAGACAAGTTCAGTGCCCAAGGGATTTCCTACTGCCATGGAAACCAAGTGCTCTGGCAGCACATATGTCTGAAAGTGGATATGACACCTAGGGAAGGGATTGTGCTCGTAAATGGCAACTGCCCGAAGCAGCAGCACAGCTCTTCCACTGCCAAAACAACTCCACCTGCCTCATGAACTTCACATACCATCAGCTGTCCTGGCATCTATCTAGGAAACCCTGTTGGGTCACTTCCGGTCCCATGCCCATTGAGCCCAGTGGGATGGAATCAAGCAGCTTCAGCACCCACACAAAACGAACATGGAGCTCCTCACTCAAGGCGCTCAGAACTCCACGGCCAAAGACAAGTTCAGTGCCGAAGCCATTTCCTGCTGCCATGGAAACCAAGTGCTCTGGCAACACATATGTCTGAAAGTGGATATGACACCTAGGGAAGGGAGTGTGCTGGTGAATGGCAACTGCCCGAAGCAGCAGCACAGCTCTTCCAGTGCCAAAACAACTCCACCTGCCTCATGAACTTCACATACCATCAGCTGTCCTGGCATCTATCTAGGAAACCCTGTTGGGTCACATTCGGTCCCATGCCCATTGAGCCCAGTGGGATGGAATCAAGCAGCTTCAGCACCCACACAAAACGAACATGGAGCTCCTCACTCAAGGTGCTCAAAACTCCACGGCCAAAGACAAGTTCAGTGCCCAAGCCATTTCCCGCTGCCATGGAAACCAAGTGCTCTGGCAGCACATATGTCTGAAAGTGGATATGACACCTAGGGAAGGGAGTGTGCTGGTGAATGGCAACTGCCCCAAGCAGCAGCACAGCTCTTCCACTGCCAAAACAACTCCACCTGCCTCATGAACTTCACATACCATCAGCTGTCCTGGCAGCTATCTAGGAAACCCTGTTGGGTCACTTCCGGTCCCATGCCCATTGAGCCCAGTGGGATGGAATCAAGCAGCTTCAGCACCCACACAAAACGAACATGGAGCTCCTCACTCAAGGCGCTCAAAACTCCACGACCAAAGACAAGTTCAGTGCCCAAGGGATTTCCTACTGCCATGGAAACCAAGTGCTCTGGCAGCACATATGTCTGAAAGTGGATATGACACCTAGGGAAGGGATTGTGCTCGTAAATGGCAACTGCCCGAAGCAGCAGCACAGCTCTTCCACTGCCAAAACAACTCCACCTGCCTCATGAACTTCACATACCATCAGCTGTCCTGGCAGCTATCTAGGAAACCCTGTTGGGTCACATTCGGTCCCATGCCCATTGAGCCCAGTGGGATGGAATCAAGCAGCTTCAGCACCCACACAAAACGAACATGGAGCTCCTCACTCAAGGCGCTCAGAACTCCACGGCCAAAGACAAGTTCAGTGCCGAAGACATTTCCTGCTGCCATGGAAACCAAGTGCTCTGGCAACACATATGTCTGAAAGTGGATATGACACCTAGGGAAGGGAGTGTGCTGGTGAATGGCAACTGCCAGAAGCAGCAGCACAGCTCTTCCACTGCCAAAACAACTCCACCTGCCTCATGAACTTCACATACCATCAGCTGTCCTGGCATCTATCTAGGAAACCCTGTTGGGTCACTTTCGGTCCCATGCCCATTGAGCCCAGTGGGATGGAATCAAGCAGCTTCAGCACCCACACAAAACGAACATGGAGCTCCTCACTCAAGGTGCTCAAAACTCCACGGCCAAAGACAAGTTCAGTGCCCAAGCCATTTCCCGCTGCCATGGAAACCAAGTGCTCTGGCAGCACATATGTCTGAAAGTGGATATGACACCTAGGGAAGGGAGTGTGCTGGTGAATGGCAACTGCCCCAAGCAGCAGCACAGCTCTTCCACTGCCAAAACAACTCCACCTGCCTCATGAACTTCACATACCATCAGCTGTCCTGGCAGCTATCTAGGAAACCCTGTTGGGTCACTTCCGGTCCCATGCCCATTGAGCCCAGTGGGATGGAATCAAGCAGCTTCAGCACCCACACAAAACGAACATGGAGCTCCTCACTCAAGGCGCTCAAAACTCCACGACCAAAGACAAGTTCAGTGCCCAAGGGATTTCCTACTGCCATGGAAACCAAGTGCTCTGGCAGCACATATGTCTGAAAGTGGATATGACACCTAGGGAAGGGATTGTGCTCGTAAATGGCAACTGCCCGAAGCAGCAGCACAGCTCTTCCACTGCCAAAACAACTCCACCTGCCTCATGAACTTCACATACCATCAGCTGTCCTGGCAGCTATCTAGGAAACCCTGTTGGGTCACATTCGGTCCCATGCCCATTGAGCCCAGTGGGATGGAATCAAGCAGCTTCAGCACCCACACAAAACGAACATGGAGCTCCTCACTCAAGGCGCTCAGAACTCCACGGCCAAAGACAAGTTCAGTGCCGAAGACATTTCCTGCTGCCATGGAAACCAAGTGCTCTGGCAACACATATGTCTGAAAGTGGATATGACACCTAGGGAAGGGAGTGTGCTGGTGAATGGCAACTGCCAGAAGCAGCAGCACAGCTCTTCCACTGCCAAAACAACTCCACCTGCCTCATGAACTTCACATACCATCAGCTGTCCTGGCATCTATCTAGGAAACCCTGTTGGGTCACTTTCGGTCCCATGCCCATTGAGCCCAGTGGGATGGAATCAAGCAGCTTCAGCACCCACACAAAACGAACATGGAGCTCCTCACTCAAGGTGCTCAAAACTCCACGGCCAAAGACAAGTTCAGTGTCCAAGCCATTTCCCGCTGCCATGGAAACCAAGTGCTCTGGCAGCACATATGTCTGAAAGTGGATATGACACCTAGGGAAGGGAGTTTGGGGATGAATGGCAACTGCCCGAAGCAGCAGCACAGCTCTTCCACTGCCAAAACAACTCCACCTTCCTCATGAACTTCACATACCATCAGCTGTCCTGGCAGCTATCTAGGAAACCCTGTTGGGTCACTTCCGGTCCCATGCCCATTGAGCCCAGTGGGATGGAATCAAGCAGCTTCAGCACCCACACAAAACGAACATGGAGCTCCTCACTCAAGGCACTCAAAATTACATGGCTAAAGACAAGTTCAGTGCCCAAGCCATTTCCCGCTGCCATGGAAACCAAGTGCTCTGGCAGCACATATGTCTGAAAGTGGATATGACACCTAGGCAAGGGAGTGTGCTGGTGAATGGCAACTGCCCGAAGCAGCAGCACAGCTCTTCCACTGCCAAAACAACTCCACCTGCCTGATGAACTTCACATACCAGCAGCTGTCCTGGCAGCTATCTAGGAAACCCTGTGGGGTCACTTCCGGTCCCATGCCCATTGAGCCCAGTGGGATGGAATCAAGCAGCTTCAGCACCCACACAAAACGAACATGGAGCTCCTCACTCAAAGCGCTGAAAACTCCACGGCCAAAGACAAGTTCAGTGCCCAAGCCATTTCCCGCTGCCATGGAAACCAAGTGCTCTGGCAGCACATATGTCTGAAAGTGGATATGACACCTAGGGAAGGGAGTGTGCTGGTGAATGGCAACTGCCCGAAGCAGCAGCACAGCTCTTCCACTGCCAAAACAACTCCACCTGCCTCATGAACTTCACATACCATCAGCTGTCCGGGCAGCTATCTAGGAAACCCTGTTGGGTCACTTCCGGTCCCATGCCCATTGAGCCCAGTGGGATGGAATCAAGCAGCTTCAGCACCCACACAAAACGAACATGGAGCTCCTCACTCAAGGCGCTCAAAACTCCACGGCCAAACACAAGTTCAGTGGCCAAGCCATTCCCCGCTGCCATGGAAACCAAGTGCTCTGGCAGCACATATGTCTGAAAGTGGATATGACACCTAGGGAAGGGAGTTTGGGGATGAATGGCAACTGCCCGAAGCAGCAGCACAGCTCTTCCACTGCCAAAACAACTCCACCTGCCTCATGAACTTCACATACCATCAGCTGTCCTGGCAGCTATCTAGGAAACCCTGTTGGGTCACTTCCGGTCCCATGCCCATTGAGTCCAGTGGCATGGAATCAAGCAGCTTCAGCACCCACACAAAACGAACATGGAGCTCCTCACTCAAGGCGCTCAAAACTCCACAGCCAAATGCAAGTTCAGTTCCCAAGCCATTTCCCGCTGCCATGGAAACCAAGTGCTCTGGCAGCACATATGTCTGAAAGTGGATATGACACCTAGGGAAGGGAGTGTGGTGGTGAATGGCAACTGCCAGAAGCAGCAGCACAGCTCTTCCACTGCCAAAACAACTCCACCTGCCTGATGAACTTCACATACCAGCAGCTGTCCTGGCAGCTATCTAGGAAACCCTGTTGGGTCACTTCCGGTCCCATGCCCATTGAGCCCAGTGGGATGGAATCAAGCAGCTTCAGCACCCACACAAAACGAACATGGAGCTCCTCACTCAAGGCGCAAAAAACTCCACGGCCAAAGACAAGTTCAGTGCCCAAGCCATTTCCCGCTGCCATGGAAACCAAGTGCTCTGGCAGCACATATGTCTGAAAGTGGATATGACACCTAGGGAAGGGAGTGTGCTGGTGAATGGCAACTGCCCGAAGCAGCAGCACAGCTCTTCCACTGCCAAAACAACTCCACCTGCCTCATGAACTTCACATACCATCAGCTGTCCTGGCAGCTATCTAGGAAACCCTGTGGGGTCACTTCCGGTCCCATGCCCATTGAGCCCAGTGGGATGGAATCAAGCAGCTTCAGCACCCACACAAAACGAACATGGAGCTCCTCACTCAAGGCGCTCAAAACTACACGGCCAAAGACAAGTTCAGTGCCCAAGCCATTTCCCGCTGCCATGGAAACCAAGTGCTCTGGCAGCACATATGTCTGAAAGTGGATATGACACCTAGGGAAGGGAGTGTGCTGGTGAATGGCAACTGCCCGAAGCAGCAGCACAGCTCTTCCACTGCCAAAACAACTCCACCTGCCTCATGAACTTCACATACCATCAGCTGTCCTGGCAGCTATCTAGGAAACCCTGTTGGGTCACTCCCGGTCCCATGCCCATTGAGCCCAGTGGGATGGAATCAAGCAGCTTCAGCACCCACACAAAACGAACATGGAGCTCCTCACTCAAGGCGCTCAAAACTCCACGGCCAAAGACAAGTTCAGTGCCCAAGCTATTTCCCGCTGCCATGGAAACCAAGTGCTCTGGCAGCACATATGTCTGAAAGTGGATATGACACCTAGGGAAGGGAGTGTGGTGGTGAATGGCAACTGCCAGAAGCAGCAGCACAGCTCTTCCACTGCCAAAACAACTCCACCTGCCTCATGAACTTCACATACCATCAGCTGTCCTGGCAGCTATCTAGGAAACCCTGTGGGGTCACTTCCAGTCCCATGCCCATTGAGCCCAGTGGGATGGAATCAAGCAGCTTCAGCACCCACACAAAACGAACATGGAGCTCCTCACTCAAGGTGCTCAAAACTCCACGGCCAAAGACAAGTTCAGTGCCCAAGCTATTTCCCGCTGCCATGGAAACCAAGTGCTCTGGCAGCACATAGGTCTGAAAGTGGATATGACACCTAGGTAAGGGAGTGTGCTGGTGAATGGCAACTGCCTGAAGCAGCAGCACAGCTCTTCCAGTGCCAAAACAACTCCACCTGCCTCATGAACTTCACATACCATCAGCTGTCCTGGCAGCTATCTAGGAAACCCTGTGGGGTCACTTCCGGTCCCATGCCCATTGAGCCCAGTGGGATGGAATCAAGCAGCTTCAGCACCCACACAAAACGAACATGAAGCTCCTCACTCAAGGCGCTCAAAACTCCACGGCCAAAGACAAGTTCAGTGCCCAAGCCATTTCCCGCTGCCATGGAAACCAAGTGCTCTGGCAGCACATATGTCTGAAAGTGGATATGACACCTAGGGAAGGGAGTGTGCTGGTGAATGGCAACTGCCCGAAGCAGCAGCACAGCTCTTCCAGTGCCAAAACAACTCCACCTGCCTCATGAACTTCACATACCATCAGCTGTCCTGGCAGCTATCTAGGAAACCCTGTTGGGTCACATTCGGTCCCATGCCCATTGAGCCCAGTGGGATGGAATCAAGCAGCTTCAGCACCCACACAAAACGAATATGGAGCTTCTCACTCAAGGCGCTCAAAACACCACGGCGAAAGACAAGTTCAGTGCCCAAGCTATTTCCCGCTGCCATGGAAACCAAGTGCTCTGGCAGCACATATGTCTGAAAGTGGATATGACACCTAGGCAAGGGAGTGTGCTGGTGAATGGCAACTGCCCGAAGCAGCAGCACAGCTCTTCCACTGCCAAAACAACTCCACCTGCCTCATGAACTTCACATACCATCAGCTGTCCTGGCAGCTATCTAGGAAACCCTGTTGGGTCACTTCCGGTCCCAGGCCCATTGAGCCCAGTGGGATGGAATCAAGCAGCTTGAGCACCCACACAAAACGAACATGGAGCTCCTCACTCAAGGCGCTCAAAACTCCACGGCCAAAGACAAGTTCAGTGCCCAAGCCATTTCCCGCTGCCATGGAAACCAAGTGCTCTGGCAGCACATATATCTGAAAGTGGATATGACACCTAGGGAAGGGAGTGTGCTGGTGAATGGCAACTGCCGCAAGCAGCAGCACAGCTCTTCCACTGCCAAAACTACTCCACCTGCCTCATGAACTTCACATACCATCAGCTGTCCTGGCAGCTATCTAGGAAACCCTGTTGGGTCACTTCGGGTCCCTTGCCCATTGAGCCCAGTGGGATAGAATCAAGCAGCTTCAGCACCCACACAAAACGAACATGGAGCTCCTCACTCAAGGCACTCAAAACTCCACGACCCAAGACAAGTTCAGTGCCCAAGCCATTTCCTGCTGCCATGGAAACCAAGTGCTCTGGCAGCACATATGTCTGAAAGTGGATATGACACCTAGGGAAGGGAGTGTGCTGGTGAATGGCAACTGCCCGAAGCAGCAGCACAGCTCTTCCACTGCCAAAACAACTCCACCTGTCTCATGAACTTCACATACCATCAGCTGTCCTGGCAGCTATCTAGGAAACCCTGTTGGGTCATTTCCGGTCCCATGCCCATTGAGCCCAGTGGGATGGAATCAAGCAGCTTCAGCACCCGCACAAAACGAACATGGGGCTCCTCACTCAAGGCGCTCAAAACTCCACGGCCAAACTCAAGTTCAGTGCCCAAGCCATTTCCCGCTGCCATGGAAACCAAGTGCTCTGGCAACACATATGTCTGAAAGTGGATATGACACCTAGGAAAGGGAGTGTGGTGATGAATGGCAACTGCCCGAAGCAGCAGCACAGCTCTTCCAGAGCCAAAACAACTCCACCTGCCTCATGAACTTCACATACCATCAGCTGTCCTGGCAGCTATCTAGGAAACCCTGTTGGGTCACTTCCGGTCCCATGCCCATTGAGCCCAGTGGGATGGAATCAAGCAGCTTCAGAACCCACACAAAAGGAACATGGAGCTCCTCACTCAAGGCGCTCAAAACTCCACGGCCAAAGACAAGTTCAGTGCCCAAGCCATTTCCCGCTGCCATGGAAACCAAGTGCTCTGGCAGCACATATGTCTGAAAGTGGATATGACACCTAGGGAAGGGAGTGTGCTGGTGAATGGCAACTGCCTGAAGCAGCAGCACAGCTCTTCCACTGCCAAAACAACTCCATCTGCCTCATGAACTTCACATACCATCAGCTGTCTTGGCAGCTATCTAGGAAACCCTGTTGGGTCACTTCCGGTCCCATGCCCATTGAGCCCAGTGGGATGGAATCAAGCAGCTTCAGCACCCACACAAAACGAACATGGAGCTCCTCACTCAAGGCGCTCAAAACTCCACGACCCAAGACAAGTTCAGTGCCCAAGCCATTTCCCGCTGCCATGGAAACCAAGTGCTCTGGCAGCACATATGTCTGAAAGTGGATATGACACCTAGGGAAGGGAGTGTGCTGGTGAATGGCAACTGCCCGAAGCAGCAGCACAGCTCTTCCACTGCCAAAACAACTCCACCTGCCTCATGAACTTCACATACCATCAGCTGTCCTGGCAGCTATCTAGGAACCTGTGGGTTCACTTCCGGTCCCATGCCCATTGAGCCCAGTGGGATGGAATCAAGCAGCTTCAGCACCCACACAAAACTAACATGGAGCTCCTCAATCAAGGCGCTCAAAACTCCACAGCCAAAGACAAGTTCAGTGCCCAAGCCATTTCCCGCTGCCATGGAAACCAAGTGCTCTGGCAGCACATATGTCTGAAAGTGGATATGACACCTAGGGAAGGGAGTGTGCTGGTGAATGGCAACTGCCCGAAGCAGCAGCACAGCTCTTCCACTGCCAAAACAACTCCATCTGCCTCATGAACTTCACATACCATCAGCTGTCCTGGCAGCTATCTAGGAAACCCTATTGGGTCACTTCCGGTCCCATGACCATTGAGCCCAGTGGGATGGAATCAAGCAGCTTCAGCACCCACACAAAACGAACATGGAGCTCCTCACTCAAGGAACTCAAAACAACACGACCCAAGACAAGTTCAGTGCCCAAGCCATTTCCCGCTGTCATGGAAACCAAGTGCTCTGGCAGCACATAGGTCTGAAAGTGGATATGACACCTAGGGAAGGGAGTGTGCTGGTGAATGGCAACTTCCCCAAGCAGCAGCACAGCTCTTCCACTGCCAAAACAACTCCACCTGTCTCATGAACTTCACATACCATCAGCTGTCCTGGCAGCTATCTAGGAAACCCTCTTGGGTCACTTCCGGTCCCATGCCCATTGAGCCCAGTGGGATGGAATCAAGCAGCTTGAGCACCCACACAAAACGAACATGGAGCTCCTCACTCAAGGCGCTGAAAACTCCGCAGCCAAAGACTTGTTCAGTGCCCAAGCCATTTCCCGCTGCCATGGAAACCAAGTGCTCTGGCAACACATATGTCTGAAAGTGGATATGACACCTAGGAAAGGGAGTGTGGTGATGAATGGCAACTGCCCGAAGCAGCAGCACAGCTCTTCCAGTGCCAAAACAACTCCACCTGCCTCATGAACTTCACATACCATCAGCTGTCCTGGCAGGTATGTTGGACACCCTATTGGGTCACTTCCGGTCCCATGCCCATTGAGCCCAGTGGGATGGAATCAAGCAGCTTCAGAACCCACACAAAATGAACATGGAGCTCCTCACTCAAGGCGCCCAAAATTACATGGCGAAAGACAAGTTCAGTGCCCAAGCCATTTCCCGCTGCCATGGAAACCAAGTGCTCTGGCAGCACATAGGTCTGAAAGTGGATATGACACCTAGGGAAGGGAGTGTGCTGGTGAATGGCAACTGCCCGAAGCAGCAGCACAGCTCTTCCACTGCCAAAACAACTCCACCTGCCTCATGAACTTCACATACCATCAGCTGTCCTGGCAGCTATCTAGGAAAACCTGTTGGGTCACTTCCGGTCCCATGCTCATTGAGCCCAGTGGGATGGAATCAAGCAGCTTCAGGACCCACACAAAACGAACATGGAGCTCCTTACTCAAGGCTCTCAAAACTCCACAGCCAAAGACAAGTTCAGTGCCCAAGCCATTTCCCGCTGCCATGGAAACCAAGTGCTCTGACAGCACATATGTCTGAAAGTGGATATGACACCTAGAGAAGGGAGTTGCTGGTGAATGGCAACTGCCCGAAGCAGCAGCACAGCTCTTCCACTGCCAAAACAACTCCACCTACCTCATGAACTTCACATACCATCAGCTGTCTTGGCAGCTATCTAGGAAACCCTGTTGGCTCACTTCCGGTCCCATGCCCATTGAGTCCAGTGGGATGGAATCAAGCAGCTTCAGCACCCACACAAAACGAACATGGAGCTCCTCACTCAAGGCACTCAAAACTCCACGACCCAAGACAAGTTCAGTGCCCAAGCCATTTCCTGCTGCCATGGAAACCAAGTGCTCTGGCAGCACATATGTCTGAAAGTGGATATGACACCTAGGGAAGGGAGTGTGCTGGTGAATGGCAACTGCCCGAAGCAGCAGCACAGCTCTTCCACTGCCAAAACAACTCCACCTGCCTCATGAACTTCACATACCATCAGCTGTCCAGGCAGCTATCTAGGAAACCTGTGGGTTCACTTCCGGTCCCATGCACATTGAGCCCAGTGGGATGGAATCAAGCAGCTTCAGCACCCACACAAAACTAACATGGAGCTCCTCACTCAAGGCGCTCAAAACTCCACAGCCAAAGACAAGTTCAGTGCCCAAGCCATTTCCCGCTGCCATGGAAACCAAGTGCTCTGGCAGCACATATGTCTGAAAGTGGATATGACACCTAGGGAAGGGAGTGTGCTGGTGAATGGCAACTGCCCCAAGCAGCAGCACAGCTCTTCCACTGCCAAAACAACTCCACCTGCCTCATGAACTTCACATACCATCAGCTGTCCTGGCAGCTATCTAGGAAACCCTGTTGGGTCACTTCCGGTCCCATGCCCATTGAGCCCAGTGGGATGGAATCAAGCAGCTTGAGCACCCACACAAAACGAACATGGAGCTCCTCACTCAAGGCGCTCAAAACTCCGCAGCCAAAGACAAGTTCAGTGCCCAAGCCATTTCCCACTTCCATGGAAACCAAGTGCTCTGGCAGCACATATGTCTGAAAGTGGATATGACACCTAGGGAAGGGACTGTGGTGGTGAATGGCAACTGCCCGAAGCAGCAGCACAGCTCTTCCACTGCCAAAACAACTCCACCTGCCTCATGAACTTCACATACCATCAGCTGTCCTGGCAGCTATCTAGGAAACCCTGTTGGGTCACTTCTGGTCCCATGCCCATTGAGCCCAGTGGGATCGAATCAAGCAGCTTCAGCACCCACACAAAACGAACATGGAGCTCCTCACTCAAGGCGCTGAAAACTCCATGGCCAAAGACAAGTTCAGTGCCCAAGCCATTTCCCGCTGCCATGGAAACCAAGTGCTCTGGCAGCACATATGTCTGAAAGTGGATATGACACCTAGGGAAGGGAGTGTGGTTGTGGAGAATGGCAAATGCCCGAAGCAGCAGCACAGCTCTTCCACTGCCAAAACAACTCCACCTGCCTCATGAACTTCACATACCATCAGCTGTCCTGGCAGCTATCTAGGAAACCCTGTTGGGTCACTTCCGGTCCCATGCCCATTGAGCCCAGTGGGATAGAATCAAGCAGCTTGAGCACCCACACAAAATGAACATGGAGCTCCTCACTCAAGGCGCCCAAAATTACATGCGAAAGACAAGTTCAGTGCACAAGCCATTTCCTGCTGCCATGGAAACCAAGTGCCCTGGCAGCACATATGTCTGAAAGTGGATATGACACCTAGGGAAGGGAGTGTGCTGGTGAATGGCAACTGCCCCAAGCAGCAGCACAGCTCTTCCACTGCCAAAACAACTCCACCTGCCTCATAAACTTCACATAGCATCAGCTGTCCTGGCAGCTATCTAGGAAACCCTGTTGGCTCACTTCCGGTCCCATGCCCTTTGAGCCCAGTGGGATGGAATCAAGCAGCTTCAGCACCCACACAAAACTAACATGGAGCTCCTCACTCAAGGCGCTCAAAACTCCACAGCCAAAGACAAGTTCAGTGCCCAAGCCATTTCCCGCTGCCATGGAAACCAAGTGCTCTGGCAGCACATATGTCTGAAAGTGGATATGACACCTAGGGAAGGGAGTGTGCTGGTGAATGGCAACTGCCCGAAGCAGCAGCACAGCTCTTCCACTGCCAAAACAACTCCATCTGCCTCATGAACTTCACATACCATCAGCTGTCCTGGCAGCTATCTAGGAAACCCTGTTGGGTCACTTCCGGTCCCATGCCCATTGAGCCCAGTGGGATGGAATCAAGCAGCTTCAGCACCCACACAAAACGAACATGGAGCTCCTCACTCAAGGCGCTCAAAACTCCGCAGCCAAAGACAAGTTCAGTGCACAAGCCATTTCCCGCTGTCATGGAAACCAAGTGCTCTGGCAGCACATATGTCTGAAAGTGGATATGACACCTAGGGAAGGGGGTGTGGTTGTGGTGAATGGCAACTGCCCGAAGCAGCAGCACAGCTCTTCCACTGCCAAAACTACTCCACCTGCCTCATGAACTTCACATACCATCAGCTGTCCTGGCAGCTATCTAGGAAACCCTGCTGGGTCACTTCCGGTCCCATGCCCATTGAGCCCAGTGGGATGGAATCAAGCAGCTTCAGCACCCACACAAATCGAACATGGAGCTCCTCACTCAAGGCGCTCAAAAATCCACGGCCAAAGACAACTTCAGTGCCCAAGCCATTTCCCGCTGCCATGGAAACCAAGTGCTCTGGCAGCACATATGTGTGAAAGTGGATATGACACCTTGGGAAGGGAGTGTGGTGGTGAATGGAAACTGCCCGAAGCAGCAGCACAGCTCTTCCACTGCCAAAACAACTCCACCTGCCTCATGAACTTCACATACCATCAGCTGTCCTGGCAGCTATCTAGGAAACACTATTGGGTCACTTCCGGTCCAATGGCCTTGAGCCCAGTGGGATGGAATCAAGCAGCTTCAGCACCCACACAAAACGAACATGGAGCTCCTCACTCAAGGCGCTCAAAACCCCACAGACAAAGACAAGTTCAGTGCCCAAGCCATTTCCCGCTGCCATGGAAACCAAGTGCTCTGGCAGCACATATGTGTGAAAGTGGATATGACACCTAGGGAAGGGAGTGTGCTGGTGAATGGCAACGGCCCGAAGCAGCAGCACAGCTCTTCCAGTGCCAAAACAACTCCACCTGCCTCATGAACTTCACATACCATCAGCTGTCCTGGCAGCTATCTAGGAAACCCTGTTGGGTCACTTCTGGTCCAATGGCCTTGAGTCCAGTGGGATGGAATCAAGCAGCTTCAGCACCCACACAAAACGAACATGGAGCTCCTCACTCAAGGCGCTCAAAACTACATGGCGAAAGACAAGTTCAGTGCCCAAGCCATTTCCCTCTGCCATGGAAACCAAGTGCTCTGGCAGCACATAGGTCTGAAAGTGAATATGACACCTAGGGAAGGGAGTGTGCTGGTGCTGAATGGCAACTGCCCGAAGCAGCAGCACAGCTCTTCCACTGCCAAAACAACTCCACCTGTCTCATGAACTTCACATACCATCAGCTCTCCTGGCAGCTATCTACGAAACCCTGTTGGGTCACTTCCGGTCCCTTGCCCATTGAGCTCAGTGGGATGGAATCAAGCAGCTTCAGCACCCACACAAAACGAACATGGAGCTCCTCACTCAAGGCGCTGAAAACTCCACGGCTAAAGACAAGTTCAGTGCCCAAGCCATTTCCCGCTGCCATGGAAACCAAGTGCTCTGGCAGCACATATGTCTGAAAGTGGATATGACACCTAGGGAAGGGAATGTGCTGGTGAATGGCAACTGCCCGAAGCAGCAGCACAGCTCTTCCACTGCCAAAACAACTCCATCTGCCTCATGAACTTCACATACCATCAGCTGTCCTGGCAGCTATCTAGGAAACCCTGTTGGGTCACTTCCGGTCCCATGCCCATTGAGCCCAGGGGGATGGAATCAAGCAGCTTCAGCACCCACATAAAACGAACATGGAGCTCCTCACTCAAGGCGCACAAAACTCCACGGCCAAAGACAAGTTCAGTGCCCAAGCTATTTCCCGCTGCCATGGAAACCAAGTGCTCTGGCAGCACATAGGTCTGAAAGTGGATATGACACCTAGGGAAGGGAGTGTGGTGATGAATTGCAACTGCCCGAAGCAGCAGCACAGCTCTTCCACTGCCAAAACAACTCCACCTGCCTCATGAACTTCACATACCATCAGCTGTCCTGGCAGCTATCTAGGAAACCCTGTTGGGTCACTTCCGGTCCCATGCCCATTGAGCCCAGTGGGATGGAATCAAGCAGCTTGAGCACCCACACAAAACGAACATGGAGCTCCTCACTCAAGGCGCTGAAAACTCCACGGCGAAAGACAAGTTCAGTGCCCAAGCCATTTCCCGCTGCCATGGAAACCAAGTGCTCTGGCAGCACATATGTCTGAAAGTGGATATGACACCTAGGGAAGGGAGTGTGTTGGTGAATGGCAACTGCCCGAAGCAGCAGCACAGCTCTTCCACTGCCAAAACAACTCCACCTGCCTCATGAACTTCACATACCATCAGCTGTCCTGGCAGCTATCTAGGAAACCCTGTTGGGTCACTTCCGGTCCCATGCCCATTGAGCTCAGTGGGATGGAATCATGCAGCTTGAGCACCCACACAAAACGAACATGGAGCTCCTCACTCAAGGCGCTCAAAACTACATGGCGAAAGACAAGTTCAGTGCCCAAGCAATTTCTCGATGCCATGGAAACCAAGTGCTCTGGCAGCACATATGTCTGAAAGTGGATATGACACCTAGGGAAGGGAGTGTGTTGGTGAATGGCAACTGCCCGAAGCAGCAGCACAGCTCTTCCACTGCCAAAACAACTCCACCTGCCTCATGAACTTCACATACCATCAGCTGTCCTGGCAGCTATCTAGGAAACCCTGCTGGGTCACTTCCGGTCCCATGCCCATTGAGCCCAGTGGGATGGAATCAAGCAGCTTCAGCACCCACACAAAACGAACATGGAGCTCCTCACTCAAGGCGCTCAAAACTCCACAGACAAAGACAAGTTCAGTGCCCAAGCCATTTCCCGCTGCCATGGAAACCAAGTGCTCTGGCAGCACAATTGTCTGAAAGTGGATATGACACCTAGGGAAGGGAGTCTGGTGCTGAAAGGCAACTGCCCAAAGCAGCAGCACAGCTCTTCCACTGCCAAAACAACTCCACCTGCCTCATGAACTTCACATACCATCAGCTGTCCTGGCAGCTATCTAGGAAACCCTGTGGGGTCACTTCCGGTCCCATGCCCATTGAGCCCAGTGGGATGGAATCAAGCAGCTTGAGCACCCACACAAATCTAACATGGAGCTCCTCACTCAAGGCTCTCAAAATTACATGGCGAAAGACAAGTTCAGTGCCCAAGCCATTTCCCTCTGCAATGGAAACCAAGTGCTCTGGCAGCACATATGTCTGAAAGTGGATATGACACCTAGGGAAGGGAGTGTGCTGGTGAATGGCAACTGCCCGAAGCAGCAGCACAGCTCTTCCACTGCCAAAACAACTCCATCTGCCTCATGAACTTCACATACCATCAGCTGTCCTGGCAGCTATCTAGGAAACCCTGTTGGGTCACTTCCGGTCCCATGCCCATTGAGCCCAGTGGGATGGAATCAAGCAGCTTCAGCACCCACACAAAACGAACATGGAGCTCCTCACTCAAGGCGCTCAAAACTCCACGGCCAAAGACAAGTTCAGTGCCCAAGCTATTTCCCGCTGCCATGGAAACCAAGTGCTGTGGCAGCACATAGGTCTGAAAGTGGATATGACACCTAGGGAAGGGAGTGTGGTGATGAATGGCAACTGCCCGAAGCAGCAGCACAGCTCATCCGCTGCCAAAACAACTCCACCTGCCTCATGAACTTCACATACCATCAGCTGTCCTGGCAGCTATCTCGGAAACCCTGTGGGGTCAGTTCCGGTCCCATGCCCATTGAGCCCAGTGGGATGGAATCAAGCAGCTTGAGCACCCACACAAAACGAACATGGAGCTCCTCACTCAAGGCGCTGAAAACTCCTGGCCAAAGACAAGTTCAGTGCCCAAGCCATTTCCCGCTGCCATGGAAACCAAGTGCTCTGGCAGCACATAGGTCTGAAAGTGGATATGACACCTAGGGAAGGGAGTGTGTTGGTTAATGGCAACTGCCCGAAGCAGCAGCACAGCTCTTCCACTGCCAAAACAACTCCACCTGCCTCATGAACTTCACATACCATCAGCTGTCCTGGCAGCTATCTAGGAAACCCTGTTGGGTCACTTCCGGTCCCATGCCCATTGAGCTCAGTGGGATGGAATCAAGCAGCTTGAGCACCCACACAAAACGAACATGGAGCTCCTCACTCAAGGCGCTCAAAACTACATGGCTAAAGACAAGTTCAGTGCCCAAGCAATTTCTCGATGCCATGGAAACCAAGTGCTCTGGCAGCACATATGTCTGAAAGTGGATATGACACCTAGGGTAGGGAGTGTGGTGGTGAATGGCAACTGCCCGAAGCAGCAGCACAGCTCTTCCACTGCCAAAACAACTCCACCTGCCTCATGAACTTCACATACCATCAGCTGTCCTGGCAGCTATCTAGGAAACCCTGTTGGGTCACTTCCGGTCCCATGCCCATTGAGCCCAGTGGGATGGAATCAAGCAGCTTCAGCACCCACACAAAACGAACATGGAGCTCCTCACTCAAGGCGCTCAAAACTCCACAGCCAAAGACAAGTTCAGTGCCCAAGCCATTTCCCGCTGCCATGGAAACCAAGTGCTCTGGCAGCACATATGTGTGAAAGTGGATATGACACCTAGGGAAGGGAGTCTGGTGCTGAAAGGCAACTGCCCAAAGCAGCACAACAGCTCTTCCACTGCCAAAACAACTCCACCTGCCTCATGAACTTCACATACCATCAGCTGTCCTGGCAGCTATCTAGGAAACCCTGTTGGGTCACTTCCGGTCCCATGCCCATTGAGCCCAGTGGGATGGAATCAAGCAGCTTCAGCACCCACACAAAACGAACATGGAGCTCCTCACTCAAGGCGCTCAAAACTACATGGCAAAAGACAAGTTCAGTGCCCAAGCCATTTCCTGCTGCCATGGAAACCAAGTGCTCTGGCAGCACATATGTCTGAAAGTGGATATGACACCTAAGGAAGGGAGTGTGCTGGTGAATGGCAACTGCCTGAAGCAGCAGCACAGCTCTTCCACTGCCAAAACAACTCCACCTGCCTCATGAACTTCACATACCATCAGCTGTCCTGGCAGCTATCTAGGAAACCCTGTTGGGTCACTTCCGGTCCCATGCCCATTGAGTCCAGTGGGATGGAATCAAGCAGCTTCAGCACCCACACAAAACGAACATGGAGCTCCTCACTCAAGGCGCTCAAAACTCCACGGCCAAAGACAAGTTCAGTGCCCAAGGCATTTCCCGCTGCCATGGAAACCAAGTGCTCTGGCAGCACATATGTCTGAAAGTGGATATGACACCTAGGGAAGGGAGTGTGCTGGTGAATGGCAACTGCCCGAAGCAGCAGCACAGCTCTTCCACTGCCAAAACAACTCCACCTGCCTCATGAACTTCACATACCATCAGCTGTCCTGGCAGCTATCTAGGAAACCCTGTTGGGTCACTTCCTGTCCCATGCCCATTGAGCCCAGTGGGATGGAATCAAGCAGCTTGAGCACCCACACAAAACGAACATGGAGCTCCTCACTCAAGGCGCTAAAAACTCCGCAGCCAAAGACAAGTTCAGTGCCCATGCCATTTCCCGCTGCCATGGAAACCAAGTGCTCTGGCAGCACATATGTGTGAAAGTGGATATGACACCTAAGGAAGGAAGTGTGGTGGTGAATGGCAACTGCCCGAAGCAGCAGCACAGCTCTTCCACTGCCAAAACAACTCCACCTGCCTCATGAACTTCACATACCATCAGCTATCTTGGCAGCTATCTAGGAAACCCTGTTGGGTCACTTCCGGTCCCATGCCCATTGAGCCCAGTGGGATGGAATCAAGCAGCTTCAGCACCCACACAAAACGAACATGGAGCTCCTCACTCAAGGCGCTCAAAACTCCACGGCCAAAGACAAGTTCAGTGCCCAAGCCATTTCCTGCTGCCATGGAAACCAAGTGCTCTGGCAGCACATATGTCTGAAAGTGGATATGACACCTAGGGAAGGGAGTGTGCTGGTGAATGGCAACTGCCCGAAGCAGCAGCACAGCTCTTCCAGTGCCAAAACAACTCCACCTGCCTCATGAACTTCACATACCATCAGCTGTCCTGGCAGCTATCTAGGAAACCCTGTTGGGTCACTTCCGGTCCCATGCCCATTGAGCCCAGTGGGATGGCATCATGCAGCTTGAGCACCCACACAAAACGAACATGAAGCTCCTCACTCAAGGCCCTAGAAACTCCACAGCCAAAGACAAGTTCAGTGCCCAAGCCATTTCCCGCTGCCATGGAAACCAAGTGCTCTGGCAGCACATATGTCTGAAAGTGGATATGACACCTAGGGAAGGGAGTGTGCTGGTGAATGGCAACTGCCCGAAGCAGCAGCACAGCTCTTCCACTGCCAAAACAACTCCACCTGCCTCATGAACTTCACATACCATCAGCTGTCCTGGCAGCTATCTAGGAAACCCTGTTGGGTCACTTCCGGTCCCATGCCCATTGAGCCCAGTGGGATGGAATCAAGCAGCTTCAGCACCCACACAAAACTAACATGGAGCTCCTCACTCAAGGCGCTCAAAACTCCACAGCCAAAGACAAGTTCAGTGCCCAAGCCATTTCCCGCTGCCATGGAAACCAAGTGCTCTGGCAGCACATAGGTCTGAAAGTGGATATGACACCTAGGGAAGGGAGTGTGCTGGTGAATGGCAACTGCCCGAAGCAGCAGCACAGCTCTTCCACTGTCAAAACAACTCCACCTGCCTCATGAACTTCACATACCATCAGCTGTCCTGGCAGCTATCTAGGAAACCCTGTTGGGTCACTTTCTGTCCCATGCCCATTGAGCCCAGTGGGATGGAATCAAGCAGCTTGAGCACCCACACAAAACGAACATGGAGCTCCTCACTCAAGGCGCTCAAAATTACATGGCGAAAGACAAGTTCAGTGCCCAAGCCATTTCCCGCTGCCATGGAAACCAAGTGCTCTGGCAGCACATATGTCTCAAAGTGGATATGACACCTAGGTAAGGGAGTGTGCTGGTGAATGGCAACTGCCCGAAGCAGCAGCACAGCTCTTCCACTGCCAAAACAACTCCACCTGCCTCATGAACTTCACATACCATCAGCTGTCCTGGCAGCTATCTAGGAAACCCTGTTGGGTCACTTCCTGTCCCATGCCCATTGAGCCCAGTGGGATGGAATCAAGCAGCTTCAGCACCCACACAAAACGAACATGGAGCTCCTCACTCAAGGCGCTCAAAACTACATGGCGAAAGACAAGTTCAGTGCCCAAGCCATTTCCCGCTGCCATGGAAACCAAGTGCTCTGGCAGCACATATGTCTGAAAGTGGATATGACACCTAGGGAAGGGAGTGTGCTGGTGAATGGCAACTGCCCGAAGCAGCAGCACAGCTCTTCCAGTGCCAAAACAACTCCACCTGCCTCATGAACTTCACATACCATCAGCTGTCCTGGCAGCTATCTAGGAAACCCTGTTGGGTCACTTCCGGTCCCATGCCCATTGAGCCCAGTGGGATGGAATCAAGCAGCTTCAGCACCCACACAAAACTAACATGGAGCTCCTCACTCAAGGCGCTCAAAACTCCATGGCCAAAGACAAGTTCAGTGCCCAAGCCATTTCCCGCTGCCATGGAAACCAAGTGCTCTGGCAGCACATATGTCTGAAAGTGGATATGACACCTAGGGAAGGGAGTGTGCTGGTGAATGGCAACTGCCCGAAGCAGCAGCACAGCTCTTCCACTGCCAAAACAACTCCACCTGCCTCATGAACTTCACATACCATCAGCTGTCCTGGCAGCTATCTAGGAAACCCTGTTGGGTCACTTCCGGTCCCATGCCCATTGAGCCCAGTGGGATGGAATCAAGCAGCTTGAGCACCCACACAAAACGAACATGAAGCTCCTCACTCAAGGCGCTGAAAACTCCACGGCCAAAGACAAGTTCAGTGCCCAAGCCATTTCCTGCTTCCATGGAAACCAAGTGCTCTGGCAGCACATATGTCTGAAAGTGGATATGACACCTAGGGAAGGGAGTGTGCTGGTGAATGGCAACTGCCCGAAGCAGCAGCACAGCTCTTCCACTGCCAAAACAACTCCACCTGCCTCATGAACTTCACATACCATCAGCTGTCCAGGCAGCTATCTAGGAAACCCTGTTGGGTCACTTCCGGTCCCATGCCCATTGAGCCCAGTGGGATGGAATCAAGCAGCTTCAGCACCCACACAAAACGAACATGGAGCTCCTCACTCAAGGCGCTCAAAACTCCACGGCCAAAGACAAGTTCAGTGCCCAAGCCATTTCCCGCTGCCATGGAAACCAAGTGCTCTGGCAGCACATATGTCTGAAAGTGGATATGACACCTAGGGAAGGGAGTGTGCTGGTGAATGGCAACTGCCCGAAGCAGCAACCCAGCTCTTCCACTGTCAAAACAACTCCACCTGCCTCATGAACTTCACATACCATCAGCTGTCCTGGCAGCTATCTAGGAAACCCTGTTGGGTCACTTCCGGTCCCATGCCCATTGAGCCCAGTGGGATGGAATCAAGCAGCTTCAGCACCCACACAAAACGAACATGGAGCTCCTCACTCAAGGCGCTAAAAATTCCACAGACAAAGACAAGTTCAGTGCCCAAGCCATTTCCCGCTTCCATGGAAACCAAGTGCTCTGGCAGCACATATGTGTCTGAAAGTGGATATGACACCTAGGGAAGGGAGTGTGCTGGTGAATGGCAACTGCCCGAAGCAGCACAGCTCTTCCAGTGCCAAAACAACTCCCACTGCCTCATAAATTTCACATACCATCAGCTGTCCTGGCAGCTATCTAGGAAACCCTATTGGGTCACTTCCGGTCCCATGCCCATTGAGCCCAGTGGGATGGAATCAAGCAGCTTCAGCACCCACACAAAACGAACATGGAGCTCCACACTCAAGGCGCTCAAAACTACATGGCGAAAGACAAGTTCAGTGCCCAAGCCATTTCCCGCTGCCATGGAAACCAAGTTCTCTGGCAGCACATATGTCTGAAATTGGATATGACACCTAGGTAAGGGAGTGTGCTGGTGAATGGCAACTGCCCGAAGCAGCAGCACAGCTCTTCCACTGCCAAAACAACTCCACCTGCCTCATGAACTTCACATACCATCAGCTGTCCTGGCAGCTATCTAGGAAACCCTGTTGGGTCACTTCCGGTCCCATGCCCATTGAGCCCAGTGGGATGGAATCATGCAGCTTGACCATCCACACAAAACGAACATGAAGCTCCTCACTCAAGGCGCTGAAAACTCCACGGCCAAAGACAAGTTCAGTGCCTAAGCCATTTCCCGCTGCCATGGAAACCAAGTGCTCTGGCAGCACATATGTCTGAAAGTGGATATGACACCTAGGGAAGGGAGTGTGCTGGTGAATGGCAACTGCCCGAAGCAGCAGCACAGCTCTTCCACTGTCAAAACAACTCCACCTGCCTCATGAACTTCACATACCATCAGCTGTCCTGGCAGCTATCTAGGAAACCCTGTTGGGTCACTTTCTGTCCCATGCCCATTGAGCCCAGTGGGATGGAATCAAGCAGCTTGAGCACCCACACAAAACGAACATGGAGCTCCTCACTCAAGGCGCTCAAAATTACATGGCGAAAGACAAGTTCAGTGCCCAAGCCATTTCCCGCTGCCATGGAAACCAAGTGCTCTGGCAGCACATATGTCTCAAAGTGGATATGACACCTAGGGAAGGGAGTGTGCTGGTGAATGGCAACTGCCCGAAGCAGCAGCACAGCTCTTCCACTGCCAAAACAACTCCACCTGCCTAATGAACTTCACATACCATCAGCTGTCCTGGCAGCTATCTAGGAAACCCTGTTGGGTCACTTCCTGTCCCATGCCCATTGAGCCCAGTGGGATGGAATCAAGCAGCTTCAGCACCCACACAAAACGAACATGGAGCTCCTCACTCAAGGCGCTCAAAACTACATGGCGAAAGACAAGTTCAGTGCCCAAGCCATTTCCCGCTGCCATGGAAACCAAGTGCTCTGGCAGCACATATGTCTGAAAGTGGATATGACACCTAGGGAAGGGAGTGTGCTGGTGAATGGCAACTGCCCGAAGCAGCAGCACAGCTCTTCCAGTGCCAAAACAACTCCACCTGCCTCATGAACTTCACATACCATCAGCTGTCCTGGCAGCTATCTAGGAAACCCTGTTGGGTCACTTCCGGTCCCATGCCCATTGAGCCCAGTGGGATGGAATCAAGCAGCTTCAGCACCCACACAAAACTAACATGGAGCTCCTCACTCAAGGCGCTCAAAACTCCATGGCCAAAGACAAGTTCAGTGCCCAAGCCATTTCCCGCTGCCATGGAAACCAAGTGCTCTGGCAGCACATATGTCTGAAAGTGGATATGACACCTAGGGAAGGGAGTGTGCTGGTGAATGGCAACTGCCCGAAGCAGCAGCACAGCTCTTCCACTGCCAAAACAACTCCACCTGCCTCATGAACTTCACATACCATCAGCTGTCCTGGCAGCTATCTAGGAAACCCTGTTGGGTCACTTCCGGTCCCATGCCCATTGAGCCCAGTGGGATGGAATCAAGCAGCTTGAGCACCCACACAAAACGAACATGAAGCTCCTCACTCAAGGCGCTGAAAACTCCACGGCCAAAGACAAGTTCAGTGCCCAAGCCATTTCCCGCTTCCATGGAAACCAAGTGCTCTGGCAGCACATATGTCTGAAAGTGGATATGACACCTAGGGAAGGGAGTGTGCTGGTGAATGGCAACTGCCCGAAGCAGCAGCACAGCTCTTCCACTGCCAAAACAACTCCACCTGCCTCATGAACTTCACATACCATCAGCTGTCCAGGCAGCTATCTAGGAAACCCTGTTGGGTCACTTCCGGTCCCATGCCCATTGAGCCCAGTGGGATGGAATCAAGCAGCTTCAGCACCCACACAAAACGAACATGGAGCTCCTCACTCAAGGCGCTCAAAACTCCACGGCCAAAGACAAGTTCAGTGCCCAAGCCATTTCCCGCTGCCATGGAAACCAAGTGCTCTGGCAGCACATATGTCTGAAAGTGGATATGACACCTAGGGAAGGGAGTGTGCTGGTGAATGGCAACTGCCCGAAGCAGCAACCCAGCTCTTCCACTGTCAAAACAACTCCACCTGCCTCATGAACTTCACATACCATCAGCTGTCCTGGCAGCTATCTAGGAAACCCTGTTGGGTCACTTCCGGTCCCATGCCCATTGAGCCCAGTGGGATGGAATCAAGCAGCTTCAGCACCCACACAAAACGAACATGGAGCTCCTCACTCAAGGCGCTAAAAATTCCACAGACAAAGACAAGTTCAGTGCCCAAGCCATTTCCCGCTGCCATGGAAACCAAGTGCTCTGGCAGCACATATGTGTCTGAAAGTGGATATGACACCTAGGGAAGGGAGTGTGCTGGTGAATGGCAACTGCCCGAAGCAGCACAGCTCTTCCAGTGCCAAAACAACTCCCACTGCCTCATAAATTTCACATACCATCAGCTGTCCTGGCAGCTATCTAGGAAACCCTATTGGGTCACTTCCGGTCCCATGCCCATTGAGCCCAGTGGGATGGAATCAAGCAGCTTCAGCACCCACACAAAACGAACATGGAGCTCCACACTCAAGGCGCTCAAAACTACATGGCGAAAGACAAGTTCAGTGCCCAAGCCATTTCCCGCTGCCATGGAAACCAAGTTCTCTGGCAGCACATATGTCTGAAATTGGATATGACACCTAGGTAAGGGAGTGTGCTGGTGAATGGCAACTGCCCGAAGCAGCAGCACAGCTCTTCCACTGCCAAAACAACTCCAACTGCCTCATGAACTTCACATACCATCAGCTGTCCTGGCAGCTATCTAGGAAACCCTGTTGGGTCACTTCCGGTCCCATGCCCATTGAGCCCAGTGGGATGGAATCATGCAGCTTGACCATCCACACAAAACGAACATGAAGCTCCTCACTCAAGGCGCTGAAAACTCCACGGCCAAAGACAAGTTCAGTGCCTAAGCCATTTCCCGCTGCCATGGAAACCAAGTGCTCTGGCAGCACATATGTCTGAAAGTGGATATGACACCTAGGGAAGGGAGTGTGCTGGTGAATGGCAACTGCCCGAAGCAGCAGCACAGCTCTTCCACTGCCAAAACAACTCCACCTGCCTCATGAACTTCACATACCATCAGCTGTCCTGGCAGCTATCTAGGAAACCCTGTTGGGTCACTTCCGGTCCCATGCCCATTGAGCCCAGTGGGATGGAATCAAGCAGCTTCAGCACCCACACAAAACTAACATGGAGCTCCTCACACAAGGCGCTAAAAATTCCACGGCCAAAGACAAGTTCAGTGCCCAAGCCATTTCCTGCTTCCATGGAAACCAAGTGCTCTGGCAGCACATATGTGTGAAAGTGGATATGACACCTAGGGAAGGGAGTGTGCTGGTGAATGGCAACTGCCTGAAGCAGCAGCACAGCTCTTCCACTGCCAAAACAACTCCACCTGCCTCATGAACTTCACATACCATCAGCTGTCCTGGCAGCTATCTAGGAAACCCTGTTGGGTCACTTCCGGTCCCATGCCCATTGAGCCCAGTGGGATGGAATCAAGCAGCTTCAGCACCCACACAAAACGAACATGGAGCTCCTCACTCAAGGCGCTCAAAACTCCACAGCCAAAGACAAGTTCAGTGCCCAAGCCATTTCCCGCTGCCATGGAAACCAAGTGCTCTGGCAGCACATATGTCTGAAAGTGGATATGACACCTAGGGAAGGGAGTGTGCTGGTGAATGGCAACTGCCCGAAGCAGCAGCACAGCTCTTCCACTGCCAAAACAACTACCACTGCCTCATGAATTTCACATACCATCAGCTGTCCTGGCCTCTATCTAGGAAACCCTGTTGGGTCACTTCCGGTCCCATGCCCATTGAGCCCAGTGGGATGGAATCAAGCAGCTTGAGCACCCACACAAAACGAACATGGAGCTCCTCACTCAAGGCGCTGAAAACTCCACGGCCAAAGACAAGTTCAGTGCCCAAGCCATTTCCCGCTGACATGGAAACCAAGTGCTCTGGCAGCACATAGGTCTGAAAGTGGATATGACACCTAGGGAAGGGAGTGTGTTGGTTAATGGCAACTGCCCGAAGCAGCAGCACAGCTCTTCCAGTGCCAAAACAACTCCACCTGCCTCATGAACTTCACATACCATCAGCTGTCCTGGCAGCTATCTAGGAAACCCTGTTGGGTCACTTCCGGTCCCATGCCCATTGAGTCCAGTGGGATGGAATCAAGCAGCTTGAGCACCCACACAAAACGAACATGGAGCTCCTCACTCAAGGTGCTCAAAACTACATGGCGAAAGACAAGTTCAGTGCCCAAGCAATTTCTCGATGCCATGGAAACCAAGTGCTCTGGCAGCACATATGTGTGAAAGTGGATATGACACCTAGGGAAGGGAGTCTGGTGCTGAAAGGCAACTGCCCAAAGCAGCACAACAGCTCTTCCACTGCCAAAACAACTCCACCTGCCTCATGAACTTCACATACCATCAGCTGTCCTGGCAGCTATCTAGGAAACCCTGTTGGGTCACTTCCGGTCCCATGCCCATTGAGCCCAGTGGGATGGAATCAAGCAGCTTCAGCACCCACACAAAACGAACATGGAGCTCCTCACTCAAGGCGCTCAAAACTACATGGCAAAAGACAAGTTCAGTGCCCAAGCCATTTCCTGCTGCCATGGAAACCAAGTGCTCTGGCAGCACATATGTCTGAAAGTGGATATGACACCTAAGGAAGGGAGTGTGCTGGTGAATGGCAACTGCCTGAAGCAGCAGCACAGCTCTTCCACTGCCAAAACAACTCCACCTGCCTCATGAACTTCACATACCATCAGCTGTCCTGGCAGCTATCTAGGAAACCCTGTTGGGTCACTTCCGGTCCCATGCCCATTGAGTCCAGTGGGATGGAATGAAGCAGCTTCAGCACCCACACAAAACGAACATGGAGCTCCTCACTCAAGCCGCTCAAACCTACATGGCCAAAGACAAGTTCAGTGCCCAAGGCATTTCCCGCTGCCATGGAAACCAAGTGCTCTGGCAGCACATATGTCTGAAAGTGGATATGACACCTAGGGAAGGGAGTGTGCTGGTGAATGGCAACTGCCCGAAGCAGCAGCACAGCTCTTCCACTGCCAAAACAACTCCACCTGCCTCATGAACTTCACATACCATCAGCTGTCCTGGCAGCTATCTAGGAAACCCTGTTGGGTCACTTCCTGTCCCATGCCCATTGAGCCCAGTGGGATGGAATCAAGCAGCTTGAGCACCCACACAAAACGAACATGGAGCTCCTCACTCAAGGCGCTAAAAACTCCGCAGCCAAAGACAAGTTCAGTGCCCATGCCATTTCCCGCTGCCATGGAAACCAAGTGCTCTGGCAGCACATATGTGTGAAAGTGGATATGACACCTAGGGAAGGAAGTGTGGTGATGAATGGCAACTGCCCAAAGCAGCAGCACAGCTCTTCCACTGCCAAAACAACTCCACCTGCCTCATGAACTTCACATACCATCAGCTATCTTGGCAGCTATCTAGGAAACCCTGTTGGGTCACTTCCGGTCCCATGCCCATTGAGCCCAGTGGGATGGAATCAAGCAGCTTCAGCACCCACACAAAACGAACATGGAGCTCCTCACTCAAGGCGCTCAAAACTCCACGGCCAAAGACAAGTTCAGTGCCCAAGCCATTTCCTGCTGCCATGGAAACCAAGTGCTCTGGCAGCACATATGTCTGAAAGTGGATATGACACCTAGGGAAGGGAGTGTGCTGGTGAATGGCAACTGCCCGAAGCAGCAGCACAGCTCTTCCAGTGCCAAAACAACTCCACCTGCCTCATGAACTTCACATACCATCAGCTGTCCTGGCAGCTATCTAGGAAACCCTGTTGGGTCACTTCCGGTCCCATGCCCATTGAGCCCAGTGGGATGGAATCATGCAGCTTCAGCACCCACACAAAACGAACATGAAGCTCCTCACTCAAGGCCCTAGAAACTCCACAGCCAAAGACAAGTTCAGTGCCCAAGCCATTTCCCGCTGCCATGGAAACCAAGTGCTCTGGCAGCACATATGTCTGAAAGTGGATATGACACCTAGGGAAGGGAGTGTGCTGGTGAATGGCAACTGCCCGAAGCAGCAGCACAGCTCTTCCACTGCCAAAACAACTCCACCTGCCTCATGAACTTCACATACCATCAGCTGTCCTGGCAGCTATCTAGGAAACCCTGTTGGGTCACTTCCGGTCCCATGCCCATTGAGCCCAGTGGGATGGAATCAAGCAGCTTCAGCACCCACACAAAACTAACATGGAGCTCCTCACTCAAGGCGCTCAAAACTCCACAGCCAAAGACAAGTTCAGTGCCCAAGCCATTTCCCGCTGCCATGGAAACCAAGTGCTCTGGCAGCACATAGGTCTGAAAGTGGATATGACACCTAGGGAAGGGAGTGTGCTGGTGAATGGCAACTGCCCGAAGCAGCAGCACAGCTCTTCCACTGTCAAAACAACTCCACCTGCCTCATGAACTTCACATACCATCAGCTGTCCTGGCAGCTATCTAGGAAACCCTGTTGGGTCACTTTCTGTCCCATGCCCATTGAGCCCAGTGGGATGGAAGCAAGCAGCTTGAGCACCCACACAAAACGAACATGGAGCTCCTCACTCAAGGCGCTCAAAACTACATGGCGAAAGACAAGTTCAGTGCCCAAGCCATTTCCCGGTGCCATGGAAACCAAGTGCTCTGGCAGCACATATGTCTCAAAGGGGATATGACACCTAGGGAAGGGAGTGTGCTGGTGAATGGCAACTGCCCGAAGCAGCAGCACAGCTCTTCCACTGCCAAAACAACTCCACCTGCCTCATGAACTTCACATACCATCAGCTGTCCTGGCAGCTATCTAGGAAACCCTGTTGGGTCACTTCCTGTCCCATGCCCATTGAGCCCAGTGGGATGGAATCAAGCAGCTTCAGCACCCACACAAAACGAACATGGAGCTCCTAACTCAAGGCGCAAAAAACTCCGCAGCCAAAGACAAGTTCAGTGCCCATGCCATTTCCCGCTGCCATGGAAACCAAGTGCTCTGGCAGCACATATGTGTGAAAGTGGATATGACACCTAAGGAAGGGATTGTGCTCGTGAATGGCAACTGCCCGAAGCAGCAGCACAGCTCTTCCACTGCCAAAACAACTCCACCTGCCTCATGAACTTCACATACCATCAGCTGTCCTGGCAGCTATCTAGGAAACCCTGTTGGGTCACTTCCGGTCCCATGCCCATTGAGCCCAGTGGGATGGAATCATGCAGCTTCAGCACCCACACAAAACGAACATGAAGCTCCTCACTCAAGGCCCTAGAAACTCCACAGCCAAAGACAAGTTCAGTGCCCAAGCCATTTCCCGCTGCCATGGAAACCAAGTGCTCTGGCAGCACATATGTCTGAAAGTGGATATGACACCTAGGGAAGGGAGTGTGCTGGTGAATGGCAACTGCCCGAAGCAGCAGCACAGCTCTTCCACTGCCAAAACAACTCCACCTGCCTCATGAACTTCACATACCATCAGCTGTCCTGGCAGCTATCTAGGAAACCCTGTTGGGTCACTTCCGGTCCCATGCCCATTGAGCCCAGTGGGATGGAATCATGCAGCTTCAGCACCCACACAAAACGAACATGAAGCTCCTCACTCAAGGCCCTAGAAACTCCACAGCCAAAGACAAGTTCAGTGCCCAAGCCATTTCCCGCTGCCATGGAAACCAAGTGCTCTGGCAGCACATAGGTCTGAAAGTGGATATGACACCTAGGGAAGGGAGTGTGCTGGTGAATGGCAACTGCCCGAAGCAGCAGCACAGCTCTTCCACTGCCAAAACAACTCCACCTGCCTCATGAACTTCACATACCATCAGCTGTCCTGGCAGCTATCTAGGAAACCCTGTTGGGTCACTTCCTGTCCCATGCCCATTGAGCCCAGTGGGATGGAAGCAAGCAGCTTGAGCACCCACACAAAACGAACATGGAGCTCCTCACTCAAGGCGCTCAAAACTACATGGCGAAAGACAAGTTCAGTGCCCAAGCCATTTCCCGGTGCCATGGAAACCAAGTGCTCTGGCAGCACATATGTGTCTGAAAGTGGATATGACACCTAGGGAAGGGAGTGTGCTGGTGAATGGCAACTGCCCGAAGCAGCAGCACAGCTCTTCCACTGCCAAAACAACTCCACCTGCCTCATGAACTTCACATACCATCAGCTGTCCTGGCAGCTATCTAGGAAACCCTGTTGGGTCACTTCCTGTCCCATGCCCATTGAGCCCAGTGGGATGGAATCAAGCAGCTTCAGCACCCACACAAAACTAACATGGAGCTCCTCACTCAAGGCGCAAAAAACTCCGCAGCCAAAGACAAGTTCAGTGCCCATGCCATTTCCCGCTGCCATGGAAACCAAGTGCTCTGGCAGCACATATGTGTGAAAGTGGATATGACACCTAGGGAAGGGATTGTGCTCGTGAATGGGAACTGCCCAAAGCAGCAGCACAGCTCTTCCACTGCCAAAACAACTCCACCTGTCTCATGAACTTCACATACCATCAGCTGTCCTGGCAGCTATCTAGGAAACCCTATTGGGTCACTTCCGGTCCCATGCCCATTGAGCCCAGTGGGATGGAATCAAGCAGCTTGAGCACCCACACAAAACGAACATGGAGCTCCTCACTCAAGGCGCTCAAAACTACATGGCGAAAGACAAGTTCAGTGCCCAAGCCATTTCCCGCTGCCATGGAAACCAAGTTCTCTGGCAGCACATATGTCTGAAAGTGGATATGACACCTAGGTAAGGGAGTGTGCTGGTGAATGGCAACTGCCCGAAGCAGCAGCACAGCTCTTCCACTGCCAAAACAACTCCAACTGCCTCATGAACTTCACATACCATCAGCTGTCCTGGCAGCTATCTAGGAAACCCTGTTGGCTCACTTCCGGTCCCATGCCCATTGAGCCCAGTGGGATGGAATCATGCAGCTTGACCATCCACACAAAACGAACATGAAGCTCCTCACTCAAGGCGCTGAAAACTCCACGGCCAAAGACAAGTTCAGTGCCTAAGCCATTTCCCGCTGCCATGGAAACCAAGTGCTCTGGCAGCACATATGTCTGAAAGTGGATATGACACCTAGGGAAGGGAGTGTGCTGGGGAATGGCAACTGCCCGAAGCAGCAGCACAGCTCTTCCACTGCCAAAACAACTCCACCTGCCTCATGAACTTCACATACCATCAGCTGTCCTGGCAGCTATCTAGGAAACCCTGTTGGGTCACTTCCGGTCCCATGCCCATTGAGCCCAGTGGGATGGAATCAAGCAGCTTCAGCACCCACACAAAACTAACATGGAGCTCCTCACACAAGGCGCTAAAAATTCCACGGCCAAAGACAAGTTCAGTGCCCAAGCCATTTCCTGCTTCCATGGAAACCAAGTGCTCTGGCAGCACATATGTGTGAAAGTGGATATGACACCTAGGGAAGGGATTGTGCTGGTGAATGGCAACTGCCTGAAGCAGCAGCACAGCTCTTCCAGTGCCAAAACAACTCCACCTGCCTCATGAACTTCACATACCATCAGCTGTCCTGGCAGCTATCTAGGAAACCCTGTTGGGTCACTTCCGGTCCCCAGCCCATTGAGCCCAGTGGGATGGAATCAAGCAGCTTCAGCACCCACACAAAACGAACATGGAGCTCCTCACTCAAGGCGCTCAAAACTCCACAGCCAAAGACAAGTTCAGTGCCCAAGCCATTTCCCGCTGCCATGGAAACCAAGTGCTCTGGCAGCACATATGTCTGAAAGTGGATATGACACCTAGGGAAGGGAGTGTGCTCGTGAATGGCAACTGCCCGAAGCAGCAGCACAGCTCTTCCACTGCCAAAACAACTCCCACTGCCTCATGAATTTCACATACCATCAGCTGTCCTGGCCTCTATCTAGGAAACCCTGTTGGGTCACTTCCGGTCCCATGCCCATTGAGCCCAGTGGGATGGAATCAAGCAGCTTCAGCACCCACACAAAACGAACATGGGGCTCCTCATTCAAGGCGCTCAAAACTCCACGGCCAAACTGAAGTTCAGTGCCCAAGCCATTTCCCGCTGCCATGGAAACCAAGTGCTCTGGCAGCACATATGTCTGAAAGTGTATATGACACCTAGGGAAGGGAGTGTGCTGGTGAATGGCAACTGCCCGAAGCAGCAGCACAGCTCTTCCACTGCCAAAACAACTCCACCTGCCTCATGAACTTCACATACCATCATCTGTCATGGCAGCTATCTAGGAAACCCTGTTGGGTCACTTCCGGTCCCATGCCCATTGAGTCCAGTGGGATGGAATCAAGCAGCTTCAGCACCCACACAAAACTAACATGGAGCTCCTCACTCAAGGCGCTCAAAACTCCACAGCCAAAGACAAGTTCAGTGCCAGAACGATTTCCCGCTGCCATGGAAACCAAGTGCTCTGGCAGCACATATGTCTGAAAGTGGATATGACACCTAGGGAAGGGAGTGTGGTGAGGAAAGGCAACTGCCCGAAGCAGCAGCACAGCTCTTCCAGTGCCAAAACAACTCCACCTGCCTCATGAACTTCACATACCATCAGCTGTCCTGGCAGCTATCTAGGAAACCCTGTTGGGTCACTTCCTGTCCCATGCCCATTGAGCCCAGTGGGATGGAATCAAGCAGCTTGATCACCCACACAAAACGAACATGGAGCTCCTCACTCAAGACGCTCAAAACTACATGGCGAAAGACAAGTTCAGTGCCCAAGCCATTTCCCGCTGCCATGGAAACCAAGTGCTCTGGCAGCACATATGTCTGAAAGTGGATATGACACCTAGGGAAGGGAGTGTGCTGGTGAATGGCAACTGCCCGAAGCAGCAGCACAGCTCTTCCAGTGCCAAAACAACTCCACCTGCCTCATGAACTTCACATACCATCAGCTGTCCTGGCAGCTATCTAGGAAACCCTGTTGGCTCACTTCCGGTCCCATGCCCATTGAGCCCAGTGGGATGGAATCAAGCAGCTTCAGCACCCACACAAAACGAACATGGAGCTCCTCACTAAAGGCGCTCAAAACTCCACAGCCAAAGACAAGTTCAGTGCCCAAGCCATTTCCCGCTGCCATGGAAACCAAGTGCTCTGGCAGCACATAGGTCTGAAAGTGGATATGACACCTAGGGAAGGGAGTGTGGTGATGTATGGCAACTGCCCGAAGCAGCAGCCCAGCTCTTCCACTGCCAAAACAACTCCACCTGCCTCATGAACTTCACATACCATCAGCTGTCCTGGCAGCTATCTAGGAAACCCTGTTGGGTCACTTCCGGTCCCATGCCCATTGAGCCCAGTGGGATGGAATCAAGCAGCTTCAGCACCCACACAAAACTAAGATGGAGCTCCTCACTCAAGACGCTCAAAACTCCACAGCCAAAGACAAGTTCAGTGCCCAAGCCATTTCCCGCTGCCATGGAAACCAAGTGCTCTGGCAGCACATAGGTCTGAAAGTGGATATGACACCTAGGGAAGGGAGTGTGCTGGTGAATGGCAACTGCCCGAAGCAGCAGCACAGCTCTTCCAGTGCCAAAACAACTCCAACTGCCTCATGAACTTCACATACCATCAGCTGTCCTGGCAGCTATCTAGGAAACCCTGTTGGGTCACTTCCGGTCCCATGCCCATTGAGCCCAGTGGGATGGAATCAAGCAGCTTCAGCACCCACACAAAACGAACATGGAGCTCCTCACTCAAGACGCTAAAAATTCCATGGCCAAAGACAAGTTCAGTGCCCAAGCCATTTCCCGCTGTCATGGAAACCAAGTGCTCTGGCAGCACATATGTCTGAAAGTGGATATGACACCTAGGGAAGGGAGTGTGCTGCTGAAAGGAAACTGCCCGAAGCAGCACAACAGCTCTTCCACTGCCAAAACAACTCCACCTGCCTCATGAACTTCACATACCATCAGCTGTCCTGGCAGCTATCTAGGAAACCCTGTTGGGTCACTTCCGGTCCCATGCCCATTGAGCCCAGTGGGATGGAATCAAGCAGCTTCAGCACCCACACAAAACTAACATGGAGCTCCTCACTCAAGGCGCTCAAAACTCCACAGCGAAAGACGAGTTCAGTGCCCAAGCCATTTCCCGCTGCCATGGAAACCAAGTGCTCTGGCAGCACATATGTGTCTGAAAGTGGATATGACACCTAGGGAAGGGAGTGTGCTGGTGAATGGCAACTGCCCGAAGCAGCAGCACAGCTCTTCCACTGCCAAAACAACTCCACCTGCCTCATGAACTTCACATACCATCAGCTGTCCTGGCAGCTATCTAGGAAACCCTGTTGGGTCACTTCCTGTCCCATGCCCATTGAGCCCAGTGGGATGGAATCAAGCAGCTTCAGCACCCACACAAAACGAACATGGAGCTCCTCACTCAAGGCGCAAAAAACTCCGCAGCCAAAGACAAGTTCAGTGCCCATGCCATTTCCCGCTGCCATGGAAACCAAGTGCTCTGGCAGCACATATGTCTGAAAGTGGATATGACACCTAGGGAAGGGATTGTGCTCGTGAATGGGAACTGCCCAAAGCAGCAGCACAGCTCTTCCACTGCCAAAACAACTCCACCTGTCTCATGAACTTCACATACCATCAGCTGTCCTGGCAGCTATCTAGGAAACCCTATTGGGTCACTTCCGGTCCCATGCCCATTGAGCCCAGTGGGATGGAATCAAGCAGCTTCAGCACCCACACAAAACGAACATGGAGCTCCTCACTCAAGGCGCTCAAAACTACATGGCGAAGGACAAGTTCAGTGCCCAAGCCATTTCCCGCTGCCATGGAAACCAAGTTCTCTGGCAGCACATATGTCTGAAAGTGGATATGACACCTAGGTAAGGGAGTGTGCTGGTGAATGGCAACTGCCCGAAGCAGCAGCACAGCTCTTCCACTGCCAAAACAACTCCAACTGCCTCATGAACTTCACATACCATCAGCTGTCCTGGCAGCTATCTAGGAAACCCTGTTGGGTCACTTCCGGTCCCATGCCCATTGAGCCCAGTGGGATGGAATCATGCAGCTTGACCATCCACACAAAACGAACATGAAGCTTCTCACTCAAGGCGCTGAAAACTCCACGGCCAAAGACAAGTTCAGTGCCTAAGCCATTTCCCGCTGCCATGGAAACCAAGTGCTCTGGCAGCACATATGTCTGAAAGTGGATATGACACCTAGGGAAGGGAGTGTGCTGGTGAATGGCAACTGCCCGAAGCAGCAGCACAGCTCTTCCACTGCCAAAACAACTCCACCTGCCTCATGAACTTCACATACCATCAGCTGTCCTGGCAGCTATCTAGGAAACCCTGTTGGGTCACTTCCGGTCCCATGCCCATTGAGCCCAGTGGGATGGAATCAAGCAGCTTCAGCACCCACACAAAACTAACATGGAGCTCCTCACACAAGGCGCTAAAAATTCCACGGCCAAAGACAAGTTCAGTGCCTAAGCCATTTCCTGCTTCCATGGAAACCAAGTGCTCTGGCAGCACATATGTGTGAAAGTGGATATGACACCTAGGGAAGGGATTGTGCTGGTGAATGGCAACTGCCTGAAGCAGCAGCACAGCTCTTCCAGTGCCAAAACAACTCCACCTGCCTCATGAACTTCACATACCATCAGCTGTCCTGGCAGCTATCTAGGAAACCCTGTTGGGTCACTTCCGGTCCCATGCCCATTGAGCCCAGTGGGATGGAATCAAGCAGCTTCAGCACCCACACAAAACGAACATGGGGCTCCTCATTCAAGGCGCTCAAAACTCCACGGCCAAACTGAAGTTCAGTGCCCAAGCCATTTCCCGCTGCCATGGAAACCAAGTGCTCTGGCAGCACATATGTCTGAAAGTGGATATGACACCTAGGGAAGGGAGTGTGCTGGTGAATGGCAACTGCCCGAAGCAGCAGCACAGCTCTTCCACTGCCAAAACAACTCCACCTGCCTCATGAACTTCACATACCATCATCTGTCATGGCAGCTATCTAGGAAACCCTGTTGGGTCACTTCCGGTCCCATGCCCATTGAGTCCAGTGGGATGGAATCAAGCAGCTTCAGCACCCACACAAAACTAAGATGGAGCTCCTCACTCAAGGCGCTCAAAACTCCACAGCCAAAGACAAGTTCAGTGCCAGAACGATTTCCCGCTGCCATGGAAACCATGTGCTCTGGCAGCACATATGTCTGAAAGTGGATATGACACCTAGGGAAGGGAGTGTGGTGAGGAAAGGCAACTGCCCGAAGCAGCAGCACAGCTCTTCCACTGCCAAAACAACTCCACCTGCCTCATGAACTTCACATACCATCAGCTGTCCTGGCAGCTATCTAGGAAACCCTGTTGGGTCACTTCCTGTCCCATGCCCATTGAGCCCAGTGGGATGGAATCAAGCAGCTTGATCACCCACACAAAACGAACATGGAGCTCCTCACTCAAGACGCTCAAAACTACATGGCGAAAGACAAGTTCAGTGCCCAAGCCATTTCCCGCTGCCATGGAAACCAAGTGCTCTGGCAGCACATATGTCTGAAAGTGGATATGACACCTAGGGAAGGGAGTGTGCTGGTGAATGGCAACTGCCCGAAGCAGCAGCACAGCTCTTCCAGTGCCAAAACAACTCCACCTGCCTCATGAACTTCACATACCATCAGCTGTCCTGGCAGCTATCTAGGAAACCCTGTTGGGTCACTTCCTGTCCCATGCCCATTGAGCCCAGTGGGATGGAATCAAGCAGCTTCAGCACCCACACAAAACGAACATGGAGCTCCTCACTAAAGGCGCTCAAAACTCCACAGCCAAAGACAAGTTCAGTGCCCAAGCCATTTCCCGCTGCCATGGAAACCAAGTGCTCTGGCAGCACATAGGTCTGAAAGTGGATATGACACCTAGGGAAGGGAGTGTGGTGATGTATGGCAACTGCCCGAAGCAGCAGCCCAGCTCTTCCACTGCCAAAACAACTCCACCTGCCTCATGAACTTCACATACCATCAGCTGTCATGGCAGCTATCTAGGAAACCCTGTTGGGTCACTTCCGGTCCCATGCCCATTGAGCCCAGTGGGATGGAATCAAGCAGCTTCAGCACCCACACAAAACTAAGATGGAGCTCCTCACTCAAGACGCTCAAAACTCCACAGCCAAAGACGAGTTCAGTGCCCAAGCCATTTCCCGCTGCCATGGAAACCAAGTGCTCTGGCAGCACATAGGTCTGAAAGTGGATATGACACCTAGGGAAGGGAGTGTGCTGGTGAATGGCAACTGCCCGAAGCAGCAGCACAGCTCTTCCAGTGCCAAAACAACTCCAACTGCCTCATGAACTTCACATACCATCAGCTGTCCTGGCAGCTATCTAGGAAACCCTGTTGGGTCACTTCCGGTCCCATGCCCATTGAGCCCAGTGGGATGGAATCAAGCAGCTTCAGCACCCACACAAAACGAACATGGAGCTCCTCACTCAAGACGATAAAAATTCCAGGGCCAAAGACAAGTTCAGTGCCCAAGCCATTTCCCGCTGCCATGGAAACCAAGTGCTCTGGCAGCACATATGTCTGAAAGTGGATATGACACCTAGGGAAGGGAGTGTGCTGCTGAAAGGAAACTGCCCGAAGCAGCACAACAGCTCTTCCACTGCCAAAACAACTCCACCTGCCTCATGAACTTCACATACCATCAGCTGTCCTGGCAGCTATCTAGGAAACCCTGTTGGGTCACTTCCGGTCCCATGCCCATTGAGCCCAGTGGGATGGAATCAAGCAGCTTCAGCACCCACACAAAACTAACATGGAGCTCCTCACTCAAGGCGCTCAAAACTCCACAGCGAAAGACGAGTTCAGTGCCCAAGCCATTTCCCGCTGCCATGGAAACCAAGTGCTCTGGCAGCACATATGTCTGAAAGTGGATATGACACCTAGGGAAGGGAGTGTGCTGGTGAATGGCAACTGCCCGAAGCAGCAGCACAGCTCTTCCAGTGCCAAAACAACTCCGCCTACCTCATGAACTTCACATACCATCAGCTGTCCTGGCAGCTATCTAGGAAACCCTGTTGGCTCACTTCCGGTCCCATGCCCATTGAGCCCAGTGGGATGGAATCAAGCAGCTTGAGCACCCACACAAAACGAACATGGAGCTCCTCATTCAAGGCGCTCAAAGCTCCACAGACAAAGACAAGTTCAGTGCCCAAGCCATTTCCCGCTGCCATGGAAACCAAGTGCTCTGGCAGCACATATGTCTGAAAGTGGATATGACACCTAGGGAAGGGAGTGTGCTGGTGAATGGCAATTGTCCGAAGCAGCAGCACAGCTCTTCCACTGCCAAAACAACTCCACCTGTCTCATGAATTTCACATACCATCAGCTGTCCTCGCAGCTATCTAGGAAACCCTGTTAGGACACTTACGGTCCCATGCCCATTGAGCCCAGTGGGATGGAATCAAGCAGCTTGAGCACCCACACAAAACGAACATGGAGCTCCTCACTCAAGACGCTCAAAACTCCACAGCCAAAGACAAGTTCAGTGCCCAAGCCATTTCCTGCTGCTATGGAAACCAAGTGCTCTGGCAGCACATATGTCTGAAAGTGGATATGACACCTAGGGAAGGGAGTGTGTTGGTGAATGGCAACTGCCCGAAGCAGCACAACAGCTCTTCCACTGCCAAAACAACTCCACCTGCCTCATGAACTTCACATACCATCAGCTGTCCTGGCAGCTATCTAGGAAACCCTGTTGGGTCACTTCCGGTCCCATGCCCATTGAGCCCAGTGGGATGGAATCAAGCAGCTTGAGCACCCACACAAAACGAACATGGAGCTCCTCACTCAAGACGCTCAAAACTACATGGCGAAAGACAAGTTCAGTGCCCAAGCCATTTCCCGCTGCCATGGAAACCAAGTGCTCTGGCAGCACATATGTGTCTGAAAGTGGATATGACACCTAGGGACGGGAGTGTGCTGGTGAATGGCAACTGCCCGAAGCAGCAGCACAGCTCTTCCACTGCCAAAACAACTCCACCTGCCTCATGAACTTCACATACCATCAGCTGTCATGGCAGCTATCTAGGAAACCCTGTTGGGTCACATTCGGTCCCATGCCCATTGAGTCCAGTGGGATGGAATCAAGCAGCTTCAGCACCCACACAAAACGAACATGGAGCTCCTCACTCAAGGCGCTCAAAACTCCACAGCCAAAGACAAGTTCAGTGCCAGAACGATTTCCCGCTGCCATGGAAACCAAGTGCTCTGGCAGCACATATGTCTGAAAGTGGATATGACACCTAGGGAAGGGAGTGTGGTGAGGAAAGGCAACTGCCCGAAGCAGCAGCACAGCTCTTCCACTGCCAAAACAACTCCACCTGCCTCATGAACTTCACATACCATCAGCTCTCCTGGCAGCTATCTAGGAAACCCTGTTGGGTCACTTCCTGTCCCATGCCCATTGAGCCCAGTGGGATGGAATCAAGCAGCTTGATCACCCACACAAAACGAACATGGAGCTCCTCACTCAAGACGCTCAAAACTACATGGCGAAAGACAAGTTCAGTGCCCAAGCCATTTCCCGCTGCCATGGAAACCAAGTGCTCTGGCAGCACATATGTCTGAAAGTGGATATGACACCTAGGGAAGGGAGTGTGCTGGTGAATGGCAACTGCCCGAAGCAGCAGCACAGCTCTTCCACTGCCAAAACAACTCCACCTGCCTCATGAACTTCACATACCATCAGCTGTCCTGGCAGCTATCTAGGAAACCCTGTTGGCTCACTTCCGGTCCCATGCCCATTGAGCCCAGTGGGATGGAATCAAGCAGCTTCAGCACCCACACAAAACTAACATGGAGCTCCTCACTCAAGGCGCTCAAAACTCCACAGCGAAAGACGAGTTCAGTGCCCAAGCCATTTCCCGCTGCCATGGAAACCAAGTGCTCTGGCAGCACATATGTCTGAAAGTGGATATGACACCTAGGGAAGGGAGTGTGCTGGTGAATGGCAACTGCCCGAAGCAGCAGCACAGCTCTTCCAGTGCCAAAACAAATCCGCCCACCTCATGAACTTCACATACCATCAGCTGTCCTGGCAGCTATCTAGGAAACCCTGTTGGCTCACTTCCGGTCCCATGCCCATTGAGCCCAGTGGGATGGAATCAAGCAGCTTCAGCACCCACACAAAACGAACATGGAGCTCCTCACTCAAGGCGCTCAAAACTCCACGGCCAAAGACAAGTTCAGTGCCCAAGCCATTTCCTGCTGCTATGGAAACCAAGTGCTCTGGCAGCACATATGTCTGAAAGTGGATATGACTCCTAGGGAAGGGAGTGTGCTGGTGAATGGCAACTGCCCGAAGCAGCACAACAGCTCTTCCACTGCCAAAACAACTCCACCTGCCTCATGAACTTCACATACCATCAGCTGTCCTGGCAGCTATCTAGGAAACCCTGTTGGGTCACTTCCGGTCCCATGCCCATTGAGCCCAGTGGGATGGAATCAAGCAGCTTGAGCACCCACACAAAACGAACATGGAGCTCCTCACTCAAGACGCTCAAAACTACATGGCGAAAGACAAGTTCAGTGCCCAAGCCATTTCCCGGTGCCATGGAAACCAAGTGCTCTGGCAGCACATATGTGTCTGAAAGTGGATATGACACCTAGGGAAGGGAGTGTGCTGGTGAATGGCAACTGCCCGAAGCAGCAGCACAGCTCTTCCACTGCCAAAACAACTCCACCTGCCTCATGAACTTCACATACCATCAGCTGTCATGGCAGCTATCTAGGAAACCCTGTTGGGTCACTTCCGGTCCCATGCCCATTGAGTCCAGTGGGATGGAATCAAGCAGCTTCAGCACCCACACAAAACGAACATGGAGCTCCTCACTCAAGGCGCTCAAAACTCCACAGCCAAAGACAAGTTCAGTGCCAGAACGATTTCCCGCTGCCATGGAAACCAAGTGCTCTGGCAGCACATATGTCTGAAAGTGGATATGACACCTAGGGAAGGGAGTGTGGTGAGGAAAGGCAACTGCCCGAAGCAGCAGCACAGCTCTTCCACTGCCAAAACAACTCCACCTGCCTCATGAACTTCACATACCATCAGCTGTCCTGGCAGCTATCTAGGAAACCCTGTTGGGTCACTTCCGGTCCCATGCCCATTGAGCCCAGTGGGATGGAATCAAGCAGCTTGATCACCCACACAAAACGAACATGGAGCTCCTCACTCAAGACGCTCAAAACTACATGGCGAAAGACAAGTTCAGTGCCCAAGCCATTTCCCGCTGCCATGGAAACCAAGTGCTCTGGCAGCACATATGTCTGAAAGTGGATATGACACCTAGGGAAGGGAGTGTGCTGGTGAATGGCAACTGCCCGAAGCAGCAGCACAGCTCTTCCACTGCCAAAACAACTCCACCTGCCTCATGAACTTCACATACCATCAGCTGTCCTGGCAGCTATCTAGGAAACCCTGTTGGCTCACTTCCGGTCCCATGCCCATTGAGCCCAGTGGGATGGAATCAAGCAGCTTGAGCACCCACACAAAACTAACATGGAGCTCCTCACTCAAGGCGCTCAAAACTCCACAGCGAAAGACGAGTTCAGTGCCCAAGCCATTTCCCGCTGCCATGGAAACCAAGTGCTCTGGCAGCACATATGTCTGAAAGTGGATATGACACCTAGGGAAGGGAGTGTGCTGGTGAATGGCAACTGCCCGAAGCAGCAGCACAGCTCTTCCAGTGCCAAAACAACTCCGCCTACCTCATGAACTTCACATACCATCAGCTGTCCCGGCAGCTATCTAGGAAACCCTGTTGGGTCACTTCCGGTCCCATGCCCATTGAGCCCAGTGGGATGGAATCAAGCAGCTTGAGCACCCACACAAAACGAACAAGGAGCTCCTCATTCAAGGCGCTCAAAACTCCACAGACAAAGACAAGTTCAGTGCCCAAGCCATTTCCCGCTGCCATTGAAACCAAGTGCTCTGGCAGCACATATGTCTGAAAGTGGATATGACACCTAGGGAAGGGAGTGTGCTGGTGAATGGCAATTGTCCGAAGCAGCAGCACAGCTCTTCCACTGCCAAAACAACTCCACCTGCCTCATGAATTTCACATACCATCAGCTGTCCTCGCAGCTATCTAGGAAACCCTGTTAGGACACTTACGGTCCCATGCCCATTGAGCCCAGTGGGATGGAATCAAGCAGCTTCAGCACCCACACAAAACGAACATGGAGCTCCTCACTCAAGGCGCTCAAAACTCCACGGCCAAAGACAAGTTCAGTGCCCAAGTCATTTCCCGCTGCTATGGAAACCAAGTGCTCTGGCAGCACATATGTCTGAAAGTGGATATGACACCTAGGGAAGGGAGTGTGCTCGTGAATGGCAACTGCCCGAAGCAGCAGCACAGCTCTTCCACTGCCAAAACAACTCCACCTGCCTCATGAACTTCACATACCATCAGCTGTCCTGGCAGCTATCTAGGAAACCCTGTTGGGTCACTTCCGGTCCCATGCCCATTGAGCCCAGTGGGATGGAATCAAGCAGCTTGGGCACCCACACAAAACGAACATGGAGCTCCTCACTCAAGACGCTCAAAACTACATGGCGAAAGACAAGTTCAGTGCCCAAGCCATTTCCCGCTGCCATGGAAACCAAGTGCTCTGGCAGCACATATGTGTCTGAAAGTGGATATGACACCTAGGGAAGGGAGTGTGCTGGTGAATGGCAACTGCCCGAAGCAGCAGCACAGCTCTTCCACTGCCAAAACAACTCCACCTGCCTCATGAACTTCACATACCATCAGCTGTCCTGGCAGCTATCTAGGAAACCCTGTTGGGTCACTTCCGGTCCCATGCCCATTGAGCCCAGTGGGATGGAATCAAGCAGCTTGAGCACCCACACAAAACGAACATGGAGCTCCTCACTCAAGGCGCTCAAAACTCCACAGCCAAAGACAAGTTCAGTGCCCATGCCATTTCCCGCTGCCATGGAAACCAAGTGCTCTGGCAGCACATATGTGTGAAAGTGGATATGACACCTAGGGAAGGGAGTGTGGTGATGTATGGCAACTGCCCGAAGCAGCAGCCCAGCTCTTCCACTGCCAAAACAACTCCGCCTACCTCATGAACTTCACATACCATCAGCTGTCCCGGCAGCTATCTAGGAAACCCTGTTGGGTCACTTCCGGTCCCATGCCCATTGAGCCCAGTGGGATGGAATCAAGCAGCTTCAGCACCCACAGAAAACTAAGATGGAGCTCCTCACACAAGACGCTCAAAACTCCACAGCCAAAGACGAGTTCAGTGCCCAAGCCATTTCCCGCTGCCATGGAAACCAAGTGCTCTGGCAGCACATATGTCTGAAAGTGGATATGACACCTAGGGAAGGGAGTGTGGTGGTGAATGGCAACTGCCCGAAGCAGCAGCACAGCTCTTCCACTGCCAAAACAACTCCAACTGCCTCATGAACTTCACATACCATCAGCTGTCCTGGCAGCTATCTAGGAAACCCTGTTGGCTCACTTCCGGTCCCATGCCCATTGAGCCCAGTGGGATGGAATCAAGCAGCTTCAGCACCCACACAAAACGAACATGGAGCTCCTCACTCAAGGCGCTCAAAACTCAACGGCCAAAGACGAGTTCAGTGCCCAAGCCATTTCCCGCTGCCATGGAAACCAAGTGCTCTGGCAGCACATAGGTCTGAAAGTGGATATGACACCTAGGGAAGGGAGTGTGCTGGTGAATGGCAACTGCCCGAAGCAGCAGCACAGCTCTTCCACTGCCAAAACAACTCCACCTGCCTCATGAACTTCACATACCATCAGCTGTCCTGGCAGCTATCTAGGAAACCCTGTTGGGTCACTTCCGGTCCCATGCCCATTGAGCCCAGTGGGATGGAATCAAGCAGCTTCAGCACAAACACAAAACGAACATGGAGCTCCTCACTCAAGACGCTTAAAATTCCATGGCCAAAGACAAGTTCAGTGCCCAAGCCATTTCCCGCTGCCATGGAAACCAAGTGCTCTGGCAGCACATATGTCTGAAAGTGGATATGACACCTAGGGAAGGGAGTGTGCTGGTGAATGGCAACTGCCCGAAGCAGCAGCACAGCTCTTCCACTGCCAAAACAACTCCACCTGCCTCATGAACTTCACATACCATCAGGTGTCCTGGCAGCTATCTAGGAAACCCTGTTGGGTCACTTCCGGTCCCATGCCCATTGAGCCAAGTGGGATGGAATCAAGCAGCTTGAGCACCCACACAAAACGAACATGGAGCTCCTCACTCAAGGCGCTCAAAACTCCACAGCCAAAGACAAGTTCAGTGCCCAAGCCATTTCCCGCTGCCATGGAAACCAAGTGCTCTGGCAGCACATATGTCTGAAAGTGGATATGACACCTAGGGAAGGGAGTGTGCTGGTGAATGGCAACTGCCCGAAGCAGCACAACAGCTCTTCCACTGCCAAAACAACTCCACCTGCCTCATGAACTTCACATACCATCAGCTGTCCTGGCAGCTATCTAGGAAACCCTGTTGGGTCACTTCTGGTCCCATGCCCATTGAGCCCAGTGGGATGGAATCAAGCAGCTTCAGCACCCACACAAAACAAACATAGAGCTCCTCACTAAAGGCGCTCAAAACTCCACAGCGAAAGACGAGTTCAGTGCCCAAGCCATTTCCCGCTGCCATGGAAACCAAGTGCTCTGGCAGCACATATGTCTGAAAGTGGATATGACACCTAGGGAAGGGAGTGTGCTGGTGAATGGCAACTGCCCGAAGCAGCAGCACAGCTCTTCCACTGCCAAAACAACTCCACCTGCCTCATGAACTTCACATACCATCAGCTGTCCTGGCAGCTATCTAGGAAACCCTGTTGGGTCACTTCCGGTCCCATGCCCATTGAGCCCAGTGGGATGGAATCAAGCAGCTTGAGCACCCACACAAAACGAACATGGAGCTCCTCACTCAAGGCGCTCAAAACTCCACAGCCAAAGACAAGTTCAGTGCCCAAGCCATTTCCCGCTGCCATGGAAACCAAGTGCTCTGGCAGCACATATGTCTGAAAGTGGATATGACACCTAGGGAAGGGAGTGTGCTGGTGAATGGCAACTGCCCGAAGCAGCAGCACAGCTCTTCCAGTGCCAAAACAACTCCCACTGCCTCATGAACTTCACATACCATCAGCTGTCCTGGCAGCTATCTAGGAAACCCTGTTGGGTCACTTCCGGTCCCATGCCCATTGAGCCCAGTGGGATGGAATCAAGCAGCTTCAGCACCCACACAAAACGAACATGGAGCTCTTCACTCAAGGCGCTCAAAACTCCACAGCCAAAGACAAGTTCAGTGCCCAAGCCATTTCCCGCTGCCATGGAAACCAAGTGCTCTGGCAGCACATATGTCTGAAAGTGGATATGACACCTAGGGAAGGGAGTGTGCTGGTGAATGGCAACTGCCCGAAGCAGCAGCACAGCTCTTCCACTGCCAAAACAACTCCCACTGCCTCATGAATTTCACATACCATCAGCTGTCCTGGCCTCTATCTAGGAAACCCTGTTGGGTCACTTCCGGTCCCATGCCCATTGAGCCCAGTGGGATGGAATCAAGCAGCTTCAGCACCCACACAAAACGAACATGGGGCTCCTCATTCAAGGCGCTCAAAACTCCACAGCCAAACTCAAGTTCAGTGCCCAAGCCATTTCCCGCTGCCATGGAAACCAAGTGCTCTGGCAGCACATATGTCTGAAAGTGGATATGACACCTAGGGAAGGGAGTGTGGTGGTGAATGGCAACTGCCTGGAGCAGCAGCACAGCTCTTCCAGTGCCAAAACAACTCCACCTGCCTCATGAACTTCACATACCATCAGCTGTCCTGGCAGCTATCTAGGAAACCCTGTTGGGTCACTTCCGGTCCCATGCCCATTGAGCCCAGTGGGATGGAATCAAGCAGCTTCAGCACCCACACAAAACGAACATGGAGCTCTTCACTCAAGGCGCTCAAAACTCCACAGCCAAAGACAAGTTCAGTGCCTAAGCCATTTCCCGCTGCCATGGAAACCAAGTGCTCTGGCAGCACATATGTCTGAAAGTGTATATGACACCTAGGGAAGGGAGTCTGGTGCTGAAAGGAAACTGCCCGAAGCAGCACAACAGCTCTTCCACTGCCAAAACAACTCCACCTGCCTCATGAACCTCACATACCATCAGCTGTCCTGGCAGCTATCTAGGAAACCCTGTTGGGTCACTTCCGGTCCCATGCCCATTGAGCCCAGTGGGATGGAATCAAGCAGCTTCAGCACCCACACAAAACGAACATGGAGCTCCTCACTCAAGGCGCTCAAAACTCCACAGCCAAAGACAAGTTCAGTGCCCAAGCCATTTCCCGCTGCCATGGAAACCAAGTGCTCTGGCAGCACATATGTCTGAAAGTGGATATGACACCTAGGGAAGGGAGTGTGCTGGTGAATGGCAACTGCCCGAAGCAGCAGCACAGCTCTTCCACTGCCAAAACAACTCCACCTGCCTCATGAACTTCACATACCATCAGCTGTCCTGGCAGCTATCTAGGAAACCCTGTTGGGTCACTTCCGGTCCCATGCCCATTGAGCCCAGTGGGATGGAATCAAGCAGCTTCAGCACCCACACAAAACTAAGATGGAGCTCCTCACACAAGACGCTCAAAACTCCACAGACAAAGACAAGTTCAGTGCCAGAGCGATTTCCCGCTGCCATGGAAACCAAGTGCTCTGGCAGCACATATGTCTGAAAGTGGATATGACACCTAGGGAAGGGAGTGTGCTGGTGAATGGCAACTGCCTGAAGCAGCAGCACAGCTCTTCCAGTGCCAAAACAACTCCACCTGCCTCATGAACTTCACATACCATCAGCTGTCCTGGCAGCTATCTAGGAAACCCTGTTGGGTCACTTCCGGTCCCATGCCCATTGAGCCCAGTGGGATGGAATCAAGCAGCTTCAGCCCCCACACAAAACGAACATGCAGCTCCTCACTCAAGACGCTCAAAACTACATGGCGAAAGACAAGTTCAGTGCCCAAGCCATTTCCCGCTGCCATGGAAACCAAGTGCTCTGGCAGCACATATGTCTGAAAGTGGATATGACACCTAGGGAAGGGAGTGTGCTGGTGAATGGCAACTGCCCGAAGCAGCAGCACAGCTCTTCCACTGCCAAAACAACTCCACCTGCCTCATGAACTTCACATACCATCAGCTGTCCTGACAGATATCTAGGAAACCCTGTTGGGTCACTTCCGGTCCCATGCCCATTGAGCCCAGTGGGATGGAATCAAGCAGCTTCAGCACCCACACAAAACGAACATGGAGCTCCTCACTCAAGACGCTCAAAACTACATGGCGAAAGACAAGTTCAGTGCCCAAGCCATTTCCCGCTGCCATGGAAACCAAGTGCTCTGGCAGCACATATGTCTGAAAGTGGATATGACACCTAGGGAAGGGAGTGTGCTGGTGAATGGCAACTGCCCGAAGCAGCAGCACAGCTCTTCCACTGCCAAAACAACTCCACCTGCCTCATGAACTTCACATACCATCAGCTGTCCTGGCAGATATCTAGGAAACCCTGTTGGGTCACTTCCGGTCCCATGCCCATTGAGCCCAGTGGGATGGAATCAAGCAGCTTCAGCACCCACACAAAACGAACATGGAGCTCCTCACTCATGGCGCTCAAAACTCCACGGCCAAAGACAAGTTCAGTGCCCAAGCCATTTCCCGCTGCCATGGAAACCAAGTGCTCTGGCAGCACATATGTCTGAAAGTGGATATGACACCTAGGGAAGGGAGTGTGGTGATGTATGGCAACTGCCCGAAGCAGCACAACAGCTCTTCCACTGCCAAAACAACTCCATCTGCCTCATGAACTTCACATACCATCAGCTGTCCTGGCAGCTATCTAGGAAACCCTGTTGGGTCACTTCCGGTCCCATGCCCATTGAGCCCAGTGGGATGGAATCAAGCAGCTTGAGCACCCACACAAAACGAACATGGAGCTCCTCACTCAAGACGCTCAAAACTCCACAGCCAAAGACGAGTTCAGTGCCCAAGCCATTTCCCGCTGCCATGGAAACCAAGTGCTCTGGCAGCACATATGTCTGAAAGTGGATATGACACCTAGGGAAGGGAGTGTGCTGGTGAATGGCAACTGCCCGAAGCAGCAGCACAGCTCTTCCACTGCCAAAACGACTCCAACTGCCTCATGAACTTCACATACCATCAGCTGTCCTGGCAGCTATCTAGGAAACCCTGTTGGGTCACTTCCGGTCCCATGCCCATTGAGCTCAGTGGGATGGAATCAAGCAGCTTCAGCACCCACACAAAACGAACATGGAGCTCCTCACTCAAGACGCTAAAAATTCCACGGCCAAAGACAAGTTCAGTGCCCAAGCCATTTCCCGCTGCCATGGAAACCAAGTGCTCTGGCAGCACATATGTCTGAAAGTGGATATGACACCTAGGGAAGGGAGTGTGGTGGTGAATGGCAACTGCCTGGAGCAGCAGCACAGCTCTTCCACTGCCAAAACAACTCCACCTGCCTCATGAACTTCACATACCATCAGCTGTCCTGGCAGCTATCTAGGAAACCCTGTTGGGTCACTTCCGGTCCCATGCCCATTGAGCCCAGGGGGATGGAATCAAGCAGCTTCAGCACCCACACAAAACGAACATGGAGCTCCTCACTCAAGGCGCTCAAAACTCCATGGCGAAAGACAAGTTCAGTGCCAGAGCCATTTCCCGCTGCCATGGAAACCAAGTGCTCTGGCAGCACATATGTCTGAAAGTGGATATGACACCTAGGGAAGGGAGTGTGCTGGTGAATGGCAACTGCCCGAAGCAGCAACACAGCTTTTCCACTGCCAAAACAACTCCACCTGCCTCATGAACTTCACATACCATCAGCTGTCCTGGCAGCTATCTAGGAAACCCTGTTGGGTCACTTCCGGTCCCATGCCCATTGAGCCCAGTGGGATGGAATCAAGCAGCTTGAGCACCCACACAAAATGAACATGGAGCTCCTCACTCAAGGCGCTCAAAACTCCACAGCCAAAGACAAGTTCAGTGCCCAAGCCATTTCCCGCTGCCATGGAAACCAAGTGCTCTGGCAGCTCATATGTCTGAAAGTGGATATGACACCTAGGGAAGGGATTGTGGTGGTGAATGGCAACTGCCCGAAGCAGCAGCACAGCTCTTCCACTGCCAAAACAACTCCACCTGCCTCATGAACTTCACATACCATCAGCTGTCCTGGCAGCTATCTAGGAAACCCTGTTGGCTCACTTCCGGTCCCATGCCCATTGAGCCCAGTGGGATGGAATCAAGCAGCTTCAGCACCCACACAAACGAACATGGAGCTCCTCACTCAAGGCGCTCAAAACTCCACAGCCAAAGACAAGTTCAGTGCCCAAGCCATTTCCCGCTGCCATGGAAACCAAGTGCTCTGGCAGCACATATGTCTGAAAGTGGATATGACACCTAGGGAAGGGAGTGTGCTGGTGAATGGCAACTGCCCGAAGCAGCAGCACAGCTCTTCCACTGCCAAAACAACTCCACCTGCCTCATGAACTTCACATACCATCAGCTGTCCTGGCAGCTATCTAGGAAACCCTGTTGGGTCACTTCCGGTCCCATGCCCATTGAGCCCAGTGGGATGGAATCAAGCAGCTTCAGCACCCACACAAAACGAACATGGAGCTCCTCACTCAAGGCGCTCAAAACCCCACAGACAAAGACAAGTTCAGTGCCCAAGCCATTTCCCGCTGCCATGGAAACCAAGTGCTCTGGCAGCACATATGTCTGAAAGTGGATATGACACCTAGGGAAGGGAGTGTGGTGATGAATGGCAACTGCCCAAAGCAGCAGCACAGCTCTTCCACTGCCAAAACAAGTCCACCTGCCTCATGAACTTCACATACCATCAGCTGTCCTGGCAGCTATCTAGGAAACCCTGTTGGGTCACTTCCGGTCCCATGCCCATTGAGCCCAGTGGGATGGAATCAAGCAGCTTCAGCACAAACACAAAACGAACATGGAGCTCCTCACTCAAGGCGCTCAAAACTCCACAGCCGAAGACAAGTTCAGTGCCCAAGCCATTTCCCGCTGCCATGGAAACCAAGTGCTCTGGCAACACATATGTCTGAAAGTGGATATGACACCTAGGGAAGGGAGTGTGCTGGTGAATGGCAACTGCCCGAAGCAGCAGCACAGCTCTTCCACTGCCAAAACAACTCCACCTGCCTCATGAACTTCACATACCATCAGCTGTCCTGGCAGCTATCTAGGAAACCCTGTTGGGTCACTTCCGGTCCCATGCCCATTGAGCCCAGTGGGATGGAATCAAGCAGCTTGAGCACCCACACAAAACGAACATGGAGCTCCTCACTCAAGGCGCTCAAAACTCCACAAAGACAAGTTCAGTGCCCAAGCCATTTCCCGCTGCCATGGAAACCAAGTGCTCTGGCAGCACATATGTCTGAAAGTGGATATGACACCTAGGGAAGGGAGTGTGTTGGTGAATGGCAACTGCCCGAAGCAGCAGCACAGCTCTTCCACTGCCAAAACAACTCCACCTGCCTCATGAACTTCACATACCATCAGCTGTCCTGGCAGCTATCTAGGAAACCCTGTTGGGTCACTTCCGGTCCCATGCCCATTGAGCCCATTGGGATGGAATCAAGCAGCTTCAGCACCCACACAAAACGAACATGAAGCTCCTCACTCAAGGCCCTAGAAACTCCACAGCCAAAGACAAGTTCAGTGCCCAAGCCATTTCCCGCTGCCATGGAAACCAAGTGCTCTGGCAGCACATATGTCTGAAAGTGGATATGACACCTAGGGAAGGGAGTGTGGTGGTGAATGGCAACTGCCCGAAGCAGCAGCACAGTTCTTCCACTGCCAAAACAACTCCACCTACCTCATGAACTTCACATACCATCAGCTGTCCTGGCAGCTATCTAGGAAACCCTGTTGGGTCACTTCCGGTCCCATGCCCATTGAGCCCAGTGGGATGGAATCAAGCAGCTTCAGCACCCACACAAAACTAAGATGGAGCTCCTCACTCAAGGCGCTAAAACTCCATGGCCAAAGACAAGTTCAGTGCCCAAGCCATTTCCTACTGCAATGGAAACCAAGTGCTCTGGCAGCACATATGTCTGAAAGTGGATATGACACCTAGGGAAGGGAGTGTGTTGGTGAATGGCAACTGCCCGAAGCAGCAGCACAGCTCTTCCACTGCCAAAACAACTCCACCTGCCTCATGAACTTCACATACCATCAGCTGTCCTGGCAGCTATCTAGGAAACCCTGTTGGGTCACTTCCGGTCCCATGCCCATTGAGCCCAGGGGGATGGAATCAAGCAGCTTCAGCACCCACACAAAACGAACATGGAGCTCCTCACTCAAGGCGCTCAAAACTCCATGGCCAAAGACAAGTTCAGTGCCAGAGCCATTTCCCGCTGCCATGGAAACCAAGTGCTCTGGCAGAACATATATCTGAAAGTGGATATGACACCTAGGGAAGGGAGTGTGCTGGTGAATGGCAACTGCCCGAAGCAGCAGCACAGCTCTTCCACTGCCAAAACAACTCCACCTGCCTCATGAACTTCACATACCAGCAGCTGTCCTGGCAGCTATCTAGGAAACCCTGTTGGGTCACTTCCGGTCCCATGCCCATTGAGCCCAGTGGGATGGAATCAAGCAGCTTCAGCACCCACACAAAACGAACATGGAGCTCCTCACTCAAGGCGCTCAAAACTCCACAGCCAAAGACAAGTTCAGTGCCCAAGCCATTTCACGCTGCCAAGGAAACCAGGTGCTCTGGCAGCACATATGTCTGAAAGTGGATATGACACCTAGGGAAGGGAGTGTGCTGGTGAATGGCAACTGCCCGAAGCAGCAGCACAGCTCTTCCACTGCCAAAACAACTCCACCTGCCTCATGAACTTCACATACCATCAGCTGTCCTGGCAGCTATCTAGGAAACCCTGTTGGGTCACTTCCGGTCCCATGCCCATTGAGCCCAGTGGGATGGAATCAAGCAGCTTCAGCACCCACACAAAATGAACATGGAGCTCCTCACTCAAGGCGCTCAAAACTCCACGGCCAAAGACAAGTTCAGTGCCCAAGCCATTTCCCGCTGCCATGGAAACCAAGTGCTCTGGCAGCACATATGTCTGAAAGTGGATATGACACCTAGGGAAGGGAGTGTGCTGGTGAATGGCAACTGCCCGAAGCAGCAGCACAGCTCTTCCACTGCCAAAACAACTCCACCTGCCTCATGAACTTCACATACCATCAGCTGTCCTGGCAGCTATCTCGGAAACCCTGTTGGGTCACTTCCGGTCCCATGCCCATTGAGCCCAGGGGGATGGAATCAAGCAGCTTCAGCACCCACACAAAACGAACATGGAGCTCCTCACTCAAGGCGCTCAAAACTCCACAGCCAAAGACAAGTTCAGTGCCCAAGCCATTTCCCGCTGCCATGGAAACCCAGTGCTCTGGCAGCACATATGTCTGAAAGTGGATATGACACCTAGGGAAGGGAGTGTGCTGGTGAATGGCAACTGCCCGAAGCAGCAGCACAGCTCTTCCACTGCCAAAACAACTCCACCTGCCTCATGAACTTCACATACCATCAGCTGTCCTGGCAGCTATCTAGGAAACCCTGTTGGGTCACTTCCGGTCCCATGCCCATTGAGCCCAGTGGGATGGAATCAAGCAGCTTGAGCACCCACACAAAACGAACATGAAGCTCCTCACTCAAGGCCCTAGAAACTCCACAGCCAAAGACAAGTTCAGTGCCCAAGCCATTTCCCGCTGCCATGGAAACCAAGTGCTCTGGCAGCACATATGTCTGAAAGTGGATATGACACCTAGGGAAGGGAGTGTGCTGGTGAATGGCAACTGCCCCAAGCAGCAGCACAGCTCTTCCACTGCCAAAACAACTCCACCTACCTCATGAACTTCACATACCATCAGCTGTCCTGGCAGCTATCTAGGAAACCCTGTTGGGTCACTTCCGGTCCCATGCCCATTGAGCCCAGTGGGATGGAATCAAGCAGCTTCAGCACCCACACAAAACGAACATGGAGCTCCTCACTCAAGGCGCTCAAAACTCCATGGCCAAAGACAAGTTCAGTGCCCAAGCCATTTCCCGCTGCCATGGAAACCAAGTGCTCTGGCAGCACATATGTCTGAAAGTGGATATGACACCTAGGAAAGGGAGTGTGCTGGTGAATGGCAACTGCCCGAAGCAGCAGCACAGCTCTTCCACTGCCAAAACAACTCCACCTGCCTCATGAACTTCACATACCATCAGCTGTCCTGGCAGCTATCTAGGAAACCCTGTTGGGTCACTTCCGGTCCCATGCCCATTGAGCCCAGTGGGATGGAATCAAGCAGCTTGAGCACCCACACAAAACGAACATGAAGCTCCTCACTCAAGGCCCTAGAAACTCCACAGCCAAAGACAAGTTCAGTGCCCAAGCCATTTCCCGCTGCCATGGAAACCAAGTGCTCTGGCAGCACATATGTCTGAAAGTGGATATGACACCTAGGGAAGGGAGTGTGCTGGTGAATGGCAACTGCCCGAAGCAGCAGCACAGCTCTTCCACTGCCAAACAACTCCACCTGCCTCATGAACTTCACATACCAGCAGCTGTCCTGGCAGCTATCTAGGAAACCCTGTTGGGTCACTTCCGGTCCCATGCCCATTGAGCCCAGTGGGATGGAATCAAGCAGCTTCAGCACACACACAAAAATAACATCGATCTCCTCACTCAAGGCGCTCAAAATTACATGGCGAAAGACAAGTTCAGTGCCGAAGCCATTTCCCGCTGCCATGGAAACCAAGTGCTCTGGCAGCACATATGTCTGAAAGTGGATATGACACCTAGGGAAGGGAGTGTGGTGGTGAATGGCAACTGCCCGAAGCAGCAGCACAGCTCTTCCACTGCCAAAACAACTCCACCTACCTCATGAACTTCACATACCATCAGCTGTCCTGGCAGCTATCTAGGAAACCCTGTTGGGTCACTTCCGGTCCCATGCCCATTGAGCCCAGTGGGATGGAATCAAGCAGCTTCAGCACCCACACAAAACTAAGATGGAGCTCCTCACTCAAGGCGCTAAAACTCCATGGCCAAAGACAAGTTCAGTGCCCAAGCCATTTCCTACTGCAATGGAAACCAAGTGCTCTGGCAGCACATATGTCTGAAAGTGGATATGACACCTAGGGAAGGGAGTGTGTTGGTGAATGGCAACTGCCCGAAGCAGCAGCACAGCTCTTCCACTGCCAAAACAACTCCACCTGCCTCATGAACTTCACATACCATCAGCTGTCCTGGCAGCTATCTAGGAAAGCCTGTTGGGTCACTTCCGGTCCCATGCCCATTGAGCCCAGTGGGATGGAATCAAGCAGCTTCAGCACCCACACAAAACGAACATGGAGCTCCTCACTCAAGGCGCTCAAAACTCCATGGCCAAAGACAAGTTCAGTGCCAGAGCCATTTCCCGCTGCCATGGAAACCAAGTGCTCTGGCAGAACATATATCTGAAAGTGGATATGACACCTAGGGAAGGGAGTGTGCTGGTGAATGGCAACTGCCCGAAGCAGCAGCACAGCTCTTCCACTGCCAAAACAACTCCACCTGCCTCATGAACTTCACATACCAGCAGCTGTCCTGGCAGCTATCTAGGAAACCCTGTTGGGTCACTTCCGGTCCCATGCCCATTGAGCCCAGTGGGATGGAATCAAGCAGCTTCAGCACCCACACAAAACGAACATGGAGCTCCTCACTCAAGGCGCTCAAAACTCCACAGCCAAAGACAAGTTCAGTGCCCAAGCCATTTCCCGCTGCCAAGGAAACCAAGTGCTCTGGCAGCACATATGTCTGAAAGTGGATATGACACCTAGGGAAGGGAGTGTGCTGGTGAATGGCAACTGCCCGAAGCAGCAGCACAGCTCTTCCACTGCCAAAACAACTCCACCTGCCTCATGAACTTCACATACCATCAGCTGTCCTGGCAGCTATCTAGGAAACCCTGTTGGGTCACTTCCGGTACCATGCCCATTGAGCCCAGTGGGATGGAATCAAGCAGCTTGAGCACCCACACAAAATGAACATGGAGCTCCTCACTCAAGGCGCTCAAAACTCCACGGCCAAAGACAAGTTCAGTGCCCAAGCCATTTCCCGCTGCCCTGGAAACCAAGTGCTCTGGCAGCACATATGTCTGAAAGTGGATATGACACCTAGGGAAGGGAGTGTGCTGGTGAATGGCAACTGCCCGAAGCAGCAGCACAGCTCTTCCAGTGCAAAAACAACTCCACCTGCCTCATGAACTTCACATACCATCAGCTGTCCTGGCAGCTATCTAGGAAACCCTGTTGGGTCACTTCCGGTCCCATGCCCATTGAGCCCAGGGGGATGGAATCAAGCAGCTTCAGCACCCACACAAAACGAACATGGAGCTCCTCACTCAAGGCGCTCAAAACTCCACAGCCAAAGACAAGTTCAGTGCCCAAGCCATTTCCCGCTGCCATGGAAACCCAGTGCTCTGGCAGCACATATGTCCGAAAGTGGATATGACACCTAGGGAAGGGAGTGTGCTGGTGAATGGCAACTGCCCGAAGCAGCAGCACAGCTCTTCCACTGCCAAAACAACTCCACCTGCCTCATGAACTTCACATACCATCAGCTGTCCTGGCAGCTATCTAGGAAACCCTGTTGGGTCACTTCCGGTCCCATGCCCATTGAGCCCAGTGGGATGGAATCAAGCAGCTTGAGCACCCACACAAAACGAACATGAAGCTCCTCACTCAAGGCACTAGAAACTCCACAGCCAAAGACAAGTTCAGTGCCCAAGCCATTTCCCGCTGCCATGGAAACCAAGTGCTCTGGCAGCACATATGTCTGAAAGTGGATATGACACCTAGGGAAGGGAGTGTGCTGGTGAATGGCAACTGCCCGAAGAAGCAGCAGCCCAGCTCTTCCACTGCCAAAACAACTCCACCTGCCTCATGAACTTCACATACCATCAGCTGTCCTGGCAGCTATCTAGGAAACCCTGTTGGGTCACTTCCAGTCCCATGCCCATTGAGCCCAGTGGGATGGAATCAAGCAGCTTCAGCACCCACACAAAACTAAGATGGAGCTCCTCACTCAAGGCGCTAAAACTCCATGGCCAAAGACAAGTTCAGTGCCCAAGCCATTTCCTACTGCAATGGAAACCCAGTGCTCTGGCAGCACATATGTCTGAAAGTGGATATGACACCTAGGGAAGGGAGTGTGTTGGTGAATGGCAACTGCCCGAAGCAGCAGCACAGCTCTTCCACTGCCAAAACAACTCCACCTGCCTCATGAACTTCACATACCATCAGCTGTCCTGGCAGCTATCTAGGAAAGCCTGTTGGGTCACTTCCGGTCCCATGCCCATTGAGCCCAGTGGGATGGAATCAAGCAGCTTCAGCACCCACACAAAACGAACATGGAGCTCCTCACTCAAGGCGCTCAAAACTCCATGGCCAAAGACAAGTTCAGTGCCAGAGCCATTTCCCGCTGCCATGGAAACCAAGTGCTCTGGCAGAACATATATCTGAAAGTGGATATGACACCTAGGGAAGGGAGTGTGCTGGTGAATGGCAACTGCCCGAAGCAGCAGCACAGCTCTTCCACTGCCAAAACAACTCCACCTGCCTCATGAACTTCACATACCAGCAGCTGTCCTGGCAGCTATCTAGGAAACCCTGTTGGGTCACTTCCGGTCCCATGCCCATTGAGCCCAGTGGGATGGAATCAAGCAGCTTCAGCACCCACACAAAACGAACATGGAGCTCCTCACTCAAGGCGCTCAAAACTCCACAGCCAAAGACAAGTTCAGTGCCCAAGCCATTTCCCGCTGCCAAGGAAACCAAGTGCTCTGGCAGCACATATGTCTGAAAGTGGATATGACACCTAGGGAAGGGAGTGTGCTGGTGAATGGCAACTGCCCGAAGCAGCCGCACAGCTCTTCCACTGCCAAAACAACTCCACCTGCCTCATGAACTTCACATACCATCAGCTGTCCTGGCAGCTATCTAGGAAACCCTGTTGGGTCACTTCCGGTACCATGCCCATTGAGCCCAGTGGGATGGAATCAAGCAGCTTCAGCACCCACACAAAATGAACATGGAGCTCCTCACTCAAGGCGCTCAAAACTCCACGGCCAAAGACAAGTTCAGTGCCCAAGCCATTTCCCGCTGCCATGGAAACCAAGTGCTCTGGCAGCACATATGTCTGAAAGTGGATATGACACCTAGGGAAGGGAGTGTGCTGGTGAATGGCAACTGCCCGAAGCAGCAGCACAGCTCTTCCAGTGCAAAAACAACTCCACCTGCCTCATGAACTTCACATACCATCAGCTGTCCTGGCAGCTATCTAGGAAACCCTGTTGGGTCACTTCCGGTCCCATGCCCATTGAGCCCAGGGGGATGGAATCAAGCAGCTTCAGCACCCACACAAAACGAACATGGAGCTCCTCACTCAAGGCGCTCAAAACTCCACAGCCAAAGACAAGTTCAGTGCCCAAGCCATTTCCCGCTGCCATGGAAACCCAGTGCTCTGGCAGCACATATGTCTGAAAGTGGATATGACACCTAGGGAAGGGAGTGTGCTGGTGAATGGCAACTGCCCGAAGCAGCAGCACAGCTCTTCCACTGCCAAAACAACTCCACCTGCCTCATGAACTTCACATACCATCAGCTGTTCTGGCAGCTATCTAGGAAACCCTGTTGGGTCACTTCCGGTCCCATGCCCATTGAGCCCAGTGGGATGGAATCAAGCAGCTTCAGCACCCACACAAAACGAACATGGAGCTCCTCACTCAAGGCGCTCAAAACTCCACAGACAAAGACAAGTTCAGTGCCAGAGCCATTTCCCGCTGCCATGGAAACCAAGGTCTCTGGCAGCACATATGTCTGAAAGTGGATATGACACCTAGGGAAGGGAGTGTGCTGGTGAATGGCAACTGCCCGAAGCAGCAGCACAGCTCTTCCACTGCCAAAACAACTCCACCTGCCTCATGAACTTCACATACCATCAGCTGTCCTGGCAGCTATCTAGGAAAACCTGTTTTGTCACTTCCGGTCCCATGCTCATTGAGCCCAGTGGGATGGAATCAAGCAGCTTCAGCACCCACACAAAACGAACATGGAGCTCCTCACTCAAGGCGCTCAAAACTACACGGCGAAAGACAAGTTCAGTGCCTAAGCCATTTCCCGCTGCCATGGAAACCAAGTGCTCTGGCAGCACATATGTGTGAAAGTGGATATGACACCTAGGGAAGGGAGTGTGCTGGTGAATGGCAACTGCCCGAAGCAGCAGCACAGCTCTTCCACTGCCAAAACAACTCCAACTGCCTCATGAACTTCACATACCATCAGCTGTCCTGGCAGCTATCTAGGAAACCCTGTTGGGTCACTTCCGGTCCCATGCCCATTGAGCCCATTGGGATGGAATCAAGCAGCTTGAGCACCCACACAAAACTAACATGGAGCTCCTCACTCAAGGCGCTCAAAGCTCCACAGCCAAAGACAAGTTCAGTGCCCAAGCCATTTCCCGCTGCCATGGAAACCAAGTGCTCTGGCAGCACAAATGTCTGAAAGTGGATATGACACCTAGGGAAGGGAGTGTGCTGGTGAATGGCAACTGCCCGAAGCAGCAGCACAGCTCTTCCACTGCCAAAATAACTCCACCTGCCTCATGAACTTCACATACCATCAGCTGTCCTGGCAGCTATCTAGGAAACCCTGTTGGGTCACTTCCGGTCCCATGCCCATTGAGATCAGTGGGATGGAATCAAGCAGCTTCAGCACCCACACAAAACGAACATGGAGCTCCTCACTCAAGGCGCTCAAAACTCCACAGCCAAAGACTAGTTCAGTGCCTAAGCCATTTCCCGCTGCCATTTAAACCAAGTGCTGGGGCAGCACATATGTCCGAAAGTGGATATGACACCTAGGGAAGGGAGTGTGCTGGTGAATGGCAACTGCCCGAAGCAGCAGCACAGCTCTTTCACTGCCAAAACAACTCCACCTACCTCATGAACTTCACATACCATCAGCTGTCCTGGCAGCTATCTAGGAAACCCTGTTGGGTCACTTCCGGTCCCATGCCCATTGAGCTCAGTGGGATGGAATCAAGCAGCTTCAGCACCCACACAAAACGAACATGGAGCTCCTCACTCAAGGCGCTAGAAACTCCACAGCCAAAGACAAGTTCAGTGCCCAGGCCATTTCCCGCTGCCATGGAAACCAAGTGCTCTGGCAGCACATATGTGTGAAAGTGGATATGACACCTAGGGAAGGGAGTGTGTTGGTGAATGGCAACTGCCTGAAGCAGCAGCACAGCTCTTCCAGTGCCAAAACAACTCCACCTACCTCATGAACTTCACATACCATCAGCTGTCCTGGCAGCTATCTAGGAAACCCTGTTGGGTCACTTCCGGTCCCATGCCCATTGAGCCCAGTGGGATGGAATCAAGCAGCTTCAGCACCCACACAAAACGAACATGGAGCTCCTCACTCAAGGCGCGCAAATCTACATGGCGAAAGACAAGTTCAGTGCCCAAGCCATTTCCCGCTGCCATGGAAACCAAGTGCTCTGGCAGCACATATGTCTGAAAGAGGATATGACACCTAGGGAAGGGAGTGTGCTGGTGAATGGCAACTGCCCGAAGCAGCCGCACAGCTCTTCCACTGCCAAAACAACTCCACCTGCCTCATGAACTTCACATACCATCAGCTGTCCTGGCAGCTATCTAGGAAACCCTGTTGGGTCACTTCCGGTCCCATGCCCATTGAGCCCAGGGGGATGGAATCAAGCAGCTTCAGCACCCACACAAAACGAACATGGAGCTCCTCACTCAAGGCGCTCAAAACTCCACAGCCAAAGACAAGTTCAGTGCCCAAGCCATTTCCCGCTGCCATGGAAACCCAGTGCTCTGGCAGCACATATGTCTGAAAGTGGATATGACACCTAGGGAAGGGAGTGTGCTGGTGAATGGCAACTGCCCGAAGCAGCAGCACAGCTCTTCCACTGCCAAAACAACTCCACCTGCCTCATGAACTTCACATACCATCAGCTGTTCTGGCAGCTATCTAGGAAACCCTGTTGGGTCACTTCCGGTCCCATGCCCATTGAGCCCAGTGGGATGGAATCAAGCAGCTTCAGCACCCACACAAAACGAACATGGAGCTCCTCACTCAAGGCGCTCAAAACTCCACAGACAAAGACAAGTTCAGTGCCAGAGCCATTTCCCGCTGCCATGGAAACCAAGGTCTCTGGCAGCACATATGTCTGAAAGTGGATATGACACCTAGGGAAGGGAGTGTGCTGGTGAATGGCAACTGCCCGAAGCAGCAGCACAGCTCTTCCACTGCCAAAACAACTCCACCTGCCTCATGAACTTCACATACCATCAGCTGTCCTGGCAGCTATCTAGGAAAACCTGTTTTGTCACTTCCGGTCCCATGCTCATTGAGCCCAGTGGGATGGAATCAAGCAGCTTCAGCACCCACACAAAACGAACATGGAGCTCCTCACTCAAGGCGCTCAAAACTACACGGCGAAAGACAAGTTCAGTGCCTAAGCCATTTCCCGCTGCCATGGAAACCAAGTGCTCTGGCAGCACATATGTGTGAAAGTGGATATGACACCTAGGGAAGGGAGTGTGCTGGTGAATGGCAACTGCCCGAAGCAGCAGCACAGCTCTTCCACTGCCAAAACAACTCCAACTGCCTCATGAACTTCACATACCATCAGCTGTCCTGGCAGCTATCTAGGAAACCCTGTTGGGTCACTTCCGGTCCCATGCCCATTGAGCCCATTGGGATGGAATCAAGCAGCTTGAGCACCCACACAAAACTAACATGGAGCTCCTCACTCAAGGCGCTCAAAGCTCCACAGCCAAAGACAAGTTCAGTGCCCAGGCCATTTCCCGCTGCCATGGAAACCAAGTGCTCTGGCAGCACATATGTGTGAAAGTGGATATGACACCTAGGGAAGGGAGTGTGTTGGTGAATGGCAACTGCCTGAAGCAGCAGCACAGCTCTTCCAGTGCCAAAACAACTCCACCTACCTCATGAACTTCACATACCATCAGCTGTCCTGGCAGCTATCTAGGAAACCCTGTTGGGTCACTTCCGGTCCCATGCCCATTGAGCCCAGTGGGATGGAATCAAGCAGCTTCAGCACCCACACAAAACGAACATGGAGCTCCTCACTCAAGGCGCGCAAATCTACATGGCGAAAGACAAGTTCAGTGCCCAAGCCATTTCCCGCTGCCATGGAAACCAAGTGCTCTGGCAGCACATATGTCTGAAAGAGGATATGACACCTAGGGAAGGGAGTGTGCTGGTGAATGGCAACTGACCGAAGCAGCAGCACAGCTCTTCCACTGCCAAAACAACTCCACCTGCCTCATGAACTTCACATACCATCAGCTGTCCTGGCAGCTATCTAGGAAACCCTGTTGGGTCACTTCCGGTCCCATGCCCATTGAGCTCAGTGGGATGGAATCAAGCAGCTTCAGCACCCACACAAAACGAACATGGAGCTCCTCACTCAAGGCGCTCAAAACTCCACGAGCCAAAGACTAGTTCAGTGCCGAAGCCATTTCCCGCTGCCATGGAAACCAAGTGCTCTGGCAGCACATAGGTCTGAAAGTGGATATGACACCTAGGGAAGGGAGTGTGCTGGTGAATGGCAACTGCCTGAAGCAGCAGCACAGCTCTTCCACTGCCAAAACGACTCCAACTGCCTCATGAACTTCACATACCATCAGCTGTCCTGGCAGCTATCTAGGAAACCCTGTTGGGTCACTTCCGGTCCCATGCCCATTGAGCCCAGTGGGATGGAATCAAGCAGCTTCAGCACCCACACAAAACGAACATGGAGCTCCTCACTCAAGACGCTAAAAATTCCATGGCCAAAGACAAGTTCAGTGCCCAAGCCATTTCCCGCTGCCATGGAAACCAAGTGCTCTGGCAGCACATATGTCTGAAAGTGGATATGACACCTAGGGAAGGGAGTGTGCTGGTGAATGGCAACTGCCCGAAGCAGCAGCACAGCTCTTCCACTGCCAAAACAACTCCACCTGCCTCATGAACTTCACATACCATCAGCTGTCCTGGCAGCTATCTAGGAAACCCTGTTGGGTCACTTCCGGTCCCATGCCCATTGAGCCCAGTGGGATGGAATCAAGCAGCTTCAGCACCCACACAAAACGAACATGGAGCTCCTCGTTCAAGGCGCTCAAAGCTCCACAGACAAAGACAAGTTCAGTGCCCAAGCCATTTCCCGCTGCCATGGAAACCAAGTGCTCTGGCAGCACATATGTGTGAAAGTGGATATGACACCTAGGGAAGGGAGTGTGCTGGTGAATGGCAACTGCCCGAAGCAGCAGCACAGCTCTTCCACTGCCAAAACAACTCCCACTGCCTCATGAATTTCACATACCATCAGCTGTCCTCGCAGCTATCTAGGAAACCCTGTTAGGACACTTACGGTCCCATGCCCATTGAGCCCAGTGGGATGGAATCAAGCAGCTTGAGCACCCACACAAAACGAACATGGAGCTCCTCACTCAAGGCGCTCAAAACTCCACGGCCAAAGACAAGTTCAGTGCCCAAGCCATTTCCTGCTGCTATGGAAACCAAGTGCTCTGGCAGCACATATGTCTGAAAGTGGATATGACACCTAGGGAAGGGAGTGTGTTGGTGAATGGCAACTGCCCGAAGCAGCAGCACAGCTCTTCCAGTGCCAAAACAACTCCACCTGCCTCATGAACTTCACATACCATCAGCTGTCCTGGCAGCTATCTAGGAAACCCTGTTGGGTCACTTCCGGTCCCATGCCCATTGAGCCCAGTGGGATGGAATCAAGCAGCTTGAGCATCCACACAAAACGAACATGGACCTCCTCACTCAAGACGCTCAAAACTACATGGCGAAAGACAAGTTCAGTGCCCAAGCCATTTCCCGGTGCCATGGAAACCAAGTGCTCTGGCAGCACATATGTGTCTGAAAGTGGATATGACACCTAGGGAAGGGAGTGTGCTGGTGAATGGCAACTGCCCGAAGCAGCAGCCCAGCTCTTCCACTGCCAAAACAACTCCACCTGCCTCATGAACTTCACATACCATCAGCTGTCCTGGCAGCTATCTAGGAAACCCTGTTGGGTCACTTCCGGTCCCATGCCCTTTGAGCCCAGGGGGATGGAATCAAGCAGCTTCAGCACCCACACAAAACTAAGATGGAGCTCCTCACACAAGACGTTCAAAACTCCACAGCCAAAGACGAGTTCAGTGCCCAGGCCATTTCCCGCTGCCATGGAAACCAAGTGCTCTGGCAGCACATAGGTCTGAAAGTGGATATGACACCTAGGGAAGGGAGTGTGGTGGTGAATGGCAACTGCCCGAAGCAGCAGCACAGCTCTTCCACTGCCAAAACAACTCCAACTGCCTCATGAACTTCACATACCATCAGCTGTCCTGGCAGCTATCTAGGAAACCCTGTTGGGTCACTTCCGGTCCCATGCCCATTGAGCCCAGTGGGATGGAATCAAGCAGCTTCAGCACCCACACAAAACGAACATGGAGCTCCTCACTCAAGGCGCTCAAAACTCCACGGCCAAAGACGAGTTCAGTGCCCAAGACATTTCCCGCTGCCATGGAAACCAAGTGCTCTGGCAGCACATAGGTCTGAAAGTGGATATGACACCTAGGGAAGGGAGTGTGCTGGTGAATGGCAACTGCCCGAAGGAGCAGCACAGCTCTTCCACTGCCAAAACAACTCCAACTGCCTCATGAACTTCACATACCATCAGCTGTCCTGGCAGCTATCTAGGAAACCCTGTTAGGACACTTCCGGTCCCATGCCCATTGAGCCCAGTGGGATGGAATCAAGCAGCTTCAGCAGACACACAAAATGAACATGGAGCTCCTCACTCAAGACGCGAAAAATTCCACGGCCAAAGACAAGTTCAGTGCCCAAGCCATTTCCCGCTGCCATGGAAACCAAGTGCTCTGGCAGCACATATGTCTGAAAGTGGATATGACACCTAGGGAAGTGAGTGTGCTGGTGAATGGCAACTGCCCGAAGCAGCAGCACAGCTCTTCCACTGCCAAAACAACTCCACCTGCCTCATGAACTTCACATACCATCAGCTGTCCTGGCAGCTATCTAGGAAACCCTGTTGGGTCACTTCCGGTCCCATGCCCATTGAGCCCAGTGGGGTGGAATCAAGCAGCTTCAGCACCCACACAAAACTAACATGGAGCTCCTCACTCAAGGCGCTCAAAGCTCCACAGACAAAGACAAGTTCAGTGCCCAAGCCATTTCCCGCTGCCATGGAAACCAAGTGCTCTGGCAGCACATATGTCTGAAAGTGGATATGACACCTAGGGAAGGGAGTGTGCTGGTGAATGGCAATTGCCCGAAGCAGCAGCACAGCTCTTCCACTGCCAAAACAACTCCCACTGCCTCATGAATTTCACATACCATCAGCTGTCCTGGCAGCTATCTAGGAAACCCTGTTGGGTCACTTCCGGTCCCATGCCCATTGAGCCCAGTGGGATGGAATCAAGCAGCTTGAGCACCCACACAAAACTAACATGGAGCTCCTCACTCAAGGCGCTCAAAACTCCATGGCCAAAGACAAGTTCAGTGCCCAAGCCATTTCCTGCTGCTATGGAAACCAAGTGCTCTGGCAGCACATATGTCTGAAAGTGGATATGACACCTAGGGAAGGGAGTGTGTTGGTGAATGGCAACTGCCCGAAGCAGCAGCACAGCTCTTCCACTGCCAAAACAACTCCACCTGCCTCATGAACTTCACATACCATCAGCTGTCCTGGCAGCTATCTAGGAAACCCTGTTGGCTCACTTCCGGTCCCATGCCCATTGAGCCCAGTGGGATGGAATCAAGCAGCTTGAGCACCCACACAAAACTAACATGGAGCTCCTCACTCAAGACGCTAAAAATTCCATGGCCAAAGACAAGTTCAGTGCCCAAGCCATTTCCCGCTGCCATGGAAACCAAGTGCTCTGGCAGCACATATGTGTCTGAAAGTGGATATGACACCTAGGGAAGGGAGTGTGCTGGTGAATGGCAACTGACCGAAGCAGCAGCAAAGCTCTTCCACTGCCAAAACAACTCCACCTGCCTCATGAACTTCACATACCATCAGCTGTCCTGGCAGCTATCTAGGAAACCCTGTTGGGTCACTTCCGGTCCCATGCCCATTGAGCCCAGTGGGATGGAATCAAGCAGCTTCAGCACCCACACAAAACGAACATGGAGCTCCTCACTCAAGGCGCTAAAAACTCCGCAGCCAAAGACAAGTTCAGTGCCCATGCCATTTCCCGCTGGCATGGAAACCAAGTGCTCTGGCAGCACATATGTGTGAAAGTGGATATGACACCTAGGGAAGGGAGTGTGCTGGTGAATGGCAACTGCCCGAAGCAGCAGCACAGCTCTTCCACTGCCAAAACAACTCCACCTGCCTCATGAACTTCACATACCATCAGCTGTCCTGGCAGCTATCTAGGAAACCCTGTTGGGTCACTTCCGGTCCCATGCCCATTGAGCTCAGTGGGATGGAATCAAGCAGCTTCAGCACCCACACAAAACGAACATGGAGCTCCTCACTCAAGGCGCTAGAAACTCCACAGCCAAAGACAAGTTCAGTGCCCAGGCCATTTCCCGCTGCCATGGAAACCAAGTGCTCTGGCAGCACATATGTGTGAAAGTGGATATGACACCTAGGGAAGGGAGTGTGCTGGTGAATGGCAACTGCCCGAAGCAGCAGCACAGCTCTTCCACTGCCAAAACAACTCCACCTGCCTCATGAACTTCACATACCATCAGCTGTCCTGGCAGCTATCTAGGAAACCCTGTTGGGTCACTTCCGGTCCCATGCCCATTGAGATCAGTGGGATGGAATCAAGCAGCTTCAGCACCCACACAAAACGAACATGGAGATCCTCACTCAAGGCGCTCAAAATTCCACAGCCAAAGACTAGTTCAGTGCCGAAGCCATTTCCCGCTGCCATTTAAACCAAGTGCTCTGGCAGCACATATGTCCGAAAGTGGATATGACACCTAGGGAAGGGAGTGTGCTGGTGAATGGCAACTGACCGAAGCAGCAGCACAGCTCTTCCACTGCCAAAACAACTCCACCTACCTCATGAACTTCACATACCATCAGCTGTCCTGGCAGCTATCTAGGAAACCCTGTTGGGTCACTTCCGGTCCCATGCCCATTGAGCTCAGTGGGATGGAATCAAGCAGCTTCAGCACCCACACAAAACGAACATGGAGCTCCTCACTCAAGGCGCTAGAAACTCCACAGCCAAAGACAAGTTCAGTGCCCAGGCCATTTCCCGCTGCCATGGAAACCAAGTGCTCTGGCAGCACATATGTGTGAAAGTGGATATGACACCTAGGGAAGGGAGTGTGTTGGTGAATGGCAACTGCCTGAAGCAGCAGCACAGCTCTTCCAGTGCCAAAACAACTCCACCTACCTCATGAACTTCACATACCATCAGCTGTCCTGGCAGCTATCTAGGAAACCCTGTTGGGTCACTTCCGGTCCCATGCCCATTGAGCCCAGTGGGATGGAATCAAGCAGCTTCAGCACCCACACAAAACGAACATGGAGCTCCTCACACAAGGCCCTAGAAACTCCACAGCCAAAGACAAGTTCAGTGCCCAGGCCATTTCCCGCTGCCATGGAAACCAAGTGCTCTGGCAGCACATATGTGTCAAAGTGGATATGACACCTAGGGAAGGGAGTGTGCTGGTGAATGGCAACTGCCCAAAGCAGCAGCACAGCTCTTCCACTGCAAAAAACAACTCCACCTAACTCATGAACTTCACATACCATCAGCTGTCCTGGCAGCTATCTAGGAAACCCTGTTGGGTCACTTCCGGTCCCATGCCCATTGAGCCCAGTGGGATGGAATCAAGCAGCTTCAGCACCCACACAAAACGAACATGGAGCTCCTCACTCAAGGCGCTCAAAGCTCCACAGCCAAAGACAAGTTCAGTGCCCAAGCCATTTCCCGCTGCCATGGAAACTAAGTGCTCTGGCAGCACATATGTCTGAAAGTGGATATGACACCTGGGGAAGGGAGTGTGCTGGTGAATGGCAACTGCCCGAAGCAGCAGCACAGCTCTTGCAGTGCCAAAACAACTCCACCTGCCTCATGAACTTCACATACCATCAGCTGTCCTGGCAGCTATCTAGGAAACTCTGTTGGGTCACTTCCGGTCCCATGCCCATTGAGCCCAGTGGGATGGAATCAAGCAGCTTGAGCACCCACACAAAACGAACATGGAGCTCCTCACTCAAGACGCTCAAAACTACACGGCGAAAGACAAGTTCAGTGCCGAAGCCATTTCCCGCTGCCATTTAAACCAAGTGCTCTGGCAGCACATATGTCTGAAAGTGGATATGACACCTAGGGAAGGGAGTGTGCTGGTGAATGGCAACTGCCCGAAGCAGCAGCACAGCTCTTCCACTGCCAAAACAACTCCACCTACCTCATGAACTTCACATACCATCAGCTGTCCTGGCAGCTATCTAGGAAACCCTGTTGGGTCACTTCCGGTCCCATGCCCATTGAGCTCAGTGGGATGGAATCAAGCAGCTTCAGCACCCACACAAAACGAACATGGAGCTCCTCACTCAAGGCGCTAGAAACTCCACAGCCAAAGACAAGTTCAGTGCCCAAGCCATTTCCTGCTGCTATGGAAACCAAGTGCTCTGGCAGCACATATGTCTGAAAGTGGATATGACACCTAGGGAAGGGAGTGTGCTGGTGAATGGCAACTGCCCGAAGCAGCAGCACAGCTCTTCCACTGCCAAAACAACTCCACCTGCCTCATGAACTTCACATACCATCAGCTGTCCTGGCAGCTATCTAGGAAACCCTGTTGGGTCACTTCCGGTCCCATGCCCATTGAGCCCAGTGGGATGGAATCAAGCAGCTTGAGCATCCACACAAAACGAACATGGAGCTCCTCACTCAAGACGCTCAAAACTACATGGCGAAAGACAAGTTCAGTGCCCAAGCCATTTCCCGCTGCCATGGAAACCAAGTGCTCTGGCAGCACATATGTCTGAAAGTGGATATGACACCTAGGGAAGGGAGTGTGGTGATGTATGGCAACTGCCCGAAGCAGCAGCACAGCTCTTCCAGTGCCAAAACAACTCCACCTGCCTCATGAACTTCACATACCATCAGCTGTCCTGGCAGCTATCTAGGAAACCCTGTTGGGTCACTTCCTGTCCCATGCCCATTGAGATCAGTGGGATGGAATCAAGCAGCTTCAGCACCCACACAAAACGAACATGGAGATCCTCACTCAAGGCGCTCAAAATTCCACAGCCAAAGACTAGTTCAGTGCCGAAGCCATTTCCCGCTGCCATTTAAACCAAGTGCTCTGGCAGCACATATGTCCGAAAGTGGATATGACACCTAGGGAAGGGAGTGTGCTGGTGAATGGCAACTGACCGAAGCAGCAGCACAGCTCTTCCACTGCCAAAACAACTCCACCTACCTCATGAACTTCACATACCATCAGCTGTCCTGGCAGCTATCTAGGAAACCCTGTTGGGTCACTTCCGGTCCCATGCCCATTGAGCTCAGTGGGATGGAATCAAGCAGCTTCAGCACCCACACAAAACGAACATGGAGCTCCTCACTCAAGGCGCTAGAAACTCCACAGCCAAAGACAAGTTCAGTGCCCAGGCCATTTCCCGCTGCCATGGAAACCAAGTGCTCTGGCAGCACATATGTGTGAAAGTGGATATGACACCTAGGGAAGGGAGTGTGTTGGTGAATGGCAACTGCCTGAAGCAGCAGCACAGCTCTTCCAGTGCCAAAACAACTCCACCTACCTCATGAACTTCACATACCATCAGCTGTCCTGGCAGCTATCTAGGAAACCCTGTTGGGTCACTTCCGGTCCCATGCCCATTGAGCCCAGTGGGATGGAATCAAGCAGCTTCAGCACCCACACAAAACGAACATGGAGCTCCTCACACAAGGCCCTAGAAACTCCACAGCCAAAGACAAGTTCAGTGCCCAGGCCATTTCCCGCTGCCATGGAAACCAAGTGCTCTGGCAGCACATATGTGTGAAAGTGGATATGACACCTAGGGAAGGGAGTGTGCTGGTGAATGGCAACTGCCCAAAGCAGCAGCACAGCTCTTCCACTGCAAAAAACAACTCCACCTAACTCATGAACTTCACATACCATCAGCTGTCCTGGCAGCTATCTAGGAAACCCTGTTGGGTCACTTCCGGTCCCATGCCCATTGAGCCCAATGGGATGGAATCAAGCAGCTTCAGCACCCACACAAAACGAACATGGAGCTCCTCACTCAAGGCGCTCAAAGCTCCACAGCCAAAGACAAGTTCAGTGCCCAAGCCATTTCTCGATGCCATGGAAACCAAGTGCTCTGGCAGCACATATGTCTGAAAGTGGATATGACACCTGGGGAAGGGAGTGTGCTGGTGAATGGCAACTGCCCGAAGCAGCAGCACAGCTCTTGCAGTGCCAAAACAACTCCACCTGCCTCATGAACTTCACATACCATCAGCTGTCCTGGCAGCTATCTAGGAAACTCTGTTGGGTCACTTCCGGTCCCATGCCCATTGAGCCCAGTGGGATGGAATCAAGCAGCTTGAGCACCCACACAAAACGAACATGGAGCTCCTCACTCAAGGCGCTCAAAACTACACGGCGAAAGACAAGTTCAGTGCCGAAGCCATTTCCCGCTGCCATTTAAACCAAGTGCTCTGGCAGCACATATGTCTGAAAGTGGATATGACACCTAGGGAAGGGAGTGTGCTGGTGAATGGCAACTGCCCGAAGCAGCAGCACAGCTCTTCCACTGCCAAAACAACTCCACCTACCTCATGAACTTCACATACCATCAGCTGTCCTGGCAGCTATCTAGGAAACCCTGTTGGGTCACTTCCGGTCCCATGCCCATTGAGCTCAGTGGGATGGAATCAAGCAGCTTCAGCACCCACACAAAACGAACATGGAGCTCCTCACTCAAGGCGCTAGAAACTCCACAGCCAAAGACAAGTTCAGTGCCCAAGCCATTTCCTGCTGCTATGGAAACCAAGTGCTCTGGCAGCACATATGTCTGAAAGTGGATATGACACCTAGGGAAGGGAGTGTGTTGGTGAATGGCAACTGCCCGAAGCAGCAGCACAGCTCTTCCAGTGCCAAAACAACTCCACCTGCCTCATGAACTTCACATACCATCAGCTGTCCTGGCAGCTATCTAGGAAACCCTGTTGGGTCACTTCCGGTCCCATGCCCATTGAGCCCAGTGGGATGGAATCAAGCAGCTTGAGCATCCACACAAAACGAACATGGAGCTCCTCACTCAAGACGCTCAAATCTACATGGCGAAAGACAAGTTCAGTGCCCAAGCCATTTCCCGCTGCCATGGAAACCAAGTGCTCTGGCAGCACATATGTGTCTGAAAGTGGATATGACACCTAGGGAAGGGACTGTGGTGGTGAATGGCAACTGCCCGAAGCAGCAGCACAGCTCTTCCACTGCCAAAACAACTCCACCTACCTCATGAACTTCACATACCATCAGCTGTCCTGGCAGCTATCTAGGAAACCCTGTTGGGTCACTTCCGGTCCCATGCCCATTGAGCTCAGTGGGATGGAATCAAGCAGCTTCAGCACCCACACAAAACGAACATGGAGCTCCTCACTCAAGGCGCTAGAAACTCCACAGCCAAAGACAAGTTCAGTGCCCAGGCCATTTCCCGCTGCCATGGAAACCAAGTGCTCTGGCAGCACATATGTGTGAAAGTGGATATGACACCTAGGGAAGGGAGTGTGTTGGTGAATGGCAACTGCCTGAAGCAGCAGCACAGCTCTTCCAGTGCCAAAACAACTCCACCTACCTCATGAACTTCACATACCATCAGCTGTCCTGGCAGCTATCTAGGAAACCCTGTTGGGTCACTTCCGGTCCCATGCCCATTGAGCCCAGTGGGATGGAATCAAGCAGCTTCAGCACCCACACAAAACGAACATGGAGCTCCTCACACAAGGCCCTAGAAACTCCACAGCCAAAGACAAGTTCAGTGCCCAGGCCATTTCCCGCTGCCATGGAAACCAAGTGCTCTGGCAGCACATATGTGTGAAAGTGGATATGACACCTAGGGAAGGGAGTGTGCTGGTGAATGGCAACTGCCCAAAGCAGCAGCACAGCTCTTCCACTGCAAAAAACAACTCCACCTAACTCATGAACTTCACATACCATCAGCTGTCCTGGCAGCTATCTAGGAAACCCTGTTGGGTCACTTCCGGTCCCATGCCCATTGAGCCCAATGGGATGGAATCAAGCAGCTTCAGCACCCACACAAAACGAACATGGAGCTCCTCACTCAAGGCGCTCAAAGCTCCACAGCCAAAGACAAGTTCAGTGCCCAAGCCATTTCTCGATGCCATGGAAACCAAGTGCTCTGGCAGCACATATGTCTGAAAGTGGATATGACACCTGGGGAAGGGAGTGTGCTGGTGAATGGCAACTGCCCGAAGCAGCAGCACAGCTCTTGCAGTGCCAAAACAACTCCACCTGCCTCATGAACTTCACATACCATCAGCTGTCCTGGCAGCTATCTAGGAAACTCTGTTGGGTCACTTCCGGTCCCATGCCCATTGAGCCCAGTGGGATGGAATCAAGCAGCTTGAGCACCCACACAAAACGAACATGGAGCTCCTCACTCAAGGCGCTCAAAACTACACGGCGAAAGACAAGTTCAGTGCCGAAGCCATTTCCCGCTGCCATTTAAACCAAGTGCTCTGGCAGCACATATGTCTGAAAGTGGATATGACACCTAGGGAAGGGAGTGTGCTGGTGAATGGCAACTGCCCGAAGCAGCAGCACAGCTCTTCCACTGCCAAAACAACTCCACCTACCTCATGAACTTCACATACCATCAGCTGTCCTGGCAGCTATCTAGGAAACCCTGTTGGGTCACTTCCGGTCCCATGCCCATTGAGCTCAGTGGGATGGAATCAAGCAGCTTCAGCACCCACACAAAACGAACATGGAGCTCCTCACTCAAGGCGCTAGAAACTCCACAGCCAAAGACAAGTTCAGTGCCCAAGCCATTTCCTGCTGCTATGGAAACCAAGTGCTCTGGCAGCACATATGTCTGAAAGTGGATATGACACCTAGGGAAGGGAGTGTGTTGGTGAATGGCAACTGCCCGAAGCAGCAGCACAGCTCTTCCAGTGCCAAAACAACTCCACCTGCCTCATGAACTTCACATACCATCAGCTGTCCTGGCAGCTATCTAGGAAACCCTGTTGGGTCACTTCCGGTCCCATGCCCATTGAGCCCAGTGGGATGGAATCAAGCAGCTTGAGCATCCACACAAAACGAACATGGAGCTCCTCACTCAAGACGCTCAAAACTACATGGCGAAAGACAAGTTCAGTGCCCAAGCCATTTCCCGCTGCCATGGAAACCAAGTGCTCTGGCAGCACATATGTGTCTGAAAGTGGATATGACACCTAGGGAAGGGACTGTGGTGGTGAATGGCAACTGCCCGAAGCAGCAGCACAGCTCTTCCACTGCCAAAACAACTCCACCTGCCTCATGAACTTCACATACCATCAGCTGTCCTGGCAGCTATCTAGGAAACCCTGTTGGGTCACTTCCGGTCCCATGCCCATTGAGCCCAGTGGGATGGAATCAAGCAGCTTCAGCACCCACACAAAACTAAGATGGAGCTCCTCACACAAGACGCTCAAAACTCCACAGCCAAAGACGAGTTCAGTGCCCAAGCCATTTCCCGCTGCCATGGAAACCAAGTGCTCTGGCAGCACATAGGTCTGAAAGTGGATATGACACCTAGGGAAGGGAGTGTGCTGGTGAATGGCAACTGCCCGAAGCAACAGCACAGCTCTTCCAGTGCCAAAACAACTCCACCTGCCTCATGAACTTCACATACCATCAGCTGTCCTGGCAGCTATCTAGGAAACCCTGTTGGGTCACTTCCGGTCCCATGCCCATTGAGCCCAGTGGGATGGAATCAAGCAGCTTCAGCACCCACACAAAACGAACATGGAGCTCCTCACTCAAGGCGCTCAAAACTCCACGGCCAAAGACGAGTTCAGTGCCCAAGACATTTCCCGCTGCCATGGAAACCAAGTGCTCTGGCAGCACATAGGTCTGAAAGTGGATATGACACCTAGGGAAGGGAGTGTGCTGGTGAATGGCAACTGCCCGAAGCAGCAGCACAGCTCTTCCAGTGCCAAAACAACTCCACCTGCCTCATGAACTTCACATACCATCAGCTGTCCTGGCAGCTATCTAGGAAACCCTGTTGGGTCACTTCCGGTCCCATGCCCATTGAGCCCAGTGGGATGGAATCAAGCAGCTTCAGCACCCACACAAAACTAAGATGGAGCTCCTCACTCAAGACGCTCAAAACTCCACAGCCAAAGACGAGTTCAGTGCCCAAGCCATTTCCCGCTGCCATGGAAACCAAGTGCTCTGGCAGCACATATGTGTGAAAGTGGATATGACACCTAGGGAAGGGAGTGTGTTGGTGAATGGCAACTGCCTGAAGCAGCAGCACAGCTCTTCCAGTGCCAAAACAACTCCACCTACCTCATGAACTTCACATACCATCAGCTGTCCTGGCAGCTATCTAGGAAACCCTGTTGGGTCACTTCCGGTCCCATGCCCATTGAGCCCAGTGGGATGGAATCAAGCAGCTTCAGCACCCACACAAAACGAACATGGAGCTCCTCACACAAGGCCCTAGAAACTCCACAGCCAAAGACAAGTTCAGTGCCCAGGCCATTTCCCGCTGCCATGGAAACCAAGTGCTCTGGCAGCACATATGTGTGAAAGTGGATATGACACCTAGGGAAGGGAGTGTGCTGGTGAATGGCAACTGCCCGAAGCAGCAGCACAGCTCTTCCACTGCAAAAAACAACTCCACCTACCTCATGAACTTCACATACCATCAGCTGTCCTGGCAGCTATCTAGGAAACCCTGTTGGGTCACTTCCGGTCCCATGCCCATTGAGCCCAGTGGGATGCAATCAAGCAGCTTCAGCACCCACACAAAACGAACATGGAGCTCCTCACTCAAGGCGCTCAAAGCTCCACAGCCAAAGACAAGTTCAGTGCCCAAGCCATTTCTCGATGCCATGGAAACCAAGTGCTCTGGCAGCACATATCTCTGAAAGTGGATATGACACCTGGGGAAGGGAGTGTGCTGGTGAATGGCAACTGCCCAAAGCAGCAGCACAGCTCTTGCAGTGCCAAAACAACTCCACCTGCCTCATGAACTTCACATACCATCAGCTGTCCTGGCAGCTATCTAGGAAACTCTGTTGGGTCACTTCCGGTCCCATGCCCATTGAGCCCAGTGGGATGGAATCAAGCAGCTTCAGCACCCACACAAAACGAACATGGAGCTCCTCACTCAAGGCGCTCAAAACTACACGGCGAAAGACAAGTTCAGTGCCGAAGCCATTTCCCGCTGCCATTTAAACCAAGTGCTCTGGCAGCACATATGTCTGAAAGTGGATATGACACCTAGGGAAGGGAGTGTGCTGGTGAATGGCAACTGCCCGAAGCAGCAGCACAGCTCTTCCACTGCCAAAACAACTCCACCTACCTCATGAACTTCACATACCATCAGCAGTCCTGGCAGCTATCTAGGAAACCCTGTTGGGTCACTTCCGGTCCCATGCCCATTGAGCTCAGTGGGATGGAATCAAGCAGCTTCAGCACCCACACAAAACGAACATGGAGCTCCTCACTCAAGGCGCTAGAAACTCCACAGCCAAAGACAAGTTCAGTGCCCAGGCCATTTCCCGCTGCCATGGAAACCAAGTGCTCTGGCAGCACATATGTGTGAAAGTGGATATGACACCTAGGGAAGGGAGTGTGCTGGTGAATGGCAACTGCCCGAAGCAGCAGCACAGCTCTTCCACTGCAAAAAACAACTCCACCTACCTCATGAACTTCACATACCATCAGCTGTCCTGGCAGCTATCTAGGAAACCCTGTTGGGTCACTTCCGGTCCCATGCCCATTGAGCCCAGTGGGATGGAATCAAGCAGCTTCAGCACCCACACAAAACGAACATGGAGCTCCTCACTCAAGGCGCTCAAAACTCCACAGCCAAAGACAAGTTCAGTGCCCAAGCCATTTCCCGCTGCCATGGAAACCAAGTGCTCTGGCAGCACATAGGTCTGAAAGTGGATATGACACCTAGGGAAGGGAGTGTGCTGGTGAATGGCAACTGCCCGAAGCAGCAGCACAGCTCTTCCAGTGCCAAAACAACTCCCACTGCCTGATGAATTTCACATACCATCAGCTGTCCTGGCCTCTATCTAGGAAACCCTGTTGGGTCACTTCCGGTCCCATGCCCATTGAGCCCAGTGGGATGGAATCAAGCAGCTTCAGCACCCACACAAAACGAACATGGGGCTCCTCATTCAAGGCGCTCAAAACTCCACGGCCAAACTCATGTTCAGTGCCCAAGCCATTTCCCGCTGCCATGGAAACCAAGTGCTCTGGCAGCACATATGTCTGAAAGTGGATATGACACCTAGGGAAGGGAGTGTGCTGGTGAATGGCAACTGCCCGAAGCAGCAGCACAGCTCTTCCAGTGCCAAAACAACTCCACCTGCCTCATGAACTTCACATACCATCAGCTGTCCTGGCAGCTATCTAGGAAACCCTGTTGGGTCACTTCCGGTCCCATGCCCATTGAGCTCAGTGGGATGGAATCAAGCAGCTTCAGCACCCACACAAAACTAAGATGGAGCTCCTCACTCAAGGCGCTCAAAACTCCACAGACAAAGACAAGTTCAGTGCCAGAGCGATTTCCCGCTGCCATGGAAACCAAGTGCTCTGGCAGCACATATATCTGAAAGTGGATATGACACCTAGGGAAGGGAGTGTGCTGGTGAATGGCAACTGCCTGAAGCAGCAGCACAGCTCTTCCACTGCCAAAACAACTCCACCTGCCTCATGAACTTCACATACCATCAGCTGTCCTGGCAGCTATCTAGGAAACCCTGTTGGGTCACTTCCGGTCCCATGCCCATTGAGCCCAGTGGGATGGAATCAAGCAGCTTCAGCACCCACACAAAACGAACATGGAGCTCCTCACTCAAGGCGCTCAAAACTCCACAGCCAAAGACAAGTTCAGTGCCCAAGCCATTTCCCGCTGCCATGGAAACCAAGGTCTCTGGCAGCACATATGTCTGAAAGTGGATATGACACCTAGGGAAGGGAGTGTGGTGGTGTATGGCAACTGCCCGAAGCAGCAGCACAGCTCTTCCACTGCCAAAACAACTCCCACTGCCTCATGAATTTCACATACCATCAGCTGTCCTGGCCTCTATCTAGGAAACCCTGTTGGGTCACTTCCGGTCCCATGCCCATTGAGCCCAGTGGGATGGAATCAAGCAGCTTGAGCACCCACACAAAACGAACATGGGGCTCCTCATTCAAGGCGCTCAAAACTACATGGCGAAAGACAAGTTCAGTGCCTAAGCCATTTCCCGCTGCCATGGAAACCAAGTGCTCTGGCAGCACATAGGTCTGAAAGTGGATATGACACCTAGGGAAGGGAGTGTGGTGATGTATGGCAACTGCCCGAAGCAGCCGCCCAGCTCTTCCACTGCCAAAACAACTCCACCTGCCTCATGAACTTCACATACCATCAGCTGTCCTGGCAGCTATCTAGGAAACCCTGTTGGGTCACTTCCGGTCCCATGCCCATTGAGCCCAGTGGGATGGAATCAAGCAGCTTCAGCACCCACACAAAACGAACATGGAGCTCCTCACTCAAGACGCTCAAAACTCCACAGCCAAAGACGAGTTCAGTGCCCAAGCCATTTCCCGCTGCCATGGAAACCAAGTGCTCTGGCAGCACATAGGTCTGAAAGTGGATATGACACCTAGGGAAGGGAGTGTGCTGGTGAATGGCAACTGCCCGAAGCAGCAGCACAGCTCTTCCACTGCCAAAACGACTCCAACTGCCTCATGAACTTCACATACCATCAGCTGTCCTCGCAGCTATCTAGGAAACCCTGTTGGGTCACTTCCGGTCCCATGCCCATTGAGCCCAGTGGGATAGAATCAAGCAGCTTCAGCACCCACACAAAACGAACATGGAGCTCTTCACTCAAGGCGCTCAAAACTCCACAGCCAAAGACAAGTTCAGTGCCTAAGCCATTTCCCGCTGCCATGGAAACCAAGTGCTCTGGCAGCACATATGTCTGAAAGTGTATATGACACCTAGGGAAGGGAGTCTGGTGCTGAAAGGAAACTGCCCGAAGCAGCACAACAGCTCTTCCACTGCGAAAACAACTCCACCTGCCTCATGAACTTCACATACCATCAGCTGTCCTGGCAGCTATCTAGGAAACCCTGTTGGGTCACTTCCGGTCCCATGCCCATTGAGTCCAGTGGGATGGAATTAAGCAGCTTCAGCACCCACACAAAACTAAGATGGAGCTCCTCACTCAAGGCGCTAAAAACTCCACAGACAAAGACAAGTTCAGTGCCAGAGCGATTTCCCGCTGCCATGGAAACCAAGTGCTCTGGCAGCACATATATCTGAAAGTGGATATGACACCTAGGGAAGGGAGTGTGCTGGTGAATGGCAACTGCCTGACGCAGCAGCACAGCTCTTCCAGTGCCAAAACAACTCCACCTGCCTCATGAACTTCACATACCATCAGCTGTCCTGGCAGTTATCTAGGAAACCCTGTTGGGTCACTTCCGGTCCCATGCCCATTGAGCCCAGTGGGATGGAATCAAGCAGCTTCAGCCCCCACACAAAACGAACATGGAGCTCCTCACTCAAGACGCTCAAAACTACATGGCGAAAGACAAGTTCAGTGCCCAAGCCATTTCCCGCTGCCATGGAAACCAAGTGCTCTGGCAGCACATATGTCTGAAAGTGGATATGACACCTAGGGAAGGGAGTGTGCTGGTGAATGGCAACTGCCCGAAGCAGCAGCACAGCTCTTCCACTGCCAAAACAACTCCACCTGCCTCATGAACTTCACATACCATCAGCTGTCCTGGCAGCTATCTAGGAAACCCTGTTGGGTCACTTCCGGTCCCATGCCCATTGAGCCCAGTGGGATGGAATCAAGCAGCTTCAGCACCCACACAAAACGAACATGGAGCTCCTCACTCAAGACGCTCAAAACTACATGGGAAAGACGAGTTCAGTGCCCAAGCCATTTCCCGCTGCCATGGAAACCAAGTGCTCTGGCAGCACATATGTCTGAAAGTGGATATGACACCTAGGGAAGGGAGTGTGCTGGTGAATGGCAACTGCCCGAAGCAGCAGCACAGCTCTTCCACTGCCAAAACAACTCCACCTGCCTCATGAACTTCACATACCATCAGCTGTCCTGGCAGCTATCTAGGAAACCCTGTTGGGTCACTTCCGGTCCCATGCCCATTGAGCCCAGTGGGATGGAATCAAGCAGCTTCAGCACCCACACAAAACGAACATGGAGCTCCTCACTCAAGGCGCTCAAAGCTCCACGGCCAAAGACAAGTTCAGTGCCCAAGCCATTTCCCGCTGCCATGGAAACCAAGTGCTCTGGCAGCACATATGTCTGAAAGTGGATATGACACCTAGGGAAGGGAGTGTGCTGGTGAATGGCAATTGCCCGAAGCAGCAGCCCAGCTCTTCCACTGCCAAAACAACTCCACCTGCCTCATGAACTTCACATACCATCAGCTGTCCTGGCAGCTATCTAGGAAACCCTGTTGGGTCACTTCCGGTCCCATGCCCATTGAGCCCAGTGGGATGGAATCAAGCAGCTTCAGCACAAACACAAAACGAACATGGAGCTCCTCACTCAAGGCGCTCAAAACTCCACAGCCAAAGACGAGTTCAGTGCCGAGGCCATTTCCCGCTGCCATGGAAACCAAGTGCTCTGGCAGCACATAGGTCTGAAAGTGGATATGACACCTAGGGAAGGGAGTGTGCTGGTGAATGGCAACTGCCCGAAGCAGCAGCACAGCTCTTCCACTGCCAAAACGACTCCACCTGCCTCATGAACTTCACATGCCATCAGCTGTCCTGGCAGCTATCTAGGAAACCCTGTTGGGTCACTTCCGGTCCCATGCCCATTGAGCCCAGTGGGATGGAATCAAGCAGCTTCAGCACCCACACAAACGAACATGGAGCTCCTCACTCAAGGCGCTCAAAACTCCACGGCCAAAGACAAGTTCAGTGCCCAGGCCATTTCCCGCTGCCATGGAAACCAAGTGCTCTGGCAGCACATATGTCTGAAAGTGGATATGACACCTAGGGAAGGGAGTGTGCTGGTGAATGGCAACTGCCCGAAGCAGCAGCACAGCTCTTCCACTGCCAAAACAACTCCACCTGCCTCATGAACTTCACATACCATCAGCTGTCCTGGCAGCTATCTAGGAAACCCTGTTGGGTCACTTCCGGTCCCATGCCCATTGAGCCCAGTGGGATGGAATCAAGCAGCTTCAGCACCCACACAAAACGAACATGGAGCTCCTCACTCAAGGTGCTCAAAACTCCACAGACAAAGACAAGTTCAGTGCCCAAGCCATTTCCCGCTGCCATGGAAACCAAGTGCTCTGGCAGCACATATGTCTGAAAGTGGATATGACACCTAGGGAAGGGAGTGTGCTGGTGAAAGGCAACTGCCCGAAGCAGCAGCACAGCTCTTCCACTGCCAAAACAACTCCACCTGCCTCATGAACTTCACATACCATCAGCTGTCCTGGCAGCTATCTAGGAAACCCTGTTGGGTCACTTCCGGTCCCATGCCCATTGAGCCCAGTGGGATGGAATCAAGCAGCTTGAGCACCCACACAAAACGAACATGAAGCTCCTCACTCAAGGCCCTAGAAACTCCACAGCCAAAGACAAGTTCAGTGCCTAAGCCATTTCCCGCTGCCATGGAAACCAAGTGCTCTGGCAGCACATATGTCTGAAAGTGGATATGACACCTAGGGAAGGGAGTGTGGTGGTGAATGGCAACTGCCCGAAGCAGCAGCACTGCTCTTCCACTGCCAAAACAACTCCACCTACCTCATGAACTTCACATACCATCAGCTGTCCTGGCAGCTATCTAGGAAACCCTGTTGGGTCACTTCCGGTCCCATGCCCATTGAGCCCAGTGGGATGGAATCAAGCAGCTTCAGCACCCACACAAAACTAAGATGGAGCTCCTCACTCAAGGCGCTAAAACTCCATGGCCAAAGACAAGTTCAGTGCCCAAGCCATTTCCTACTGCAATGGAAACCAAGTGCTCTGGCAGCACATATGTCTGAAAGTGGATATGACACCTAGGGAAGGGAGTGTGTTGGTGAATGGCAACTGCCCGAAGCAGCAGCACAGCTCTTCCACTGCCAAAACAACTCCACCTGCCTCATGAACTTCACATACCATCAGATGTCCTGGCAGCTATCTAGGAAACCCTGTTGGGTCACTTCCGGTCCCATGCCCATTGAGCCCAGTGGGATGGAATCAAGCAGCTTCAGCACCCACACAAAACGAACATGGAGCTCCTCACTCAAGGCGCTCAAAACTCCATGGCCAAAGACAAGTTCAGTGCCAGAGCCATTTCCCGCTGCCATGGAAACCAAGTGCTCTGGCAGAACATATATCTGAAAGTGGATATGACACCTAGGGAAGGGAGTGTGCTGGTGAATGGCAACTGCCCGAAGCAGCAGCACAGCTCTTCCACTGCCAAAACAACTCCACCTGCCTCATGAACTTCACATACCAGCAGCTGTCCTGGCAGCTATCTAGGAAACCCTGTTGGGTCACTTCCGGTCCCATGCCCATTGAGCCCAGTGGGATGGAATCAAGCAGCTTCAGCACCCACACAAAACGAACATGGAGCTCCTCACTCAAGGCGCTCAAAACTCCACAGCCAAAGACAAGTTCAGTGCCCAAGCCATTTCCCGCTGCCAAGGAAACCAAGTGCTCTGGCAGCACATATGTCTGAAAGTGGATATGACACCTAGGGAAGGGAGTGTGGTGGTGAATGGCAACTGCCCGAAGCAGCAGCACAGCTCTTCCACTGCCAAAACAACTCCACCTGCCTCATGAACTTCACATACCATCAGCTGTCCTGGCAGCTATCTAGGAAACCCTGTTGGGTCACTTCCGGTCCCATGCCCATTGAGCCCAGTGGGATGGAATCAAGCAGCTTCAGCACCCACACAAAACGAACATGGAGCTCCTCACTCAAGGCGCTAAAACTCCACAGCCAAAGACGAGTTCAGTGCCTAAGCCATTTCCCGCTGCCATGGAAACCAAGTGCTCTGGCAGAACATATATCTGAAAGTGGATATGACACCTAGGGAAGGGAGTGTGCTGGTGAATGGCAACTGCCCGAAGCAGCAGCACAGCTCTTCCACTGCAAAAAACAACTCCACCTGCCTCATGAACTTCACATACCATCAGCTGTCCTGGCAGCTATCTAGGAAACCCTGTTGGGTCACTTCCGGTCCCATGAACATTGAGCCCAGTGGGATGGAATCAAGCAGCTTCAGCACCCACACAAAACGAACATGGAGCTCCTCACTCAAGGCGCTCAAAGCTACACGGCCAAAGACAAGTTCAGTGCCCAAGCCATTTCCCGCTGCCATGGAAACCAAGTGCTCTGACAGCACATATGTCTGAAAGTGGATATGACACCTAGGGAAGGGAGTGTGCTGGTGAATGGCAACTGCCCGAAGCAGCAGCACAGCTCTTCCACTGCCAAACAATTCAACCTGCCTAATGAACTTCACATACCATCAGCTGTCCTGGCAGCTATCTCGGAAACCCTGTGGGGTCACTTCCGGTCCCATGCCCATTGAGCCCAGTGGGATGGAATCAAGCAGCTTCAGCACCCACACAAAACGAACATGGAGCTCCTCACTCAAGGCGCTCAAAATTCCACAGCCAAAGACAAGTTCAGTGCCCAAGCCATTTCCCGCTGCCATGGGAAACCAAGTGCTCTGGCAGCACATATGTCTGAAAGTGGATATGACACCTAGGGAAGGGAGTGTGCTGGTGAATGGCAACTGCCCGAAGAAGCAGCACAGCTCTTCCACTGCCAAAACAACTCCACCTGCCTCATGAACTTCACATACCATCAGCTGTCCTGGCAGCTATCTAGGAAACCCTGTTGGGTCACTTCCGGTCCCATGCCCATTGAGCCCAGTGGGATGGAATCAAGCAGCTTCAGCACCCACACAAAACGAACATGGAGCTCCTCACTCAAGGCGCTAAAACTCCACAGCCAAAGACGAGTTCAGTGCCCAAGCCATTTCCCGCTGCCATGGAAACCAAGTGCTCTGGCAGAACATATATCTGAAAGTGGATATGACACCTAGGGAAGGGAGTGTGGTGGTGAATGGCAACTGCCCGAAGCAGCAGCACAGCTTTTCCACTGCAAAAAACAACTCCACCTGCCTCATGAACTTCACATACCATCAGCTGTCCTGGCAGCTATCTAGGAAACCCTGTTGGGTCACTTCCGGTCCCATGCCCATTGAGCCCAGTGGGATGGAATCAAGCAGCTTCAGCACCCACACAAAACGAACATGGAGCTCTTCACTCAAGGCGCTCAAAACTCCACAACCAAAGACAAGTTCAGTGCCCAAGCCATTTCCCGCTGCCATGGAAACCAAGTGCTCTGGCAGCACATATGTCTCAAAGTGGATATGACACCTAGGAAAGGGAGTGTGCTGGTGAATGGCAACTGCCCGAAGCAGCAGCACAGCTCTTCCACTGCCAAAACAACTCCACCTACCTCATGAACTTCACATACCATCAGCTGTCCTGGCAGCTATCTAGGAAACCCTGTTGGGTCACTTCCGGTCCCATGAACATTGAGCCCAGTGGGATGGAATCAAGCAGCTTCAGCACCCACACAAAACGAACATGGAGCTCCTCACTCAAGGCGCTCAAAGCTACACGGCCAAAGACAAGTTCAGTGCAAAAGCCATTTCCCGCTGCCATGGAAACCAAGTGCTCTGACAGCACATATGTCTGAAAGTGGATATGACACCTAGGGAAGGGAGTGTGCTGGTGAATGGCAACTGCCCGAAGCAGCAGCACAGCTCTTCCACTGCCAAAACAACTCCAACTGCCTCATGAACTTCACATACCATCAGCTGTCCTGGCAGCTATCTCGGAAACCCTGTGGGGTCACTTCCGGTCCCATGCCCATTGAGCCCAGTGGGATGGAATCAAGCAGCTTCAGCACACACACAAAACTAACATCGAGCTCCTCACTCAAGGCGCTCAAAATTACATGGCCAAAGACAAGTTCAGTGCCCAAGCCATTTCCCGCTGCCATGGAAACCAAGTGCTCTGGCAGCACATATGTCTGAAAGTGGATATGACACCTACGGAAGGGAGTGTGGTGGTGAATGGCAACTGTCAGAAGCAGCAGCACAGCTCTTCCACTGCCAAAACAACTCCACCTACCTCATGAACTTCACATACCATCAGCTGTCCTGGCAGCTATCTAGGAAACCCTGTTGGGTCACTTCCGGTCCCATGCCCATTGAGCCCAGTGGGATGGAATCAAGCAGCTTCAGCACCCACACAAAACTAACATCGAGCTCCTCACTCAAGGCGCTCAAAACTCCACGGCCAAAGACAAGTTCAGTGGAGAAGCCAATTCCCGCTGCCATTTAAACCAAGTGCTCTGGCAGCACATATGTCTGAAAGTGGATATGACACCTAGGGAAGGGAGTGTGCTGGTGAATGGCAACTGCCCGAAGCAGCAGCCCAGCTCTTCCACTGCCAAAACAACTCCACCTACCTCATGAACTTCACATACCATCAGCTGTCCTGGCAGCTATCTAGGAAACCCTGTTGGGTCACTTCCGGTCCCATGCCCATTGAGCCCAGTGGGATGGAATCAAGCAGCTTCAGCACCCACACAAAACTAAGATGGAGCTCCTCACTCAAGGCGCTAAAACTCCATGGCCAAAGACAAGTTCAGTGCCCAAGCCATTTCCTACTGCAATGGAAACCAAGTGCTCTGGCAGCACATATGTCTGAAAGTGGATATGACACCTAGGGAAGGGAGTGTGTTGGTGAATGGCAACTGCCCGAAGCAGCAGCACAGCTCTTCCACTGCCAAAACAACTCCACCTGCCTCATGAACTTCACATACCATCAGCTGTCCTGGCAGCTATCTAGGAAACCCTGTTGGGTCACTTCCGGTCCCATGCCCATTGAGCACAGTGGGATGGAATCAAGCAGCTTCAGCACCCACACAAAACTAAGATGGAGCTCCTCACTCAAGACGCTCAAAACTCCACAGCCAAAGACGAGTTCAGTGCCTAAGCCATTTCCCGCTGCCATGGAAACCAAGTGCTCTGGCAGCACATATATCTGAAAGTGGATATGACACCTAAGGAAGGGAGTGTGGTGGTGAATGGCAACTGCCCGAAGCAGCAGCACAGCTCTTCCACTGCCAAAACAACTCCACCTGCCTCATGAACTTCACATACCATCAGCTGTCCTGGCAGCTATCTAGGAAACCCTGTTGGGTCACTTCCGGTCCCATGCCCATTGAGCCCAGTGGGATGGAATCAAGCAGCTTCAGCACCCACACAAAACGAACATGGAGCTCTTCACTCAAGGCGCTCAAAACTCCACAGCCAAAGACAAGTTCAGTGCCCAAGCCATTTCCCGCTGCCATGGAAACCAAGTGCTCTGGCAGCACATATGTCTGAAAGTGGATATGACACCTAGGAAAGGGAGTGTGCTGGTGAATGGCAACTGCCCGAAGCAGCAGCACAGCTCTTCCACTGCCAAAACAACTCCACCTACCTCATGAACTTCACATACCATCAGCTGTCCTGGCAGCTATCTAGGAAACCCTGTTGGGTCACTTCCGGTCCCATGAACATTGAGCCCAGTGGCATGGAATCAAGCAGCTTCAGCACCCACACAAAACGAACATGGAGCTCCTCACTCAAGGCGCTCAAAGCTACACGGCCAAAGACAAGTTCAGTGCCCAAGCCATTTCCCGCTGCCATGGAAACCAAGTGCTCTGACAGCACATATGTCTGAAAGTGGATATGACACCTAGGGAAGGGAGTGTGCTGGTGAATGGCAACTGCCCGAAGCAGCAGCACAGCTCTTCCACTGCAAACAATTCAACCTGCCTCATGAACTTCACATACCATCAGCTGTCCTGGCAGCTATCTAGGAAACCCTGTTGGGTCACTTCCGGTCCCATGCCCATTGAGCCCAGTGGGATGGAATCAAGCAGCTTCAGCACACACACAAAACTAACATCGAGCTCCTCACTCAAGGCGCTCAAAATTACATGGCGAAAGACAAGTTCAGTGCCTAAGCCATTTCCCGCTGCCATGGAAACCAAGTGCTCTGGCAGCACATATGTCTGAAAGTGGATATGACACCTAGGGAAGGGAGTGTGCTGGTGAATGGCAACTGTCAGAAGCAGCAGCACAGCTCTTCCACTGCCAAAACAACTCCACCTACCTCATGAACTTCACATACCATCAGCTGTCCTGGCAGCTATCTAGGAAACCCTGTTGGGTCACTTCCGGTCCCATGCCCATTGAGCCCAGTGGGATGGAATCAAGCAGCTTCAGCACCCACACAAAACGAACATGGAGCTCCTCACTCAAGGCGCTCAAAACTCCACGGCCAAAGACTAGTTCAGTGCCCAAGCCAATTCCCGCTGCCATGGAAACCAAGTGCTCTGGCAGCACATATGTCTGAAAGTGGATATGACACCTAGGGAAGGGAGTGTGGTGGTCAATGGCAACTGCCCGAAGCAGCAGCCCAGCTCTTCCACTGCCAAAACAACTCCACCTACCTCATGAACTTCACATACCATCAGCCGTCCTGGCAGCTATCTAGGAAATCCTGTTGGGTCACTTCCGGTCCCATGCTCATTGAGCCCAGGGGGATGGAATCAAGCAGCTTCAGCACCCACACAAAACGAACATGGAGCTCCTCACTCAAGGCGCTCAAAACTCCACAGCCAAAGACAAGTTCAGTGCCCAAGCCATTTCCCGCTGCCATGGAAACCAAGTGCTCTGGCAGCACATATGTCTGAAAGTGGATATGACACCTAGGGAAGGGAGTGTGCTGGTGAATGGCAACTGCCCGAAGAAGCAACACAGCTCTTCCACTGCCAAAACAACTCCACCTGCCTCATGAACTTCACATACCATCAGCTGTCCTGGCAGCTATCTAGGAAACCCTGTTGGGTCACTTCCGGTCCCATGCCCATTGAGCCCAGTGGGATGGAATCAAGCAGCTTGATCACAAACACAAAACGAACATGGAGCTCCTCACTCAAGGCCCTAGAAACTCCACAGCCAAAGACAAGTTCAGTGCACAAGCCATTTCCCGCTGCCATGGAAACCAAGTGCTCTGGCAGCACATATGTCTGAAAGTGGATATGACACCTAGGGAAGGGAGTGTGCTGGTGAATGGCAACTGCCCGAAGCAGCAGCACAGCTCTTCCACTGCCAAAACAAGTCCACCTGCCTCATGAACTTCACATACCATCAGCTGTCCTGGCAGCTATCTAGGAAACCCTGTTGGGTCACTTCCGGTCCCATGCCCATTGAGCCCAGTGGGATGGAATCAAGCAGCTTGAGCACCCACACAAAACGAACATGGAGCTCCTCACTCAAGGCGCTCAAAACTCCACAGCCAAAGACAAGTTCAGTGCCCAAGCCATTTCCCGCTGCCATGGAAACCAAGTGCTCTGGCAGCACATATGTCTGAAAGTGGATATGACACCTAGGGAAGGGAGTGTGCTGGTGAATGGCAACTGCCCGAAGCAGCAGCACAGCTCTTCCACTGCCAAAACAACTCCACCTACCTCATGAACTTCACATACCATCAGCTGTCCTGGCAGCTATCTAGGAAAACCTGTTTTGTCACTTCCGGTCCCATGCTCATTGAGCCCAGTGGGATGGAATCAAGCAGCTTCAGCACCCACACAAAACGAACATGGAGCTCCTCACTCAAGGCGCTCAAAACTACACGGCGAAAGACAAGTTCAGTGCCCAGGCCATTTCCCGCTGCCATGGAAACCAAGTGCTCTGGCAGCACATATGTGTGAAAGTGGATATGACACCTAGGGAAGGGAGTGTGCTGGTGAATGGCAACTGCCCGAAGCAGCAGCACAGCTCTTCCACTGCCAAAACAACTCCAACTGCCTCATGAACTTCACATACCATCAGCTGTCCTGGCAGCTATCTAGGAAACCCTTTTGGGTCACTTCCGGTCCCATGCCCATTGAGCCCAGTGGGATGGAATCAAGCAGCTTGAGCACCCACACAAAACTAACATGGAGCTCCTCACTCAAGGCGCTCAAAGCTCCACAGCCAAAGACAAGTTCAGTGCCCAAGCCATTTCCCGCTGCCATGGAAACCAAGTGCTCTGGCAGCACATATGTCTGAAAGTGGATATGACACCTGGGGAAGGGAGTGTGCTGGTGAATGGCAACTGTCAGAAGCAGCAGCACAGCTCTTCCAGTGCCAAAACAACTCCACCTGCCTCATGAACTTCACATACCATCAGCTGTCCTGGCAGCTATCTAGGAAACCCTGTTGGGTCACTTCCGGTCCCATGCCCATTGAGCTCAGTGGGATGGAATCAATCAACTTCAGCACCCACACAAAACGAACATGGAGCTCCTCACTCAAGGCGCTCAAAACTACACGGCGAAAGACAAGTTCAGTGCCTAAGCCATTTCCCGCTGCCATGGAAACCAAGTGCTCTGGCAGCACATATGTCTGAAAGTGGATATGACACCTAGGGAAGGGAGTGTGCTGGTGAATGGCAACTGCCCGAAGCAGCAGCACAGCTCTTCCAGTGCCAAAACAACTCCACCTGCCTCATGAACTTCACATACCATCAGCTGTCCTGGCAGCTATCTAGGAAACCCTGTTGGGTCACTTCCGGTCCCATGCCCATTGAGCCCAGTGGGATGGAATCAAGCAGCTTCAGCACCCACACAAAACGAACATGGAGCTCCTCACTCAAGGCGCTCAAAACTCCACAGCCAAAGACTAGTTCAGTGCCGAAGCCATTTCCCGCTGCCATTTAAACCAAGTGCTCTGGCAGCACATATGTCTGAAAGTGGATATGACACCTAGGGAAGGGAGTGTGCTGGTGAATGGCAACTGACCGAAGCAGCAGCACAGCTCTTCCACTGCCAAAACAACTCCACCTACCTCATGAACTTCACATACCATCAGCTGTCCTGGCAGCTATCTAGGAAACCCTGTTGGGTCACTTCCGGTCCCATGCCCATTGAGCTCAGTGGGATGGAATCAAGCAGCTTCAGCACCCACACAAAACGAACATGGAGCTCCTCAATCAAGGCGCTAGAAACTCCACAGCCAAAGACAAGTTCAGTGCCGAAGCCATTTCCCGCTGCCATGGAAACCAAGTGCTCTGGCAGCACATATGTGTGAAAGTGGATATGACACCTAGGGAAGGGAGTGTGTTGGTGAATGGCAACTGCCTGAAGCAGCAGCACAGCTCTTCCAGTGCCAAAACAACTCCACCTACCTCATGAACTTCACATACCATCAGCTGTCCTGGCAGCTATCTCGGAAACCCTGTTGGGTCACTTCCGGTCCCATGCCCATTGAGCCCAGTGGGATGGAATCAAGCAGCTTCAGCACCCACACAAAACGAACATGTAGCTCCTCACACAAGGCCCTAGAAACTCCACAGCCAAAGACAAGTTCAGTGCCCAGGCCATTTCCCGCTGCCATGGAAACCAAGTGCTCTGGCAGCACATATGTGTGAAAGTGGATATGACACCTAGGGAAGGGAGTGTGCTGGTGAATGGCAACTGCCCGAAGCAGCAGCACAGCTCTTCCACTGCAAAAAACAACTCCACCTACCTCATGAACTTCACATACCATCAGCTGTCCTGGCAGCTATCTAGGAAACCCTGTTGGGTCACTTCCGTTCCCATGCCCATTGAGCCCAGTGGGATGGAATCAAGCAGCTTCAGCACCCACACAAAACGAACATGGAGCTCCTCACTCAAGGCGCTCAAAGCTCCACAGCCAAAGACAAGTTCAGTGCCCAAGCCATTTCTCGATGCCATGGAAACCAAGTGCTCTGGCAGCACATATGTCTGAAAGTGGATATGACACCTGGGGAAGGGAGTGTGCTGGTGAATGGCAACTGCCCGAAGCAGCAGCACAGCTCTTCCAGTGCCAAAACAACTCCACCTGCCTCATGAACTTCACATACCATCAGCTGTCCTGGCAGCTATCTAGGAAACCCTGTTGGGTCACTTCCGGTCCCATGCCCATTGAGCTCAGTGGGATGGAATCAAGCAGCTTCAGCACCCACAGAAAACGAACATGGAGCTCCTCACTCAAGGCGCGAGAAGCTCCACAGCCAAAGACAAGTTCAGTGCCCAAGCCATTTCCCGCTGCCATGGAAACCAAGTGCTCTGGCAGCACATATGTGTGAAAGTGGATATGACACCTAGGGAAGGGAGTGTGCTGGTGAATGGCAACTGCCCGAAGCAGCAGCACAGCTCTTCCACTGCAAAAAACAACTCCACCTACCTCATGAACTTCACATACCATCAGCTGTCCTGGCAGCTATCTAGGAAACCCTGTTGGGTCACTTCCGGTCCCATGCCCATTGAGCCCAGTGGGATGGAATCAAGCAGCTTCAGCACCCACACAAAACGAACATGGAGCTCCTCACTCAAGGCGCTCAAAACTCCACAGCCAAAGACAAGTTCAGTGCCCAAGCCATTTCTCGATGCCATGGAAACCAAGTGCTCTGGCAGCACATATGTCTGAAAGTGGATATGACACCTGGGGAAGGGAGTGTGCTGGTGAATGGCAACTGCCCGAAGCAGCAGCACAGCTCTTCCAGTGCCAAAACAACTCCACCTGCCTCATGAACTTCACATACCATCAGCTGTCCTGGCAGCTATCTAGGAAACTCTGTTGGGTCACTTCCGGTCCCATGCCCATTGAGCCCAGTGGGATGGAATCAAGCAGCTTCAGCACCCACACAAAACGAACATGGAGCTCCTCACTCAAGGCGCTCAAAACTACACGGCGAAAGACAAGTTCAGTGCACAAGCCATTTCCTGCTGCCATTTAAACCAAGTGCTCTGGCAGCACATATGTCTGAAAGTGGATATGACACCTAGGGAAGGGAGTGTGCTGGTGAATGGCAACTGCCCGAAGCAGCAGCACAGCTCTTCCACTGCCAAAACAACTCCACCTACCTCATGAACTTCACATACCATCAGCTGTCCTGGCAGCTATCTAGGAAACCCTGTTGGGTCACTTCCGGTCCCATGCCCATTGAGCTCAGTGGGATGGAATCAAGCAGCTTCAGCACCCACACAAAACGAACATGGAGCTCCTCACTCAAGGCGCTAGAAACTCCACAGCCAAAGACAAGTTCAGTGCACAGGCCATTTCCCGCTGCCATGGAAACCAAGTGCTCTGGCAGCACATATGTGTGAAAGTGGATATGACACCTAGGGAAGGGAGTGTGCTGGTGAATGGCAACTGACCGAAGCAGCAGCACAGCTCTTCCACTACCAAAACAACTCCACCTACCTCATGAACTTCACATACCATCAGCTGTCCTGGCAGCTATCTAGGAAACCCTGTTGGGTCACTTCCGGTCCCATGCCCATTGAGCTCAGTGGGATGGAATCAAGCAGCTTCAGCACCCACACAAAACGAACATGGAGCTCCTCACTCAAGGCGCGAGAAGCTCCACAGCCAAAGACAAGTTCAGTGCCCAAGCCATTTCCCGCTGCCATGGAAACCAAGTGCTCTGGCAGCACATATGTGTGAAAGTGGATATGACACCTAGGGAAGGGAGTGTGCTGGTGAATGGCAACTGCCCGAAGCAGCAGCACAGCTCTTCCACTGCAAAAAACAACTCCACCTGCCTCATGAACTTCACATACCATCAGCTGTCCTGGCAGCTATCTAGGAAACCCTGTTGGGTCACTTCCGGTCCCATGCCCATTGAGCCCAGTGGGATGGAATCAAGCAGCTTCAGCACCCACACAAAACGAACATGGAGCTCCTCACTCAAGGCGCTCAAAGCTCCACAGCCAAAGACAAGTTCAGTGCCCAAGCCATTTCCCGCTGCCATGGAAACCAAGTGCTCTGGCAGCACATATGTCTGAAAGTGGATATGACACCTAGGGAAGGGAGTGTGCTGGTGAATGGCAACTGCCCGAAGCAGCAGCACAGCTCTTCCACTGCAAAAAACAACTCCGCCTACCTCATGAACTTCACATACCATCAGCTGTCCTGGCAGCTATCTAGGATTGTCTGTTGGGTCACTTCCGGTCCCATGCCCATTGAGCCCAGTGGGATGGAATCAAGCAGCTTGAGCACCCACACAAAACGAACATGGAGCTCCTCACTCAAGGCGCTCAAAACTCCACAGCCAAAGACAAGTTCAGTGCCTAAGCCATTTCCCGCTGCCATGGAAACCAAGTGCTCTGGCAGCACATATGTGTGAAAGTGGATATGACACCTAGGGAAGGGAGTCTAGTGCTGAAAGGAAACTGCCCGAAGCAGCAGCACAGCTCTTCCACTGCCAAAACAACTCCACCTGCCTCATGAACTTCACATACCATCAGCTGTCCTGGCAGCTATCTAGGAAACCCTGTTGGGTCACTTCCGGTCCCATGCCCATTGAGCTCAGTGGGATGGAATCAAGCAGCTTCAGCACCCACACAAAACGAACATGGAGCTCCTCACTCAAGGCGCTCAAAACTACATGGCGAAAGACAAGTTCAGTGCCTAAGCCATTTCCCGCTGCCATGGAAACCAAGTGCTCTGGCAGCACATATGTCTGAAAGTGGATATGACACCTAGGGAAGGGAGTGTGCTGGTGAATGGCAACTGCCCGAAGCAGCAGCACAGCTCTTCCAGTGCCAAAACAACTCCACCTGCCTCATGAACTTCACATACCATCAGCTGTCCTGGCAGCTATCTAGGAAACCCTGTTGGGTCACTTCCGGTCCCATGCCCATTGAGCACAGTGGGATGGAATCAAGCAGCTTCAGCACCCACACAAAACGAACATGGAGCTCCTCACTCAAGGCGCTCAAAGCTCCACAGCCAAAGACAAGTTCAGTGCCCAAGCCATTTCCCGCTGCCATGGAAACCAAGTGCTCTGGCAGCACATATGTCTGAAAGTGGATATGACACCTGGGGAAGGGAGTGTGCTGGTGAATGGCAACTGCCCGAAGCAGCAGCACAGCTCTTCCACTGCAAAAAACAACTCCGCCTACCTCATGAACTTCACATACCATCAGCTGTCCTGGCAGCTATCTAGGATTGCCTGTTGGGTCACTTCCGGTCCCATGCCCATTGAGCCCAGTGGGATGGAATCAAGCAGCTTCAGCACCCACACAAAACGAACATGGAGCTCCTCACTCAAGGCGCTCAAAACTCCACAGCCAAAGACAAGTTCAGTGCCTAAGCCATTTCCCGCTGCCATGGAAACCAAGTGCTCTGGCAGCACATATGTCTGAAAGTGGATATGACACCTAGGGAAGGGAGTCTGGTGCTGAAAGGAAACTGCCCGAAGCAGCACAACAGCTCTTCCACTGCCAAAACAACTCCACCTGCCTCATGAACTTCACATACCATCAGCTGTCCTGGCAGCTATCTAGGAAACCCTGTTGGGTCACTTCCGGTCCCATGCCCATTGAGCTCAGTGGGATGGAATCAAGCAGCTTCAGCACCCACACAAAACGAACATGGAGCTCCTCACTCAAGGCGCTCAAAACTACATGGCGAAAGACAAGTTCAGTGCCTAAGCCATTTCCCGCTGCCATGGAAACCAAGTGCTCTGGCAGCACATATGTCTGAAAGTGGATATGACACCTAGGGAAGGGAGTGTGCTGGTGAATGGCAACTGCCCGAAGCAGCAGCACAGCTCTTCCAGTGCCAAAACAACTCCACCTGCCTCATGAACTTCACATACCATCAGCTGTCCTGGCAGCTATCTAGGAAACCCTGTTGGGTCACTTCCGGTCCCATGCCCATTGAGCACAGTGGGATGGAATCAAGCAGCTTCAGCACCCACACAAAACGAACATGGAGCTCCTCACTCAAGGCGCTCAAAACTCCACAGCCAAAGACTAGTTCAGTGCCGAAGCCATTTCCCGCTGCCATTTAAACCAAGTGCTCTGGCAGCACATATGTCTGAAAGTGGATATGACACCTAGGGAAGGGAGTGTGCTGGTGAATGGCAACTGACCGAAGAAGCAGCACAGCTCTTCCACTGCCAAAACAACTCCACCTACCTCATGAACTTCACATACCATCAGCTGTCCTGGCAGCTATCTAGGAAACCCTGTTGGGTCACTTCCGGTCCCATGCCCATTGAGCTCAGTGGGATGGAATCAAGCAGCTTCAGCACCCACACAAAACGAACATGGAGCTCCTCACTCAAGGCGCTAGAAACTCCACAGCCAAAGACAAGTTCAGTGCCCAGGCCATTTCCCGCTGCCATGGAAACCAAGTGCTCTGGCAGCACATATGTGTGAAAGTGGATATGACACCTAGGGAAGGGAGTGTGCTGGTGAATGGCAACTGCCCGAAGCAGCAGCACAGCTCTTCCACTGCAAAAAACAACTCCACCTACCTCATGAACTTCACATACCATCAGCTGTCCTGGCAGCTATCTAGGAAACCCTGTTGGGTCACTTCCGGTCCCATGCCCATTGAGCCCAGTGGGATGGAATCAAGCAGCTTCAGCACCCACACAAAACGAACATGGAGCTCCTCACTCAAGGCGCTCAAAGCTCCACAGCCAAAGACAAGTTCAGTGCCCAAGCCATTTCCCGCTGCCATGGAAACCAAGGTCTCTGGCAGCACATATGTCTGAAAGTGGATATGACACCTGGATAAGGGAGTGTGCTGGTGAATGGCAACTGCCCGAAGCAGCAGCACAGCTCTTCCACTGCAAAAAACAACTCCGCCTACCTCATGAACTTCACATACCATCAGCTGTCCTGGCAGCTATCTAGGATTGCCTGTTGGGTCACTTCCGGTCCCATGCCCATTGAGCCCAGAGGGATGGAATCAAGCAGCTTCAGCACCCACACAAAACGAACATGGAGCTCCTCACTCAAGGCGCGCAAATCTACATGGCGAAAGAAAGTTCAGTGCCCAAGCCATTTCCCGATGCCATGGAAACCAAGTGCTCTGGCAGCACATATGTCTGAAAGAGGATATGACACCTAGGGAAGGGAGTGTGCTGGTGAATGGCAACTGACCGAAGCAGCAGCACAGCTCTTCCACTGCCAAAACAACTCCACCTACCTCATGAACTTCACATACCATCAGCTGTCCTGGCAGCTATCTAGGAAACCCTGTTGGGTCACTTCCGGTCCCATGCCCATTGAGCTCAGTGGGATGGAATCAAGCAGCTTCAGCACCCACACAAAACGAACATGGAGCTCCTCACTCAAGGCGCTCAAAACTCCACGAGCCAAAGACTAGTTCAGTGCCGAAGCCATTTCCCGCTGCCATTTAAACCAAGTGCTCTGGCAGCACATATGTCTGAAAGTGGATATGACACCTAGGGAAGGGAATGTGCTGGTGAATGACAACTGCCCGAAGCAGCAGCACAGCTCTTCCAGTGCCAAAACAACTCCACCTGCCTCATGAACTTCACATACCATCAGCTGTCCTGGCAGCTATCTAGGAAACCCTGTTGGGTCACTTCCGGTCCCATGCCCATTGAGCTCAGTGGGATGGAATCAAGCAGCTTCAGCACCCACACAAAACGAACATGGAGCTCCTCACTCAAGGCGCTCAAAACTACACGGCGAAAGACAAGTTCAGTGCCTAAGCCATTTCCCGCTGCCATGGAAACCAAGTGCTCTGGCAGCACATATGTCTGAAAGTGGATATGACACCTAGGGAAGGGAGTGTGCTGGTGAATGGCAACTGCCCGAAGCAGCAGCACAGCTCTTCCACTGCCAAAACAACTCCACCTACCTCATGAACTTCACATACCATCAGCTGTCCTGGCAGCTATCTAGGAAACCCTGTTGGGTCACTTCCGGTCCCATGCCCATTGAGCTCAGTGGGATGGAATCAAGCAGCTTCAGCACCCACACAAAACGAACATGGAGCTCCTCACTCAAGGCGCTAGAAACTCCACAGCCAAAGACAAGTTCAGTGCCCAGGCCATTTCCCGCTGCCATGGAAACCAAGTGCTCTGGCAGCACATATGTCTGAAAGTGGATATGACACCTAGGGAAGGGAGTGTGCTGGTGAATGGCAACTGCCCGAAGCAGCAGCACAGCTCTTCCACTGCAAAAAACAACTCCACCTACCTCATGAACTTCACATACCATCAGCTGTCCTGGCAGCTATCTAGGAAACCCTGTTGGGTCACTTCCGGTCCCATGCCCATTGAGCTCAGTGGGATGGAATCAAGCAGCTTCAGCACCCACACAAAACGAACATGGAGCTCCTCACTCAAGGCGCTCAAAACTACATGGCGAAAGACAAGTTCAGTGCCCAAGCCATTTCCCGCTGCCATGGAAACCAAGTGCTCTGGCAGCACATATGTCTGAAAGTGGATATGACTCCTACGGAAGGGAGTGTGCTGGTGAATGGCAACTGCCCAAAGCAGCAGCACAGCTCTTCCACTGCCAAAACAACTCCACCTACCTCATGAACTTCACATACCATCAGCTGTCCTATCAGCTATCTAGGAACCTCTTGGGTCACTTCCGGTCTCATGCCCATTGAGCTCAGTGGGATGGAATCAAGCAGCTTCAGCACCCACACAAAACGAACATGGAGCTCCTCACTCAAGGCGCTCAAAACTACACGGCGAAAGACAAGTTCAGTGCCTAAGCCATTTCCCGCTGCCATGGAAACCAAGTGCTCTGGCAGCACATATGTCTGAAAGTGGATATGACACCTAGGGAAGGGAGTGTGCTGGTGAATGGCAACTGCCCGAAGCAGCAGCACAGCTCTTCCAGTGCCAAAACAACTCCACCTGCCTCATGAACTTCACATACCATCAGCTGTCCTGGCAGCAATCTAGGAAACCCTGTTGGGTCACTTCCGGTCCCATGCCCATTGAGCTCAGTGGGATGGAATCAAGCAGCTTGAGCACCCACACAAAACGAACATGGAGCTCCTCACTCAAGGCGCTCAAAACTCCACAGCCAAAGACAAGTTCAGTGCCTAAGCCATTTCCCGCTGCCATGGAAACCAAGTGCTCTGGCAGCACATATGTCTGAAAGTGGATATGACACCTAGGGAAGGGAGTGTGCTGGTGAATGGCAACTGCCCGAAGCAGCAGCACAGCTCTTCCACTGCCAAAACAACTCCACCTGCCTCATGAACTTCACATACCATCAGCTGTCCTGGCAGCTATCTAGGAAACCCTGTTGGGTCACTTCCGGTCCCATGCCCATTGAGCCCAGTGGGATGGAATCAAGCAGCTTCAGCACCCACACAAAACGAACATGGAGCTCCTCAATCAAGGCGCTCAAAGCTACACGGCCAAAGACAAGTTCAGTGCCCAGGCCATTTCCCGCTGCCATGGAAACCAAGTGCTCTGGCAGCACATATGTGTGAAAGTGGATATGACACCTACAGAAGGGAGTGTGCTGGTGAATGGCAACTGTCAGAAGCAGCAGCACAGCTCTTCACTGCCAAAACAACTCCACCTACCTCATGAACTTCACATATCATCAGCTGTCCTGGCAGCTATCTAGGAAACCCTGTTGGGTCACTTCCGGTCCCATGCCCATTGAGCCCAGTGGGATGGAATCAAGCAGCTTGAGCACCCACACAAAACGAACATGGAGCTCCTCACTCAAGGCGCTCAAATCTACATGGCGAAAGACAAGTTCAGTGCCCAAGCCATTTCCCGCTGCCATGGAAACCAAGTGCTCTGGCAGCACATAGGTCTGAAAGTGGATATGACACCTAGGGAAGGGAGTGTGCTGGTGAATGGCAACTGCCCGAAGCAGCAGCACAGCTCTTCCAATGCAAAAAACAACTCCACCTACCTCATGAACTTCACATACCATCAGCTGTCCTGGCAGCTATCTAGGAAACACTGTTGGGTCACTTCCGGTCCCATGCCCATTGAGCTCAGTGGGATGGAATCAAGCAGCTTCAGCACCCACACAAAACGAACATGGAGCTCCTCACTCAAGGCGCTCAAAACTACACGGCGAAAGACAAGTTCAGTGCCTAAGCCATTTCCCGCTGCCATGGAAACCAAGTGCTCTGGCAGCACATATGTCTGAAAGTGGATATGACACCTAGGGAAGGGAGTGTGCTGGTGAATGGCAACTGCCCGAAGCAGCAGCACAGCTCTTCCACTGCCAAAACAACTCCACCTACCTCATGAACTTCACATACCATCAGCTGTCCTGGCAGCTATCTAGGAAACCCTGTTGGGTCACTTCCGGTCCCATGCCCATTGAGCTCAGTGGGATGGAATCAAGCAGCTTCAGCACCCACACAAAACGAACATGGAGCTCCTCACTCAAGGCGCTAGAAACTCCACAGCCAAAGACAAGTTCAGTGCCCAGGCCATTTCCCGCTGCCATGGAAACCAAGTGCTCTGGCAGCACATATGTCTGAAAGTGGATATGACACATAGGGAAGGGAGTGTGCTGGTGAATGGCAACTGCCCGAAGCAGCAGCACAGCTCTTCCACTGCAAAAAACAACTCCACCTACCTCATGAACTTCACATACCATCAGCTGTCCTGGCAGCTATCTAGGAAACCCTGTTGGGTCACTTCCGGTCCCATGCCCATTGAGCTCAGTGGGATGGAATCAAGCAGCTTCAGCACCCACACAAAACGAACATGGAGCTCCTCACTCAAGGCGCTCAAAACTACATGGCGAAAGACAAGTTCAGTGCCCAAGCCATTTCCCGCTGCCATGGAAACCAAGTGCTCTGGCAGCACATATGTCTGAAAGTGGATATGACTCCTACGGAAGGGAGTGTGCTGGTGAATGGCAACTGCCCAAAGCAGCAGCACAGCTCTTCCACTGCCAAAACAACTCCACCTACCTCATGAACTTCACATACCATCAGCTGTCCTATCAGCTATCTAGGAAACCTCTTGGGTCACTTCCGGTCTCATGCCCATTGAGCTCAGTGGGATGGAATCAAGCAGCTTCAGCACCCACACAAAACGAACATGGAGCTCCTCACTCAAGGCGCTCAAAACTACACGGCGAAAGACAAGTTCAGTGCCTAAGCCATTTCCCGCTGCCATGGAAACCAAGTGCTCTGGCAGCACATATGTCTGAAAGTGGATATGACACCTAGGGAAGGGAGTGTGCTGGTGAATGGCAACTGCCCGAAGCAGCAGCACAGCTCTTCCAGTGCCAAAACAACTCCACCTGCCTCATGAACTTCACATACCATCAGCTGTCCTGGCAGCAATCTAGGAAACCCTGTTGGGTCACTTCCGGTCCCATGCCCATTGAGCTCAGTGGGATGGAATCAAGCAGCTTGAGCACCCACACAAAACGAACATGGAGCTCCTCACTCAAGGCGCTCAAAACTCCACAGCCAAAGACAAGTTCAGTGCCTAAGCCATTTCCCGCTGCCATGGAAACCAAGTGCTCTGGCAGCACATATGTCTGAAAGTGGATATGACACCTAGGGAAGGGAGTGTGCTGGTGAATGGCAACTGCCCGAAGCAGCAGCACAGCTCTTCCACTGCCAAAACAACTCCACCTGCCTCATGAACTTCACATACCATCAGCTGTCCTGGCAGCTATCTAGGAAACCCTGTTGGGTCACTTCCGGTCCCATGCCCATTGAGCCCAGTGGGATGGAATCAAGCAGCTTCAGCACCCACACAAAACGAACATGGAGCTCCTCACTCAAGGCGCTCAAAGCTACACGGCCAAAGACAAGTTCAGTGCCCAGGCCATTTCCCGCTGCCATGGAAACCAAGTGCTCTGGCAGCACATATGTGTGAAAGTGGATATGACACCTACAGAAGGGAGTGTGGTGGTGAATGGCAACTGTCAGAAGCAGCAGCACAGCTCTTCACTGCCAAAACAACTCCACCTACCTCATGAACTTCACATATCATCAGCTGTCCTGGCAGCTATCTAGGAAACCCTGTTGGGTCACTTCCGGTCCCATGCCCATTGAGCCCAGTGGGATGGAATCAAGCAGCTTGAGCACCCACACAAAACGAACATGGAGCTCCTCACTCAAGGCGCTCAAATCTACATGGCGAAAGACAAGTTCAGTGCCCAAGCCATTTCCCGCTGCCATGGAAACCAAGTGCTCTGGCAGCACATAGGTCTGAAAGTGGATATGACACCTAGGGAAGGGAGTGTGCTGGTGAATGGCAACTGCCCGAAGCAGCAGCACAGCTCTTCCAATGCAAAAAACAACTCCACCTACCTCATGAACTTCACATACCATCAGCTGTCCTGGCAGCTATCTAGGAAACCCTGTTGGGTCACTTCCGGTCCCATGCCCATTGAGCTCAGTGGGATGGAATCAAGCAGCTTCAGCACCCACACAAAACGAACATGGAGCTCCTCACTCAAGGCGCTCAAAACTCCACAGCCAAAGACAAGTTCAGTGCCGAAGCCATTTCCCGCTGCCATGGAAACCAAGTGCTCTGGCAGCACATATGTCTGAAAGTGGATATGACACCTAGGGAAGGGAGTGTGCTGGTGAATGGCAACTGCCCGAAGCAGCAGCACAGCTCTTCCACTGCAAAAAACAACTCCACCTACCTCATGAACTTCACATACCATCAGCTGTCCTGGCAGCTATCTAGGAAACCCTGTTGGGTCACTTCCGGTCCCATGCCCATTGAGCCCAGTGGGATGGAATCAAGCAGCTTCAGCACCCACACAAAACGAACATGGAGCTCCTCACTCAAGGCGCTCAAAGCTCCACAGCCAAAGACAAGTTCAGTGCCCAAGCCATTTCCCGCTGCCATGGAAACCAAGTGCTCTGGCAGCACATATGTCTCAAAGTGGATATGACACCTAGGGAAGGGAGTGTGCTGGTGAATGGCAACTGCCCGAAGCAGCAGCACAGCTCTTCCACTGCCAAAACAACTCCACCTGCCTCATGAACTTCACATACCATCAGCTGTCCTGGCAGCTATCTAGGAAACCCTGTTGGGTCACTTCCGGTCCCATGCCCTTTCAGCCCAGTGGGATTGAATCAAGCAGCTTCAGCACCCACACAAAACGAACATGGAGCTCCTCACTCAAGGCCCTAGAAACTCCACAGCCAAAGACAAGTTCAGTGCCCAAGCCATTTCCCGCTGCCATGGAAACCAAGTGCTCTGGCAGCACATATGTCTCAAAGTGGATATGACACCTAGGGAAGGGAGTGTGCTGGTGAATGGCAACTGCCCGAAGCAGCAGCACAGCTCTTCCAGTGCCAAAACAACTCCACCTGCCTCATGAACTTCACATACCATCAGCTGTCCTGGCAGCTATCTAGGAAACCCTGTTGGGTCACTTCCGGTCCCATGGCCATTGAGCTCAGTGGGATGGAATCAAGCAGCTTGAGCACCCACACAAAACGAACATGGAGCTCCTCACTCAAGGCCCTAGAAACTCCACAGCCAAAGACAAGTTCAGTGCCCAGGCCATTTCCCGCTGCCATGGAAACCAAGTGCTCTGGCAGCAAATATGTCTGAAAGTGGATATCACACCTAGGGAAGGGAGTGTGCTGGTGAATGGCAACTGCCCGAAGCAGCAGCACAGCTCTTCCACTGCCAAAACAACTCCACCTACCTCATGAACTTCACATACCATCAGCTGTCCTGGCAGCTATCTAGGAAACCCTGTTGGGTCAGTTCCGGTCCCATGCCCATTGAGCTCAGTGGGATGGAATCAAGCAGCTTCAGCACCCACACAAAACGAACATGGAGCTCCTCACTCAAGGCGCTCAAAATTTCACGGCCAAAGACAAGTTCAGTGCCCAAGCCATTTCCCGCTGCCATGGAAACCAAGTGCTCTGGCAGCACATATGTGTGAAAGTGGATATGACACCTAGGGAAGGGAGTGTGCTGGTGAATGGCAACTGCCCGAAGCAGCAGCACAGCTCTTCCACTGCCAAAACAACTCCACCTACCTCATGAACTTCACATACCATCAGCTGTCCTGGCAGCTATCTAGGAAACCCTGTTGGGTCAGTTCCGGTCCCATGCCCATTGAGCTCAGTGGGATGGAATCAAGCAGCTTCAGCACCCACACAAAACGAACATGGAGCTCCTCACTCAAGGCGCTCAAAACCCCACAGACAAAGACAAGTTCAGTGCCCAAGCCATTTCCCGCTGCCATGGAAACCAAGTGCTCTGGCAGCACATATGTGTGAAAGTGGATATGACACCTAGGGAAGGGAGTGTGCTGGTGAATGGCAACTGCCCGAAGCAGCAGCACAGCTCTTCCACTGCAAAAAACAACTCCACCTACCTCATGAACTTCACATACCATCAGCTGTCCTGGCAGCTATCTAGGAAACCCTGTTGGGTCACTTCCGGTCCCATGCCCATTGAGCCCAGTGGGATGGAATCAAGCAGCTTCAGCACCCACACAAAACGAACATGGAGCTCCTCACTCGGGGCGCTCAAAACTACATGGCGAAAGACAAGTTCAGTGCCCAAGCCATTTCCCGCTGCCATGGAAACCAAGTGCTCTGGCAGCACATATGTCTGAAAGTGGATATGACACCTAGGGAAGGGAGTGTGCTGGTGAATGGCAACTGACCGAAGCAGCAGCACAGCTCTTCCACTGCCAAAACAACTCCACCTGCCTCATGAACTTCACATACCATCAGCTGTCCTGGCAGCTATCTAGGAAACCCTGTTGGGTCACTTCCGGTCCCATGCCCATTGAGCCCAGTGGGATGGAATCAAGCAGCTTCAGCACCCACACAAAACGAACATGGAGCTCCTCACTCAAGGCGCTCAAAACTACATGGCGAAAGACAAGTTCAGTGCCAAAGCCATTTCCCGCTGCCATGGAAACCAAGTGCTCTGGCAGCACATATGTCTGAAAGTGGATATGACACCTAGGGAAGGGAGTGTGCTGGTGAATGGCAACTGCCCGAAGCAGCAGCACAGCTCTTCCACTGCCAAAACAACTCCACCTGCCTCATGAACTTCACATACCATCAGCTGTCCTGGCAGCTATCTAGGAAACCCTGTTGGGTCACTTCCGGTCCCATGCCCATTGAGCTCAGTGGGATGGAATCAAGCAGCTTCAGCACCCACACAAAACAAACATGGAGCTCCTCACTCAAGGCGCTAGAAACTCCACAGCCAAAGACAAGTTCAGTGCCCAGGCCATTTCCCGCTGCCATGGAAACCAAGTGCTCTGGCAGCACATATGTGTGAAAGTGGATATGACACCTAGGGAAGGGAATGTGCTGGTGAATGGCAACTGCCCGAAGCAGCAGCACAGCTCTTCCACTGCAAAAACAACTCCACCTACCTCATGAACTTCACATACCATCAGCTGTCCTGGCAGCTATCTAGGAAACCCTGTTGGGTCACTTCCAGTCCCATGCCCATTGAGCTCAGTGGGATGGAATCAAGCAGCTTCAGCACCCACACAAAACGAACATGGAGCTCCTCACTCAAGGCGCTCAAAGCTCCACAGCCAAAGACAAGTTCAGTGCCCAGGCCATTTCCCGCTGCCATGGAAACCAAGTGCTCTGGCAGCACATATGTGTGAAAGTGGATATGACACCTAGGGAAGGGAGTGTGCTGGTGAATGGCAACTGCCCGAAGCAGCAGCACAGCTCTTCCACTGCAAAAAACAACTCCACCTACCTCATGAACTTCACATACCATCAGCTGTCCTGGCAGCTATCTAGGAAACCCTTTTGGGTCACTTCCGGTCCCATGCCCATTGAGCTCAGTGGGATGGAATCAAGCAGCTTCAGCACCCACACAAAACGAACATGGAGCTCCTCACTCAAGGCGCTCAAAACTCCACAGCCAAAGACAAGTTCAGTGCCCAGGCCATTTCCCGCTGCCATGGAAACCAAGTGCTCTGGCAGCACATATGTGTGAAAGTGGATATGACAGCTAGGGAAGGGAGTGTGCTGGTGAATGGCAACTGCCCGAAGCAGCAGCACAGCTCTTCCAGTGCCAAAACAACTCCACCTGCCTCATGAACTTCACATACCATCAGCTGTCCTGGCAGCTATCTAGGAAACCCTGTTGGGTCACTTCCGGTCCCATGCCCATTGAGCCCAGTGGGATGGAATCAAGCAGCTTCAGCACCCACACAAAACGAACATGGAGCTCCTCACTCAAGGCGCTCAAAACTACACGGCGAAAGACAAGTTCAGTGCCTAAGCCATTTCCCGCTGCCATGGAAACCAAGTGCTCTGGCAGCACATATGTCTGAAAGTGGATATGACACCTAGGGAAGGGAGTGTGCTGGTGAATGGCAACTGCCCGAAGCAGCAGCACAGCTCTTCCAGTGCCAAAACAACTCCACCTGCCTCATGAACTTCACATACCATCAGCTGTCCTGGCAGCTATCTAGGAAACCCTGTTGGGTCACTTCCGGTCCCATGCCCATTGAGCTCAGTGGGATGGAATCAAGCAGCTTGAGCACCCACACAAAACGAACATGGAGCTCCTCACTCAAGGCGCTCAAAACTCCACAGCCAAAGACTAGTTCAGTGCCCAAGCCATTTCCCGCTGCCATTTAAACCAAGTTCTCTGGCAGCACATATGTCTGAAAGTGGATATGACACCTAGGGAAGGGAATGTGCTGGTGAATGGCAACTGCCCGAAGCAGCAGCACAGCTCTTCCAGTGCCAAAACAACTCCACCTACCTCATGAACTTCACATACCATCAGCTGTCCTGGCAGCTATCTAGGAAACCCTGTTGGGTCACTTCCGGTCCCATGGCCATTGAGCTCAGTGGGATGGAATCAAGCAGCTTCAGCACCCACACAAAACGAACATGGAGCTCCTCACTCAAGGCCCTAGAAACTCCACAGCCAAAGACAAGTTCAGTGCCCAAGCCATTTCCCGCTGCCATGGAAACCAAGTGCTCTGGCAGCACATATGTCTGAAAGTGGATATGACACCTAGGGAAGGGAGTGTGCTGGTGAATGGCAACTGCCCGAAGCAGCAGCACAGCTCTTCCACTGCCAAAACAACTCCACCTGCCTCATGAACTTCACATACCATCAGCTGTCCTGGCAGCTATCTAGGAAACCCTGTTGGGTCACTTCCGGTCCCATGCCCATTGAGCTCAGTGGGATGGAATCAAGCAGCTTCAGCACCCACACAAAACGAACATGGAGCTCCTCACTCAAGGCGCTAGAAACTCCACAGCCAAAGACAAGTTCAGTGCCGAGGCCATTTCCCGCTGCCATGGAAACCAAGTGCTCTGGCAGCACATATGTGTGAAAGTGGATATGACAGCTAGGGAAGGGAGTGTGCTGGTGAATGGCAACTGCCCGAAGCAGCAGCACAGCTCTTCCACTGCCAAAACAACTCCACCTACCTCATGAACTTCACATACCATCAGCTGTCCTATCAGCTATCTAGGAAAACCTGTTGGGTCACTTCCGGTCTCATGCTCATTGAGCCCAGTGGGATGGAATCAAGCAGCTTCAGCACCCACACAAAACGAACATGGAGCTCCTCACTCAAGGCGCTCAAAACTACACGGCGAAAGACAAGTTCAGTGCCTAAGCCATTTCCCGCTGCCATGGAAACCAAGTGCTCTGGCAGCACATATGTCTGAAAGTGGATATGACACCTAGGGAAGGGAGTGTGCTGGTGAATGGCAACTGCCCGAAGCAGCAGCACAGCTCTTCCAGTGCCAAAACAACTCCACCTGCCTCATGAACTTCACATACCATCAGCTGTCCTGGCAGCTATCTAGGAAACCCTTTTGGGTCACTTCCGGTCCCATGCCCATTGAGCTCAGTGGGATGGAATCAAGCAGCTTCAGCACCCACACAAAACGAACATGGAGCTCCTCACTCAAGGCGCTCAAAACTCCACAGCCAAAGACAAGTTCAGTGCCGAAGCCATTTCCCGCTGCCATGGAAACCAAGTGCTCTGGCAGCACATATGTCTGAAAGTGGATATGACACCTAGGGAAGGGAGTGTGCTGGTGAATGGCAACTGCCCGAAGCAGCAGCACTGCCAAAACAACTCCACCTACCTCATGAACTTCACATACCATCAGCTGTCCTGGCAGCTATCTAGGAAACCCTGTTGGGTCACTTCCGGTCCCATGGCCATTGAGCTCAGTGGGATGGAATCAAGCAGCTTCAGCACCCACACAAAACGAACATGGAGCTCCTCACTCAAGGCGCTAGAAACTCCACAGCCAAAGACAAGTTCAGTGCCCAGGCCATTTCCCGCTGCCATGGAAACCAAGTGCTCTGGCAGCACATATGTCTGAAAGTGGATATGACACCTAGGGAAGGGAGTGTGCTGGTGAATGGCAACTGCCCGAAGCAGCAGCACAGCTCTTCCAGTGCCAAAACAACTCCACCTACCTCATGAACTTCACATACCATCAGCTGTCCTGGCAGCTATCTAGGAAACCCTGTTGGGTCACTTCCGGTCCCATGCCCATTGAGCTCAGTGGGATGGAATCATGCAGCTTCAGCAACCACACAAAACGAACATGGAGCTCCTCACTCAATGCGCTCAAAACTCCACAGCCAAAGACTAGTTCAGTGCCGAAGCCATTTCCCGCTGCCATTTAAAACCAAGTGCTCTGGCAGCACATATGTCTGAAAGTGGATATGACACCTAGGGAAGGGAGTGTGCTGGTGAATGGCAACTGACCGAAGCAGCAGCACAGCTCTTCCACTGCCAAAACAACTCCACCTACCTCATGAACTTCACATACCATCAGCTGTCCTGGCAGCTATCTAGGAAACCCTGTTGGGTCACTTCCGGTCCCATGGCCATTGAGCTCAGTTGGATGGAATCAAGCAGCTTCAGCACCCACACAAAACGAACATGGAGCTCCTCACTCAAGGCGCTCAAAACTACACGGCGAAAGACAAGTTCAGTGCCTAAGCCATTTCCCGCTGCCATGGAAACCAAGTGCTCTGGCAGCACATATGTCTGAAAGTGGATATGACACCTAGGGAAGGGAGTGTGCTGGTGAATGGCAACTGCCCGAAGCAGCAGCACAGCTCTTCCACTGCCAAAACAACTCCACCTGCCTCATGAACTTCACATACCATCAGCTGTCCTGGCAGCTATCTAGGAAACCCTTTTGGGTCACTTCCGGTCCCATGCCCATTGAGCTCAGTGGGATGGAATCAAGCAGCTTCAGCACCCACACAAAACGAACATGGAGCTCCTCACTCAAGGCGCTCAAAACTCCACAGCCAAAGACAAGTTCAGTGCCGAAGCCATTTCCCGCTGCCATTTAAACCAAGTGCTCTGGCAGCACATATGTCTGAAGTGGATATGACACCTAGGGAAGGGAGTGTGCTGGTGAATGGCAACTGCCCGAAGCAGCAGCACAGCTCTTCCACTGCAAAACAACTCCACCTACCTCATGAACTTCACATACCATCAGCTGTCCTGGCAGCTATCTAGGAAACCCTGTTGGGTCACTTCCGGTCCCATGGCCTTTGAGCTCAGTGGGATGGAATCAAGCAGCTTCAGCACCCACACAAAACGAACATGGAGCTCCTCACTCAAGGCGCTCAAAGCTCCACAGCCAAAGACAAGTTCAGTGCCGAGGCCATTTCCCGCTGCCATGGAAACCAAGTGCTCTGGCAGCACATATGTGTGAAAGTGGATATGACACCTAGGGAAGGGAGTGTGCTGGTGAATGGCAACTGCCCGAAGCAGCAGCACAGCTCTTCCAGTGCCAAAACAACTCCACCTACCTCATGAACTTCACATACCATCAGCTGTCCTGGCAGCTATCTAGGAAACCCTGTTGGGTCACTTCCGGTCCCATGCCCATTGAGCCCAGTGGGATGGAATCAAGCAGCTTCAGCACTCACACAAAACTAACATGTAGCTCCTCACTCAAGGCGCTCAAAGCTCCACAGCCAAAGACAAGTTCAGTGCCCAGGCCATTTCCCGCTGCCATGGAAACCAAGTGCTCTGGCAGCACATATGTCTCAAAGTGGATATGACACCTAGGGAAGGGAGTGTGCTGGTGAATGGCAACTGCCTGAAGCAGCAGCACAGCTCTTCCACTGCCAAAACAACTCCACCTGCCTCATGAACTTCACATACCATCAGCTGTCCTGGCAGCTATCTAGGAAACCCTGTTGGGTCACTTCCGGTCCCATGCCCATTGAGCCCAGTGGGATGGAATCAAGCAGCTTGAGCACCCACACAAAACGAACATGGAGCTCCTCACTCAAGGCCCTAGAAACTCCACAGCCAAAGACAAGTTCAGTGCCCAGGCCATTTCCCGCTGCCATGGAAACCAAGTGCTCTGGCAGCACATATGTCTGAAAGTGGATATGACACCTAGGGAAGGGAGTGTGGTGGTGAATGGCAACTGCCCGAAGCAGCAGCACAGCTCTTCCACTGCAAAAAACAACTCCACCTACCTCATGAACTTCACATACCATCAGCTGTCCTGGCAGCTATCTAGGAAACCCTGTTGGGTCACTTCCGGTCCCATGCCCATTGAGCCCAGTGGGATGGAATCAAGCAGCTTCAGCACTCACACAAAACTAACATGTAGCTCCTCACTCAAGGCGCTCAAAGCTCCACAGCCAAAGACAAGTTCAGTGCCCAAGCCATTTCCCGCTGCCATGGAAACCAAGTGCTCTGGCAGCACATATGTCTCAAAGTGGATATGACACCTAGGGAAGGGAGTGTGCTGGTGAATGGCAACTGCCAGAAGCAGCAGCACAGCTCTTCCACTGCCAAAACAACTCCACCTGCCTCATGAACTTCACATACCATCAGCTGTCCTGGCAGCTATCTAGGAAACCCTGTTGGGTCACTTCCGGTCCCATGCCCATTGAGCCCAGTGGGATGGAATCAAGCAGCTTCAGCACCCAGACAAAACGAACATGGAGCTCCTCACTCAAGGCCCTAGAAACTCCACAGCCAAAGACAAGTTCAGTGCCCAAGCCATTTCCCGCTGCCATGGAAACCAAGTGCTCTGGCAGCACATATGTCTCAAAGTGGATATGACACCTAGGGAAGGGAGTGTGCTGGTGAATGGCAACTGCCCGAAGCAGCAGCACAGCTCTTCCAGTGCCAAAACAACTCCACCTGCCTCATGAACTTCACATACCATCAGCTGTCCTGGCAGCTATCTAGGAAACCCTGTTGGGTCACTTCCGGTCCCATGGCCATTGAGCTCAGTGGGATGGAATCAAGCAGCTTCAGCACCCACACAAAACGAACATGGAGCTCCTCACTCAAGGCGCTAGAAACTCCACAGCCAAAGACAAGTTCAGTGCCCAGGCCATTTCCCGCTGCCATGGAAACCAAGTGCTCTGGCAGCACATATGTGTGAAAGTGGATATGACACCTAGGGAAGGGAGTGTGTTGGTGAATGGCAACTGCCCGAAGCAGCAGCACAGCTCTTCCACTGCAAAAAACAACTCCACCTACCTCATGAACTTCACATACCATCAGCTGTCCTGGCAGCTATCTAGGAAACCCTGTTGGGTCACTTCCGGTCCCATGGCCATTGAGCTCAGTGGGATGGAATCAAGCAGCTTCAGCACCCACACAAAACGAACATGGAGCTCCTCACTCAAGGCGCTAGGAACTCCACAGCCAAAGACAAGTTCAGTGCCCAGGCCATTTCCCGCTGCCATGGAAACCAAGTGCTCTGGCAGCACATATGTGTGAAAGTGGATATGACACCTAGGGAAGGGAGTGTGCTGGTGAATGGCAACTGCCCGAAGCAGCAGCACAGCTCTTCCAGTGCCAAAACAACTCCACCTACCTCATGAACTTCACATACCATCAGCTGTCCTGGCAGCTATCTAGGAAACCCTGTTGGGTCACTTCCGGTCCCATGCCCATTGAGCTCAGTGGGATGGAATCAAGCAGCTTCAGCAACCACACAAAACGAACATGGAGCTCCTCACTCAAGGCGCTCAAAACTCCACAGCCAAAGACTAGTTCAGTGCCGAAGCCATTTCCCGCTGCCATTTAAAACCAAGTGCTCTGGCAGCACATATGTCTGAAAGTGGATATGACACCTAGGGAAGGGAGTGTGCTGGTGAATGGCAACTGACCGAAGCAGCAGCACAGCTCTTCCACTGCCAAAACAACTCCACCTACCTCATGAACTTCACATACCATCAGCTGTCCTGGCAGCTATCTAGGAAACCCTGTTGGGTCACTTCCGGTCCCATGGCCATTGAGCTCAGTTGGATGGAATCAAGCAGCTTCAGCACCCACACAAAACGAACATGGAGCTCCTCACTCAAGGCGCTCAAAACTACACGGCGAAAGAAAAGTTCAGTGCCTAAGCCATTTCCCGCTGCCATGGAAACCAAGTGCTCTGGCAGCACATATGTCTGAAAGTGGATATGACACCTAGGGAAGGGAGTGTGCTGGTGAATGGCAACTGCCCGAAGCAGCAGCACAGCTCTTCCACTGCCAAAACAACTCCACCTGCCTCATGAACTTCACATACCATCAGCTGTCCTGGCAGCTATCTAGGAAACCCTTTTGGGTCACTTCCGGTCCCATGCCCATTGAGCTCAGTGGGATGGAATCAAGCAGCTTCAGCACCCACACAAAACGAACATGGAGCTCCTCACTCAAGGCGCTCAAAACTCCACAGCCAAAGACAAGTTCAGTGCCGAGGCCATTTCCCGCTGCCATGGAAACCAAGTGCTCTGGCAGCACATATGTGTGAAAGTGGATATGACACCTAGGGAAGGGAGTGTGCTGGTGAATGGCAACTGCCCGAAGCAGCAGCACAGCTCTTCCAGTGCCAAAACAACTCCACCTACCTCATGAACTTCACATACCATCAGCTGTCCTGGCAGCTATCTAGGAAACCCTGTTGGGTCACTTCCGGTCCCATGCCCATTGAGCCCAGTGGGATGGAATCAAGCAGCTTCAGCACTCACACAAAACTAACATGTAGCTCCTCACTCAAGGCGCTCAAAGCTCCACAGCCAAAGACAAGTTCAGTGCCCAAGCCATTTCCCGCTGCCATGGAAACCAAGTGCTCTGGCAGCACATATGTCTCAAAGTGGATATGACACCTAGGGAAGGGAGTGTGCTGGTGAATGGCAACTGCCTGAAGCAGCAGCACAGCTCTTCCACTGCCAAAACAACTCCACCTGCCTCATGAACTTCACATACCATCAGCTGTCCTGGCAGCTATCTAGGAAACCCTGTTGGGTCACTTCCGGTCCCATGCCCATTGAGCCCAGTGGGATGGAATCAAGCAGCTTGAGCACCCACACAAAACGAACATGGAGCTCCTCACTCAAGGCCCTAGAAACTCCACAGCCAAAGACAAGTTCAGTGCCCAGGCCATTTCCCGCTGCCATGGAAACCAAGTGCTCTGGCAGCACATATGTCTCAAAGTGGATATGACACCTAGGGAAGGGAGTGTGCTGGTGAATGGCAACTGCCAGAAGCAGCAGCACAGCTCTTCCACTGCCAAAACAACTCCACCTGCCTCATGAACTTCACATACCATCAGCTGTCCTGGCAGCTATCTAGGAAACCCTGTTGGGTCACTTCCGGTCCCATGGCCATTGAGCTCAGTGGGATGGAATCAAGCAGCTTCAGCACCCACACAAAACGAACATGGAGCTCCTCACTCAAGGCGCTCAAAACTCCACAGCCAAAGACAAGTTCAGTGCCCAGGCCATTTCCGGCTGCCATGGAAACCAAGTGCTCTGGCAGCACATATGTCTCAAAGTGGATATGACACCTAGGGAAGGGAGTGTGCTGGTTAATGGCAACTGCCAGAAGCAGCAGCACAGCTCTTCCACTGCCAAAACAACTCCACCTGCCTCATGAACTTCACATACCATCAGCTGTCCTGGCAGCTATCTAGGAAACCCTGTTGGGTCACTTCCGGTCCCATGCCCATTGAGCCCAGTGGGATGGAATCAAGCAGCTTGAGCACCCACACAAAACGAACATGGAGCTCCTCACTCAAGGCCCTAGAAACTCCACAGCCAAAGACAAGTTCAGTGCCCAAGCCATTTCCCGCTGCCATGGAAACCAAGTGCTCTGGCAGCACATATGTCTGAAAGTAGATATGACACCTAGGGAAGGGAGTGTGCTGGTGAATGGCAACTGCCCGAAGCAGCAGCACAGCTCTTCCAGTGCCAAAACAACTCCACCTGCCTCATGAACTTCACATACCATCAGCTGTCCTGGCAGCTATCTAGGAAACCCTGTTGGGTCACTTCCGGTCCCATGCCCATTGAGCCCAGTGGGATGGAATCAAGCAGCTTCAGCACCCACACAAAACGAACATGGAGCTCCTCACTCAAGGCGCTCAAAACTCCACAGCCAAAGACAAGTTCAGTGCCCAAGCCATTTCCCGCTGCCATGGAAACCAAGTGCTCTGGCAGCACATATGTCTGAAAGTGGATATGACACCTAGGGAAGGGAGTGTGCTGGTGAATGGCAACTGCCCGAAGCAGCAGCACAGCTCTTCCAGTGCCAAAACAACTCCACCTGCCTCATGAACTTCACATACCATCAGCTGTCCTGGCAGCTATCTAGGAAACCCTGTTGGGTCACTTCCGGTCCCATGCCCATTGAGCTCAGTGGGATGGAATCAAGCAGCTTGAGCACCCACACAAAACGAACATGGAGCTCCTCACTCAAGGCGCTAGAAACTCCACAGCCAAAGACTAGTTCAGTGCCCAGGCCATTTCCCGCTGCCATTTAAACCAAGTGCTCTGGCAGCACATATGTCTGAAAGTGGATATGACACCAAGGGAAGGGAGTATGCTGGTGAATGGCAACTGCCCGAAGCAGCAGCACAGCTCTTCCAGTGCCAAAACAACTCCACCTACCTCATGAACTTCACATACCATCAGCTGTCCTGGCAGCTATCTAGGAAACCCTGTTGGGTCACTTCCGGTCCCATGCCCATTGAGCCCAGGGGGATGGAATCAAGCAGCTTCAGCACCCACACAAAACGAACATGGAGTTCCTCACTCAAGGCGCCCAAAATTACATGGCCAAAGACAAGTTCAGTGCCCAAGCCATTTCCCGCTGCCATGGAAACCAAGTGCCCTGGCAGCACATATGTCTGAAAGTGGATATGACACCTAGGGAAGGGAGTGTGCTGGTGAATGGCAACTGCCCGAAGCAGCAGCACAGCTCTTCCACTGCCAAAACAACTCCACCTGCCTCATGAACTTCACATACCATCAGCTGTCCTGGCAGCTATCTAGGAAACCCTTTTGGGTCACTTCCGGTCCCATGCCCATTGAGCTCAGTGGGATGGAATCAAGCAGCTTCAGCACCCACACAAAACGAACATGGAGCTCCTCACTCAAGGCGCTCAAAACTCCACAGCCAAAGACAAGTTCAGTGCCGAAGCCATTTCCCGCTGCCATTTAAACCAAGTGCTCTGGCAGCACATATGTCTGAAGTGGATATGACACCTAGGGAAGGGAGTGTGCTGGTGAATGGCAACTGCCCGAAGCAGCAGCACAGCTCTTCCACTGCAAAACAACTCCACCTACCTCATGAACTTCACATACCATCAGCTGTCCTGGCAGCTATCTAGGAAACCCTGTTGGGTCACTTCCGGTCCCATGGCCTTTGAGCTCAGTGGGATGGAATCAAGCAGCTTCAGCACCCACACAAAACGAACATGGAGCTCCTCACTCAAGGCGCTCAAAGCTCCACAGCCAAAGACAAGTTCAGTGCCGAGGCCATTTCCCGCTGCCATGGAAACCAAGTGCTCTGGCAGCACATATGTGTGAAAGTGGATATGACACCTAGGGAAGGGAGTGTGCTGGTGAATGGCAACTGCCCGAAGCAGCAGCACAGCTCTTCCAGTGCCAAAACAACTCCACCTACCTCATGAACTTCACATACCATCAGCTGTCCTGGCAGCTATCTAGGAAACCCTGTTGGGTCACTTCCGGTCCCATGCCCATTGAGCCCAGTGGGATGGAATCAAGCAGCTTCAGCACTCACACAAAACTAACATGTAGCTCCTCACTCAAGGCGCTCAAAGCTCCACAGCCAAAGACAAGTTCAGTGCCCAAGCCATTTCCCGCTGCCATGGAAACCAAGTGCTCTGGCAGCACATATGTCTCAAAGTGGATATGACACCTAGGGAAGGGAGTGTGCTGGTGAATGGCAACTGCCCGAAGCAGCAGCACAGCTCTTCCACTGCCAAAACAACTCCACCTGCCTCATGAACTTCACATACCATCAGCTGTCCTGGCAGCTATCTAGGAAACCCTGTTGGGTCACTTCCGGTCCCATGCCCATTGAGCCCAGTGGGATGGAATCAAGCAGCTTGAGCACCCACACAAAACGAACATGGAGCTCCTCACTCAAGGCCCTAGAAACTCCACAGCCAAAGACAAGTTCAGTGCCCAGGCCATTTCCCGCTGCCATGGAAACCAAGTGCTCTGGCAGCACATATGTCTGAAAGTGGATATGACACCTAGGGAAGGGAGTGTGGTGGTGAATGGCAACTGCCCGAAGCAGCAGCACAGCTCTTCCACTGCAAAAAACAACTCCACCTACCTCATGAACTTCACATACCATCAGCTGTCCTGGCAGCTATCTAGGAAACCCTGTTGGGTCACTTCCGGTCCCATGCCCATTGAGCCCAGTGGGATGGAATCAAGCAGCTTCAGCACTCACACAAAACTAACATGTAGCTCCTCACTCAAGGCGCTCAAAGCTCCACAGCCAAAGACAAGTTCAGTGCCCAAGCCATTTCCCGCTGCCATGGAAACCAAGTGCTCTGGCAGCACATATGTCTCAAAGTGGATATGACACCTAGGGAAGGGAGTGTGCTGGTGAATGGCAACTGCCAGAAGCAGCAGCACAGCTCTTCCACTGCCAAAACAACTCCACCTGCCTCATGAACTTCACATACCATCAGCTGTCCTGGCAGCTATCTAGGAAACCCTGTTGGGTCACTTCCGGTCCCATGCCCATTGAGCCCAGTGGGATGGAATCAAGCAGCTTCAGCACCCAGACAAAACGAACATGGAGCTCCTCACTCAAGGCCCTAGAAACTCCACAGCCAAAGACAAGTTCAGTGCCCAAGCCATTTCCCGCTGCCATGGAAACCAAGTGCTCTGGCAGCACATATGTCTCAAAGTGGATATGACACCTAGGGAAGGGAGTGTGCTGGTGAATGGCAACTGCCCGAAGCAGCAGCACAGCTCTTCCAGTGCCAAAACAACTCCACCTGCCTCATGAACTTCACATACCATCAGCTGTCCTGGCAGCTATCTAGGAAACCCTGTTGGGTCACTTCCGGTCCCATGGCCATTGAGCTCAGTGGGATGGAATCAAGCAGCTTCAGCACCCACACAAAACGAACATGGAGCTCCTCACTCAAGGCGCTAGAAACTCCACAGCCAAAGACAAGTTCAGTGCCCAGGCCATTTCCCGCTGCCATGGAAACCAAGTGCTCTGGCAGCACATATGTGTGAAAGTGGATATGACACCTAGGGAAGGGAGTGTGTTGGTGAATGGCAACTGCCCGAAGCAGCAGCACAGCTCTTCCACTGCAAAAAACAACTCCACCTACCTCATGAACTTCACATACCATCAGCTGTCCTGGCAGCTATCTAGGAAACCCTGTTGGGTCACTTCCGGTCCCATGGCCATTGAGCTCAGTGGGATGGAATCAAGCAGCTTCAGCACCCACACAAAACGAACATGGAGCTCCTCACTCAAGGCGCTAGGAACTCCACAGCCAAAGACAAGTTCAGTGCCCAGGCCATTTCCCGCTGCCATGGAAACCAAGTGCTCTGGCAGCACATATGTGTGAAAGTGGATATGACACCTAGGGAAGGGAGTGTGCTGGTGAATGGCAACTGCCCGAAGCAGCAGCACAGCTCTTCCAGTGCCAAAACAACTCCACCTACCTCATGAACTTCACATACCATCAGCTGTCCTGGCAGCTATCTAGGAAACCCTGTTGGGTCACTTCCGGTCCCATGCCCATTGAGCTCAGTGGGATGGAATCAAGCAGCTTCAGCAACCACACAAAACGAACATGGAGCTCCTCACTCAAGGCGCTCAAAACTCCACAGCCAAAGACTAGTTCAGTGCCGAAGCCATTTCCCGCTGCCATTTAAAACCAAGTGCTCTGGCAGCACATATGTCTGAAAGTGGATATGACACCTAGGGAAGGGAGTGTGCTGGTGAATGGCAACTGACCGAAGCAGCAGCACAGCTCTTCCACTGCCAAAACAACTCCACCTACCTCATGAACTTCACATACCATCAGCTGTCCTGGCAGCTATCTAGGAAACCCTGTTGGGTCACTTCCGGTCCCATGGCCATTGAGCTCAGTTGGATGGAATCAAGCAGCTTCAGCACCCACACAAAACGAACATGGAGCTCCTCACTCAAGGCGCTCAAAACTACACGGCGAAAGAAAAGTTCAGTGCCTAAGCCATTTCCCGCTGCCATGGAAACCAAGTGCTCTGGCAGCACATATGTCTGAAAGTGGATATGACACCTAGGGAAGGGAGTGTGCTGGTGAATGGCAACTGCCCGAAGCAGCAGCACAGCTCTTCCACTGCCAAAACAACTCCACCTGCCTCATGAACTTCACATACCATCAGCTGTCCTGGCAGCTATCTAGGAAACCCTTTTGGGTCACTTCCGGTCCCATGCCCATTGAGCTCAGTGGGATGGAATCAAGCAGCTTCAGCACCCACACAAAACGAACATGGAGCTCCTCACTCAAGGCGCTCAAAACTCCACAGCCAAAGACAAGTTCAGTGCCGAGGCCATTTCCCGCTGCCATGGAAACCAAGTGCTCTGGCAGCACATATGTGTGAAAGTGGATATGACACCTAGGGAAGGGAGTGTGCTGGTGAATGGCAACTGCCCGAAGCAGCAGCACAGCTCTTCCAGTGCCAAAACAACTCCACCTACCTCATGAACTTCACATACCATCAGCTGTCCTGGCAGCTATCTAGGAAACCCTGTTGGGTCACTTCCGGTCCCATGCCCATTGAGCCCAGTGGGATGGAATCAAGCAGCTTCAGCACTCACACAAAACTAACATGTAGCTCCTCACTCAAGGCGCTCAAAGCTCCACAGCCAAAGACAAGTTCAGTGCCCAAGCCATTTCCCGCTGCCATGGAAACCAAGTGCTCTGGCAGCACATATGTCTCAAAGTGGATATGACACCTAGGGAAGGGAGTGTGCTGGTGAATGGCAACTGCCTGAAGCAGCAGCACAGCTCTTCCACTGCCAAAACAACTCCACCTGCCTCATGAACTTCACATACCATCAGCTGTCCTGGCAGCTATCTAGGAAACCCTGTTGGGTCACTTCCGGTCCCATGCCCATTGAGCCCAGTGGGATGGAATCAAGCAGCTTGAGCACCCACACAAAACGAACATGGAGCTCCTCACTCAAGGCCCTAGAAACTCCACAGCCAAAGACAAGTTCAGTGCCCAGGCCATTTCCCGCTGCCATGGAAACCAAGTGCTCTGGCAGCACATATGTCTCAAAGTGGATATGACACCTAGGGAAGGGAGTGTGCTGGTGAATGGCAACTGCCAGAAGCAGCAGCACAGCTCTTCCACTGCCAAAACAACTCCACCTGCCTCATGAACTTCACATACCATCAGCTGTCCTGGCAGCTATCTAGGAAACCCTGTTGGGTCACTTCCGGTCCCATGGCCATTGAGCTCAGTGGGATGGAATCAAGCAGCTTCAGCACCCACACAAAACGAACATGGAGCTCCTCACTCAAGGCGCTCAAAACTCCACAGCCAAAGACAAGTTCAGTGCCCAGGCCATTTCCGGCTGCCATGGAAACCAAGTGCTCTGGCAGCACATATGTCTCAAAGTGGATATGACACCTAGGGAAGGGAGTGTGCTGGTTAATGGCAACTGCCAGAAGCAGCAGCACAGCTCTTCCACTGCCAAAACAACTCCACCTGCCTCATGAACTTCACATACCATCAGCTGTCCTGGCAGCTATCTAGGAAACCCTGTTGGGTCACTTCCGGTCCCATGCCCATTGAGCCCAGTGGGATGGAATCAAGCAGCTTGAGCACCCACACAAAACGAACATGGAGCTCCTCACTCAAGGCCCTAGAAACTCCACAGCCAAAGACAAGTTCAGTGCCCAAGCCATTTCCCGCTGCCATGGAAACCAAGTGCTCTGGCAGCACATATGTCTGAAAGTAGATATGACACCTAGGGAAGGGAGTGTGCTGGTGAATGGCAACTGCCCGAAGCAGCAGCACAGCTCTTCCAGTGCCAAAACAACTCCACCTGCCTCATGAACTTCACATACCATCAGCTGTCCTGGCAGCTATCTAGGAAACCCTGTTGGGTCACTTCCGGTCCCATGCCCATTGAGCCCAGTGGGATGGAATCAAGCAGCTTCAGCACCCACACAAAACGAACATGGAGCTCCTCACTCAAGGCGCTCAAAACTCCACAGCCAAAGACAAGTTCAGTGCCCAAGCCATTTCCCGCTGCCATGGAAACCAAGTGCTCTGGCAGCACATATGTCTGAAAGTGGATATGACACCTAGGGAAGGGAGTGTGCTGGTGAATGGCAACTGCCCGAAGCAGCAGCACAGCTCTTCCAGTGCCAAAACAACTCCACCTGCCTCATGAACTTCACATACCATCAGCTGTCCTGGCAGCTATCTAGGAAACCCTGTTGGGTCACTTCCGGTCCCATGCCCATTGAGCACAGTGGGATGGAATCAAGCAGCTTGAGCACCCACACAAAACGAACATGGAGCTCCTCACTCAAGGCGCTAGAAACTCCACAGCCAAAGACTAGTTCAGTGCCCAGGCCATTTCCCGCTGCCATTTAAACCAAGTGCTCTGGCAGCACATATGTCTGAAAGTGGATATGACACCAAGGGAAGGGAGTATGCTGGTGAATGGCAACTGCCCGAAGCAGCAGCACAGCTCTTCCAGTGCCAAAACAACTCCACCTACCTCATGAACTTCACATACCATCAGCTGTCCTGGCAGCTATCTAGGAAACCCTGTTGGGTCACTTCCGGTCCCATGCCCATTGAGCCCAGGGGGATGGAATCAAGCAGCTTCAGCACCCACACAAAACGAACATGGAGTTCCTCACTCAAGGCGCCCAAAATTACATGGCCAAAGACAAGTTCAGTGCCCAAGCCATTTCCCGCTGCCATGGAAACCAAGTGCCCTGGCAGCACATATGTCTGAAAGTGGATATGACACCTAGGGAAGGGAGTGTGCTGGTGAATGGCAACTGCCCGAAGCAGCAGCACAGCTCTTCCACTGCCAAAACAACTCCACCTGCCTCATGAACTTCACATACCATCAGCTGTCCTGGCAGCTATCTAGGAAACCCTGTTGGGTCACTTCCGGTCCCATGCCCATTGAGCCCAGTGGGATGGAATCAAGCAGCTTGAGCACCCACACAAAACTAACATGGAGCTTCTCACTCAAGGCGCTCAAAACTCCACAGCCAAAGACAAGTTCAGTGCCCAAGCCATTTCCCGCTGCCATGGAAACCAAGTGCTCTGGCAGCACATATGTCTGAAAGGGGATATGACACCTAGGGAAGGGAGTGTGCTGGTGATTGGCAACTGCCCGAAGCAGCAGCACAGCTCTTCCAGTGCCAAAACAACTCCACCTGCCTCATGAACTTCACATACCAACAGCTGTCCTGGCAGCTATCTAGGAAACGCTGTTGGGTCACTTCCGGTCCCATGCCCATTGAGCCCAGTGGGATGGAATCAAGCAGCTTCAGCACCCACACGAAACGAACATGGAGCTCCTCACTCAAGGCGCTCAAAACTCCATGGCCAAAGACAAGTTCAGTGCCCAAGCCATTTCCCGCTGCCATGGAAACCAAGTGCTCTGGCAGCACATATGTCTGAAAGTGGATATGACACCTAGGGAAAGGAGTGTGCTGGTCAATGGCAACTGCCCGAAGCAGCAGCACAGCTCTTCCACTGCCAAAACAACTCCACCTGCCTCATGAACTTCACATACCATCAGCTGTCCTGGCAGCTATCTACTAACCCCTGTTGGGTCACTTCTGGTCCCATGCCCATTGAGCCCAGGGGGAAGGAATCAAGCAGCTTCAGCACCCACACAAAACTAACATGGAGCTCCTTACGCAAGGTGCTCAAAACCCCACAGCCAAAGACAAGTTCAGTGCCCAAGCCATTTCCCGCTGCCATGGAACTCAAGTGCTCTGGCAGCACATATGTCTGAAAGTGGATATGGCACCTAGGGAAGGGAGTGTGGTGGTGAATGGCAACTGCCTGAAGCAGCAGCAGAGCTCTTCCAGTGCCAAAACAACTCCACCTGCCTCATGAACTTCACATACCATCAGCTGTCCTGGCACCTATCTAGGAAACCCTGTTGGGTCACTTCCGGTCCCATGCCCATTGAGCCCAGTGGGATGGAATCAAGCAGCTTCAGCACCCAGACAAAACGAACATGGAGCTCCTCACTCAAGGCCCTAGAAACTCCACAGCCAAAGACAAGTTCAGTGCCCAAGCCATTTCCCGCTGCCATGGAAACCAAGTGCTCTGGCAGCACATATGTGTGAAAGTGGATATGACACCTAGGGAAGGGAGTGTGCTGGTGAATGGCAACTGCCCGAAGCAGCAGCACAGCTCTTCCAGTGCCAGAACAACTCCACCTGCCTCATGAACTTCACATACCATCAGCTGTCCTGGCAGCTATCTAGGAAACCCTGTTGGGTCACTTCCGGTCCCATGCCCATTGAGCCCAGTGGGATGGAATCAAGCAGCTTCAGCACCCACACAAAACGAACATGGAGCTCCTCACTCAAGGCGCTAGAAACTCCACAGCCAAAGACTAGTTCAGTGCCGAAGCCATTTCCCGCTGCCATTTAAACCAAGTGCTCTGGCAGCACATATGTCTGAAAGTGGATATGACACCAAGGGAAGGGAGTGTGCTGGTGAATGGCCACTGCCCGAAGCAGCAGCACAGCTCTTCCACTGCCAAAACAACTCCACCTACCTCATGAACTTCACATACCATCAGCTGTCCTGGCAGCTATCTAGGAAACCCTGTTGGGTCACTTCCGGTCCCATGGCCATTGAACTCAGTGGGATGGAATCAAGCAGCTTCAGCACCCACACAAAACGAACATGGAGCTCCTCACTCAAGGCGCTAGAAACTCCACAGCCAAAGACAAGTTCAGTGCCCAGGCCATTTCCCGCTGCCATGGAAACCAAGTGCTCTGGCAGCACATATGTGTGAAAGTGGATATGACACCTAGGGAAGGGAGTGTGCTGGTGAATGGCAACTGCCCGAAGCAGCAGCACAGCTCTTCCACTGCAAAAAACAACTCCACCTACCTCATGAACTTCACATACCATCAGCTGTCCTGGCAGCTATCTAGGAAACCCTGTTGGGTCACTTCCGGTCCCATGCCCATTGAGCCCAGTGGGATGGAATCAAGCAGCTTGAGCACCCACACAAAACTAACATGGAGCTCCTCACTCAAGGCGCTCAAAGCTCCACAGCCAAAGACAAGTTCAGTTCCAAAGCCATTTCCCGCTGCCATGGAAACCAAGTGCTCTGGCAGCACATATGTCTCAAAGTGGATATGACACCTAGGGAAGGGAGTGTGCTGGTGAATGGCAACTGCCTGAAGCAGCAGCACAGCTCTTCCACTGCCAAAACAACTCCACCTGCCTCATGAACTTCACATACCATCAGCTGTCCTGGCAGCTATCTAGGAAACCCTGTTGGGTCACTTCCGGTCCCATGCCCATTGAGCCCAGTGGGATGGAATCAAGCAGCTTGAGCACCCACACAAAACGAACATGGAGCTCCTCACTCAAGGCCCTAGAAACTCCACAGCCAAAGACAAGTTCAGTGCCCAAGCCATTTCCCGCTGCCATTTAAACCAAGTGCTCTGGCAGCACATATGTCTGAAAGTGGATATGACACCTAGGGAAGGGAGTGTGCTGGTGAATGGCAACTGCCCGAAGCAGCAGCACAGCTCTTCCAGTGCCAAAACAACTCCACCTGCCTCATGAACTTCACATACCATCAGCTGTCCTGGCAGCTATCTAGGAAACCCTGTTGGGTCACTTCCGGTCCCATGGCCATTGAGCTCAGTGGGATGGAATCAAGCAGCTTCAGCACCCACACAAAACAAACATGGAGCTCCTCACTCAAGGCGCTAGAAACTCCACAGCCAAAGACAAGTTCAGTGCCCAAGCCATTTCCCGCTGCCATGGAAACCAAGTGCTCTGGCAGCACATATGTGTGAAAGTGGATATGACACCTAGGGAAGGGAGTGTGCTGGTGAATGGCAACTGCCTGAAGCAGCAGCACAGCTCTTCCACTGCAAAAAACAACTCCACCTACCTCATGAACTTCACATACCATCAGCTGTCCTGGCAGCTATCTAGGAAACCCTGTTGGGTCACTTCCGGTCACATGCCCATTGAGCCCAGTGGGATGGAATCAAGCAGCTTCAGCACTCACACAAAACTAACATGGAGCTCCTCACTCAAGGCGCTCAAAGCTCCACAGCCAAAGACAAGTTCAGTGCCCAAGCCATTTCCCGCTGCCATGGAAACCAAGTGCTCTGGCAGCACATATGTCTCAAAGTGGATATGACACCTAGGGAAGGGAGTGTGCTGGTGAATGGCAACTGCCTGAAGTAGCAGCACAGCTCTTCCACTGCCAAAACAACTCCACCTGCCTCATGAACTTCACATACCATCAGCTGTCCTGGCAGCTATCTAGGAAACCCTGTTGGGTCACTTCCGGTCCCATGCCCATTGAGCCCAGTGGGATGGAATTAAGCAGCTTGAGCACCCACACAAAACGAACATGGAGCTCCTCACTCAAGGCCCTAGAAACTCCACAGCCAAAGACAAGTTCAGTGCCCAAGCCATTTCCCGCTGCCATGGAAACCAAGTGCTCTGGCAGCACATATGTCTGAAAGTGGATATGACACCTAGGGAAGGGAGTGTGCTGGTGAATGGCAACTGCCCGAAGCAGCAGCACAGCTCTTCCACTGCCAAAACAACTCCACCTGCCTCATGAACTTCACATACCATCAGCTGTCCTGGCAGCTATCTAGGAAACCCTGTTGGGTCACTTCCGGTCCCATGCCCATTGAGCCCAGTGGGATGGAATCAAGCAGCTTCAGCACCCACACAAAACGAACATGGAGCTCCTCACTCAAGGCGCTCAAAACTCCACAGCCAAAGACAAGTTCAGTGCCCAAGCCATTTCCCGCTGCCATGGAAACCAAGTGCTCTGGCAGCACATATGTCTGAAAGTGGATATGACACCTAGGGAAGGGAGTGTGCTGGTGAATGGCAACTGCCCGAAGCAGTAGCACAGCTCTTCCACTGCAAAAAACAACTCCACCTGCCTCATGAACTTCACATACCATCAGCTGTCCTGGCAGCTATCTAGGAAACCCTGTTGGGTCACTTCCGGTCCCATGCCCATTGAGCTCAGTGGGATGGAATCAAGCAGCTTCAGCACCCACACAAAACGAACATGGAGCTCCTCACTCAAGGCGCTCAAAACTCCACAGCCAAAGACAAGTTCAGTGCCGAAGCCCTTTCCCGCTGCCATTTAAACCAAGTGCTCTGGCAGCACATATGTCTGAAAGTGGATATGACACCTAGGGAAGGGAGTGTGCTGGTGAATGGCAACTGACCGAAGCAGCAGCACAGCTCTTCCACTGCCAAAACAACTCCACCTACCTCATGAACTTCACATACCATCAGCTGTCCTGGCAGCTATCTAGGAAACCCTGTTGGGTCACTTCCGGTCCCATGCCCATTGAGCTCAGTGGGATTGAATCAAGCAGCTTCAGCACCCACACAAAACGAACATGGAGCTCCTCACTCAAGGCGCTCAAAACTCCACAGCCAAAGACAAGTTCAGTGCCCAAGCCATTTCCCGCTGCCATGGAAACCAAGTGCTCTGGCAGCACATATGTCTGAAAGTGGATATGACACCTAGGGAAAGGAGTGTGCTGGTGAATGGCAACTGCACGAAGCAGCAGCACAGCTCTTCCACTGCCAAAACAACTCAACCTACCTCATGAACTTCACATACCATCAGCTGTCCTGGCAGCTATCTAGGAAAACCTGTTGGGTCACTTCCGGTCCCATGCTCATTGAGCCCAGTGGGATGGAATTAAGCAGCTTCAGCACCCACACAAAACGAACATGGAGCTCCTCACTCAAGGCGCTCAAAACTACAGGCCAAAGACAAGTTCAGTGCCTAAGCCATTTCCCGCTGCCATGGAAATCAAGTGCTCTGGCAGCACATATGTCTGAAAGTGGATATGACACCTAGGGAAGGGAGTGTGCTGGTGAATGGCAACTGCCCGAAGCAGCAGCACAGCTCTTCCAGTGCCAAAACAACTCCACCTGCCTCATGAACTTCACATACCATCAGCTGTCCTGGCAGCTATCTAGGAAACCATGTTGGGTCACTTCCGGTCCCATGAACATTGAGCCCAGTGGGATGGAATCAAGCAGCTTCGGCACCCACACAAAACGAACATGGAGCTCCTCACTCAAGGCGCTCAAAACTCCACAGCCAAAGACAAGTTCAGTGCCCAAGCCATTTCCCGCTGCCATGGAAACCAAGTGCTCTGGCAGCACATATGTCTGAAAGTGGGTATGACACCTAGGGAAGGGAGTGTGCTGGTGAATGGCAACTGCCTGAAGCAGCAGCACAGCTCTTCCACTGCCAAAACAACTCCACCTACCTCATGAACTTCACATACCATCAGCTGTCCTGGCAGCTATCTAGGAAACCCTGTTGGGTCACTTCCGGTCCCATGCCCATTGAGCCCAGTGGGATGGAATCAAGCAGCTTCAGCACCCACACAAAACGAACATGGAGCTCCTCACTCAAGGCGCTAGAAACTCCACAGCCAAAGACAAGTTCAGTGCCCAAGCCATTTCCCGCTGCCATGGAAACCAACTGCTCTGGCAGCACATATGTCTGAAAGTGGATATGACACCTAGGGAAGGGAGTGTGCTGGTGAATGGCAACTGCCCGAAGCAGCAGCACAGCTCTTCCAGTGCCAAAACAACTCCACCTACCTCATGAACTTCACATACCATCAGCTGTCCTGGCAGCTATCTAGGAAACCCTGTTGGGTCACTTCCGGTCCCATGCCCATTGAGCCCAGTGGGATGGAATCAAGCAGCTTCAGCACCCACACAAAACGAACATGGAGCTCCTCACTCAAGGCGCTCAAAACTCCACAGCCAAAGACAAGTTCAGTGCCCAAGCCATTTCCCGCTGCCATGGAAACCAAGTGCTCTGGCAGCACATATGTCTGAAAGTGGATATGACACCTAGGGAAAGGAGTGTGCTGGTGAATGGCAACTGCACGAAGCAGCAGCACAGCTCTTCCACTGCCAAAACAACTCCACCTACCTCATGAACTTCACATACCATCAGCTGTCCTGGCAGCTATCTAGGAAAACCTGTTGGGTCACTTCCGGTCCCATGCTCATTGAGCCCAGTGGGATGGAATTAAGCAGCTTCAGCACCCACACAAAACGAACATGGAGCTCCTCACTCAAGGCGCTCAAAACTACAGGCCAAAGACAAGTTCAGTGCCTAAGCCATTTCCCGCTGCCATGGAAACCAAGTGCTCTGGCAGCACATATGTCTGAAAGTGGATATGACACCTAGGGAAGGGAGTGTGCTGGTGAATGGCAACTGCCCGAAGCAGCAGCACAGCTCTTCCACTGCCAAAACAACTCCACCTGACTCATGAACTTCACATACCATCAGCTGTCCTGGCAGCTATCTAGGAAACCATGTTGGGTCACTTCCGGTCCCATGAACATTGAGCCCAGTGGGATGGAATCAAGCAGCTTCGGCACCCACACAAAACGAACATGGAGCTCCTCACTCAAGGCGCTCAAAACTCCACAGCCAAAGACAAGTTCAGTGCCCAAGCCATTTCCCGCTGCCATGGAAACCAAGTGCTCTGGCAGCACATATGTCTGAAAGTGGATATGACACCTAGGGAAGGGAGTGTGCTGGTGAATGGCAACTGCCCGAAGCAGCAGCACAGCTCTTCCACTGCCAAAACAACTCCACCTACCTCATGAACTTCACATACCATCAGCTGTCCTGGCAGCTATCTAGGAAACCCTGTTGGGTCACTTCCGGTCCCATGCCCATTGAGCTCAGTGGGATAGAATCAAGCAGCTTCAGCACCCACACAAAACGAACATGGAGCTCCTCACTCAAGGCGCTAGAAACTTCACAGCCAAAGACAAGTTCAGTGCCCAGGCCATTTCCCGCTGCCATGGAAACCAAGTGCTCTGGCAGCACATAGGTCTGAAAGTGGATATGACACCTAGGGAAGGGAGTGTGCTGGTGAATGGCAACTGCCCGAAGCAGCAGCACAGCTCTTCCACTGCAAAAAACAACTCCACCTACCTCATGAACTTCACATACCATCAGCTGTCCTGGCAGCTATCTAGGAAACCCTGTTGGGTCACTTCCGGTCCCATGCCCTTTGGGCCCAGTGGGATGGAATCAAGCAGCTTCAGCACTCACACAAAACTAACATGTAGCTCCTCACTCAAGGTGCTCAAAGCTCCACAGCAAAAGACAAGTTCAGTGCCCAAGCCATTTCCCGCTGCCATGGAAACCAAGTGCTCTGGCAGCACATATGTCTGAAAGTGGATATGACACCTAGGGAAGGGAGTGTGCTGGTGAATGGCAACTGCCCGAAGCAGCAGCACAGCTCTTCCAGTGCCAAAACAACTCCACCTGCCTCATGAACTTCACATACCATCAGCTGTCCTGGCAGCTATCTAGGAAACCCTGTTGGGTCACTTCTGGTCCCATGCCCATTGAGCCCAGTGGGATGGAATCAAGCAGCTTCAGCACCCACACAAAACGAACATGGAGCTCCTCACTCAAGGCCCTAGAAACTCCACAGCCAAAGACAAGTTCAGTGCCCAAGCCATTTCCCGCTGCCATGGAAACCAAGTGATCTGGCAGCACATATGTCTGAAAGAGGATATGACACCTAGGGAAGGGAGTGTGCTGGTGAATGGCAACTGCCCGAAGCAGCAACACAGTTCTTCCACTACCAAAACAACTCCACCTGCCTCATGAACTTCACATACCATCAGCTGTCCTGGCAGCTATCTAGGAAACCCTGTTGGGTCACTTCCGGTCCCCAGCCCATTGAGCCCAGTGGGATGGAATCAAGCAGCTTCAGCACCCACACAAAACGAACATGTAGCTTCTCACTCAAGGCGCTCAAACTCCACAGCCAAAGACAAGTTCAGTGCCTAAGCCATTTCCCGCTGCCATGGAAACCAAGTGCTCTGGCAGCACATATGTCTGAAAGTGGATATGACACCTAGGGAAGGGAGTGTGCTGGTGAATGGCAACTGCTCGAAGCAGCAGCACAGCTCTTCCACTGCCAAAACAACTCCGCCTACCTCATGAGCTTCACATACCATCAGCTGTCCTGGCAGATATCTAGGAAAACCTGTTGGGTCACTTCCGGTCCCATGCTCATTGAGCCCAGTGGGATGGAATTAAGCAGCTTCAGCACCCACACAAAACGAACATGGAGCTCCTCACTCAAGGCGCTCAAAACTACAGGCCAAAGACAAGTTCAGTGCCTAAGCCATTTCCCGCTGCCATGGAAACCAAGTGCTCTGGCAGCACATATGTCTGAAAGTGGATATGACACCTAGGGAAGGGAGTGTGCTGGTGAATGGCAACTGCCCGAAGCAGCAGCACAGCTCTTCCACTGCCAAAACAACTCCACCTGACTCATGAACTTCACATACCATCAGCTGTCCTGGCAGCTATCTAGGAAACCATGTTGGGTCACTTCCGGTCCCATGAACATTGAGCCCAGTGGGATGGAATCAAGCAGCTTCGGCACCCACACAAAACGAACATGGAGCTCCTCACTCAAGGCGCTCAAAACTCCACAGCCAAAGACAAGTTCAGTGCCCAAGCCATTTCCCGCTGCCATGGAAACCAAGTGCTCTGGCAGCACATATGTCTGAAAGTGGATATGACACCTAGGGAAGGGAGTGTGCTGGTGAATGGCAACTGCCCGAAGCAGCAGCACAGCTCTTCCACTGCCAAAACAACTCCACCTACCTCATGAACTTCACATACCATCAGCTGTCCTGGCAGCTATCTAGGAAACCCTGTTGGGTCACTTCCGGTCCCATGCCCATTGAGCTCAGTGGGATAGAATCAAGCAGCTTCAGCACCCACACAAAACGAACATGGAGCTCCTCACTCAAGGCGCTAGAAACTTCACAGCCAAAGACAAGTTCAGTGCCCAGGCCATTTCCCGCTGCCATGGAAACCAAGTGCTCTGGCAGCACATAGGTCTGAAAGTGGATATGACACCTAGGGAAGGGAGTGTGCTGGTGAATGGCAACTGCCCGAAGCAGCAGCACAGCTCTTCCACTGCAAAAAACAACTCCACCTACCTCATGAACTTCACATACCATCAGCTGTCCTGGCAGCTATCTAGGAAACCCTGTTGGGTCACTTCCGGTCCCATGCCCTTTGGGCCCAGTGGGATGGAATCAAGCAGCTTCAGCACTCACACAAAACTAACATGTAGCTCCTCACTCAAGGTGCTCAAAGCTCCACAGCAAAAGACAAGTTCAGTGCCCAAGCCATTTCCCGCTGCCATGGAAACCAAGTGCTCTGGCAGCACATATGTCTGAAAGTGGATATGACACCTAGGGAAGGGAGTGTGCTGGTGAATGGCAACTGCCCGAAGCAGCAGCACAGCTCTTCCAGTGCCAAAACAACTCCACCTGCCTCATGAACTTCACATACCATCAGCTGTCCTGGCAGCTATCTAGGAAACCCTGTTGGGTCACTTCTGGTCCCATGCCCATTGAGCCCAGTGGGATGGAATCAAGCAGCTTCAGCACCCACACAAAACGAACATGGAGCTCCTCACTCAAGGCCCTAGAAACTCCACAGCCAAAGACAAGTTCAGTGCCCAAGCCATTTCCCGCTGCCATGGAAACCAAGTGATCTGGCAGCACATATGTCTGAAAGAGGATATGACACCTAAGGAAGGGAGTGTGCTGGTGAATGGCAACTGCCCGAAGCAGCAACACAGTTCTTCCACTACCAAAACAACTCCACCTGCCTCATGAACTTCACATACCATCAGCTGTCCTGGCAGCTATCTAGGAAACCCTGTTGGGTCACTTCCGGTCCCCAGCCCATTGAGCCCAGTGGGATGGAATCAAGCAGCTTCAGCACCCACACAAAACGAACATGTAGCTTCTCACTCAAGGCGCTCAAACTCCACAGCCAAAGACAAGTTCAGTGCCTAAGCCATTTCCCGCTGCCATGGAAACCAAGTGCTCTGGCAGCACATATGTCTGAAAGTGGATATGACACCTAGGGAAGGGAGTGTGCTGGTGAATGGCAACTGCTCGAAGCAGCAGCACAGCTCTTCCACTGCCAAAACAACTCCGCCTACCTCATGAGCTTCACATACCATCAGCTGTCCTGGCAGATATCTAGGAAAACCTGTTGGGTCACTTCCGGTCCCATGCCCATTGAGCCCAGTGGGATGGAATCAAGCAGCTTGAGCACCCACACAAAACGAACATGGAGCTCCTCACTCAAGGCGCTCAAAACTACATGGCCAAAGACAAGTTCAGTGCCCAAGCCATTTCCCGCTGCCATGGAAACCAAGTGCTCTGGCAGCACATATGTCTGAAAGTGGATATGACACCTAGGGAAGGGAGTGTGTTGGTGAATGGCAACTGCCCGAAGCAGCAGCACAGCTCTTCCACTGCCAAAACAACTCCACCTACCTCATGAACTTCACATACCATCAGCTGTCCTGGCAGCTATCTAGGAAACCCTGTTGGGTCACTTCCGGTCCCCTGCCCATTGAGCCCAGTGGGATGGAATCAAGCAGCTTCAGCACCCACACAAAACGAACATGGAGCTCCTCACTCAAGGCGCTCAAAGCTCCACAGCCAAAGACAAGTTCAGTGCCCAAGCCATTTCCCGCTGCCATGGAAACCAAGTGCTCTGGCAGCACATAGGTCTGAAAGTGGATATGACACCTAGGGAAGGGAGTGTGCTGGTGAATGGCAACTGCCCGAAGCAGCAACACAGCTCTTCCAGTGCCAAAACAACTCCACCTGCCTCATGAACTTCACATACCATCAGCTGTCCTGGCAGCTATCTAGGAAAGCCTGTTGGGTCACTTCCGGTCCCATGCCCATTGAGCCCAGAGGGATGGAATCAAGCAGCTTCAGCACCCACACAAAACGAACATGGAGCTCCTCACTCAAGGCGCTCAAAACTACATGGCGAAAGACAAGTTCAGTGCCCAAGCCATTTCCCGCTGCCATGGAAACCAAGTGATCTGGCAGCACATATGTCTGAAAGTGGATATGACACCTAGGGAAGGGAGTGTGCTGGTGAATGGCAACTGTCGAAGAAGCAGCATAGCTCTTCCAGTGCCAAAACAACTCCACCTGCCTCATGAACTTCACATACCATCAGCTGTCCTGGCAGCTATCTAGGAAACCCTGTTGGGTCACTTCCGGTCCCATGCCCATTGAGCCCAGTGGGATGGAATCAAGCAGCTTCAGCACCCACACAAATCGAACATGGAGCTCCTCACTCAAGGCCCTAAAAACTCCACAGCCAAAGACAAGTTCAGTGCCCAAGCCATTTCCCGCTGCCATGGAAACCAAGTGCTCTGGCAGCACATATGTCTGAAAGTGGATATGACACCTAGGGAAGGGAGTGTGCTGGTGAATGGCAACTGCCCGAAGCAGCAACACAGCTCTTCCACTGCCAAAACAACTCCACCTTCCTCATGAACTTCACATACCATCAGCTGTCCTGGCAGCTATCTAGGAAACCCTGTTGGGTCACTTCTGGTCCCATGCCCATTGAGCCCAGTGGGATGGAATCATGCATCTTGAGCACCCACACAAAACTAACATGGAGCTCCTCACTCAAGGCGCTCAAAACTACATGGCCAAAGACAAGTTCAGTGCACAAGCCATTTCCCGCTGCCATGGAAACCAAGTGCTCTGGCATCACATATGTGTGAAAGTGGATATGAAACCTAGGGAAGGGAGTGTGCTGGTGAATGGCAACTGCCCGAAGCAGCAGCACAGCTCTTCCACTGCAAAAAACAACTCCACCTACCTCATGAACTTCACATACCATCAGCTGTCCTGGCAGCTATCTAGGAAACCCTGTTGGGTCACTTCCGGTCCCATGCCCATTGAGCCCAGTGGGATGGAATCAAGCAGCTTCAGCACCCACACAAAACGAACATGGAGCTCCTCACTCAAGGCACAAAAAACTCCACGGCCAAAGACAAGTTCAGTGCCCAAGCCATTTCCCGCTGCCATGGAAACCAAGTGCTCTGGCAGCACATATGTCTGAAAGTGGATATGACACCTAGGGAAGGGAGTGTGCTGGTGAATGGCAATTCCCGAAGCAGCAACACAGCTCTTCCAGTGCCAAAACAACTCCACCTGCCTCATGAATTTCACATACCATCAGCTGTAATGGCAGCTATCTGGGAAATCCTGTTGGGTCACTTCCGGTCCCATGCCCATTGAGCCCAGTGGGATGGAATCAAGCAGCTTCAGCACCCACACAAAACGAACATGGAGCTCCTCACTCAAGGCGCTCAAAACTACATGGCCAAAGACAAGTTCAGTGCCCAAGCCATTTCCCGCTGCCATGGAAACCAAGTGCTCTGGCAGCACATATGTCTGAAAGTGGATATGACACCTAGGGAAGGGAGTGTGTTGGTGAATGGCAACTGCCCGAAGCAGCAGCACAGCTCTTCCACTGCCAAAACAACTCCACCTACCTCATGAACTTCACATACCATCAGCTGTCCTGGCAGCTCTCTAGGAAACCCTGTGGGGTCACTTCCGGTCCCCTGCCCATTGAGCCCAGTGGGATGGAATCAAGCAGCTTCAGCACCCACACAAAACGAACATGGAGCTCCTCACTCAAGGCGCTCAAAGCTCCACAGCCAAAGACAAGTTCAGTGCCCAAGCCATTTCCCGCTGCCATGGAAACCAACTGCTCTGGCAGCACATATGTCTGAAAGTGGATATGACACCTAGGGAAGGGAGTGTGCTGGTGAATGGCAACTGTCAGAAGCAGCAGCACAGCTCTTCCAGTGCCAAAACAACTCCACCTGCCTCATGAACTTCACATACCATCAGCTGTCCTAGCAGCTATCTAGGAAACCCTGTTGTGTCACTTCCGGTCCCATACCCATTGAGCCCAGTGGGATGGAATCAAGCAGCTTCAGCACCCACACAAAACGAACATGGAGCTCCTCACTCAAGGCGCTCAAAACTACATGGCCAAAGACAAGTTCAGTACCCAAGCCATTTCCCGCTGCCATGGAAACCAAGTGCTCTGGCAGCACATATGTCTGAAAGTGGATATGACACCTAGGGAAGGGAGTGTGCTGGTGAATGGCAACTGCCCGAAGCAGCAGCACAGCTCTTCCAGTGCCAAAACAACTCCACCTACCTCATGAACTTCACATACCATCAGCTGTCCTGGCAGCTATCTAGGAAACCCTGTTGGGTCACTTCCGGTCCCATGCCCATTGAGCTCAGTGGGATGGAATCAAGCAGCTTCAGCACCCACACAAAACGAACATGGAGCTCCTCACTCAAGGCGCTCAAAACTACATGTCGAAAACAAGTTCAGTGCCCAAGCCATTTCCCGCTACCATGGAAAACAAGTGCTCTGGCAGCACATATGTCTGAAAGTGGATATGACACCTAGGGAAGGGAGTGTGCTGGTGAATGGCAACTGCCCGAAGCAGCAGCACAGCTCTTCCACTGCCAAAACAACTCCACCTGCCTCATGAACTTCACATACCATCAGCTGTCCTGGCAGCTATCTAGGAAACCCTGTTGGGTCACTTCCGGTCCCATGCCCATTGAGCACAGTGGGATGGAATCAAGCAGCTTGAGCACCCACACAAAACGAACATGGAGCTCCTCACTCAAGGCGCTCAAAACTCCACAGCCAAAGACAAGTTCAGTGCCGAAGCCATTTCCCGCTGCCATGGAAACCAAGTGCTCTGGCAGCACATATGTCTGAAAGTGGATATGACACCTAGGGAAGGGAGTGTGCTGGTGAATGGCAACTGCCCGAAGCAGCAGCACAGCTCTTCCAGTGCCAAAACAACTCCACCTACCTCATGAACTTCAAATACCATCAGCTGTAATGGCAGCTATCTAGGAAACCCTGTTGGGTCACTTCCGGTCCCATGCCCATTGAGCCCAGTGGGATGGAATCAAGCAGCTTCAGCACCCACACAAAACGAACATGGAGCTCCTCACTCAAGGCGCTCAAAACTCCACAGCCAAAGACAAGTTCAGTGCCCAAGCCATTTCCCGCTGCCATGGAAACCAAGTGCTCTGGCAGCACATATGTCTGAAAGTGGATATGGCACCTAGGGAAGGGAGTGTGCTGGTGAATGGCAACTGCCCGAAGCAGCAGCACAGCTCTTCCAGTGCCAAAACAACTCCACCTACCTCATGAACTTCACATACCATCAGCTGTCCTGGCAGCTATCTAGGAAACCCTGTTGGGTCACTTCCGGTCCCATGCCCATTGAGCCCAGTGGGATGGAATCAAGCAGCTTCAGCACCCACACAAAACGAACATGGAGCTCCTCACTCAAGGCGCTCAAAACTCCACAGCCAAAGACAAGTTCAGTGCCCAAGCCATTTCCCGCTGCCATGGAAACCAAGTGCTCTGGCAGCACATATGTCTGAAAGTGGATATGACACCTAGGGAAGGGAGTGTGCTGGTGAATGGCAACTGCCCGAAGCAGCAGCACAGCTCTTCCAGTGCCAAAACAACTCCACCTACCTCATGAACTTCAAATACCATCAGCTGTCCTGGCAGCTATCTAGGAAACCCTGTTGGGTCACTTCCGGTCCCATGCCCATTGAGCCCAGTGGGATGGAATTAAGCAGCTTCAACACCCACACAAAACGAACATGGAGCTCCTCACTCAAGGCGCTCAAAACTCCACGGCCAAAGACAAGTTCAGTGCCCAAGCCATTTCCCGCTGCCATGGAAACCAAGTGCTCTGGCAGCACATATGTCTGAAAGTGGATATGACACCTAGGGAAGGGAGTGTGCTGGTGAATGGCAACTGCCCGAAGCAGCAGCACAGCTCTTCCAGTGCCAAAACAACTCCACCTGCCTCATGAACTTCACATACCATCAGCTGTCCTGGCAGCTATCTAGGAAACCCTGTTGGGTCACTTCCGGTCCCATGCCCATTGAGCCCAGTGGGATGGAATCAAGCAGCTTGAGCACCCACACAAAACGAACATGGAGCTCCTCACTCAAGGCACTCAAAACTACATGGCGAAAGACAAGTTCAGTGCCCAAGCCATTTCCCGCTGCCATGGAAACCAAGTGCTCTGGCAGCACATATGTCTGAAAGTGGATATGACACCTAGGGAAGGGAGTGTGCTGGTGAATGGCAACTGCCCGAAGCAGCAGCACAGCTCTTCCAGTGCCAAAACAACTCCACCTACCTCATGAACTTCACATACCATCAGCTGTCCTGGCAGCTATCTAGGAAACCCTGTGGGGTCACTTCCGGTCCCATGCCCATTGAGCTCAGGGGATGCAATCAAGCAGCTTCAGCACCCACACAAAACGAACATGGAGCTCCTCACTGAAGACACAAAAAACTCCACGGCCAAAGACAAGTTCAGTGCCCAAGCCATTTCCCGCTGCCATGGAAACCAAGTGCTCTGGCAGCACATATGTCTGAAAGTGGATATGACACCTAGAGAAGGGAGTGTGCTGGTGAATGGCAACTGCCCGAAGCAGCAGCACAGCTCTTCCAGTGCCAAAACAACTCCACCTGCCTCATGAACTTCATATACAATCAGCTGTCCTGGCAGCTCTCTAGGAAACCCTGTTGTGTCACTTCCGGTCCCATGCCCATTAAGCCCAGTGGGATGGAATCAAGCAGCTTCAGCACCCACACAAAACGAACATGGAGCTCCTCACTCAAGGCGCTCAAAACTACATGGCGAAAGACAAGTTCAGTGCCAGAGCCATTTCCCGCTGCCATGGAAACCAAGTGCTCTGGCAGCACATATGTGTGAAAGTGGATATGACACCAAGGGAAGCGAGTGTGCTGGTGAATGGCAACTGCCCGAAGCAGCAGCACAGCTCTTCCAGTGCCAAAACAACTCCACCTGCCTCATGAACTTCACATACCATCAGCTGTCCTGGCAGCTATCTAGGAAACCCTGTTGGGTCAATTCCGGTCCCATGCCCATTGAGCCCAGTGGGATGCAATCAAGCAGCTTCAGCACCCACACAAAACGAACATGGAGCTCCTCACTCAAGGCACAAAAAACTCCACGGCCAAAGACAAGTTCAGTGCCCAAGCCATTTCCCGCTGCCATGGAAACCAAGTGCTCTGGCAGCACATATGTCTGAAAGTGGATATGACACCTAGGGAAGGGAGTGTGCTGGTGAATGGCAACTGTCCGAACCAGCAAAACAGCTCTTCCAGTGCCAAAACAACTCCACCTGCCTCATGAACTTCACATACCATCAGCTGTCCTGGCAGCTGTGTAGGAAACCCTGTGGGGTCACTTCCGGTCCCATGCCCATTGAGCCCAGTGGGATGGAATCAAGCAGCTTCAGCACCCACACAAAACGAACATGGAGCTCCTCACTCAAGGCACTCAAAACTACATGGCGAAAGACAAGTTCAGTGCCCAAGCCATTTCCCGCTGCCATGGAAACCAAGTGCTCTGGCAGCACATATGTCTGAAAGTGGATATGACACCTAGGGAAGGGAGTGTGGTGGTGAATGGCAACTGCCTGAAGCAGCAGCACAGCTCTTCCAGTGCCAAAACAACTCCACCTACCTCATGAACTTCACATACCATCAGCTGTCCTGGCAGCTATCTAGGAAACCCTGTTGGGTCACTTCCGGTCCCATGCCCATTGAGCCCAGTGGGATGCAATCAAGCAGCTTCAGCACCCACACAAAACGAACATGGAGCTCCTCACTCAAGGCACAAAAAACTCCACGGCCAAAGACAAGTTCAGTGCCCAAGCCATTTCCCGCTGCCATGGAAACCAAGTGCTCTGGCAGCACATATGTCTGAAAGTGGATATGACACCTAGGGAAGGGAGTGTGCTGGTGAATGGCAACTGCCCGAAGCAGCAAAACAGCTCTTCCAGTGCCAAAACAACTCCACCTGCCTCATGAACTTCACATACCATCAGCTGTCCTGGCAGGTATGTTGGACACCCTGTTGGGTCACTTCCGGTCCCATGCCCATTGAGCCCAGTGGGATGGAATCAAGCAGCTTCAGCACCCACACAAATCTAACATGGAGCTCCTCACTCAAGGCGCTCAAAACTCCACGGCCAAAGACAAGTTCAGTGCCCAAGCCATTTCCCGCTGCCATGGAAACCAAGTGCTCTGGCAGCACATATGTGTGAAAGTTAATATGACACCTAGGGAAGGGAGTGTGCTGGTGAATGGCAACTGCCCGAAGCAGCAGCACAGCTCTTCCAGTGCCAAAACAACTCCACCTGCCTCATGAACTTCACATACCATCAGCTGTCCTGGCAGCTATCTAGGAAACCCTGTTGGGTTACTTCCGGTCCCATGCAAATTCAGCCCAGTGGGATGGAATCAAGCAGCTTCAGCACCCACACAAAACGAACATGGAGCTCCTCACTCAAGGCCCTAAAAACTCCACAGCCAAAGACAAGTTCAGTGCCGAAGCCATTTCCCGCTGCCATGGAAACCAAGTGCTCTGGCAGCACATATGTGTGAAAGTGGATATGACACCTAGGAAAGGGAGTGTGCTGGTGAATGGCAACTGTCAGAAGCAGCAGCACAGCTCTTCCACTGCCAAAACAACTCCACCTGCCTCATGAACTTCACATACCATCAGCTGTCCTGGCAGCTATCTAGGAAACCCTGTTGGGTCACTTCCGGTCCCATGCCCATTGAGCCCAGTGGGATGGAATCAAGCAGCTTCAGCACCCACACAAAACGAACATGGAGCTCCTCACTCAAGGCGCTCAAAGCTCCACAGCCAAAGACAAGTTCAGTGCCCAAGCCATTTCCCGCTGCCAGGGAAACCAAGTGCTCTGGCAGCACATATGTCTGAAAGTGGATATGACACCTAGGGAAGGGAGTGTGCTGGTGAATGGCAACTGCCCGAAGCAGCAGCACAGCTCTTCCAGTGCCAAAACAACTCCACCTGCCTCATGAACTTCACATACCATCAGCTGTCCTGGCAGCTATCTAGGAAACCCTGTTGGGTCACTTCCGGTCCCATGCCCATTGAGCCCAGTGGGCTGGAATCAAGCAGCTTCAGCACCCACACAAAACGAACATGGAGCTCCTCACTCAAGGCGCTCAAAGCTCCACAGCCAAAGACAAGTTCAGTGCCCAAGCCATTTCCCGCTGCCATGGAAACCAAGTGCTCTGGCAGCACATATGTGTGAAAGTGGATATGACACCTAGGAAAGGGAGTGTGCTGGTGAATGGCAACTGTCAGAAGCAGCAGCACAGCTCTTCCACTGCCAAAACAACTCCACCTGCCTCATGAACTTCACATACCATAAGCTGTCTTGGCAGCTATCTAGGAAACTCTGTTGGGTCACTTCCGGTCCCATGCCCATTGAGCCCAGTGGGATGGAATCAAGCAACTTCAGCACCCACACAAAACGAACATGGAGCTCCTCACTCAAGGCGCTCAAAGCTACACAGCCAAAGACAAGTTCAGTGCCCAAGCCATTTCCCGCTGCCATGGAAACCAAGTGCTCTGGCAGCACATATGTGTGAAAGTGGATATGACACCAAGGGAAGCGAGTGTGCTGGTGAATGGCAACTGCCCGAAGCAGCAGCACAGCTCTTCCACTGCCAAAACAACTCCACCTACCTCATGAACTTCACATACCATCAGCTGTCCTGGCAGCTATCTAGGAAACCCTGTTTGGTGACTTCGTGTCCCATGGCCATTGAGCTCAGTGGGATGGAAAGAAGCAGCTTCAGCACCCACACAAAACGAACATGGAGCTCCTCACTCAAGGCGCTCAAAACTCCACAGCCAAAGACAAGTTCAGTGCCGAAGCCATTTCCCGCGGACATGGAAACCAAGTGCTCTGGCAGCACATATGTCTGAAAGTGGATATGACACCTAGGGAAGGGAGTGTGCTGGTGAATGGCAACTGCCTGAAGCAGCAGCACAGCTCTTCCACTGCCAAAACAACTCCACCTGACTCATGAACTTCACATACCATCAGCTGTCCTGGCAGCTATCTAGGAAACCCTGTTGGGTCACTTCCGGTCCCATGCCCATTGAGCCCAGTGGGATGGAATCAAGCAGCTTCAGCACCCACACAAAACGAACATGGAGCTCCTCACTCAAGGCGCTCAAAACTCCACAGCCAAAGACAAGTTCAGTGCCGAAGCCATTTCCCGCGGACATGAAAACCAAGTGCTCTGGCAGCACATATGTCTAAAAGTGGATATGACACCTAGGGAAGGGAGTGTGCTGGTGAATGGCAACTGACCGAAGCAGCAGCACAGCTCTTCCACTGCCAAAACAACTCCACCTACCTCATGAACTTCACATACCATCAGCTGTCCTGGCAGCTATCTAGGAAACCCTGTTTGGTGACTTCCTGTCCCATGCCCATTGAGCTCAGTGGGATGGAATCAAGCAGCTTCAGCACCCACACAAAACGAACATGGAGCTCCTCACTCAAGGCGCTCAAAACTCCACTGCCAAAGACAAGTTCAGTGCCCAAGCCATTTCCCGCTGCCATGGAAACCAAGTGCTCTGGCAGCACATATGTCTGAAAGTGGATATGACACCTAGGGAAGGGAGTGTGCTGGTGAATGGCAACTGCCCGAAGCAGCAGCACAGCTCTTCCACTGCCAAAACAACTCCACCTACCTCATGAACTTCACATACCATCAGCTGTCCTGGCAGCTATCTAGGAAACCCTGTTGGGTCACTTCCTGTCCCCAGCCCATTGAGCCCAGTGGGATGGAATCAAGCAGCTTCAGCACCCACACAAAACGAACATGGAGCTCCTCACTCAAGGCGCTCAAAGCTCCACAGCCAAAGACAAGTTCAGTGCCCAAGCCATTTCCCGCTGCCATGGAAACCAAGTGCTCTGGCAGCACATATGTCTGAAAGTGGATATGACACCTAGGGAAAGGAGTGTGCTGGTGAATGGCAACTGCCCGAAGCAGCAGCACAGCTCTTCCACTGCCAAAACAACTCCACCTACCTCATGAACTTCACATACCATCAGCTGTCCTGGCAGTTATCTAGGAAACCCTGTTTGGTGACTTCGTGTCCCATGCCCATTGAGCTCAGTGGGATGGAATCAAGCAGCTTCAGCACCCACACAAAACGAACATGGAGCTCCTCACTCAAGGCGCTCAAAACTACATGGCGAAAGACAAGTTCAGTGCCCAAGCCATTTCCTGCTGCCATGGAAACCAAGTGCTCTGGCAGCACATATGTCTGAAAGTGGATATGACACCTAGGGAAGGGAGTGTGCTGGTGAATGGCAACTGCCCGAAGCAGCAGCACAGCTCTTCCAGTGCCAAAACAACTCCACCTGCCTCATGAACTTCACATACCATCAGCTGTCCTGGCAGCTATCTAGGAAACCCTGTTGGGTCACTTCCGGTCCCATGCCCATTGAGCCCAGTGGGATGGAATCAAGCAGCTTGAGCACCCACACAAAACGAACATGGAGCTCCTCACTCAAGGCGCTCAAAACTCCACAGCCAAAGACAAGTTCAGTGCCCAAGCCATTTCCCGCTGCCATGGAAACCAAGTGCTCTGGCAGCACATATGTCTGAAAGTGGATATGACACCTAGGGAAGGGAGTGTGCTGGTGAATGGCAACTGCCTGAAGCAGCAGCACAGCTCTTCCACTGCCAAAACAACTCCACCTACCTCATGAACTTCACATACCATCAGCTGTCCTGGCAGCTATCTAGGAAACCCTGTTGGGTCACTTCCGGTCCCATGCCCATTGAGCCCAGTGGGATGGAATCAAGCAGCTTGAGCACCCACACAAAACGAACATGGAGCTCCTCACTCAAGGCACTCGAAACTACATGGCGAAAGACAAGTTCAGTGCCCAAGCCATTTCCCGCTGCCATGGAAACCAAGTGCTCTGGCAGCACATATGTCTGAAAGTGGATATGACACCTAGGGAAGGGAGTGTGCTGGTGAATGGCAACTGCCCGAAGCAGCAGCACAGCTCTTCCACTGCCAAAACAACTCCACCTACCTCATGAACTTCACATACTATCAGCTGTCCTGGCAGCTATCTAGGAAACCCTGTGGGGTCACTTCCGGTCCCATGCCCATTGAGCCCAGTGGGATGGAATCAAGCAGCTTCAGCACCCACACAAAACGAACATGGAGCTCCTCACTCAAGGCGCTCAAAGCTCCACAGCCAAAGACAAGTTCAGTGCCCAAGCCATTTCCCGCTGCCAGGGAAACCAAGTGCTCTGGCAGCACATATGTCTGAAAGTGGATATGACACCTAGGGAAGGGAGTGTGCTGGTGAATGGCAACTGCCCGAAGCAGCAGCACAGCTCTTCCACTGCCAAAACAACTCCACCTGCCTCATGAACTTCACATACCATCAGCTGTCCTGGCAGCTATCTAGGAAACCCTGTTGGGTCACTTCCGGACCCATGCAAATTCAGCCCAGTGGGATGGAATCAAGCAGCTTCAGCACCCACACAAAACGAACATGGAGCTCCTCACTCAAGGCCCTAAAAACTCCACAGCCAAAGACAAGTTCAGTGCCCAAGCCATTTCCCGCTGCCATGGAAACCAAGTGCTCTGGCAGCACATATGTGTGAAAGTGGATATGACACCTAGGAAAGGGAGTGTGCTGGTGAATGGCAACTGTCAGAAGCAGCAGCACAGCTCTTCCACTGCCAAAACAACTCCACCTGCCTCATGAACTTCACATACCATAAGCTGTCTTGGCAGCTATCTAGGAAACTCTGTTGGGTCACTTCCGGTCCCATGCCCATTGAGCCCAGTGGGATGGAATCAAGCAACTTCAGCACCCACACAAAACGAACATGGAGCTCCTCACTCAAGGCGCTCAAAGCTACACAGCCAAAGACAAGTTCAGTGCCCAAGCCATTTCCCGCTGCCATGGAAACCAAGTGCTCTGGCAGCACATATGTGTGAAAGTGGATATGACACCAAGGGAAGCGAGTGTGCTGGTGAATGGCAACTGCCCGAAGCAGCAGCACAGCTCTTCCACTGCCAAAACAACTCCATCTACCTCATGAACTTCACATACCATCAGCTGTCCTGGCAGCTATCTAGGAAACCCTGTTTGGAGACTTCGTGTCCCATGGCCATTGAGCTCAGTGGGATGGAAAGAAGCAGCTTCAGCACCCACACAAAACGAACATGGAGCTCCTCACTCAAGGCGCTCAAAACTCCACAGCCAAAGACAAGTTCAGTGCCGAAGCCATTTCCCGCGGACATGGAAACCAAGTGCTCTGGCAGCACATATGTCTGAAAGTGGATATGACACCTAGGGAAGGGAGTGTGCTGGTGAATGGCAACTGCCTGAAGCAGCAGCACAGCTCTTCCACTGCCAAAACAACTCCACCTGACTCATGAACTTCACATACCATCAGCTGTCCTGGCAGCTATCTAGGAAACCCTGTTGGGTCACTTCCGGTCCCATGCCCATTGAGCCCAGTGGGATGGAATCAAGCAGCTTCAGCACCCACACAAAACGAACATGGAGCTCCTCACTCAAGGCGCTCAAAACTCCACAGCCAAAGACAAGTTCAGTGCCCAAGCCATTTCCCGCTGCCATGGAAACCAAGTGCTCTGGCAGCACATATGTCTAAAAGTGGATATGACACCTAGGGAAGGGAGTGTGCTGGTGAATGGCAACTGACCGAAGCAGCAGCACAGCTCTTCCACTGCCAAAACAACTCCACCTACCTCATGAACTTCACATACCATCAGCTGTCCTGGCAGCTATCTAGGAAACCCTGTTTGGTGACTTCCTGTCCCATGCCCATTGAGCTCAGTGGGATGGAATCAAGCAGCTTCAGCACCCACACAAAACGAACATGGAGCTCCTCACTCAAGGCGCTCAAAACTCCACTGCCAAAGACAAGTTCAGTGCCCAAGCCATTTCCCGCTGCCATGGAAACCAAGTGCTCTGGCAGCACATATGTCTGAAAGTGGATATGACACCTAGGGAAGGGAGTGTGCTGGTGAATGGCAACTGCCCGAAGCAGCAGCACAGCTCTTCCACTGCCAAAACAACTCCACCTACCTCATGAACTTCACATACCATCAGCTGTCCTGGCAGCTATCTAGGAAACCCTGTTGGGTCACTTCCGGTCCCATGCCCATTGAGCCCAGTGGGATGGAATCAAGCAGCTTCAGCACCCACACAAAACGAACATGGAGCTCCTCACTCAAGGCGCTCAAAGCTCCACAGCCAAAGACAAGTTCAGTGCCCAAGCCATTTCCCGCTGCCATGGAAACCAAGTGCTCTGGCAGCACATATGTCTGAAAGTGGATATGACACCTAGGGAAAGGAGTGTGCTGGTGAATGGCAACTGCCCGAAGCAGCAGCACAGCTCTTCCACTGCCAAAACAACTCCACCTACCTCATGAACTTCACATACCATCAGCTGTCCTGGCAGTTATCTAGGAAACCCTGTTTGGTGACTTCGTGTCCCATGCCCATTGAGCTCAGTGGGATGGAATCAAGCAGCTTCAGCACCCACACAAAACGAAAATGGAGCTCCTCACTCAAGGCGCTCAAAACTCCACTGCCAAAGACAAGTTCAGTGCCCAAGCCATTTCCCGCTGCCATGGAAACCAAGTGCTCTGGCAGCACATATGTCTGAAAGTGGATATGACACCTAGGGAAGGGAGTGTGCTGGTGAATGGCAACTGCCCGAAGCAGCAGCACGGCTCTTCCACTGCCAAAACAACTCCACCTACCTCATGAACTTCACATACCATCAGCTGTCCTGGCAGCTATCTAGGAAACCCTGTTGGGTCACTTCTACTACCATGCCCATTGAGCCCAGTGGGATGGAATCCAGCAGCTTCAGCACCCACACAAAACGAACATGGAGCTCCTCACTCAAGGCCCTAAAAACTCCACGGCCAAAGACAAGTTCAGTGCCCAAGCCATTTCCCGCTGCCATGGAAACCAAGTGCTCTGGCAGCACATATGTCTGAAAGTGGATATGACACCTAGGGAAGAGAGTGTGCTGGTGTATGGCAACTGCCCGAAGCAGCAACACAGCTCTTCCAGTGCCAAAACAACCCCACCTGCCTAATGAACTTCACATACCATCAGCTGTCCTGGCAGCTATCTAGGAAACCCTGTTGGGTCACTTCCGGTCCCATGCCCATTGAGCCCAGTGGGATGGAATCAAGCAGCTTCAGCACCCACACAAATCTAACATGGAGCTCCTCATTCAAGGCACTCAAAACTACATGGCGAAAGACAAGTTCAGTGCCCAAGCCATTTCCCGCTGCCATGGAAACCAAGTGCTCTGGCAGCACATATGTCTGAAAGTGGATATGACACCTAGGGAAGGGAGTGTGCTGGTGAATGGCAACTACTCAAAGCAGCAACACAGCTCTTCCACTGCCAAAACAACTCCACCTACCTCATGAACTTCACATACCATCAGCTGTCCTGGCAGCTATCTAGGAAACCCTGTTTGGTAACTTCCTGTCCCATGCCCATTGAGCTCAGTGGGATGGAATCAAGCAGCTTCAGCACCCACACAAAACGAACATGGAGCTCCTCACTCAAGGCGCTCAAAACTACATGGCGAAAACAAGTTCAGTGCCCAAGCCATTTCCCGCGGACATGGAAACCAAGTGCTCTGGCAGCACATATGTCTGAAAGTGGATATGACACCTAGGGAAGGGAGTGTGCTGGTGAATGGCAACTGCCCGAACCAGCAAAATAGCTCTTCCAGTGCCAAAACAACTCAACCTGCCTCATGAACTTCACATACCATCAGCTGTCCTGGCAGCTATCTAGGAAACCCTGTTGGGTCACTTCCGGTCCCATGCCCATTGAGCCCAGTGGGATGGAATCAAGCAGCTTGAGCACCCACACAAAACGAACATGGAGCTCCTCACTCAAGGCGCTCAAAACTCCACAGCCAAAGACAAGTTCAGTGCCCAAGCCATTTCCCGCTGCCATGGAAACCAAGTGCTCTGGCAGCACATATGTCTGAAAGTGGATATGACACCTAGGGAAGGGAGTGTGCTGGTGAATGGCAACTGCCCGAAGCAGCAGCACAGCTCTTCCACTGCCAAAACAACTCCACCTACCTCATGAACTTCACATACCATCAGCTGTCCTGGCAGCTATCTAGGAAACCCTGTTGGGTCACTTCCGGTCCCATGCCCATTGAGCCCAGTGGGATGGAATCAAGCAGCTTGAGCACCCACACAAATCTAACATGGAGCTCCTCACTCGAGGCGCTCAAAACTCCACAGCCAAAGACAAGTTCAGTGCCCAAGCCATTTCCCGCGGACATGGAAACCAAGTGCTCTGGCAGCACATATGTCTGAAAGTGGATATGGCACCTAGGGAAGGGAGTGTGCTGGTGAATGGCAACTGCCCGAAGCAGCAGCACAGCTCTTCCAGTGCCAAAACAACTCAACCTGCCTCATGAACTTCACATACCAACAGCTGTTCTGGCAGCTATCTAGGAAACCCTGTTGGGTCACTTCCGATCCCATGCCCATTGAGCCCAGTGGGATGGAATCAAGCAGCTTCAGCACCCACACAAAACGAACATGGAGCTCCTCACTCAGGGCGCTCAAAACTTCACAGCCAAAGACAAGTTCAGTGCCCAAGCCATTTCCCGCTGCCATGGAAACCAAGTGCTCTGGCAGCACATATGTCTGAAAGTGGATATGACACCTAGGGAAGGGAGTGTGCTGGTGAATGGCAACTGCCGGAACCAGCAAAACAGCTCTTCCAGTGCCAAAACAACTCCACCTGCCTCATGAACTTCACATACCATCAGCTGTCCTGGCAGCTATCTAGGAAACCCTGTTGAGTCACTTCCGGTCCCATGCCCATTGAGCCCAGTGGGATGGAATCAAGCAGCTTCAGCACCCACACAAATCTAACATGGAGCTCCTCACTCAAGGCGCTCAAAACTCCACGGCCAAAGACAAGTTCAGTGCCGAATCCATTTCCCGCTGCCATGGAAACCAAGTGCTCTGGCAGCACATATGTCTGAAAGTGGATATGACACCTAGGGAAGGGAGTGTGCTGGTGAATGGCAACTGCCCGAAGCAGCAGCACAGCTCTTCCACTGCCAAAACAACTCCACCTCCCTATGAACTTCACATACCATCAGCTGTCCTGGCAGCTATCTAGGAAACCCTGTTGGGTCACTTCCGGTCCCATGCCCATTCAGCCCAGTGGGATGGAATCAAGCAGCTTCAGCACCCACACAAAACGAACATGGAGCTCCTCACTCAAGGCCCTAAAAACTTCACGGCCAAAGACAAGTTCAGTGCCCAAGCCATTTCCCGCTGCCATGGAAACCAAGTGCTCTAGCAGCAAATATGTCTGAAAGTGGATATGACACCTAGGGAAGGGAGTGTGTTGGTGAATGACAACTGCCCGAAGCAGCAGCACAGCTCTTCCAGTGCCAAAACAACTCCACCTGCCTCATGAACTTCACATACCATCAGCTGTCCTGGCAGCTATCTAGGAAACCCTGTTGGGTCACTTCCGGTCCCATGCCCATTGAGCCCAGTGGGATGGAATCAAGCAGCTTCAGCACCCACACAAAACGAACATGGAGCTCCTCACTCAAGGCCCTAAAACTCCACAGCCAAAGACAAGTTCAGTGCCCACGCCATTTCCCGCTGCCATGGAAACCAAGTGCTCTGGCAGCACATATGTCTGAAAGTGGATATGACACCTAGGGAAGGGAGTGTGCTGGTGAATGGCAACTGCCCGAAGCAGCAGCACAGCTCTTCCACTGCCAAAACAACTCCACCTACCTCATGAACTTCACATACCATCAGCTGTCCTGGCAGCTATCTAGGAAACCCTGTTGGGTCACTTCGTGTCCCATGCCCATTGAGCTCAGTGGGATGGAATCAAGCAGCTTGAGCACCCACACAAATCTAACATGGAGCTCCTCACTCGAGGCGCTCAAAACTCCACAGCCAAAGACAAGTTCAGTGCCCAAGCCATTTCCCGCTGCCATGGAAACCAAGTGCTCTGGCAGCACATATGTGTGAAAGTGGATATGGCACCTAGGGAAGGGAGTGTGCTGGTGAATGGCAACTGCCCGAAGCAGCAGCACAGCTCTTCCAGTGCCAAAACAACTCAACCTGCCTCATGAACTTCACATACCAACAGCTGTTCTGGCAGCTATCTAGGAAACCCTGTTGGGTCACTTCCGGTCCCATGCCCATTGAGCCCAGTGGGATGGAATCAAGCAGCTTCAGCACCCACACAAAACGAACATGGAGCTCCTCACTCAGGGCTCTCAAATCTTCACAGCCAAAGACAAGTTCAGTGCCCAAGCCCTTTCCCGCTGCCATGGAAACCAAGTGCTCTGGCAGCACATATGTCTGAAAGTGGATATGACACCTAGGGAAGGGAGTGTGTTGGTGAATGGCAACTGCCCGAAGCAGCAGCACAGCTCTTCCACTGCCAAAACAACCTCACATCCCTATGAACTTCACATACCATCAGCTGTCCTGGCAGCTATCTAGGAAACCCTGTTGGGTCACTTCCGGTCCCATGCCCATTGAGCCCAGTGGGATGCAATCAAGCAGCTTCAGCACCCACACAAAACGAACATGGAGCTCCTCACTCAAGGCCCTAAAAACTTCACGGCCAAAGACAAGTTCAGTGCCCAAGCCATTTCCCGCTGCCATGGAAACCAAGTGCTCTGGCAGCACATATGTCTGAAAGTGGATATGACACCTAGGGAAGGGAGTGTGCTGGTGAATGGCAACTGCCCGAAGCAGCAGCACAGCTCTTCCACTGCCAAAACAACTCCACCTACCTCATGAACTTCACATACCATCAGCTGTCCTGGCAGCTATCTAGGAAACCCTGTTGGGTCACTTCCGGTCCCATGCCCATTGAGCCCAGTGGGATGGAATCAAGCAGCTTCAGCACCCACACAAATCTAACATGGAGCTCCTCACTCGAGGCGCTCAAAACTCCACAGCCAAAGACAAGTTCAGTGCCCAAGCCATTTCCCGCGGACATGGAAACCAAGTGCTCTGGCAGCACATATGTCTGAAAGTGGTTATGGCACCTAGGGAAGGGAGTGTGCTGGTGAATGGCAACTGCCCGAAGCAGCAGCACAGCTCTTCCAGTGCCAAAACAACTCAACCTGCCTCATGAACTTCACATACCAACAGCTGTTCTGGCAGCTATCTAGGAAACCCTGTTGGGTCACTTCCGGTCCCATGCCCATTGAGCCCAGTGGGATGGAATCAAGCAGCTTCAGCACCCACACAAAACGAACATGGAGCTCCTCACTCAGGGCGCTCAAAACTTCACAGCCAAAGACAAGTTCAGTGCCCAAGCCATTTCCCGCTGCCATGGAAACCAAGTGCTCTGGCAGCACATATGTCTGAAAGTGGATATGACACCTAGGGAAGGGAGTGTGCTGGTGAATGGCAACTGCCCGAACCAGCAAAACAGCTCTTCCAGTGCCAAAACAACTCCACCTGCCTCATGAACTTCACATACCATCAGCTGTCCTGGCAGCTATCTAGGAAACCCTGTTGAGTCACTTCCGGTCCCATGCCCATTGAGCCCAGTGGGATGGAATCAAGCAGCTTCAGCACCCACACAAATCTAACATGGAGCTCCTCACTCAAGGCGCTCAAAACTCCACGGCCAAAGACAAGTTCAGTGCCGAATCCATTTCCCGCTGCCATGGAAACCAAGTGCTCTGGCAGCACATATGTCTGAAAGTGGATATGACACCTAGGGAAGGGAGTGTGCTGGTGAATGGCAACTGCCCGAAGCAGCAGCACAGCTCTTCCACTGCCAAAACAACTCCACCTCCCTATGAACTTCACATACCATCAGCTGTCCTGGCAGCTATCTAGGAAACCCTGTTGGGTCACTTCCGGTCCCATGCCCATTGAGCCCAGTGGGATGGAATCAAGCAGCTTGAGCACCCACACAAAACGAACATGGAGCTCCTCACTCAAGACGCTTAAAATTCCATGGCCAAAGACAAGTTCAGTGCCCAAGCCATTTCCCGCTGCCATGGAAACCAAGTGCTCTGGCAGCACATATGTCTGAAAGTGGATATGACACCTAGGGAAGGGAGTGTGCTGGTGAATGGCAACTGCCAGAAGCAGCAGCACAGCTCTTCCAGTGCCAAAACAACTCCACCTACCTCATGAACTTCACATACCATCAGCTGTCCTGGCAGCTATCTAGGAAACCCTGTTGTGTCACTTCCGGTCCCATGCCCATTGAGCCCAGTGGGATGGAATCATGCAGCTTCAGCACCCACACAAAACTAACATGGAGCTCCTCACTCAAGGCGCTCAATGCCCACAGTCAAAGACAAGTTCAGTGCCCAAGCCATTTCCCGCTGCCATGGAAACCAAGTGCTCTGGCAGCACATATGTCTGAAAGTGGATATGACACCTAGGGAAGGGAGTGTGCTGGTGAATGGCAACTGCCCAAAGCAGCAGCACAGCTCTTCCAGTGCCAAAACAACTCCACCTACCTCATGAACTTCACATACCATCAGCTGTCCTGGCAGCTATCTAGGAAACCCTGTTGGGTCACTTCCTGTCCCATGCCCATTGAGCTCAGTGGGATGGAATTAAGCAGCTTGAGCACCCACACAAATCTAACATGGAGCTCCTCACTCAAGGCGCTCAAAGCTCCACAGCCAAAGACAAGTTCAGTGCCCAAGCCATTTCCCGCTGCCATGGAAACCAAGTGCTCTGGCAGCACATATGTCTGAAAGTGGATATGACACCTAGGGAAGGGAGTGTGCTGGTGAATGGCAACTGCCCGAAGCAGCAGCACAGCTCTTCCAGTGCCAAAACAACTCCCACTGCCTGATGAATTTCACATACCATCAGCTGTTCTGGCCTCTATCTAGGAAACCCTGTTGGGTCACTTCCGGTCCCATGCCCATTGAGCAAAGTGGGATGGAATTAAGCAGCTTCAGCACCCACACAAAACGTACATGGAGCTCCTCACTTAAGGCCCTAAAAACTCCACAGAAAAAGACAAGTTCAGTGCCCAAGCCATTTGCCGCTGCCATGGAAACCAAGTGCTCTGGCAGCACATATGTCTGAAAGTAGATATGACACCTAGGGAAGGGAGTGTGCTGGTGAATGGCAACTGCCCGAAGCAGCAGCACAGCTCTTCCAGTGCCAAAACAACTCCACCTGCCTCATGAACTTCACATATCATCAGCTGTCCTGGCAGCTCTCTAGGAAACCCTGTTGTGTCACTTCCGGTCCCATGCCCATTGAGCCCAGTGGGATGGAATCAAGCAGCTTCAGCACCCACACAAAACGAACATGGAGCTCCTCACTTAAAGCCCTAAAAACTCCACAGCCAAAGACAAGTTCAGTGCCCAAGCCATTTCCCGCGGCCATGGAAACCAAGTGCTCTAGCAGCAAATATGTCTGAAAGTGGATATGACTCCTAGGGAAGGGAGTGTGTTGGTGAATGGCAACTGTCCGAAGCAGCAGCACAGCTCTTCCACTGCCAAAACAACTCCACCTACCTCATGAACTTCACATACCATCAGCTGTCCTGGCAGCTATCTAGGAAACCCTGTTGGGTCACTTCCAGTCCCATGCCCATTGGGCCCAGTGGGATGGAATCAAGCAGCTTGAGCACCCACACAAAACGAACATGGAGCTCCTCACTCAAGGTCCTAAAAACTCCACAGCCAAAGACAAGTTCAGTGCCCAAGCCATTTCCCGCTGCCATGGAAACCAAGTGCTCTGGCAGCACATATGTCTGAAAGTGGATATGACACCTAGGGAAGGGAGTGTGCTGGTGAATGGCAACTGCCCGAAGCAGCAGCACAGCTCTTCCAGTGCCAAAACAACTCCACCTGCCTCATGAACTTCACATACCATCAGCTGTCCTGGCAGCTATCTAGGAAACCCTGTTGGGTCACTTCCGGTCCCATGCCCATTGAGCCCAGTGGGATGGAATCATGCAGCTTCAGCACCCACACAAAACGAACATGGAGCTCCTCACTCAAGGCGCTCAAAGCCCACAGTCAAAGACAAGTTCAGTGCCCAAGCCATTTCCCGCTGCCATGGAAACCAAGTGCTCTGGCAGCACATATGTCTGAAAGTGGATATGACACCTAGGGAAGGGAGAGTGCTGGTGAATGGCAACTGCCCGAAGCAGCAGCACAGCTCTTCCACTGCCAAAACAACTCCACCTGCCTCATGAACTTCACATACCATCAGCTGTCATGGCAGCTATCTAGGAAACCCTGTTGAGTCACTTCCGCTCCCCAGCCCATTGAGCCCAGTGGGATGGAATCATGCAGCTTCAGCACCCACACAAAACGAACATGGAGCTCGTCAATCAAGGTCCTAAAAACTACACGGCCAAAGACAAGTTCAGTGCCCAAGCCATTTCCCGCTGCCATGGAAACCAAGTGCTCTGGCAGCACATATGTCTGAAAGTGGATATGACACCTAGGGAAGGGAGTGTGCTGGTGAATGGCAACTGCCCGAAGCAGCAGCACAGCTCTTCCACTGCCAAAACAACTCCACCTGCCTCATGAACTTCACATACCATCAGCTGTCCTGGCAGCTATCTAGGAAACCCTGTTGGGTCACTTCTGGTCCCATGCCCATTGAGCCCAGTGGGATGGAATCATGCAGCTTCAGCACCCACACAAAACTAACATGGAGCTCCTCACTCAAGGCGCTCAAAGCCCACAGTCAAAGACAAGTTCAGTGCCCAAGCCATTTCCCGCTGCCATTTAAACCAAGTGCTCTGGCAGCACATATGTCTGAAAGTGGATATGACCCCTAGGGAAGGGAGTGTGGTGGTGAATGGCAACTGCCCGAAGCAGCAGCACAGCTCTTCCACTGCCAAAACAACTCCACCTGCCTCATGAACTTCACATACCATCAGCTGTCCTGGCAGCTATCTAGGAAACCCTGTTGGGTCACTTCCGGTCCCATGCCCATTGAGCCCAGTGGGATGGAATCAAGCAGCTTCAGCACCCACACAAAACGAACATGGAGCTCCTCACTTAAAGCCCTAAAAACTCCACAGCCAAAGACAAGTTCAGTGCCCAAGCCATTTCCCGCTGCCATGGAAACCAAGTGCTCTGGCAGCAAATATGTCTGAAAGTGGATATGACACCTAGGGAAGGGAGTGTGTTGGTGAATGGCAACTGCCCGAAGCAGCAGCACAGCTCTTCCACTGCCAAAACAACTCCACATCCCTATGAACTTCACATACCATCAGCTGTCCTGGCAGCTATCTAGGAAACCCTGTTGGGTCACTTCCGGTCCCATGCCCATTGAGCCCAGTGGGATGCAATCAAGCAGCTTCAGCACCCACACAAAACGAACATGGAGCTCCTCAATCAAGGCCCTAAAAACTTCACGGCCAAAGACAAGTTCAGTGCCCAAGCCATTTCCCGCTGCCATGGAAACCAAGTGCTCTGGCAGCACATATGTCTGAAAGTGGATATGACACCTAGGGAAGGGAGTGTGCTGGTGAATGGCAACTGCCCGAAGCAGCAGCACAGCTCTTCCACTGCCAAAACAACTCCACCTACCTCATGAACTTCACATACCATCAGCTGTCCTGGCAGCTATCTAGGAAACCCTGTTGGGTCACTTCCGGTCCCATGCCCATTGAGCCCAGTGGGATGGAATCAAGCAGCTTGAGCACCCACACAAATCTAACATGGAGCTCCTCACTCGAGGCGCTCAAAACTCCACAGCCAAAGACAAGTTCAGTGCCCAAGCCATTTCCCGCGGACATGGAAACCAAGTGCTCTGGCAGCACATATGTCTGAAAGTGGATATGGCACCTAGGGAAGGGAGTGTGCTGGTGAATGGCAACTGCCCGAAGCAGCAGCACAGCTCTTCCAGTGCCAAAACAACTCAACCTGCCTCATGAACTTCACATACCAACAGCTGTTCTGGCAGCTATCTAGGAAACCCTGTTGGGTCACTTCCGGTCCCATGCCCATTGAGCCCAGTGGGATGGAATCAAGCAGCTTCAGCACCCACACAAAACGAACATGGAGCTCCTCACTCAGGGCGCTCAAAACTTCACAGCCAAAGACAAGTTCAGTGCCCAAGCCATTTCCCGCTGCCATGGAAACCAAGTGCTCTGGCAGCACATATGTCTGAAAGTGGATATGACACCTAGGGAAGGGAGTGTGCTGGTGAATGGCAACTGCCGGAACCAGCAAAACAGCTCTTCCACTGCCAAAACAACTCCACCTGCCTCATGAACTTCACATACCATCAGCTGTCCTGGCAGCTATCTAGGAAACCCTGTTGAGTCACTTCCGGTCCCATGCCCATTGAGCCCAGTGGGATGGAATCAAGCAGCTTCAGCACCCACAGAAATCTAACATGGAGCTCCTCACTCAAGGCGCTCAAAACTCCACGGCCAAAGACAAGTTCAGTGCCGAATCCATTTCCCGCTGCCATGGAAACCAAGTGCTCTGGCAGCACATATGTCTGAAAGTGGATATGACACCTAGGGAAGGGAGTGTGCTGGTGAATGGCAGCTGCCCGAAGCAGCAGCACAGCTCTTCCACTGCCAAAACAACTCCACCTCCCTATGAACTTCACATACCATCAGCTGTCCTGGCAGCTATCTAGGAAACCCTGTTGGGTCACTTCTGGTCCCATGCCCATTGAGCCCAGTGGGATGGAATCAAGCAGCTTGAGCACCCACACAAAACGAACATGGAGCTCCTCACTCAAGACGCTTAAAATTCCATGGCCAAAGACAAGTTCAGTGCCCAAGCCATTTCCCGCTGCCATGGAAACCAAGTGCTCTGGCAGCACATATGTCTGAAAGTGGATATGACACCTAGGGAAGGGAGTGTGCTGGTGAATGGCAACTGCCCGAAGCAGCAGCACAGCTCTTCCAGTGCCAAAACAACTCCACCTACCTCATGAACTTCACATACCATCAGCTGTCCTGGCAGCTATCTAGGAAACCCTGTTGTGTCACTTCCGGTCCCATGCCCATTGAGCCCAGTGGGATGGAATCAAGCAGCTTCAGCACCCACACAAAACGAACATGGAGCTCCTCAAACAAGGCGCTCAAAACTACGTGGCGAAAGACAAGTTCAGTGCCCAAGCCATTTCCCGCTGCCATGGAAACCAAGTGCTCTGGCAGCACATATGTCTGAAAGTGGATATGACACCTAGGGAAGGGAGTGTGCTGGTGAATGGCAACTGCCCAAAGCAGCAGCACAGCTCTTCCAGTGCCAAAACAACTCCACCTACCTCATGAACTTCACATACCATCAGCTGTCCTGGCAGCTATCTAGGAAACCCTGTTGGGTCACTTCCTGTCCCATGCCCATTGAGCTCAGTGGGATGGAATCAAGCAGCTTCAGCACCCACACAAAACGAACATGGAGCTCCTCACTCAAGGCGCTCAAAGCTCCACAGCCAAAGACAAGTTCAGTGCCCAAGCCATTTCCCGCTGCCATGGAAACCAAGTGCTCTGGCAGCACATATGTCTGAAAGTGGATATGACACCTAGGGAAGGGAGTGTGCTGGTGAATGGCAACTGCCCGAAGCAGCAGCACAGCTCTTCCAGTGCCAAAACAACTCCCACTGCCTCATGAATTTCACATACCATCAGCTGTCCTGGCCTCTATCTAGGAAACCCTGTTGGGTCACTTCCGGTCCCATGCCCATTGAGCAAAGTGGGATGGAATTAAGCAGCTTCAGCACCCACACAAAACGTACATGGAGCTCCTCACTTAAGGCCCTAAAAACTCCACAGAAAAAGACAAGTTCAGTGCCCAAGCCATTTGCCGCTGCCATGGAAACCAAGTGCTCTGGCAGCACATATGTCTGAAAGTAGATATGACACCTAGGGAAGGGAGTGTGGTGGTGAATGGCAACTGTCAGAAGCAGCAGCACAGCTCTTCCACTGCCAAAACAACTCCACCTGGCTCATGAACTTCACATATCATCAGCTGTCCTGGCAGCTCTCTAGGAAACCCTGTTGTGTCACTTCCGGTCCCATGCCCATTGAGCCCAGTGGGATGGAATCAAGCAGCTTCAGCACCCACACAAAACGAACATGGAGCTCCTCACTTAAAGCCCTAAAAACTCCACAGCCAAAGACAAGTTCAGTGCCCAAGCCATTTCCCGCTGCCATGGAAACCAAGTGCTCTAGCAGCAAATATGTCTGAAAGTGGATATGACACCTAGGGAAGGGAGTGTGTTGGTGAATGGCAACTGTCCGAAGCAGCAGCACAGCTCTTCCACTGCCAAAACAACTCCACCTACCTCATGAACTTCACATACCATCAGCTGTCCTGGCAGCTATCTAGGAAACCCTGTTGGGTCACTTCCAGTCCCATGCCCATTGAGCCCAGTGGGATGGAATCAAGCAGCTTGAGCACCCACACAAAACGGACATGGAGCTCCTCACTCAAGGTCCTAAAAACTCCACAGCCAAAGACAAGTTCAGTGCCCAAGCCATTTCCCGCTGCCATGGAAACCAAGTGCTCTGGCAGCACATATGTGTGAAAGTGGATATGACACCTAGGGAAGGGAGCGTGCTGGTGAATGGCAACTGCCCGAAGCAGCAGCACAGCTCTTCCACTGCCAAAACAACTCCACCTGCCTCATGAACTTCACATACCATCAGCTGTCCTGGCAGCTATCTAGGAAACCCTGTTGGGTCACTTCCGGTCCCATGCCCATTGAGCCCAGTGGGATGGAATCATGCAGCTTCAGCACCCACACAAAACGAACATGGAGCTCCTCACTCAAGGCGCTCAAAGCCCACAGCCAAAGACAAGTTCAGTGCCCAAGCCATTTCCCGCTGCCATGGAAACCAAGTGCTCTGGCAGCACATATGTCTGAAAGTGGATATGACACCTAGGGAAGGGAGAGTGCTGGTGAATGGCAACTGCCCGAAGCAGCAGCACAGCTCTTCCACTGCCAAAACAACTCCACCTGCCTCATGAACTTCACATACCATCAGCTGTCCTGGCAGCTATCTAGGAAACCCTGTTGAGTCACTTCCGCTCCCCAGCCCATTGAGCCCAGTGGGATGGAATCATGCAGCTTCAGCACCCACACAAAACGAACATGGAGCTCGTCAATCAAGGTCCTAAAAACTACACGGCCAAAGAGAAGTTCAGTGCCCAAGCCATTTCCCGCTGCCATGGAAACCAAGTGCTCTGGCAGCACATATGTCTGAAAGTGGATATGACACCTAGGGAAGGGAGTGTGCTGGTGAATGGCAACTGCCCGAAGCAGCAGCACAGCTCTTCCACTGCCAAAACAACTCCACCTGCCTCATGAACTTCACATACCATCAGCTGTCCTGGCAGCTATCTAGGAAACCCTGTTGGGTCACTTCTGGTCCCATGCCCATTGAGCCCAGTGGGATGGAATCATGCAGCTTCAGCACCCACACAAAACTAACATGGAGCTCCTCACTCAAGGCGCTCAAAGCCCACAGTCAAAGACAAGTTCAGTGCCCAAGCCATTTCCCGCTGCCATCTAAACCAAGTGCTCTGGCAGCACATATGTCTGAAAGTGGATATGACCCCTAGGGAAGGGAGTGTGGTGGTGAATGGCAACTGCCCGAAGCAGCAGCACAGCTCTTCCACTGCCAAAACAACTCCACCTGCCTCATGAACTTCACATACCATCAGCTGTCCTGGCAGCTATCTAGGAAACCCTGTTGGGTCACTTCCGGTCCCATGCCCATTGAGCCCAGTGGGATGGAATCAAGCAGCTTCAGCACCCACACAAAACGAACATGGAGCTCCTCACTTAAAGCCCTAAAAACTCCACAGCCAAAGACAAGTTCAGTGCCCAAGCCATTTCCCGCTGCCATGGAAACCAAGTGCTCTGGCAGCAAATATGTCTGAAAGTGGATATGACACCTAGGGAAGGGAGTGTGTTGGTGAATGGCAACTGTCCGAAGCAGCAGCACAGCTCTTCCACTGCCAAAACAACTCCACCTGCCTCATGAACTTCACATACCATCAGCTGTCCTGGCAGCTATCTAGGAAACCCTGTTGGGTCACTTCCAGTCCCATGCCCATTGAGCCCAGTGGGATGGAATCAAGCAGCTTGAGCACCCACACAAAACGAACATGGAGCTCCTCAATCAAGGTCCTAAAAACTACACAGCCAAAGACAAGTTCAGTGCCCAAGCCATTTCCCGCTGCCATGGAAACCAAGTGCTCTGGCAGCACATATGTCTGAAAGTGGATATGACACCTAGGGAAGGGAGCGTGCTGGTGAATGGCAACTGCCCGAAGCAGCAGCACAGCTCTTCCAGTGCCAAAACAACTCCACCTGCCTCATGAACTTCACATACCATCAGCTGTCCTGGCAGCTGTCTAGGAAACCCTGTTGGGTCACTTCCGGTCCCATGCCCATTGAGCCCAGTGGGATGGAATCATGCAGCTTCAGCACCCACACAAAACGAACATGGAGCTCCTCACTCAAGGCGCTCAAATCCCACAGTCAAAGACAAGTTCAGTGCCCAAGCCATTTCCCGCTGCCATGGAAACCAAGTGCTCTGGCAGCACATATGTCTGAAAGTGGATATGACACCTAGGGAAGGGAGAGTGCTGGTGAATGGCAACTGCCCGAAGCAGCAGCACAGCTCTTCCACTGCCAAAACAACTCCACCTGCCTCATGAACTTCACATACCATCAGCTGTCCTGGCAGCTATCTAGGAAACCCTGTTGAGTCACTTCCGCTCCCCAGCCCATTGAGCCCAGTGGGATGGAATCATGCAGCTTCAGCACCCACACAAAACGAACATGGAGCTCGTCAATCAAGGTCCTAAAAACTACACGGCCAAAGAGAAGTTCAGTGCCCAAGCCATTTCCCGCTGCCATGGAAACCAAGTGCTCTGGCAGCACATATGTCTGAAAGTGGATATGACACCTAGGGAAGGGAGTGTGCTGGTGAATGGCAACTGCCCGAAGCAGCAGCACAGCTCTTCCAGTGCCAAAACAACTCCACCTGCCTCATGAACTTCACATACCATCAGCTGTCCTGGCAGCTATCTAGGAAACCCTGTTGGGTCACTTTTGGTCCCATGCCCATTGAGCCCAGTGGGATGGAATCATGCAGCTTCAGCACCCACACAAAACTAACATGGAGCTCCTCACTCAAGGCGCTCAATGCCCACAGTCAAAGACAAGTTCAGTGCCCAAGCCATTTCCCGCTGCCATGGAAACCAAGTGCTCTGGCAGCACATATGTCTGAAAGTGGATATGACACCTAGGGAAGGGAGTGTGGTGGTGAATGGCAACTGCCCGAAGCAGCAGCACAGCTCTTCCACTGCCAAAACAACTCCACCTGCCTCATGAACTTCACATACCATCAGCTGTCCTGGCAGCTATCTAGGAAACCCTGTTGGGTCACTTCCGGTCCCATGCCCATTGAGCCCAGTGGGATGGAATCAAGCAGCTTCAGCACCCACACAAAACGAACATGGAGCTCCTCACTCAAGGTCCTAAAAACTCCACAGCCAAAGACAAGTTCAGTGCCGAAGCCCTTTCCCGCTGCCATGGAAACCAAGTGCTCTGGCAGCACATATGTCTGAAAGTGGATATGACACCTAGGGAAGGGAGTGTGCTGGTGAATGGCAACTGTCAGAAGCAGCAGCACAGCTCTTCCAGTGCCAAAACAACTCCACCTGCCTCATGAACTTCACATATCATCAGCTGTCCTGGCAGCTATCTAGGAAACCCTGTTGAGTCACTTCCGGTCCCATGCCCATTGAGCCCAGTGGGATGGAATCAAGCAGCTTCAGCACCCACACAAAACGTACATGGAGCTCCTCACTTAAGGCCCTAAAAACTCCACAGCCAAAGACAAGTTCAGTGCCCAAGCCATTTCCCGCTGCCATGGAAACCAAGTGCTCTGGCAGCACATATGTCTGAAAGTGGATATGACACCTAGGGAAGGGAGAGTGCTGGTGAATGGCAACTGCCCGAAGCAGCAGCACAGCTCTTCCACTGCCAAAACAACTCCACCTGCCTCATGAACTTCACATACCATCAGCTGTCCTGGCAGCTATCTAGGAAACCCTGTTGAGTCACTTCCGCTCCCCTGCCCATTGAGCCCAGTGGGATGGAATCAAGCAGCTTCAGCACCCACACAAAACGAACATGGAGCTCCTCAATCAAGGTCCTAAAAACTACACGGCCAAAGACAAGTTCAGTGCCCAAGCCATTTCCCGCTGCCATGGAAACCAAGTGCTCTGGCAGCACATATGTCTGAAAGTGGATATGACACCTAGGGAAGGGAGTGTGGTGGTGAATGGCAACTGCCCGAAGCAGCAGCACAGCTCTTCCACTGCCAAAACAACTCCACCTACCTCATGAACTTCACATACCATCAGCTGTCCTGGCAGCTATCTAGGAAACCCTGTTGGGTCACTTCCGGTCCCATGCCCATTGAGCCCAGTGGGATGGAATCAAGCAGCTTCAGCACCCACACAAAACGAACATGGAGCTCCTCACTCAAGGCCCTAAAAACTCCACAGCCAAAGACAAGTTCAGTGCCCAAGCCATTTCCCGCTGCCATGGAAACCAAGTGCGCTAGCAGCAAATATGTCTGAAAGTGGATATGACACCTAGGGAAGGGAGTGTGTTGGTGAATGGCAACTGCCAGAAGCAGCAACACAGCTCTTCCACTGCCAAAACAACTCCACCTGCCTCATGAACTTCACATACCATCAGCTGTCCTGGCAGCTATCTAGGAAACCCTGTTGGGTCACTTCCGGTCCCATGCCCATTGAGCCCAGTGGGATGGAATCAAGCAGCTTCAGCACCCACACAAAATGAACATGGAGCTCCTCACTCAAGGTCCTAAAAACTCCACAGCCATAGACAAGTTCAGTGCCGAAGCCCTTTCCCGCTGCCATGGAAACAAAGTGCTCTGGCAGCACATATGTCTGAAAGTGGATATGACACCTAGGGAAGGGAGTGTGCTGGTGAATGGCAACTGTCAGAAGCAGCAGCACAGCTCTTCCACTGCCAAAACAACTCCACCTGCCTCATGAACTTCACATATCATCAGCTGTCCTGGCAGCTATCTAGGAAACCCTGTTGAGTCACTTCCGCTCCCCTGCCCATTGAGCCCAGGGGGATGGAATCAAGCAGCTTCAGCACCCACACAAAACGAACATGGAGCTCCTCAATCAAGGTCCTAAAAACTACACGGCCAAAGACAAGTTCAGTGCCCAAGCCATTTCCCGCTGCCATGGAAACCAAGTGCTCTGGCAGCACATATGTCTGAAAGTGGATATGACACCTAGGGAAGGGAGTGTGCTGGTGAATGGCAACTGCCCGAAGCAGCAGCACAGCTCTTCCACTGCCAAAACAACTCCACCTGCCTCATGAACTTCACATACCATCAGCTGTCCTGGCAGCTATCTAGGAAACTCTGTTGGGTCACTTCTGCCCCCCTGCCCATTGAGCCCAGTGGGATGGAATCAAGCAGCTTCAGCACCCACACAAAACGAACATGGAGCTCCTCACTCAAGGCGCTCAAAACTACACAGCCAAAGACAAGTTCAGTGTCCAAGCCATTTCCCGCTGCCATGGAAACCAAGTGCTCTGGCACCACATATGTCTGAAAGTGGATATGACACCTAGGGAAGGGAGTGTGCTGGTGAATGGCAACTGCCCGAAGCAGCAGCACAGCTCTTCCAGTGCCAAAACAACTCCACCTGCCTCATGAACTTCACATATCATCAGCTGTCCTGGCAGCTATCTAGGAAACCCTGTTGGGTCACTTCCAGTCCCATGCCCATTGAGCAAAGTGGGATGGAATCAATCAGCTTCAGCATCCACACAAAATGAACATGGAGCTCCTCACTCAAGGCGCTCAAAACTACATGGCGAAAGACAAGTTCAGTGCCCAAGACATTTCCCGCTGCCATGGAAACCAAGTGCTCTGGCAGCACATATGTCTGAAAGTGGGTATGACACCTAGGGAAGGGAGTGTGCTGGTGAATGGCAGCTGCCCGAAGCAGCAGCACAGCTCTTCCAGTGCCAAAACAACTCCACCTGCCTAATGAAATTCTCATACCATCAGCTGTCCTGGCAGCTATCTAGGAAACCCTGTTGGGTCACTTCCAGTCCCATGCCCATTGAGCCCAGTGGGATGGAATCAAGCAGCTTCAGCACCCACACAAATCTAACAATGAGCTCCTCACTCAAGGCGCTCAAAACTTCACAGCCAAAGACAAGTTCAGTGCCCAAGCCATTTCCCGCTGCCATGGAAACCAAGTGTTCTGGAAGCACATATGTCTGAAAGTTAATATGACACCTAGGGAAGGGAGCGTGCTGGTGAATGGCAACTGTCAGAAGCAGCAGCACAGCTCTTCCACTGCCAAAACAACTCCACCTGCCTCATGAACTTCACATACCATCAGCTGTCCTGGCAGCTATCTAGGAAACCCTGTTGGGTCACTTCCGGTCCCATGCCCATTGAGCCCAGTGGGATGGAATCAAGCAGCTTCAGCACCCACACAAAACGAACATGGAGCTCCTCACTCAAGGCGCTCAAAACTACATGGCGAAAGACAAGTTCAGTGCCAAAGCCATTTCCCGCTGCCATGAAAACCAAGTGCTCTGGCAGCACATATGTCTGAAAGTGGGTATGACACCTAGGGAAGGGACTGTGGTGGTGAATGGCAGCTGCCCGAAGCAGCAGCACAGCTCTTCCACTGCCAAAACAACTCCACCTGCCTCATGAAATTCTCATACCATCAGCTGTCCTGGCAGCTATCTAGGAAACCCTGCTGGGTCACTTCCGGTCCCATGCCCATTGAGCCCAGTGGGATGGAATCAAGCAGCTTCAGCACCCACACAAAACGAACATGGAGCTCCTCACTCAAGGCGCTCAAAACTACACAGCCAAAGACAAGTTCAGTGCCCAAGCCATTTCCCGCTGCCATGGAAACCAAGTGCTCTGGCAGCACATATGTCTGAAAGTGGATATGACACCTAGGGAAGGGAGTGTGCTGGTGAATGGCAACTGCCCGAAGCAGCAGCACAGCTCTTCCAGTGCCAAAACAACTCCACCTGCCTCATGAAATTCTCATACCATCAGCTGTCCTGGCAGCTATCTAGGAAACCCTGTTGGGTCACTTCCGGTCCCATGCCCATTGAGCCCAGTGGGATGGAATCAAGCAGCTTCAGCACCCACACAAAACGAACATGGAGCTCCTCACTCAAGGCGCTCAAAACTCAATTTTATCTCTCAACACAAATGGCCTGAACTCACCAATCAAAAGGCATAGATTAACAGAATGGATTATCAAACAGCACCCAACTATCTGTTGCCTACAAGAGACACATCTAACCAGAAGAGATTCAAAGAAGCTGAAAGTGAAAGGTTGGAAACAGATATTTCATGCCAATGGACGAGAAAAAAAGGATGGGGTAGCTGTCTTAATTTCAGATGATGTGGACTTCAATCTGACACACATCAAAAAGGACAGGGAAGGACATTATATATTGGTGAAGGGACTGATCCATCAGGAAGTAATTACCATTGTGAACATATATGCACCAAATTCAAACGCACCTAGCTACGTGAAGCAATTACTCACGGACTTAAGGGGAGACATAGATATGCACACAATAATAGTGGGTGATCTTAACACCCCACTAACAACTATAGACAGATCAACAAAACAAAAACTCAACAAAGAAACAACAGAACTCATACAAACAATAGAACAACTGGACTTGGTTGACATTTATAGAATTTTTTACCCTAAGGCCACAGATTATACATTTTTTTCAGCAGTGCATGGCACCTTCTCCAGGATCGACCACATGATAGGACACAAAGCAAACCTAAATAACTTCAAAAAGATAGGAATCATACCATGTACCCTCTCAGACCACCACGGAATGAAGCTGGAAATCAGCAATTCAAAATGCCCCAGGAAATACAGAAACTCTTGGAGGCTGAACAATATGCTACTAAACGAACAATGGATCAGAGAAGAAATTAAAGATGAGATCAAAAAATTTATGGAAACCAATGAAAACTCTGACACAACATTCCAAAATTTGTGGGACACTGCCAAAGCAGTGCTACGGGGTAAACTCATCGCAATTGGAGCTCATGTCAAGGCCCAAGAGAGGCGCCAAATACAGGAACTAAACACACACCTCCAGGAACTGGAAAAACAACAGCAGAAGAGCCCCACACACAATAGGAAACAAGAAATCATCAAAACAAGGGAGGAAATCAACCAGATAGAAATAAAAAAAAACATACACAAAATCAATGAATCAAAAAGCTGGTTTTTTGAGAAGATAAACAAGATAGACACTCCACTGGCCCGACTGACAAAGAAAAAACAAGAGAAGGCAAGAATTAACAGCATCAAAGATGAAAAAGGCAACATAACAACAGACACCGCATCCATTAAGGCCATAATCAGAAATTACTACAAAGCACTGTACTCCAACAAATCAGAAGATCACCAAGAAATGGAAAAGTTCTTAGACTTCTACCACTTGCCAAAACTTAGCCCAGAGGCAACAAACGACCTGAACAAACCCATAACTGAAGTAGAGATTGAATCAGTGATTAAAGACCTCCCAACAAGGAAAAGCCCAGGCCCAGACGGCTTCACTCCAGAATTCTACAAAACATTCCGAACAGAGCTGACCCCAATCCTCTACAAACTCTTCAAAACAATAGAAAAAGAGGCAACCCTTCCAAACTCATTCTATGAAGCCAACATTACCTTAATCCCAAAACCAGACAGAGAACTAACAGAGAAGGAAAACTACAGACCTATCTCTTTGATGAACATTGATGCTAAGATTCTCAACAAAATCCTAGCCAACAGAATTCAAAAACACATCAGACAGATCATTCATCCAGATCAAGTAGGATTCATCCCTGGAATGCAGGGATGGTTCAACATTCGAAAATCTATAAATGTGATACACCACATCCAAAAACTGAAAAACAAGAATCACATGATAGTATCAATAGATGCAGAAAAAGCTTTCGACAAAATCCAACATCACTTCCTACTAAAAACCCTAACCAAGGTAGGCATAGATGGAAAAATCCACAACATAATTAAAGCAATATATGAAAAACCCAACGCCAGCATCATACTGAATGGAGAAAAGCTGGAACCCTTCCCACTGAGATCTGGAACAAGACAGGGATGTCCACTTTCTCCACTACTATTCAACATAGTCCTAGAGGTACTCGCTGAGGCCATAAGACAAGAAAAAGAAATCAGAGGAATCCAAATGGGAAACGAAGAAGTCAAGCTCTCACTATACGCAGATGATATGATTCTTTATGTAGAAGAGCCAAGAGACTCAATACAGAGACTGCTAGAACTTGTACGAGAGTTTGGTAGAGTGGCAGGGTACAAAATTAATGAACAAAAATCAACAGCCATAGTGTATGCGAACAGCCCCAAGATGGAAAAAGACTTAACCAACAAGATACCATTCAAAATAACAGAGAAAAGTATGAAATATCTGGGAATAAATCTAACCAAAAATGTAGAAGACTTATTTGAAGAAAACTACAATCTGCTTAAAAAAGAAATTGAACAAGACCTCAAAAGATGGAGTAATATCCCATGCTCCTGGATAGGTAAAATCAATATCATTAAAATGTCTATACTGCCAAAAGCAATATATACATTCAACGCAATCCCAATCAAATTGCCCAAAATATTCTTCATGGAACTGGAAACAATGATCCAAAGGTTCATCTGGAAGCACAAAAAACCACGGATAGCTAGAACTATCCTGAAGAACAGGAAGTTAGCAGGGGGAATCACAGTTCCGGACCTCTGGACATACTATAGGGCAGTGGTTATCAAAACAGCGTGGTACTGGCACAAAGATAGAGAGGAAGATCAATGGAGCAGAATAGAAACGCCAGAAGGAAACCCACACAGATACAGCCAAATAATCTTTGACAAAAAGACAAACGACAACCCAGGCAAATGGGAAGGTCTGTTCAATAAAAGCTGCTGGGACAACTGGTTGATAGCCTGCAGAAACAAAAAAATAGATCCACATCTCTCACCATACACTAAGATCAGATCTAAATGGATAACAGATCTAAACCTACATCCAGAAACCTTCAAACTTTTGGAAGAAAATGTTGGAAACACACTGGAACACTTAGGGGTAGGCCCTCACTTCCTAAAAAAGACTCCAGATGCAGTAGAAATCAAGACCAAAATAAACAATTGGGACCTCATCAAACTAAGAAGCTTCTGTACAGCTAGAGAAACAATCAACAAAGTAAAAAGGCAACCCACAGAATGGGAGAAGATCTTCGCACACGACATAGGTGATAGAGGGCTAATATCCAGAATATACAAAGAGCTACAAAACAACCAAAATGTCAAAACAAACAAGCCACTCAAGAAATGGGCACGGGAAATGGGCAGACACTTCACAAAGGAACAAACCCAAATGGCAAATAAACATATGAAAAAATGCTCAAGTTCCCTGGCAATAAGGGAAATCCAAATTAAAACATCAATGAGGTACCACCTAACGCCAGTAAGACTGGCCCACATGAATAAAAGCACCAACGACACTTGTTGGCGAGGTTGCGGGGAAAAGGGAACCCTACTCCACTGCTGGTGGGGCTGCAGGCTGGTACAGCCTCTATGGAAATCAGTATGGAGAATATTCAAACAACTCAAATTCAACATACCGTATGATCCAGCAATAGCACTCCTAGGAATATATCCAGAACACTTGTTCTATGAGAAACCAACATGTACTCCTATGTTCATAGCAGCACAATCAGTAATTGCAAAAACATGGAAACAACCAAAATGCCCATCAAAAGAGGATTGGATAAGAAAGCTATGGTTCATCTACTCCATGGAATACTACTCAGCTATTAAAAAAAACAAAATGCAGTTCTTTGTGGCCAAATGGGCCAAACTGGAAACCATAATGCTAAGGGAAATGAGCCAATCCCAAAAGGTTAAATACCACATGTTTGCCTTAATTTAAGATGATATGATGTTATGTTTAACATGTTATGTTTTGAATGTTATATGTTGTGTATAAACTAAAATTGAAGTATAGGTGAGGTGGTCACAGAAGGTGGCTGGGAACCCGCATTTACTTTTAACATATTGGTTACTCATTACTATGTCAATTAATTCCATAATGATGTAAATTTTTGCTGATGGTATGTTGGAGCTTAAATTGACTGGGATGATACTCTGCTGGCTCTGTCATCAGACCAGAGAGGGTATACCTAAGAAACCGTTGAACTTGACGGGACAATAAGATGCTGGACTCTATGTTTGGTATACGCTTGCAATGGGGAAATCTCAACTGAACTTGAGCTGTGGTTATGCAATAAGGTGGAGGAATCCACCATGGTGGGAGGGTTTGGGGAGGGGTGGGGAGAACCCAAGTATCTATGTAACTGTGTCACATAATACAATGTAATTACTGAAGTTAAATAATAAATAATTAAAAAAAAAAAAAAAGAAAGTGGATATGACACCTATGGAAGGGAGTGTGCTGGTGAATGGCAACTGTCAGAAGCAGCAGCACAGCTCTTCCACTGCCAAAACAACTCCACCTACCTCATGAACTTCACATACCATCAGCTGTCCTGGCAGCTATCTAGAAAACCCTGTTGGGTCACTTCCGGTCCCATGGCCATTGAGCCCAGTGGGATGGAATCAAGCAGCTTCAGCACCCACACAAAACGAACATGGAGCTCCTCACTCAAGGCCCTAAAAACTCCACCGCCAAAGACAAGTTCAGTGCCAAAGCCATTTCCCGCTGCCATGGAAACCAAGTGCTCTGGCAGCACATATGTCTGAAAGTGGATATGACACCTAGGGAAGGGAGTGTGCTGGTGAATGGCAACTGCCCGAAGCAGCAGCACAGCTCTTCCACTGCCAAAACAACTCCACCTGCCTCATGAAATTCTCATACCATCAGCTGTCCTGGCAGCTATCTAGGAAACCCTGCTGGGTCACTTCCGGCCCCATGCCCATTGAGCCCAGTGGGATGGAATCAAGCAGCTTCAGCACCCACACAAAACGAACATGGAGCTCCTCACTCAAGGCGCTAGAAACTCCACAGCCAAAGACAAGTTCAGTGCCCAAGCCATTTCCCGCTGCCATGGAAACCAAGTGCTCTGGCAGCACATATGTCTGAAAGTGGATATGACACCTAGGGAAGGGAGTGTGCTGGTGAATGGCAACTGCCCGAAGCATCAGCACAGCTCTTCCAGTGCCAAAACAACTCCACCTACCTCATGAACTTCACATACCATCAGCTGTCCTGGCAGCTATCTAGGAAACCCTGTTTGGTGACTTCCTGTCCCCTGCCCATTGAGCTCAGTGGGATGGAATCAAGCAGCTTCAGCACCCACACAAAACGAACATGGAGCTCCTCACTCAAGGCCCTAAAAACTCACAGCCAAAGACAAGTTCAGTGCCCAAGCCTTTTCCCGCTGCCATGGAAACCAAGTGCTCTGGCAGCACATATGTCTGAAAGTGGATATGACACCTAGGGAAGGGAGTGTGCTGGTGAATGGCAACTGCCCGAAGCAGCAGCACAGCTCTTCCAGTGCCAAAACAAGTCCACCTACCTCATGAACTTCACATAATATCAGCTGTCCTGCAGCTATCTAGGAAACCCTGTTGGGTCACTTCCGGTCCCATGCCCATTGAGCCCAGTGGGATGGAATCAAGCAGCTTCAGCACCCACACAAAACGAACATGGAGCTCCTCACTCAAGGCGCTCAAAACTCCACAGCCAAAGACAAGTTCAGTGCCCAAGCCATTTCCCGCTGCCATGGAAACCAAGTGCTCTGGCAGCACATATGTGTGAAAGTGGATATGACACCTAGGGAAGGGAGTGTGCTGGTGAATGGCAACTGACCGAAGCAGCAGCACAGCTCTTCCACTGCCAAAACAACTCCACCTGACTCATGAACTTCACATACCATCAGCTGTCCTGGCAGCTATCTAGGAAACCCTGTTGGGTCACTTCCAGTCCCATGCCCATTGAGCCCAGTGGGATGGAATCAAGCAGCTTCAGCACCCACACAAAACGAACATGGAGCTCCTCACTCAAGGCGCTCAAAACTCCACGGTGAAAGACAAGTTCAGTGCCCAAGCCATTTCCCGCTGCCATGGAAACCAAGTGCTCTGGCAGCATATATGTCTGAAAGTGGATATGACACCTAGGGAAGGGAGTGTGCTGGTGAATGGCAACTGCCCGAAGCAGCAGCACAGCTCTTCCACTGCCAAAACAACTCCACCTGCCTCATGAACTTCACATACCATCAGCTGTCCTGGCAGCTATCTAGGAAACCCTGTTGGGTCACTTCCAGTCCCATGCCCATTGAGCCCAGTGGGATGGAATCAAGCAGCTTGAGCACCCACACAAAACGAACATGGAGCTCCTCACTCAAGGCGCTCAAAACTCCACGGCCAAAGACAAGTTCAGTGCCCAAGCCATTTCCCGCTGCCATGGAAACCAAGTGCTCTGGCAGCACATATGTCTGAAAGTGGATATGACACCTAGGGAAGGGAGTGTGCTGGTGAATGGCAACTGCCCGAAGCAGCAGCACAGCTCTTCCAAGGCCAAAACAACTCCTCCTGCCTCATGAAATTCTCATACCATCAGCTGTCCTGGCAGCTATCTAGGAAACCCTGCTGGGTCACTTCTGGCCCCATGCCCATTGAGCCCAGTGGGATGGAATCAAGCAGCTTCAGCACCCACACAAAACGAACATGGAGCTCCTCACTCAAGGCGCTCAAAACTACATGGCGAAAGACAAGTTCAGTGCCCAAGCCATTTCCCGCTGCCATGGAAACCAAGTGCTCTGGCAGCACATATGTCTGAAAGTGGATATGACACCTAGGGAAGGGAGTGTGCTGGTGAATGGCAACTGCCCGAAGCAGCAGCACAGCTCTTCCAGTGCCAAACAACTCCACCTACCTCATGAACTTCACATACCATCAGCTGTCCTGGCAGCTATCTAGGAAACCCTTTTTGGTGACTTCCTGTCCCATGCCCATTGAGCTCAGTGGGATGGAATCAAGCAGCTTCAGCACCCACACAAAACGAACATGGAGGTCTTCACTCAAGGCCCTAAAATCTCCACAGCCAAAGACAAGTTCAGTGCCCAAGCCATTTCCCGCTACCATGGAAACCAAGTGCTCTGGCAGCACATATGTCTGAAAGTGGATATGACACCTAGGGAAGGGAGTGTGCTGGTGAATGGCAACTGACCGAAGCAGCAGCACAGCTCTTCCACTGCCAAAACAACTCCACCTGACTCATGAACTTCACATACCATCAGCTGTCCTGGCAGCTATCTAGGAAACCCTGTTGGGTCACTTCCAGTCCCATGCCCATTGAGCCCAGTGGGATGGAATCAAGCAGCTTCAGCACCCACACAAATCTAACATGGAGCTCCTCACTCAAGGCCCTAAAAACTCCACGGCCAAAGACAAGTTCAGTGCCCAAGCCATTTCCCGCTGCCATGGAAACCAAGTGCTCTGGCAGCACATATGTCTGAAAGTGGATATGACACCTAGGGAAGGGAGTGTGCTGGTGAATGGCAACTGCCCGAAGCAGCAGCACAGCTCTTCCACTGCCAAAACAACTCCACCTGCCTCATGAACTTCACATACCATCAGCTGTCCTGGCAGCTATCTAGGAAACCCTGTTGGGTCACTTCCAGTCCCATGCCCATTGAGCCCAGTGGGATGGAATCAAGCAGCTTGAGCACCCACACAAAACGAACATGGAGCTCCTCACTCAAGGCGCTCAAAACGTCACGGCGAAAGACAAGTTCAGTGCCCAAGCCATTTCCCGCTGCCATGGAAACCAAGTGCTCTGGCAGCACATATGCCTGAAAGTGGATATGAAACCTAGGGAAGGGAGTGTGCTGGTGAATGGCAACTGCCCGAAGCAGCAGCACAGCTCTTCCAGTGCCAAAACAACTCCATCTGCCTCATGAACTTCACATACCATCAGCTGTCCTGGCAGCTATCTAGGAAACCCTGTTGGGTCACTTCTGGTCCCATTCCCATTGAGCCCAGTGGGATGGAATCAAGCAGCTTCAGCACCCACACAAAACGAACATGGAGCTCCTCACTCAAGGCGCTCAAAACTACATGGCGAAAGACAAGTTCAGTGCCCAAGCCATTTCCCGCTGCCATGGAAACCAAGTGCTCTGGCAACACATATGTGTGAAAGTGGATATGACACCTAGGGAAGGGAGTGTGCTGGTGAATGGCAACTGACCGAAGCAGCAGCACAGCTATTCCAGTGCCAAAACAATTCAACCTATCTCATGAACTTCACATACCATCAGCTGTCCTGGCAGCTATCTAGGAAACCCTGTTGGGTCACTTCCGGTCCCCTGCCCATTGAGCCCAGTGGGATGGAATCAAGCAGCTTCAGCACCCACACAAAACGAACATGGAGCTCCTCAATCAAGGCGCTCAAAACTACATGGCCAAAGACAAGTTCAGTGCCCAAGCCATTTCCCGCTGCCATGGAAACCAAGTGCTCTGGCAGCACATATGTCTGAAAGTGGATATGACACTTAGGGAAGGGAGTGTGCTGGTGAATGGCAACTGCCCGAAGCAGCAGCACAGCTCTTCCACTGCCAAAACAACTCCACCTGCCTCATGAACTTCACATACCATCAGCAGTCCTGGCAGCTATCTAGGAAACCCTGTTGGGTCACTTCCGGTCCCATGCCCATTGAGCCCAGTGGGATGGAATCATGCAGCTTGAGCACCCACACAAAACGAACATGGAGCTCCTCACTCAAGGCGCTCAAAACTCCACAGCCAAAGACAAGTTCAGTGCCCAAGCCATTTCCCGCTGCCATGGAAACCAAGTGCGCTAGCAGCACATATGTCTGAAAGTGGATATGACACCTAGGGAAGGGAGTGTGCTGGTGAATGGCAACTGCCAGAAGCAGCAACAGAGCTCTTCCACTGCCAAAACAACTCCACCTGCCTCATGAACTTCACATACCATCAGCTGTCCTGGCAGCTATCCAGGAAACCCTGTTGGGTCACTTCCGGTCCCATGCCCATTGAGCCCAGTGGGATGGAATCAAGCAGCTTCAGCACCCACACAAAACGAACATGGAGCTCCTCACTCAAGGCGCTCAAAGCTCCACAGCCAAAGACAAGTTCAGTGCCCAAGCCATTTCCCGCTGCCATGGAAACCAAGTGCTCTGGCAGCACATATGTCTGAAAGTGGATATGACACCTAGGGAAGGGAGTGTGCTGGTGAATGGCAACTGCCCGAAGCAGCAGCACAGCTCTTCCAGTGCCAAAACAATTCCACCTACCTCATGAACTTCACATACCATCAGCTGTCCTGGCAGCTATCTAGGAAACCCTGTTGGGTCACTTCCGGTCCCATGCCCATTGAGCCCAGTGGGATGGAATCAAGCAGCTTCAGCACCCACACAAAACGAACATGGAGCTCCTCACTCAAGGCGCTCAAAGCTCCACAGCCAAAGACAAGTTCAGTGCCCAAGCCATTTCCCGCTGCCATGGAAACCAAGTGCTCTGGCAGCACATATGTCTGAAAGTGGATATGACACCTAGGGAAGGGAGTGTGCTGGTGAATGGCAACTGCCCGAAGCAGCAGCACAGCTCTTCCACTGCCAAAACAACTCCACCTACCTCATGAACTTCACATACCATCAGCTGTCCTGGCAGCTATCTAGGAAACCCTGTTGTGTCACTTCCGGTCCCATGCCCATTGAGCCCAGTGGGATGGAATCATGCAGCTTCAGCACCCACACAAAACAAACATGGAGCTCCTCACTCAAGGCGCTCAAAACTCCACAGCCAAAGACAAGTTCAGTGCCCAAGCCATTTCCCGCTGCCATGGAAACCAAGTGCTCTGGCAGCACATATGTGTGAAAGTGGATATGACACCTAGGGAAGGGAGTGTGCTGGTGAATGGCAACTGCCCGAAGCAGCAGCACAGCTCTTCCACTGCCAAAACAACTCCACCTGCCGCATGAACTTCACATACCATCAGCTATGCTGGCAGCTATCTAGGAAACACTGTTGGGTCAGTTCCGGTCCCCTGCCCATTGAGCCCAGGGGGATGGAATCAAGCAGCTTCAGCACCCACACAAAACGAACATGGAGCTCCTCACTCAAGGCGCTCAAAACTACATGGTGAAGACAAGTTCAGTGCCCAAGCCATTTCCCGCTGCCATGGAAACCAAGTGCTCTGGCAGCACATATGTCTGAAAGTGGATATGACACCTAGGGAAGGGAGTGTGTTGGTGAATGGCAACTGCTCGAACCAGCAGCACAGCTCTTCCACTGCCAAAACAACTCCACCTACCTCATGAACTTCACATACCATCAGCTGTCCTGGCAGCTATCTAGGAAACCCTGTTGGGTCACTTCCGGTCCCATGCCCATTGAGCCCAGTGGGATGGAATCAAGCAGCTTCAGCACCCACACAAAACGAACATGGAGCTCCTCACTCAAGGCGCTCAAAACTGCACAGCCAAAGACAAGTTCAGTGCCCAAGCCATTTCCCGCTGCCATGGAAACCAAGTGCTCTGGCAGCACATATGTCTGAAAGTGGAAATGACACCTAGGGAAGGGAGTGTGCTGGTGAATGGCAACTGCCCGAAGCAGCAGCACAGCTCTTCCACTGCCAAAACAACTCCACCTACCTCATGAACTTCACATACCATCAGCTGTCCTGGCAGCTATCTAGGAAACCCTGCTGGGGCACTTCCGGTCCCATGCCCATTGAGCCCAGTGGGATGGAATCAAGCAGCTTCAGCACCCACACAAAACGAACATGGAGCTCCTCACTCAAGGCGCTCAAAACTCCACAGCCAAAGACAAGTTCAGTGCCCAAGCCATTTCCCGCTGCCATGGAAACCAAGTGCTCTGGCAGCACATATGTCTGAAAGTGGATATGACACCTAGGGAAGGGAGTGTGCTGGTGAATGGCAACTGCCCGAAGCAGCAGCACAGCTCTTCCACTGCCAAAACAACTCCACCTGCCTCATGAACTTCACATACCATCAGCTGTCCTGGCAGCTATCCAGGAAACCCTGTTGGGTCACTTCTGGTCCCATGCCCATTGAGCCCAGTGGGATGGAATCAAGCAGCTTCAGCACCCACACAAAACGAACATGAAGCTCCTCACTCAAGGCGTTCAAAACTCCACAGCCAAAGACAAGTTCAGTGCCCAAGCCATTTCCCGCTGCCATGGAAACCAAGTGCTCTGGCAGCACATATGTCTGAAAGTGGATATGACACCTAGGGAAGGGAGTGTGCTGGTGAATGGCAACTGCCCGAAGCAGCAGCACAGCTCTTCCACTGCCAAAACAACTCCACCTGCCTCATGAACTTCACATACCATCAGCTGTCCTGGCAGCTATCTAGGAAACCCTGTTGTGTCACTTCCGGTCCCATGCCCATTGAGCCCAGTGGGATGGAATCATGCAGCTTCAGCACCCACACAAAACGAACATGGAGCTCCTCACTCAAGGCGCTCAAAACTCCACAGCCAAAGACAAGTTCAGTGCCCAAGCCATTTCCCGCTGCCATGGAAACCAAGTGCTCTGGCAGCACATATGTCTGAAAGAGGATATGACACTTAGGGAGGGGAGTATGGTGGTGAATGGCAACTGCCCGAAGCAGCAGCACAGCTCTTCCACTGCCAAAACAACTCCACCTGCCTCATGAACCTCACATACCATCAGCTGTCCTGGCAGCTATCTAGGAAACCCTGTTGGGTCACTTCCGGTCCCATGCCCATTGAGCCCAGTGGGATGGAATCAAGCAGCTTCAGCACCCACACAAAACGAACATGGAGCTCCTCAATCAAGGCGCTCAAAGCTCCACAGCCAAAGACAAGTTCAGTGCACAAGCCATTTCCCGCTGCCATGGAAACCAAGTGCTCTGGCAGCACATATGTCTGAAAGTGGATATGACACCTAGGGAAGGGAGTGTGCTGGTGAATGGCAACTGCTCGAAGCAGCAGCACAGCTCTTCCAGTGCCAAAACAACTCCACCTGCCTCATGAACTTCACATACCATCAGCAGTCCTGGCAGCTATCTAGGAAACCCTGTTTGGTGACTTCCTGTCCCATGCCCATTGAGCCCAGTGGGATGGAATCAAGCAGCTTCAGCACCCACACAAAACGAACATGGAGCTCCTCACTCAAGGCGCTCAAAACTACATGGTGAAAGACAAGTTCAGTGCCCAAGCCATTTCCCGCTGCCATGGAAACCAAGTGCTCTGGCAGCACATATGTCTGAAAGTGGATATGACACCTAGGGAAGGGAGTGTGCTGGTGAATGGCAACTGCTCGAAGCAGCAGCACAGCTCTTCCAGTGCCAAAACAACTCCACCTGCCTCATGAACTTCACATACCATCAGCTGTCCTGGCAGCTATCTCGGAAACCCTGTTGGGTCACTTCCGGTCCCATGCCCATTGAGCCCAGTGGGATGGAATCAAGCAGCTTCAGCACCCACACAAAACGAACATGGAGCTCCTCACTCAAGGCGCTCAAAACTCCACAGCCAAAGACAAGTTCAGTGCGCAAGCCATTTCCCGCTGCCATGGAAACCAAGTGCTCTGGCAGCACATATGTCTGAAAGTGGATATGACACCTAGGGAAGGGAGTGTGCTGGTGAATGGCAACTGCCCGAAGCAGCAGCACAGCTCTTCTACTTCCAAAACAACTCCACCTGCCGCATGAACTTCACATACCATCAGCTGTCCTGGCAGCTATCTAGGAAACACTGTTGGGTCAGTTCCGGTCCCCTGCCCATTGAGCCCAGTGGGATGGAATCAAGCAGCTTGAGCACCCACACAATACGAACATGGAGCTCCTCAATCAAGGCGCTCAAAGCTCCACAGCCAAAGACAAGTTCAGTGCCGAAGCCATTTCCCGCTGCCATGGAAACCAAGTGCTCTGGCAGCACATATGGCTGAAAGTGGATATGACACCTAGGGAAGGGAGTGTGCTGGTGAATGGCAACTGCCCGAAGCAGCAGCACAGCTCTTCCAGTGCCAAAACAACTCCACCTACCGCATGAACTTCACATACCATCAGCTGTCCTGGCAGCTATCTAGGAAACCCTGTTTGGTGACTTCCTGTCCCCTGCCCATTGAGCCCAGTGGGATGGAATCAAGCAGCTTCAGCACCCACACAAAACGAACATGGAGCTCCTCACTCAAGGCGCTCAAAACTCCACAGCCAAAGACAAGTTCAGTGCCCAAGCCATTTCCCGCTGCCATGGAAACCAAGTGCTCTGGCAGCACATTTGTCTGAAAGTGGATATGACACCTAGGGAAGGGAGTGTGCTGGTGAATGGCAACTGCCCGAAGCAGCAGCACAGCTCTTCCACTGCCAAAACAACTCCACCTGCCTCATGAACTTCACATACCATCATTAGTCCTGGAAGCTATCTAGGAAACCCTGTTTGGTGAATTCTTGTCCCATGCCCATTGAGCTCAGTGGGATGGAATCAAGCAGCTTCAGCACCCACACAAAACGAACATGGAGCTCCTCACTCAAGGCGCTCAAAACTCCACAGACATAGACAAGTTCAGTGCCTAAGCCATTTCCCGCTGCCGTGGAAACCAAGTGCTCTGGCAGCACATATGTCTGAAAGAGGATATGACACTTAGGGAGGGGAGTATGGTGGTGAATGGCAACTGCCCGAAGCAGCAGCACAGCTCTTCTACTTCCAAAACAACTCCACCTGCCGCATGAACTTCACATACCATCAGCTGTCCTGGCAGCTATCTAGGAAACCCTGTTGGGTCACTTCCGGTCCCATGCCCATTGAGCCCAGTGGGATGGAATCAAGCAGCTTCAGCACCCACACAAAACGAACATGGAGCTCCTCACTCAAGGCGCTCAAAACTCCACAGCCAAAGACAAGTTCAGTGCCCAAGCCATTTCCCGCTGCCATGGAAACCAAGTGCTCTGGCAGCACATATGTCTGAAAGTGGATATGACACCTAGGGAAGGGAGTGTGCTGGTGAATGGCAACTGCCCGAAGCAGCAGCACAGCTCTTCCACTGCCAAAACAACTCCACCTGCCTCATGAACTTCACATACCATCAGCAGTCCTGGCAGCTATCTAGGAAACCCTGTTGGGTCACTTCCGGTCCCATGCCCATTAAGCTCAGTGGGATGGAATCAAGCAGCTTGAGCACCCACACAAAACGAACATGGAGCTCCTCACTCAAGGCCCTAAAAACTCCACGGCCAAAGACAAGTTCAGTGCCCAAGCCATTTCCCGCTGCCATGGAAACCAAGTGCTCTGGCAGCACATATGTCTGAAAGTGGATATGACACCTAGGGAAGGGAGTGTGCTGGTGAATGGCAACTGCCCGAAGCAGCAGCACAGCTCTTCCAGTGCCAAAACAACTCCACCTACCTCATGAACTTCACATACCATCAGCTGTCCTGGCAGCTATCTAGGAAACCCTGTTGGGTCACTTCCGGTCCCATGCCCATTGAGCCCAGTGGGATGGAATCAAGCAGCTTCAGCACCCACACAAAACGAACATGGAGCTCCTCACTCAAGGCGCTCAAAACTCCACAGCCAAAGACAAGTTCAGTGCCCAAGCCATTTCCCGCTGCCATGGAAACCAAGTGCTCTGGCAGCACATATGCCTGAAAGTGGATATGACACCTAGGGAAGGGAGTGTGCTGGTGAATGGCAACTGCCCGAAGCAGCAGCACAGCTCTTCCAACGCCAAAACAACTCAATCTGCCTCATGAAATTCTCATACCATCAGCTGTCCTGGCAGCTATCTAGGAAACCCTGTTGGGTCACTTCTGGTCCCATGGCCATTGAGCCCAGTGGGATGGAATCAAGCAGCTTCAGCACCCACACAAAACGAACATGGAGCTCCTCACTCAAGGCGCTCAAAACTCCACAGCCAAAGACAAGTTCAGTACCCAAGCCATTTCCCGTTGCCATGGAAACCAAGTGCTCTGACAGCACATACGTCTGAAAGTGGATATGACACCTAGGGAAGGGAGTGTGCTGGTGAATGGCAACTGCCCGAAGCAGCAGCACAGCTCTTCCACTGCCAAAACAACTCCACCTGCCTCATGAACTTCACATACCATCAGCTGTCCTGGCAGGTATGTTGGACACCCTGTTGGGTCACTTCCGGTCCCATGCCCATTGAGCCCAGTGGGATGGAATCAAGCAGCTTCAGCACCCACACAAAACGAACATGGAGCTCCTCACTCAAGGCGCTCAAAACTCCACAGCCAAAGACAAGTTCAGTGCCCAAGCCATTTCCCGCTGCCATGGAAACAAAGTGCTCTGGCAGCACATATGTCTGAATGTGGATATGACTCCTAGGGAAGGGACTGTGGTGGTGAATGGCAACTGCCCGAAGCAGCAGCACAGCTCTTCCACTGCCAAAACAACTCCACCTACCTCAAGAACTTCACATACCATCAGCTGTCCTGGCAGGTATGTTGGACACCCTGTTGGGTCACTTCCGGTCCCATGCCCATTGAGCCCAGTGGGATGGAATCAAGCAGCTTGAGCACCCACACAAAACGAACATGGAGCTCCTCACTCAAGGCGCTCAAAACTACATGGCGAAAGACAAGTTCAGTGCCCAAGCCATTTCCCGCTGCCATGGAAACCAAGTGCTCTGGCAGCACATATGTCTGAAAGTGGATATGACACCTAGGGAAGGGAGTGTGCTGGTGAATAGCAACTGCCCGAAGCAGCAGCACAGCTCTTCCACTGCCAAAAGAACTCCACCTGCCTCATGAACTTCACATACCATCAGCTGTCCTGGCAGCTATCTAGGAAACCCTGTTGGGTCACTTCTGGTCCCATGGCCATTGAGCCCAGTGGGATGGAATCAAGCAGCTTGAGCACCCACACAAAACGAACATGGAGCTCCTCACTCAAGGCGCTCAAAACTCCACAGCCAAAGACAAGTTCAGTGCCCAAGCCATTTCCCGCTGCCATGGAAACCAAGTGCTCTGGCAGCACATATGTCTGAAAGTGGATATGACACCTAGGGAAGGGACTGTGGTGGTGAATGGCAACTGCCCGAAGCAGCAGCACAGCTCTTCCACTGCCAAAACAACTCCACCTGCCTCATGAACTTCACATACCATCAGCTGTCCTGGCAGCTATCTAGGAAACCCTGTTTGGTGACTTCCTGTCCCATGCCCATTGAGCCCAGTGGGATGGAATCAAGCAGCTTCAGCACCCACACAAAACGAACATGGAGCTCCTCACTCAAGGCGCTCAAAACTACACGGCGAAAGACAAGTTCAGTGCCTAAGCCATTTCCCGCTGCCATGGAAACCAAGTGCTCTGGCAGCACATATGTCTGAAAGAGGATATGACACTTAGGGAGGGGAGTATGGTGGTGAATGGCAACTGCCCGAAGCAGCAGCACAGCTCTTCCACTGCCAAAACAACTCCACCTACCTCAAGAACTTCACATACCATCAGCTGTCCTGGCAGGTATGTTGGACACCCTGTTGGGTCACTTCCGGTCCCATGCCCATTGAGCCCAGTGGGATGGAATCAAGCAGCTTGAGCACCCACACAAAACGAACATGGAGCTCCTCACTCAAGGCGCTCAAAACTCCATGGCGAAAGACAAGTTCAGTGCCCAAGCCATTTCCCGCTGCCATGGAAACCAAGTGCTCTGGCAGCACATATGTCTGAAACTGGATATGACACCTAGGGAAGGGAGTGTGCTGGTGAATAGCAACTGCCCGAAGCAGCAGCACAGCTCTTCCACTGCCAAAAGAACTCCACCTGCCTCATGAACTTCACATACCATCAGCTGTCCTGGCAGCTATCTAGGAAACCCTGTTGGGTCACTTCCGGTCCCATGCCCATTGAGCCCAGTGGGATGGAATCAAGCAGCTTCACCACCCACACAAAACGAACATGGAGCTCCTCACTCAAGGCGCTCAAAACTCCACAGCCAAAGACAAGTTCAGTGCCCAAGCCATTTCCCGCTGCCATGGAAACCAAGTGCTCTGGCAGCACATATGTCTGAAAGTGGATATGACACCTAGGGAAGGGACTGTGGTGGTGAATGGCAACTGCCCGAAGCAGCAGCACAGCTCTTCCAGTGCCAAAACAACTCCACCTACCTCATGATCTTCACATGCCATCAGCTGTCTTGGCAGCTATCTAGGAAACCCTGTTGGGTCACTTCCGGTCCCATGCCCATTGAGCCCAGTGGGATGGAATCAAGCAGCTTGAGCACCCACACAAAACGAACATGGAGCTCCTCACTCAAGGCGCTCAAAACTACACGGCGAAAGACAAGTTCAGTGCCTAAGCCATTTCCCGCTGCCATGGAAACCAAGTGCTCTGGCAGCACATATGTCTGAAAGTGGATATGACACCTAGGGAAGGGAGTGTGCTGGTGAATGGCAACTGCCCGAAGCAGCAGCACAGCTCTTCCACTGCCAAAACAACTCCACCTGCCTCATGAACTTCACATACCATCAGCTGTCCTGGCAGCTATCTAGGAAACCCTGTTGGGTCACTTCCGGTCCCATGCCCATTGAGCCCAGTGGGATGGAATCAAGCAGCTTCAGCACCCACACAAAACGAACATGGAGCTCCTCACTCAAGGCGCTCAAAACTCCACAGCCAAAGACAAGTTCAGTGCCCAAGCCATTTCCCGCTGCCATGGAAACAAAGTGCTCTGGCAGCACATATGTCTGAATGTGGATATGACTCCTAGGGAAGGGACTGTGGTGGTGAATGGCAACTGCCCGAAGCAGCAGCACAGCTCTTCCACTGCCAAAACAACTCCACCTACCTCAAGAACTTCACATACCATCAGCTGTCCTGGCAGGTATGTTGGACACCCTGTTGGGTCACTTCCGGTCCCATGCCCATTGAGCCCAGTGGGATGGAATCAAGCAGCTTGAGCACCCACACAAAACGAACATGGAGCTCCTCACTCAAGGCGCTCAAAACTACATGGCGAAAGACAAGTTCAGTGCCCAAGCCATTTCCCGCTGCCATGGAAACCAAGTGCTCTGGCAGCACATATGTCTGAAAGTGGATATGACACCTAGGGAAGGGAGTGTGCTGGTGAATAGCAACTGCCCGAAGCAGCAGCACAGCTCTTCCACTGCCAAAAGAACTCCACCTGCCTCATGAACTTCACATACCATCAGCTGTCCTGGCAGCTATCTAGGAAACCCTGTTGGGTCACTTCTGGTCCCATGGCCATTGAGCCCAGTGGGATGGAATCAAGCAGCTTGAGCACCCACACAAAACGAACATGGAGCTCCTCACTCAAGGCGCTCAAAACTCCACAGCCAAAGACAAGTTCAGTGCCCAAGCCATTTCCCGCTGCCATGGAAACCAAGTGCTCTGGCAGCACATATGTCTGAAAGTGGATATGACACCTAGGGAAGGGACTGTGGTGGTGAATGGCAACTGCCCGAAGCAGCAGCACAGCTCTTCCACTGCCAAAACAACTCCACCTGCCTCATGAACTTCACATACCATCAGCTGTCCTGGCAGCTATCTAGGAAACCCTGTTTGGTGACTTCCTGTCCCATGCCCATTGAGCCCAGTGGGATGGAATCAAGCAGCTTCAGCACCCACACAAAACGAACATGGAGCTCCTCACTCAAGGCGCTCAAAACTACACGGCGAAAGACAAGTTCAGTGCCTAAGCCATTTCCCGCTGCCATGGAAACCAAGTGCTCTGGCAGCACATATGTCTGAAAGAGGATATGACACTTAGGGAGGGGAGTATGGTGGTGAATGGCAACTGCCCGAAGCAGCAGCACAGCTCTTCCACTGCCAAAACAACTCCACCTACCTCAAGAACTTCACATACCATCAGCTGTCCTGGCAGGTATGTTGGACACCCTGTTGGGTCACTTCCGGTCCCATGCCCATTGAGCCCAGTGGGATGGAATCAAGCAGCTTGAGCACCCACACAAAACGAACATGGAGCTCCTCACTCAAGGCGCTCAAAACTCCATGGCGAAAGACAAGTTCAGTGCCCAAGCCATTTCCCGCTGCCATGGAAACCAAGTGCTCTGGCAGCACATATGTCTGAAACTGGATATGACACCTAGGGAAGGGAGTGTGCTGGTGAATAGCAACTGCCCGAAGCAGCAGCACAGCTCTTCCACTGCCAAAAGAACTCCACCTGCCTCATGAACTTCACATACCATCAGCTGTCCTGGCAGCTATCTAGGAAACCCTGTTGGGTCACTTCCGGTCCCATGCCCATTGAGCCCAGTGGGATGGAATCAAGCAGCTTCACCACCCACACAAAACGAACATGGAGCTCCTCACTCAAGGCGCTCAAAACTCCACAGCCAAAGACAAGTTCAGTGCCCAAGCCATTTCCCGCTGCCATGGAAACCAAGTGCTCTGGCAGCACATATGTCTGAAAGTGGATATGACACCTAGGGAAGGGACTGTGGTGGTGAATGGCAACTGCCCGAAGCAGCAGCACAGCTCTTCCAGTGCCAAAACAACTCCACCTACCTCATGATCTTCACATGCCATCAGCTGTCTTGGCAGCTATCTAGGAAACCCTGTTGGGTCACTTCCGGTCCCATGCCCATTGAGCCCAGTGGGATGGAATCAAGCAGCTTGAGCACCCACACAAAACGAACATGGAGCTCCTCACTCAAGGCGCTCAAAACTACACGGCGAAAGACAAGTTCAGTGCCTAAGCCATTTCCCGCTGCCATGGAAACCAAGTGCTCTGGCAGCACATATGTCTGAAAGTGGATATGACACCTAGGGAAGGGAGTGTGCTGGTGAATGGCAACTGCCCGAAGCAGCAGCACAGCTCTTCCACTGCCAAAACAACTCCACCTACCTCATGAACTTCACATACCATCAGCTGTCCTGGCAGCTATCTAGGAAACCCTGTTGGGTCACTTCCGGTCCCATGCCCATTGAGCTCAGTGGGATGGAATCAAGCAGCTTCAGCACCCACACAAAACGAACATGGAGCTCCTCACTTAAGGCGCTCAAAACTACATGGTGAAAGACAAGTTCAGTGCCCAAGCCATTTCCCGCTGCCATGGAAACCAAGTGCTCTGGCAGCACATATGTCTGAAAGTGGATATGACACCTAGGGAAGGGACTGTGGTGGTGAATGGCAACTGCCCGAAGCAGCAGCACAGCTCTTCCAGTGCCAAAACAACTCCACCTACCTCAAGAACTTCACATACCATCAGCTGTCCTGGCAGCTATCTAGGAAACCCTGTTGGGTCACTTCCGGTCCCATGCCCATTGAGCCCAGTGGGATGGAATCAAGCAGCTTGAGCACCCACACAAAACGAACATGGAGCTCCTCACTCAAGGCGCTCAAAACTCCATGGCGAAAGACAAGTTCAGTGCCCAAGCCATTTCCCGCTGCCATGGAAACCAAGTGCTCTGGCAGCACATATGTCTGAAACTGGATATGACACCTAGGGAAGGGAGTGTGCTGGTGAATAGCAACTGCCCGAAGCAGCAGCACAGATCTTCCACTGCCAAAAGAACTCCACCTGCCTCATGAACTTCACATACCATCAGCTGTCCTGGCAGCTATCTAGGAAACCCTGTTGGGTCACTTCCGGTCCCATGCCCATTGAGCCCAGTGGGATGGAATCAAGCAGCTTCACCACCCACACAAAACGAACATGGAGCTCCTCACTCAAGGCGCTCAAAACTACACGGCGAAAGACAAGTTCAGTGCCCAAGTCATTTCCCGCTGCCATGGAAACCAAGTGCTCTGGCAGCACATATGTCTGAAAGTGGATATGACACCTAGGGAAGGGACTGTGGTGGTGAATGGCAACTGCCCGAAGCAGCAGCACAGCTCTTCCACTGCCAAAACAACTCCACCTACCTCATGAACTTCACATACCATCAGCAGTCCTGGCAGCTATCTAGGAAACCCTGTTGGGTCACTTCTGGTCCCATGCCCATTGAGCCCAGTGGGATGGAATCAAGCAGCTTCAGCACCCACACAAAACGAACATGGAGCTCCTCACTCAAGGCGCTCAAAACTCCACAGCCAAAGACAAGTTCAGTGCCCAAGCCATTTCCCGCTGCCATGGAAACCAAGTGCTCTGGCAGCACATATGTCTGAAAGTGGATATGACACCTAGGGAAGGGAGTGTGCTGGTGAATGGCAACTGCCCGAAGCAGCAGCACAGCTCTTCCACTGCCAAAACAACTCCACCTACCTCAAGAACTTCACATACCATCAGCTGTCCTGGCAGGTATGTTGGACACCCTGTTGGGTCACTTCCGGTCCCATGCCCATTGAGCCCAGTGGGATGGAATCAAGCAGCTTGAGCACCCACACAAAACGAAGATGGAGCTCCTCACTCAAGGCGCTCAAAACTACATTGCGAAAGACAAGTTCAGTGCCCAAGCCATTTCCCGCTGCCATGGAAACCAAGTGCTCTGGCAGCACATATGTCTGAAAGTGGATATGACACCTAGGGAAGGGAGTGTGCTGGTGAATAGCAAGTGCCCGAAGCAGCAGCACAGATCTTCCACTGCCAAAAGAACTCCACCTGCCTCATGAACTTCACATACCATCAGCTGTCCTGGCAGCTATCTAGGAAACCCTGTTGGGTCACTTCCGGTCCCATGCCCATTGAGCCCAGTGGGATGGAATCAAGCAGCTTCACCACCCACACAAAACGAACATGGAGCTCCTCACTCAAGGCGCTCAAAACTACACGGCGAAAGACAAGTTCAGTGCCCAAGTCATTTCCCGCTGCCATGGAAACCAAGTGCTCTGGCAGCACATATGTCTGAAAGTGGATATGACACCTAGGGAAGGGACTGTGGTGGTGAATGGCAACTGCCCGAAGCAGCAGCACAGCTCTTCCACTGCCAAAACAACTCCACCTACCTCATGAACTTCACATACCATCAGCAGTCCTGGCAGCTATCTAGGAAACCCTGTTGGGTCACTTCTGGTCCCATGCCCATTGAGCCCAGTGGGATGGAATCAAGCAGCTTCAGCACCCACACAAAACGAACATGGAGCTCCTCACTCAAGGCGCTCAAAACTACACAGCCAAAGACAAGTTCAGTGCCCAAGCCATTTCCCGCTGCCATGGAAACCAAGTGCTCTGGCAGCACATATGTCTGAAAGTGGATATGACACCTAGGGAAGGGAGTGTGCTGGTGAATGGCAACTGCCCGAAGCAGCAGCACAGCTCTTCCACTGCAAAAACAACTCCACCTACCTCATGAACTTCACATACCATCAGCTGTCCTGGCAGCTATCTAGGAAACCCTGTTTGGTGACTTCCTGTCCCATGCCCATTGAGCTCAGTGGGATGGAATCAAGCAGCTTCAGCACCCACACAAAACTATCATGGAACTCCTCACTCAAGGCGCTCAAAACTCCATAGCCAAAGACAAGTTCAGTGCCCAAGCCATTTCCCGCTGCCATGGAAACCAAGTGCTCTGGCAGCACATATGTCTGAAAGTGCATATGACACCTAGGGAAGGGACTGTGGTGGTGAATGGCAACTGCCCGAAGCAGCAGCACAGATCTTCCACTGCCAAAACAACTCCACCTACCTCAAGAACTTCACATACCATCAGCTGTCCTGGCAGCTATCTAGGAAACCCTGTTTGGTGACTTCCTGTCCCATGCCCATTGAGCCCAGTGGGATGGAATCAAGCAGCTTCAGCACCCACACAAAACGAACATGGAGCTCCTCACTCAAGGCGCTCAAAACTCCACAGCCAAAGACAAGTTCAGTGCCCAAGCCATTTCCCGCTGCCATGGAAACCAAGTGCTCTGGCAGCACATATGTCTGAAAGTGGATATGACACCTAGGGAAGGGACTGTGGTGGTGAATGGCAACTGCCCGAAGCAGCAGCACAGCTCTTCCACTGCCAAAACAACTCCACCTACCTCATGAACTTCACATACCATCAGCAGTCCTGGCAGCTATCTAGGAAACCCTGTTGGGTCACTTCTGGTCCCATGCCCATTGAGCCCAGTGGGATGGAATCAAGCAGCTTCAGCACCCACACAAAACGAACATGGAGCTCCTCACTCAAGGCGCTCAAAACTCCACAGCCAAAGACAAGTTCAGTGCCCAAGCCATTTCCCGCTGCCATGGAAACCAAGTGCTCTGGCAGCACATATGTCTGAAAGTGGATATGACACCTAGGGAAGGGAGTGTGCTGGTGAATGGCAACTGCCCGAAGCAGCAGCACAGCTCTTCCACTGCCAAAACAACTCCACCTACCTCAAGAACTTCACATATCATCAGCTGTCCTGGCAGGTATGTTGGACACCCTGTTGGGTCACTTCCGGTCCCATGCCCATTGAGCCCAGTGGGATGGAATCAAGCAGCTTCAGCACCCACACAAAACGAAGATGGAGCTCCTCACTCAAGGCGCTCAAAACTACATTGCGAAAGACAAGTTCAGTGCCCAAGCCATTTCCCGCTGCCATGGAAACCAAGTGCTCTGGCAGCACATATGTCTGAAACTGGATATGACACCTAGGGAAGGGAGTGTGCTGGTGAATAGCAACTGCCCGAAGCAGCAGCACAGATCTTCCACTGCCAAAACAACTCCACCTGCCTCATGAACTTCACATACCATCAGCTGTCCTGGCAGCTATCTAGGAAACCCTGTTGGGTCACTTCCGGTCCCATGCCCATTGAGCCCAGTGGGATGGAATCAAGCAGCTTCACCACCCACACAAAACGAACATGGAGCTCCTCACTCAAGGCGCTCAAAACTACACGGCGAAAGACAAGTTCAGTGCCCAAGTCATTTCCCGCTGCCATGGAAACCAAGTGCTCTGGCAGCACATATGTCTGAAAGTGGATATGACACCTAGGGAAGGGACTGTGGTGGTGAATGGCAACTGCCCGAAGCAGCAGCACAGCTCTTCCACTGCCAAAACAACTCCACCTACCTCATGAACTTCACATACCATCAGCAGTCCTGGCAGCTATCTAGGAAACCCTGTTGGGTCACTTCTGGTCCCATGCCCATTGAGCCCAGTGGGATGGAATCAAGCAGCTTCAGCACCCACACAAAACGAACATGGAGCTCCTCACTCAAGGCGCTCAAAACTACACAGCCAAAGACAAGTTCAGTGCCCAAGCCATTTCCCGCTGCCATGGAAACCAAGTGCTCTGGCAGCACATATGTCTGAAAGTGGATATGACACCTAGGGAAGGGAGTGTGCTGGTGAATGGCAACTGCCCGAAGCAGCAGCACAGCTCTTCCACTGCAAAAACAACTCCACCTACCTCATGAACTTCACATACCATCAGCTGTCCTGGCAGCTATCTAGGAAACCCTGTTTGGTGACTTCCTGTCCCATGCCCATTGAGCTCAGTGGGATGGAATCAAGCAGCTTCAGCACCCACACAAAACTATCATGGAACTCCTCACTCAAGGCGCTCAAAACTCCATAGCCAAAGACAAGTTCAGTGCCCAAGCCATTTCCCGCTGCCATGGAAACCAAGTGCTCTGGCAGCACATATGTCTGAAAGAGGATATGACACTTAGGGAGGGGAGTATGGTGGTGAATGGCAACTGCCCGAAGCAGCAGCACAGATCTTCCACTGCCAAAACAACTCCACCTACCTCAAGAACTTCACATACCATCAGCTGTCCTGGCAGCTATCTAGGAAACCCTGTTTGGTGACTTCCTGTCCCATGCCCATTGAGCCCAGTGGGATGGAATCAAGCAGCTTCAGCACCCACACAAAACGAACATGGAGCTCCTCACTCAAGGCGCTCAAAACTCCACAGCCAAAGACAAGTTCAGTGCCCAAGCCATTTCCCGCTGCCATGGAAACCAAGTGCTCTGGCAGCACATATGTCTGAAAGTGGATATGACACCTAGGGAAGGGAGTGTGCTGGTGAATGGCAACTGCCCGAAGCAGCAGCACAGCTCTTCCACTGCCAAAACAACTCCACCTACCTCATGAACTTCACATAATATCAGCTGTCCTGCAGCTATCTAGGAAACCCTGTTGGGTCACTTCCGGTCCCATGCCCATTGAGCCCAGTGGGATGGAATCAAGCAGCTTCACCACCCACACAAAACTAACATGGAGCTCCTCACTCAAGGCGCTCAAAACTACACGGCGAAAGACAAGTTCAGTGCCTAAGCCATTTCCCGCTGCCATGGAAACCAAGTGCTCTGGCAGCACATATGTCTGAAAGAGGATATGACATTTAGGGAAGGAAGTGTGCTGGTGAATGGCAACTGCCCGAAGCAGCAGCACAGCTCTTCCACTGCCAAAACAACTCCACCTGCCTCATGAACTTCACATACCATCAGCTGTCCTGGCAGCTATCTAGGAAACCCTGTTGGGTCACTTCCGGTCCCATGCCCATTGAGCCCAGTGGGATGGAATCAAGCAGCTTCAGCACCCACACAAAACGAACATGGAGCTCCTCACTCAAGGCGCTCAAAACTCCACAGCCAAAGACAAGTTCAGTGCCCAAGCCATTTCCCGCTGCCATGGAAACCAAGTGCTCTGGCAGCACATATGTCTGAATGTGGATATGACTCCTAGGGAAGGGAGTGTGCTGGTGAATGGCAACTGCCCGAAGCAGCAGCACAGCTCTTCCACTGCCAAAACAACTCCACCTACCTCAAGAACTTCACATACCATCAGCTGTCCTGGCAGCTATCTAGGAAACCCTGTTTGGTCACTTCCGGTTCCATGCTCATTGAGCCCAGTGGGATGGAATCAAGCAGCTTCACCACCCACACAAAACGAACATGGAGCTCCTCACTCAAGGCGCTCAAAACTACATGGCGAAAGACAAGTTCAGTGCCCAAGCCATTTCCCGCTGCCATGGAAACCAAGTGCTCTGGCAGCACATATGTCTGAAACTGGATATGACACCTAGGGAAGGGAGTGTGCTGGTGAATAGCAACTGCCCGAAGCAGCAGCACAGCTCTTCCACTGCCAAAACAACTCCACCTGCCTCATGAACTTCACATACCATCAGCTGTCCTGGCAGGTATGTTGGACACCCTGTTGGGTCACTTCCGGTCCCATGCCCATTGAGCCCAGTGGGATGGAATCAAGCAGCTTCAGCACCCACACAAATCTAACATGGAGCTCCTCACTCAAGGCGCTCAAAACTCCACAGCCAAAGACAAGTTCAGTGCCCAAGCCATTTCCCGCTGCCATGGAAACCAAGTGCTCTGGCAGCACATATGTCTGAAACTGGATATGACACCTAGGGAAGGGACTGTGCTGGTGAATGGCAACTGCCCGAAGCAGCAGCACAGCTCTTCCACTGCCAAAACAACTCCACCTACCTCATGAACTTCACATACCATCAGCTGTCCTGGCAGCTATCTAGGAAACCCTGTTGGGTCACTTCCGGTCCCATGCCCATTGAGCCCAGTGGGATGGAATCAAGCAGCTTCAGCACCCACACAAAACGAACATGGAGCTCCTCACTCAAGGCGCTCAAAACTACATTGCGAAAGACAAGTTCAGTGCCCAAGCCATTTCCCGCTGCCATGGAAACCAAGTGCTCTGGCAGCACATATGTCTGAAAGTGGATATGACACCTAGGGAAGGGAGTGTGCTGGTGAATGGCAATTGCTCGAAGCAGCAGCACAGCTCTTCCACTGCCAAAACAACTCCACCTACCTCATGAACTTCACATACCATCAGCTGTCCTGGCAGCTATGTAGGAAACCCTGTTTGGGTCACTTCTGGTCCCATGCCCATTGAGCCCAGTGGGATGGAATCAAGCAGCTTCAGCACCCACACAAATCGAACATGGAGCTCCTCACTCAAGGCGCTCAAAACTTCACAGCCAAAGACAAGTTCAGTGCCCAAGCCTTTTCCCGCTGCCATGGAAACCAAGTGCTCTGGCAGCACATATGTCTGAAAGTGGATATGACACCTAGGGAAGGGAGTGTGCTGGTGAATGGCAACTGCCCGAAGCAGCAGCACAGCTCTTCCACTGCCAAAACAACTCAACCTGCCTCATCAAATTCTCATACCATCAGCTGTCCTGGCAGCTATCTAGGAAACCCTGTTGGGTCACTTCCGGTCCCATGCCCATTGAGCCCAGTGGGATGGAATCAAGCAGCTTCAGCAGCCACACAAAACTAACATGGAGCTCCTCACTCAAGGCGCTCAAAACTACACGGCGAAAGACAAGTTCAGTGCCTAAGCCATTTCCCGCTGCCATGGAAACCAAGTGCTCTGGCAGCACATATGTCTGAAAGAGGATATGACACTTAGGTAAGGAAGTGTGCTGGTGAATGGCAACTGCCCGAAGCAGCAGCACAGCTCTTCCACTGCCAAAACAACTCCACCTGCCTCATGAACTTCACATACCATCAGCTGTCCTGGCAGCTATCTAGGAAACCCTGTTGGGTCACTTCCGGTCCCATGCCCATTAAGCTCAGTGGGATGGAATCAAGCAGCTTCAGCACCCACACAAAACGAACATGGAGCTCCTCACTCAAGGCCCTAAAAACTCCACGGCCAAAGACAAGTTCAGTGCCTAAGCCATTTCCCGCTGCCATGGAAACCAAGTGCTCTGGCAGCACATATGTCTGAAAGTGGATATGACTCCTAGGGAAGGGAGTGTGCTGGTGAATAGCAACTGCCCGAAGCAGCAGCACAGCTCTTCCACTGCCAAAACAACTCCACCTGCCTCATGAACTTCACATACCATCAGCTGTCCTGGCAGCTATCTAGGAAACCCTGTTGGGTCACTTCCGGTCCCATGCCCATTGAGCCCAGTGGGATGGAATCATGCAGCTTCAGCACCCACACAAAACGAACATGGAGCTCCTCACTCAAGGCGCTCAAAACTCCACAGCCAAAGACAAGTTCAGTGCCCAAGCCATTTCCCGCTGCCATGGAAACCAAGTGCTCTGGCAGCACATATGTGTGAAAGTGGATATGACACCTAGGGAAGGGAGTGTGCTGGTGAATGGCAACTGCCCGAAGCAGCAGCACAGCTCTTCCACTGCCAAAACAACTCCACCTGCCTCATGAACTTCACATGCCATCAGCTGTCCTGGCAGCTATCTAGGAAACCCTGTTGGGTCACTTCCGGTCCCATGCCCATTGAGCCCAGTGGGATGGAATCAAGCAGCTTCACCACCCACACAAAACGAACATGGAGCTCCTCACTCAAGGCGCTCAAAACTACATGGCGAAAGACAAGTTCAGTGCCTAAGCCATTTCCGGCTGCCATGGAAACCAAGTGCTCTGGCAGCACATATGTCTGAAACTGGATATGACACCTAGGGAAGGGACTGTGCTGGTGAATAGCAACTGCCCGAAGCAGCAGCACAGCTCTTCCACTGCCAAAACAACTCCACCTGCCTCATGAACTTCACATACCATCAGCTGTCCTGGCAGCTATCTAGGAAACCCTGTTGGGTCACTTCCGGTCCCATGCCCATTGAGCCCAGTGGGATGGAATCAAGCAGCTTGAGCATCCACACAAAACGAACATGGAGCTCCTCACTCAAGGCGCTCAAAACTCCACAGCCAAAGACAAGTTCAGTGCCCAAGCCATTTCCCGCTGCCATGGAAACCAAGTGCTCTGGCAGCACATATGTCTGAAAGTGGATATGACACCTAGGGAAGGGAGTGTGCTGGTGAATGGCAACTGCCCGAAGCAGCAGCACAGCTCTTCCACTGCCAAAACAACTCCACCTACCTCATGATCTTCACATGCCATCAGCTGTCTTGGCAGCTATCTAGGAAACCCTGTTTGGTGACTTCCTGTCCCCTGCCCATTGAGCCCAGTGGGATGGAATCAAGCAGCTTCAGCACCCACACAAAACGAACATGGAGCTCCTCACTCAAGGCCCTAAAAACTACACGGCGAAAGACAAGTTCAGTGCCTAAGCCATTTCCCGCTGCCATGGAAACCAAGTGCTCTGGCAGCACATATGTCTGAAAGTGGATATGACACCTAGGGAAGGGAGTGTGCTGGTGAATGGCAACTGCCCGAAGCAGCAGCACAGCTCTTCCAGTGCCAAAACAACTCCACCTACCTCATGAACTTCACATACCATCAGCTGTCCTGGCAGCTATCTAGGAAACCCTGTTTGGTGACTTCCTGTCCCATGCCCATTGAGCTCAGTGGGATGGAATCAAGCAGCTTGAGCACCCACACAAAACGAACATGGAGCTCCTCACTCAAGGCGCTCAAAACTCCACAGCCAAAGACAAGTTCAGTGCCCAAGCCATTTCCCGCTGCCATGGAAACCAAGTGCTCTGGCAGCACATATGTCTGAAAGTGGATATGACACCTAGGGAAGGGAGTGTGCTGGTGAATGGCAACTGTCAGAAGCAGCAGCACAGCTCTTCCAGTGCCAAAACAACTCCACCTGCCTCATGAACTTCACATATCATCAGCTGTCCTGGCAGCTATCTAGGAAACCCTGTTTGGTGACTTCCTGTCCCATGCCCATTGAGCCCAGTGGGATGGAATCAAGCAGCTTCAGCACCCACACAAAACGAACATGGAGCTCCTCACTCAAGGCGCTCAAAACTCCACAGCCAAAGACAAGTTCAGTGCCCAAGCCATTTCCCGCTGCCATGGAAACCAAGTGCTCTGGCAGCACATATGTCTGAAAGTGGATATGACACCTAGGGAAGGGAGTGTGCTGGTGAATGGCAACTGCCCGAAGCAGCAGCACAGCTCTTCCACTGCCAAAACAACTCAACCTGCCTCATCAAATTCTCATACCATCAGCTGTCCGGGCAGCTATCTAGGAAACCCTGTTGGGTCACTTCCGGTCCCATGCCCATTGAGCCCAGTGGGATGGAATCAAGCAGCTTCAGCACCCACACAAAACGAACATGGAGCTCCTCACTCAAGGCGCTCAAAACTCCACAGCCAAAGACAAGTTCAGTGCCTAAGCCATTTCCCGCTGCCATGGAAACCAAGTGCTCTGGCAGCACATATGTCTGAAAGAGGATATGACACTTAGGTAAGGAAGTGTGCTGGTGAATGGCAACTGCCCGAAGCAGCAGCACAGCTCTTCCACTGCCAAAACAACTCCACCTGCCTCATGAACTTCACATACCATCAGCTGTCCTGGCAGCTATCTAGGAAACCCTGTTGGGTCACTTCCGGTCCCATGCCCATTAAGCTCAGTGGGATGGAATCAAGCAGCTTCAGCACCCACACAAAACGAACATGGAGCTCCTCACTCAAGGCCCTAAAAACTCCACGGCCAAAGACAAGTTCAGTGCCCAAGCCATTTCCCGCTGCCATGGAAACCAAGTGCTCTGGCAGCACATATGTCTGAAAGTGGATATGACTCCTAGGGAAGGGAGTGTGCTGGTGAATAGCAACTGCCCGAAGCAGCAGCACAGCTCTTCCACTGCCAAAACAACTCCACCTGCCTCATGAACTTCACATACCATCAGCTGTCCTGGCAGCTATCTAGGAAACCCTGTTGGGTCACTTCCGGTCCCATGCCCATTGAGCCCAGTGGGATGCAATTAAGCAGCTTCAGCACCCACACAAAACGAACATGGAGCTCCTCACTCAAGGCGCTCAAAACTCCACAGCCAAAGACAAGTTCAGTGCCCAAGCCATTTCCCGCTGCCATGGAAACCAAGTGCTCTGGCAGCACATATGTGTGAAAGTGGATATGACACCTAGGGAAGGGAGTGTGCTGGTGAATGGCAACTGCCCGAAGCAGCAGCACAGCTCTTCCACTGCCAAAACAACGCCACCTGCCTCATGAAATTCACATGCCATCAGCTGTCCTGGCAGCTATCTAGGAAACCCTGTTGGGTCACTTCCGGTCCCATGCCCATTGAGCCCAGTGGGATGGAATCAAGCAGCTTCACCACCCACACAAAACGAACATGGAGCTCCTCACTCAAGGCGCTCAAAACTACATGGCGAAAGACAAGTTCACTGCCTAAGCCATTTCCCGCTGGCATGGAAACCAAGTGCTCTGGCAGCACATATGTCTGAAACTGGATATGACACCTAGGGAAGGGAGTGTGCTGGTGAATAGCAACTGCCCGAAGCAGCAGCACAGCTCTTCCACTGCCAAAACAACTCCACCTGCCTCATGAACTTCACATACCATCAGCTGTCCTGGCAGCTATCTAGGAAACCCTGTTGGGTCACTTCCGGTCCCATGCCCATTGAGCCCAGTGGGATGGAATCAAGCAGCTTCACCACCCACACAAAACGAACATGGAGCTCCTCACTCAAGGCGCTCAAAGCTCCACAGCCAAAGACAAGTTCAGTGCCCAAGCTATTTCCCGCTGCCATGGAAACCAAGTGCTCTGGCAGCTCCTATGTCTGAAAGTGGATATGACACCTAGGGAAGGGACTGTGGTGGTGAATGGCAACTGCCCGAAGCAGCAGCACAGCTCTTCCAGTGCCAAAACAACTCCACCTACCTCATGAACTTCACATACTATCAGCTGTCCTGGCAGCTATCTAGGAAACCCTGTTGGGTCACATCCTGTCCCATGCCAATTGAGTCTAGTGGGATGGAATCAAGCAGCTTCACCACCCACACAAAACGAACATGGAGCTCCTCACTCAAGGCGCTCAAAACTCCACAGCCAAAGACAAGTTCAGTGCCCAAGCCATTTCCCGCTGCCATGGAAACCAAGTGCTCTGGCAGCACATATGTCTGAAAGTGGATATGACACCTAGGGAAGGGACTGTGGTGGTGAATGGCAACTGCCCGAAGCAGCAGCACAGCTCTTCCACTGCCAAAACAACTCCACCTACCTCATGAACTTCACATACCATCAGCTGTCTTGGCAGCTATCTAGGAAACCCTGTTGGGTCACTTCCGGTCCCATGCCCATTGAGCCCAGTGGGATGGAATCAAGCAGCTTCAGCACCCACACAAAACGAACATGGAGCTCCTCACTCAAGGCCCTAAAAACTACACGGCGAAAGACAAGTTCAGTGCCTAAGCCATTTCCCGCTGCCATGGAAACCAAGTGCTCTGGCAGCACATAAGTCTGAAAGTGGATATGACACCTAGGGAAGGGAGTGTGCTGGTGAATGGCAACTGCCCGAAGCAGCAGCACAGCTCTTCCAGTGCCAAAACAACTCCACCTACCTCATGAACTTCACATACCATCAGCTGTCCTGGCAGCTATCTAGGAAACCCTGTTTGGTGACTTCCTGTCCCATGCCCATTGAGCTCAGTGGGATGGAATCAAGCAGCTTCAGCACCCACACAAAACGAACATGGAGCTCCTCACTCAAGGCGCTCAAAACTCCACAGCCAAAGACAAGTTCAGTGCCCAAGCCATTTCCCGCTGCCATGGAAACCAAGTGCTCTGGCAGCACATATGTCTGAAAGTGGATATGACACCTAGGGAAGGGAGTGTGCTGGTGAATGGCAACTGTCAAAAGCAGCAGCACAGCTCTTCCAGTGCCAAAACAACTCCACCTGCCTCATGAACTTCACATATCATCAGCTGTCCTGGCAGCTATCTAGGAAACCCTGTTTGGTGACTTCCTGTCCCATGCCCATTGAGCCCAGTGGGATGGAATCAAGCAGCTTCACCACCCACACAAAACGAACATGGAGCTCCTCACTCAAGGCGCTCAAAACTCCACAGCCAAAGACAAGTTCAGTGCCCAAGCCATTTCCCGCTGCCATGGAAACCAAGTGCTCTGGCAGCACATATGTCTGAAAGTGGATATGACACCTAGGGAAGGGAGTGTGCTGGTGAATGGCAACTGCCCGAAGCAGCAGCACAGCTCTTCCACTGCCAAAACAACTCAACCTGCCTCATCAAATTCTCATACCATCAGCTGTCCGGGCAGCTATCTAGGAAACCCTGTTGGGTCACTTCCGGTCCCATGCCCATTGAGCCCAGTGGGATGCAATCAAGCAGCTTCAGCAGCCACACAAAACTAACATGGAGCTCCTCACTCAAGGCGCTCAAAACTACACGGCGAAAGACAAGTTCAGTGCCTAAGCCATTTCCCGCTGCCATGGAAACCAAGTGCTCTGGCAGCACATATGTCTGAAAGAGGATATGACACTTAGGTAAGGAAGTGTGCTGGTGAATGGCAACTGCCCGAAGCAGCAGCACAGCTCTTCCACTGCCAAAACAACTCCACCTGCCTCATGAACTTCACATACCATCAGCTGTCCTGGCAGCTATCTAGGAAACCCTGTTGGGTCACTTCCGGTCCCATGCCCATTAAGCTCAGTGGGATGGAATCAAGCAGCTTCAGCACCCACACAAAACGAACATGGAGCTCCTCACTCAAGGCCCTAAAAACTCCACGGCCAAAGACAAGTTCAGTGCCAAAGCCATTTCCCGCTGCCATGGAAACCAAGTGCTCTGGCAGCACATATGTCTGAAAGTGGATATGACTCCTAGGGAAGGGAGTGTGCTGGTGAATAGCAACTGCCCGAAGCAGCAAAACAGCTCTTCCACTGCCAAAACAACTCCACCTGCCTCATGAACTTCACATACCATCAGCTGTCCTGGCAGCTATCTAGGAAACCCTGTTGGGTCACTTCCGGTCCCATGCCCATTGAGCCCAGTGGGATGGAATCATGCAGCTTCAGCACCCACACAAAACGAACATGGAGCTCCTCACTCAAGGCGCTCAAAACTCCACAGCCAAAGACAAGTTCAGTGCCCAAGCCATTTCCCGCTGCCATGGAAACCAAGTGCTCTGGCAGCACATATGTCTGAAAGTGGATATGACACCTAGGGAAGGGAGTGTGCTGGTGAATGGCAACTGCTCGAAGCAGCAGCACAGCTCTTCCACTGCCAAAACAACTCCACCTACCTCAAGAACTTCACATACCATCAGCTGTCCTGGCAGCTATCTAGGAAACCCTGTTTGGTGACTTCCTGTCCCATGCCCATTGAGCCCAGTGGGATGGAATCAAGCAGCTTCACCACCCACACAAAACGAACATGGAGCTCCTCACTCAAGGCGCTCAAAACTCCACAGCCAAAGACAAGTTCAGTGCCCAAGCCATTTCCCGCTGCCATGGAAACCAAGTGCTCTGGCAGCACATATGTCTGAAAGTGGATATGACACCTAGGGAAGGGAGTGTGCTGGTGAATGGCAACTGCCCGAAGCAGCAGCACAGCTCTTCCAGTGCCAAAACAACTCCACCTACCTCATGAACTTCACATACCATCAGCTGTCCTGGCAGCTATCTAGGAAACCCTGTTGGGTCACTTCCGGTCCCATGCCCATTGAGCCCAGTGGGATGGAATCAAGCAGCTTCACCACCCACACAAAACGAACATGGAGCTCCTCACTCAAGGCGCTCAAAACTACACGGCGAAAGACAAGTTCAGTGCCTAAGCCATTTCCCGCTGCCATGGAAACCAAGTGCTCTGGCAGCACATATGTCTGAAAGAGGATATGACATGTAGGGCAGGAAGTGTGCTGGTGAATGGCAACTGCCCGAAGCAGCAGCACAGCTCTTCCACTGCCAAAACAACTCCACCTGCCTCATGAACTTCACATACCATCAGCTGTCCTGGCAGCTATCTAGGAAACCCTGTTGGGTCACTTCCGGTCCCATGCCCATTGAGCCCAGTGGGATGGAATCAAGCAGCTTCAGCACCCACACAAAACGAACATGGAGCTCCTCACTCAAGGCGCTCAAAACTCCACAGCCAAAGACAAGTTCAGTGCCCAAGCCATTTCCCGCTGCCATGGAAACCAAGTGCTCTGGCAGCACATATGTCTGAATGTGGATATGACTCCTAGGGAAGGGAGTGTGCTGGTGAATGGCAACTGCCCGAAGCAGCAGCACAGCTCTTCCACTGCCAAAACAACTCCACCTGCCTCATGAACTTCACATACCATCAGCTGTCCTGGCAGCTATCCAGGAAACCCTGTTGGGTCACTTCCGGTCCCATGCCCATTGAGCCCAGTGGGATGGAATCAAGCAGCTTCAGCACCCACACAAAACGAACATGGAGCTCCTCACTCAAGGCGCTCAAAACTCCACAGCCAAAGACAAGTTCAGTGCCCAAGCCATTTCCCGCTGCCATGGAAACCAAGTGCTCTGGCAGCACATATGTCTGAAAGTGGATATGACACCTAGGGAAGGGACTGTGGTGGTGAATGGCAACTGCCCGAAGCAGCAGCACAGCTCTTCCACTGCCAAAACAACTCCACCTACCTCATGAACTTCACATACTATCAGCTGTCCTGGCAGCTATCTAGGAAACCCTGTTGGGTCACATCCTGTCCCATGCCAATTGAGCCCAGTGGGATGGAATCAAGCAGCTTCAGCACCCACACAAAACGAACATGGAGCTCCTCACTCAAGGCGCTCAAAACTCCACAGCCAAAGACAAGTTCAGTGCCCAAGCCATTTCCCGCTGCCATGGAAACCAAGTGCTCTGGCAGCACATATGTCTGAATGTGGATATGACTCCTATGGAAGGGAGTGTGCTGGTGAATGGCAACTGCCCGAAGCAGCAGCACAGCTCTTCCACTGCCAAAACAACTCCACCTACCTCATGAACTTCACATACCATCAGCTGTCCTGGCAGCTATCCAGGAAACCCTGTTGGGTCACTTCCGGTCCCATGCCCATTGAGCCCAGTGGGATGGAATCAAGCAGCTTGAGCACCCACACAAAAGGAACATGGAGCTCCTCAATCAAGGCGCTCAAAACTCCACAGCCAAAGACAAGTTCAGTGCCCAAGCCATTTCCCGCTGCCATGGAAACCAAGTGCTCTGGCAGCACATATGTCTGAAAGTGGATATGACTCCTAGGGAAGGGAGTGTGCTGGTGAATAGCAACTGCCCGAAGCAGCAGCACAGCTCTTCCACTGCCAAAACAACTCCACCTGCCTCATGAACTTCACATACCATCAGCTGTCCTGGCAGCTATCTAGGAAACCCTGTTGGGTCACTTCCGGTCCGATGCCCATTGAGCCCAGTGGGATGAAATCAAGCAGCTTCACCACCCACACAAAACGAACATGGAGCTCCTCAATCAAGGCGCTCAAAGCTCCACAGCCAAAGACAAGTTCAGTGCCCAAGCCATTTCCCGCTGCCATGGAAACCAAGTGCTCTGGCAGCACATATGTCTGAAAGTGGATATGACACCTAGGGAAGGGAGTGTGCTGGTGAATGGCAACTGCCCGAAGCAGCAGCACAGCTCTTCCAGTGCCAAAACAACTCCACCTGCCTCATGAACTTCACATACCATCAGCTGTCCTGCCAGCTATCTAGGAAACCCTGTTGTGTCACTTCCGGTCCCATGCCCATTGAGCCCAGTGGGATGGAATCATGCAGCTTCAGCACCCACACAAAACGAACATGGAGCTCCTCACTCAAGGCGCTCAAAACTCCACAGCCAAGACAAGTTCAGTGCCCAAGCCATTTCCCGCTGCCATGGAAACCAAGTGCTCTGGCAGCACATATGTCTGAAAGTGGATATGACACCTAGGGAAGGGAGTGTGCTGGTGAATGGCAACTGCTCGAAGCAGCAGCACAGCTCTTCCACTACCAAAACAACTCCACCTACCTCATGAACATCACATACCATCAGCTGTCCTGGCAGCTATCTAGGAAACCCTGTTGGGTCACTTCCGGTCCCATGCCCATTGAGCCCAGTGGGATGGAATCAAGCAGCTTCAGCACCCACATAAATCGAACATGGAGCTCCTCACTCAAGGCGCTCAAAACTCCACAGCCAAAGACAAGTTCAGTGCCCAAGCCATTTCCCGCTGCCATGGAAACCAAGTGCTCTGGCAGCACATATGTCTGAAAGTGGATATGACACCTAGGGAAGGGAGTGTGCTGGTGAATAGCAACTGCCCGAAGCAGCAGCACAGCTCTTCCACTGCCAAAACAACTCCACCTGCCTCATGAACTTCACATACCATCAGCTGTCCTGGCAGCTATCTAGGAAACCCTGTTGGGTCAATTCCGGTCCCATGCCCATTGAGCCCAGTGGGATGAAATCAAGCAGCTTCACCACCCACACAAAACGAACATGGAGCTCCTCAATCAAGGCGCTCAAAACTCCACAGCCAAAGACAAGTTCAGTGCCCAAGCCATTTCCCGCTGCCATGGAAACCAAGTGCTCTGGCAGCACATATGTCTGAAAGTGGATATGACACCTAGGGAAGGGAGTGTGCTGGTGAATAGCAACTGCCAGAAGCAGCAGCACAGCTCTTCCACTGCCAAAACAACTCCACCTGCCTCATGAACTTCACATACCATCAGCTGTCCTGGCAGCTATCTAGGAAACCCTGTTGGGTCACTTCCGGTCCCATGCATATTGAGCCCAGTGGGATGAAATCAAGCAGCTTCACGACCCACACAAAACGAACATGGAGCTCCTCAATCAAGGCGCTCAAAGCTCCACAGCCAAAGACAAGTTCAGTGCCCAAGCCATTTCCCGCTGCCATGGAAACCAAGTGCTCTGGCAGCACATATGTCTGAAAGTGGATATGACACCTAGGGAAGGGAGTGTGCTGGTGAATGGCAACTGCCCGAAGCAGCAGCACAGCTCTTCCACTGCCAAAACAACTCCACCTGCCTCATGAACTTCACATACCATCAGCTGTCCTGGCAGCTATCTAGGAAACCCTGTTGGGTCACTTCCGGTCCCATGCCCATTGAGCCCAGTGGGATGGAATCAAGCAGCTTCACCACCCACACAAAACGAACATGGAGCTCCTCACTCAAGGCGCTCAAAACTACATGGCGAAAGACAAGTTCAGTGCCCAAGCCATTTCCCGCTGCCATGGAAACCAAGTGCTCTGGCAGCACATATGTCTGAAAGTGGATATGACACCTAGGGAGGGGAGTATGGTGGTGAATGGCAACTGCCTGAAGCAGCAGCACAGCTCTTCCACTGCCAAAACAACTCCACCTGCCTCATGAACTTCACATACCATCAGCTGTCCGGGCAGCTATCTCGGAAACCCTGTTGGGTCACTTCCGGTCCCATGCCCATTGAGCCCAGTGGGATGGAATCAAGCAGCTTCAGCACCCACACAAAACGAACATGGAGCTCCTCACTCAAGGCGCTCAAAACTCCACAGCCAAAGACAAGTTCAGTGTCCAAGCCATTTCCCGCTGCCATGGAAACCAAGTGCTCTGGCAGCACATATGTCTGAAAGTGGATATGACACCTAGGGAAGGGAGTGTGCTGGTGAATGGCAACTGCCCGAAGCAGCAGCACAGCTCTTCCACTGCCAAAACAACTCCAACTGCCTCATCAAATTCTCATACCATCAGCTGTCCGGGCAGCTATCTAGGAAACCTTGTTGGGTCACTTCCGGTCCCATGCCCATTGAGCCCAGTGGGATGGAATCAAGCAGCTTCAGCACCCACACAAAACGAACATGGAGCTCCTCACTCAAGGCGCTCAAAACTCCACAGCCAAAGACAAGTTCAGTGTCCAAGCCATTTCCCGCTGCCATGGAAACCAAGTGCTGTGGCAGCACATATGTCTGAAAGTGGATATGACACCTAGGGAAGGGAGTGTGCTGGTGAATGGCAACTGCCCGAAGCAGCAGCACAGCTCTTCCACTGCCAAAACAACTCCACCTGCCTCATGAACTTCACATACCATCAGCTGTCCTGGCAGCTATCTAGGAAACCCTGTTTGGTGACTTCCTGTGCCCTGCCCTTTGAGCTCAGTGGGATGGAATCAAGCAGCTTCAGCACCCACACAAAACGAACATGGAGCTCCTCACTCAAGGCGCTCAAAACTACATGGTGAAAGACAAGTTCAGTGCCCAAGCCATTTCCCGCTGCCATGGAAACCAAGTGCTCTGGCAGCACATATGTCTGAAAGTGGATATGACTCCTAGGGAAGGGAGTGTGCTGGTGAATAGCAACTGCCCGAAGCAGCAGCACAGCTCTTCCACTGCCAAAACAACTCCACCTGCCTCATGAACTTCACATACCATCAGCTGTCCTGGCAGCTATCTAGGAAACCCTGTTGGGTCACTTCTGGTCCCATGCCCATTGAGCCCAGTGGGATGGAATCAAGCAGCTTCACCACCCACACAAAACGAACATGGAGCTCCTCACTCAAGGCGCTCAAAACTACATGGCGAAAGACAAGTTCAGTGCCCAAGCCATTTCCCGCTGCCATGGAAACCAAGTGCTCTGGCAGCACATATGTCTGAAACTGGATATGACACCTAGGCAAGGGAGTGTGCTGGTGAATAGCAACTGCCCGAAGCTGCAGCACAGCTCTTCCACTGCCAAAACAACTCCACCTGCCTCATGAACTTCACATACCATCAGCTGTCCTGGCAGCTATCTAGGAAACCCTGTTGGGTCACTTCCGGTCCCATGCCCATTGAGCCCAGTGGGATGGAATCAAGCAGCTTCAGCACCCACACAAAACGAACATGGAGCTCCTCACTCAAGGCGCTCAAAACTCCACAGCCAAAGACAAGTTCAGTGCCCAAGCCATTTCCCGCTGCCATGGAAACCAAGTGCTCTGGCAGCACATATGTCTGAAAGTGGATATGACACCTAGGGAAGGGACTGTGGTGGTGAATGGCAACTGCCCGAAGCAGCAGCACAGCTCTTCCACTGCCAAAACAACTCCACCTACCTCATGAACTTCACATACCATCAGCAGTCCTGGCAGCTATCTAGGAAACCCTGTTGGGTCACTTCTGGTCCCATGCCCATTGAGCCCAGTGGGATGGAATCAAGCAGCTTCAGCACCCACACAAAACGAACATGGAACTCCTCACTCAAGGCGCTCAAAACTCCACAGCCAAAGACAAGTTCAGTGAGCAAGCCATTTCCCGCTGCCATGGAAACCAAGTGCTCTGGCAGCACATATGTCTGAAAGTGGATATGACACCTAGGGAAGGGACTGTGGTGGTGAATGGCAACTGCCCGAAGCAGCAGCACAGCTCTTCCACTGCCAAAACAACTCAACCTGCCTCATCAAATTCTCATACCATCAGCTGTCCGGGCAGCTATCTAGGAAACCCTGTTGGGTCACTTCCGGTCCCATACCCATTGAGCCCAGTGGGATGGAATCAAGCAGCTTCAGCACCCACACAAAACGAACATGGAGCTCCTCACTCAAGGCGCTCAAAACTCCACAGCCAAAGACAAGTTCAGTGTCCAAGCCATTTCCCGCTGCCATGGAAACCAAGTGCTCTGGCAGCACATATGTCTGAAAGTGGATATGACACCTAGGGAAGGGAGTGTGCTGGTGAATGGCAACTGCCCGAAGCAGCAGCACAGCTCTTCCAGTGCCAAAACAACTCAACCTGCCTCATCAAATTCTCATACCATCAGCTGTCCGGGCAGCTATCTAGGAAACCCTGTTGGGTCACTTCCGGTCCCATGCCCATTGAGCCCAGTGGGATGGAATCAAGCAGCTTGAGCACCCACACAAAACGAACATGGAGCTCCTCACTCAAGGCGCTCAAAACTCCACGGCGAAAGACAAGTTCAGTGCCCAAGCCATTTCCCGCTGCCATGGAAACCAAGTGCTGTGGCAGCACATATGTCTGAAAGTGGATATGACACCTAGGGAAGGGAGTGTGCTGGTGAATGGCAACTGCCCGAAGCAGCAGCACAGCTCTTCCAGTGCCAAAACAACTCCACCTGCCTCATGAACTTCACATACCATCAGCTGTCCTGGCAGCTATCTAGGAAACCATGTTGGGTCACTTCTGGTCCCATGGCCATGGTGCCCAGTGGGATGGAATCAAGCAGCTTCAGCACCCACACAAAACGAACATGGAGCTCCTCACTCAAGGCGCTCAAAACTCCACAGCCAAAGACAAGTTCAGTGCCCAAGCCATTTCCCGCTGCCATGGAAACCAAGTGCTCTGGCAGCACATATGTCTGAAAGTGGATATGACACCTAGGGAAGGGACTGTGGTGGTGAATGGCAACTGCCCGAAGCAGCAACACAGCTCTTCCACTGCCAAAACAACTCCACCTACTTCATGAAGTTCACATGCCATCAGCTGTCCTGGCAGCTATCTAGGAAACCCTGTTGGGTCACTTCCGGTCCCATGCCCATTGAGCCCAGTGGGATGGAATCAAGCAGCTTGAGCACCCACACAAAACTAACATGGAGCTCCTCAATCAAGGCGCTCAAAACTACACGGCGAAAGACAAGTTCAGTGCCTAAGCCATTTCCCGCTGCCATGGAAACCAAGTGCTCTGGCAGCACATATGTCTGAAAGAGGATATGACACTTAGGGAAGGGAGTAGTGTGGTGAATGGCAACTGCCTGAAGCAGCAGCACAGCTCTTCCACTGCCAAAACAACTCCACCTGCCTCATGAACTTCACATACCATCAGCTGTCCTGGCAGCTATCTAGGAAACCCTGTTGGGTCACTTCCGGTCCCATGCCCATTGAGCCCAGTGGGATGGAATCAAGCAGCTTCAGCACCCACACAAAACGAACATGGAGCTCCTCACTCAAGGCGCTCAAAACTCCACGGCGAAAGACAAGTTCAGTGCCCAAGCCATTTCCCGCTGCCATGGAAACCAAGTGCTCTGGCAGCACATATGTCTGAAAGTGGATATGACATGTAGGGAAGGGAGTGTGGTGGTGAATGGCAACTGCCCGAAGCAGCAGCACAGCTCTTCCAGTGCCAAAACAACTCCACCTACTTCATGAAGTTCACATGCCATCAGCTGTCCTGGCAGCTATCTAGGAAACCCTGTTTGGTGACTTCCTGTCCCATGCCCATTGAGCTCAGTGGGATGGAATCAAGCAGCTTCAGCACCCACACAAAACGAACATGGAGCTCCTCACTCAAGGCGCTCAAAACTCTACAGCCAAAGACAAGTTCAGTGCCCAAGCCATTTCCCGCTGCCATGGAAACCAAGTGCTCTGGCAGCACATATGTCTGAAAGTGGATATGACACCTAGGGAAGGGAGTGTGCTGGTGAATGGCAACTGCCCGAAGCAGCAGCACAGCTCTTCCATTGCTAAAACAACTCCACCTACCTCATGAACTTCACATACCATCAGCTGTCCTGGCAGCTATCTAGGAAACCCTGTTGGGTCACTTCCGGTCCCATGCCCATTGAGCCCAGTGGGATGGAATCAAGCAGCTTCAGCACCCACACAAAACGAACATGGAGCTCCTCACTCAAGGCGCTCAAAACTCCACAGCCAAAGACAAGTTCAGTGCCCAAGCCATTTCCCGCTGCCATGGAAACCAAGTGCTCTGGCAGCACATATGTCTGAAAGTGGATATGACACCTAGGGAAGGGAGTGTGCTGGTGAATGGCAACTGCCCGAAGCAGCAGCACAGCTCTTCCACTGCCAAAACAACTCCACCTGCCTCATGAACTTCACATACCATCAGCAGTCCTGGCAGCTATCTAGGAAACCCTGTTTGGTGACTTCCTGTCCCATGCCCATTGAGCCCAGTGGGATGGAATCAAGCAGCTTCAGTACCCACACAAAACGAACATGGAGCTCCTCACTCAAGGCGCTCAAAACTACATGGTGAAAGACAAGTTCAGTGCCCAAGCCATTTCCCGCTGCCATGGAAACCAAGTGCTCTGGCAGCACATATGTCTGAAAGTGGATATGACACCTAGGGAAGGGAGTGTGCTGGTGAATGGCAACTGCTCGAACCAGCAGCACAGCTCTTCCACTGCCAAAACAACTCCACCTACCTCATGAACTTCACATACCATCAGCTGTCCTGGCAGCTATCTAGGAAACCCTGTTGGGTCACTTCCGGTCCCATGCCCATTGAGCCCAGTGGGATGGAATCAAGCAGCTTCAGCACCCACACAAAACGAACATGGAGCTCCTCACTCAAGGCGCTCAAAACTCCACAGCGAAAGACAAGTTCAGTGCCCAAGCCATTTCCCGCTGCCATGGAAACCAAGTGCTCTGGCAGCACATATGTCTGAAAGTGGATATGACACCTAGGGAAGGGAGTGTGCTGGTGAATGGCAACTGCCCGAAGCAGCAACACAGCTCTTCCACTGCCAAAACAACTCCACCTACTTCATGAAGTTCACATGCCATCAGCTGTCCTGGCAGCTATCTAGGAAACCCTGTTGGGTCACTTCCGGTCCCATGCCCATTGAGCCCAGTGGGATGGAATCAAGCAGCTTGAGCACCCACACAAAACTAACATGGAGCTCCTCACTCAAGGCGCTCAAAACTCCACAGCCAAAGACAAGTTCAGTGCCCAAGCCATTTCCCGCTGCCATGGAAACCAAGTGCTCTGGCAGCACATATGTCTGAAAGTGGATATGACACCTAGGGAAGGGAGTGTGCTGGTGAATGGCAACTGCCCGAAGCAGCAGCACAGCTCTTCCATTGCTAAAACAACTCCACCTACCTCATGAACTTCACATACCATCAGCTGTCCTGGCAGTTATCTAGGAAACCCTGTTGGGTCACTTCCGGTCCCATGCCCATTGAGCCAAGTGGGATGGAATCAAGCAGCTTCAGCACCCACACAAAACGAACATGGAGCTCCTCACTCAAGGCGCTCAAATCTACACGGCGAAAGACAAGTTCAGTGCCTAAGCCATTTCCCGCTGCCATGGAAACCAAGTGCTCTGGCAGCACATATGTCTGAAAGAGGATATGACACTTAGGGAAGGAAGTGTGCTGGTGAATGGCAACTGCCCGAAGCAGCAGCACAGCTCTTCCAGTGCCAAAACAACTCCACCTGCCTCATGAACTTCACATACCATCAGCTGTCCTGGCAGCTATCTAGGAAACCCTGTTGGGTCACTTCCGGTCCCATGCCCATTGAGCCCAGTGGGATGGAATCAAGCAGCTTCAGCACCCACACAAAACGAACATGGAGCTCCTCACTCAAGGCCCTAAAAACTCCACGGCGAAAGACAAGTTCAGTGCCCAAGCCATTTCCCGCTGCCATGGAAACCAAGTGCTCTGGCAGCACATATGTCTGAAAGTGGATATGACACCTAGGGAAGGGAGTGTGCTGGTGAATGGCAACTGCCCGAAGCAGCAGCACAGCTCTTCCACTGCCAAAACAACTCCACCTACCTCATGAACTTCACATACCATCAGCTGTCCTGGCAGCTATCTAGGAAACCCTGTTGGGTCACTTCCGGTCCCATGCCCATTGAGCCCAGTGGGATGGAATCAAGCAGCTTCAGCACCAACACAAAACTAACATGGAGCTCCTCACTCAAGGCGCTCAAACCTACATGGCCAAACTCAAGTTCAGTGCCCAAGCCATTTCCCGCTGCCATGGAAACCAAGTGCTCTGGCAGCACATATGTCTGAAAGTGGATATGACACCTAGGGAAGGGAGTGTGGTGGTGAATGGCAACTGCCCGAAGCAGCAGCACAGCTCTTCCACTGCCAAAACAACTCCACCTACCTCATGAACTTCACATACCATCAGCTGTCCTGGCAGCTATCTAGGAAACCCTGTTGGGTCACTTCCGGTCCCATGCCCATTGAGCCCAGTGGGATGGAATCAAGCAGCTTGAGCACCCACACAAAACGAACATGGAGCTCCTCACTCAAGGCGCTCAAAACTCCACAGCCAAAGACAAGTTCAGTGCCGAAGCCCTTTCCCGCTGCCATTTAAACCAAGTGCTCTGGCAGCACATATGTCTGAAAGTGGATATGACACCTAGGGAAGGGAGTGTGCTGGTGAATGGCAACTGCCCGAAGCAGCAACACAGCTCTTCCACTGCCAAAACAACTCCACCTACTTCATGAAGTTCACATGCCATCAGCTGTCCTGGCAGCTATCTAGGAAACCCTGTTGGGTCACTTCCGGTCCCATGCCCATTGAGCCCAGTGGGATGGAATCAAGCAGCTTGAGCACCCACACAAAACTAACATGGAGCTCCTCACTCAAGGCGCTCAAAACTCCACAGCCAAAGACAAGTTCAGTGCCCAAGCCATTTCCCGCTGCCATGGAAACCAAGTGCTCTGGCAGCACATATGGCTGAAAGTGGATAGGACACCTAGGGAAGGGAGTGTGCTGGTGAATGGCAACTGCCCGAAGCAGCAGCACAGCTCTTCCATTGCTAAAACAACTCCACCTACCTCATGAACTTCACATACCATCAGCTGTCCTGGCAGCTATCTAGGAAACCCTGTTGGGTCACTTCCGGTCCCATGCCCATTGAGCCCAGTGGGATGGAATCAAGCAGCTTCAGCACCCACACAAAACGAACATGGAGCTCCTCAATCAAGGCGCTCAAAACTCCACAGCCAAAGACAAGTTCAGTGCCCAAGCCATTTCCCGCTGCCATGGAAACCAAGTGCTCTGGCAGCACATATGTCTGAAAGTGGATATGACACCTAGGGAAGGGAGTGTGCTGGTGAATGGCAACTGCCCGAAGCAGCAGCACAGCTCTTCCACTGCCAAAACAACTCCACCTGCCTCATGAACTTCACATACCATCAGCAGTCCTGGCAGCTATCTAGGAAACCCTCTTTGGTGACTTCCTGTCCCATGCCCATTGAGCTCAGTGGGATGCAATCAAGCAGCTTCAGCACCCACACAAAACGAACATGGAGCTCCTCACTCAAGGCGCTCAAAACTCCACGGCGAAAGACAAGTTCAGTGCCCAAGCCATTTCCCGCTGCCATGGAAACCAAGTGCTCTGGCAGCACATATGTCTGAAAGTGGATATGACACCTAGGGAAGGGAGTGTGCTGGTGAATGGCAACTGCTCGAACCAGCAGCACAGCTCTTCCACTGCCAAAACAACTCCACCTACCTCATGAACTTCACATACCATCAGCTGTCCTGGCAGCTATCTAGGAAACCCTGTTGGGTCACTTCCGGTCCCATGCCCATTGAGCCCAGTGGGATGGAATCAAGCAGCTTCAGCACCCACACAAAACGAACATGGAGCTCCTCACTCAAGGCGCTCAAAACTCCACAGCCAAAGACAAGTTCAGTGCCCAAGCCATTTCCCGCTGCCATGGAAACCAAGTGCTCTGGCAGCACATATGTCTGAAAGTGGATATGACACCTAGGGAAGGGAGTGTGCTGGTGAATGGCAACTGCCCGAAGCAGCAGCACAGCTCTTCCACTGCCAAAACAACTCCACCTACCTCATGAACTTCACATACCATCAGCTGTCCTGGCAGCTATCTAGGAAACCCTGTTTGGTGACTTCCTGTCCCATGCCCATTGAGCTCAGTGGGATGGAATCAAGCAGCTTCAGCACCCACACAAAACGAACATGGAGCTCCTCACTCAAGGCGCTCAAAACTACAAGGTGAAAGACAAGTTCAGTGCCCAAGCCATTTCCCGCTGCCATGGAAACCAAGTGCTCTGGCAGCACATATGTCTGAAAGAGGATATGACACTTAGGGAGCGGAGTATGGTGGTGAATGGCAACTGCCCGAAGCAGCAGCACAGCTCTTCCACTGCCAAAACAACTCCACCTGCCTCATGAACTTCACATACCATCAGCTGTCCTGGCAGCTATCTAGGAAACCCTGTTGGGTCACTTCCGGTCCCATGCCCATTGAGCCCAGTGGGATGGAATCAAGCAGCTTCAGCACCCACACAAAACGAACATGGAGCTCCTCACTCAAGGCGCTCAAAACTCCACGGCGAAAGACAAGTTCAGTGCCCAAGCCATTTCCCGCTGCCATGGAAACCAAGTGCTCTGGCAGCACATATGTCTGAAAGTGGATATGACACCTAGGGAAGGGAGTGTGCTGGTGAATGGCAACTGCTCGAAGCAGCAGCACAGCTCTTCCACTGCCAAAACAACTCCACCTACCTCATGAACTTCACATACCATCAGCTGTCCTGGCAGCTATCTAGGAAACCCTGTTGGGTCACTTCCGGTCCCATGCCCATTGAGCCCAGTGGGATGGAATCAAGCAGCTAGAGCACCCACACAAAACGAACATGGAGCTCCTCACTCAAGGCGCTCAAAACTCTACAGCCAAAGACAAGTTCAGTGCCCAAGCCATTTCCCGCTGCCATGGAAACCAAGTGCTCTGGCAGCACATATGTCTGAAAGTGGATATGACACCTAGGGAAGGGACTGTGGTGGTGAATGGCAACTGCCCGAAGCAGCAGCACAGCTCTTCCACTGCCAAAACAACTCCACCTACCTCATGAACTTCACATGCCATCAGCTGTCCTGGCATCTATCTAGGAAACCCTGTTGGGTCACTTCCGGTCCCATGCCCATTGAGCCCAGTGGGATGGAATCAAGCAGCTTCAGCACCCACACAAAAGGAACATGGAGCTCCTCACTCAAGGCCCTAAAAACTCCACGGCGAAAGACAAGTTCAGTGCCCAAGCCATTTCCCGCTGCCATGGAAACCAAGTGCTCTGGCAGCACATATGTCTGAAAGTGGATATGACACCTAGGGAAGGGAGTGTGCTGGTGAATGGCAACTGCTCGAAGCAGCAGCACAGCTCTTCCACTGCCAAAACAACTCCACCTGCCTCATGAACTTCACATACCATCAGCTGTCCTGGCAGCTATCTAGGAAACCCTGTTGGGTCACTTCCGGTCCCATGCCCATTGAGCCCAGTGGGATGGAATCAAGCAGCTTCAGCACCCACACAAAACGAACATGGAGCTCCTCACTCAAGGTGCTCAAACCTACATGGCCAAACTCAAGTTCAGTGCCCAAGCCATTTCCCGCTGCCATGGAAACCAAGTGCTCTGGCAGCACATATGTCTGAAAGTGGATATGACACCTAGGGAAGGGAGTGTGCTGGTGAATGGCAACTGCCCGAAGCAGCAGCACAGCTCTTTCACTGCTAAAACAACTCCACCTACCTCATGAACTTCACATACCATCAGCTGTCCTGGCAGCTATCTAGGAAACCCTGTTGGGTCACTTCCGGTCCCATGCCCATTGAGCCCAGTGGGATGGAATCAAGCAGCTTCAGCACCAACACAAAACTAACATGGAGCTCCTCACTCAAGGCGCTCAAACCTACATGGCCAAACTCAAGTTCAGTGCCTAAGCCATTTCCCGCTGCCATGGAAACCAAGTGCTCTGGCAGCACATATGTCTGAAAGTGGATATGACACCTAGGGAAGGGACTGTGCTGGTGAATGGCAACTGCCCGAAGCAGCAGCACAGCTCTTCCACTGCCAAAACAACTCCACCTACCTCATGAACTTCACATACCATCAGCTGTCCTGGCAGGTATCTAGGAAACCCTGTTGGGTCACTTCCGGTCCCATGCCCATTGAGCCCAGTGGGATGGAATCAAGCAGCTTCACCACCCACACAAAACGAACATGGAGCTCCTCACTCAAGGCGCTCAAAACTCCACAGCCAAAGACAAGTTCAGTGCACAAGCCATTTCCCGCTGCCATGGAAACCAAGTGCTCTGGCAGCACATATGTCTGAAAGTGGATATGACACCTAGGGAAGGGACTGTGGTGGTGAATGGCAACTGCCCGAAGCAGCAGCACAGCTCTTCCACTGCCAAAACAACTCCACCTACCTCATGAACTTCACATGCCATCAGCTGTCCTGGCAGCTATCTAGGAAACCCTGTTGGGTCACTTCCGGTCCCATGCCCATTGAGCCCAGTGGGATGGAATCAAGCAGCTTCAGCACCCACACAAAACGAACATGGAGCTCCTCACTCAAGGCGCTCAAAACTACACGGCGAAAGACAAGTTCAGTGCCTAAGCCATTTCCCGCTGCCATGGAAACCAAGTGCTCTGGCAGCACATATGTCTGAATGAGGATATGACACTTAGGGAAGGGACTGTGGTGGTGAATGGCAACTGCCCGAAGCAGCAGCACAGCTCTTCCACTGCCAAAACAACTCCACCTGCCTCATGAACTTCACATACCATCAGCTGTCCTGGCAGCTATCTAGGAAACCCTGTTGGGTCACTTCCGGTCCCATGCCCATTGAGCCCAGTGGGATGGAATCAAGCAGCTTCAGCACCCACACAAAACCAACATGGAGCTCCTCACTCAAGGCGCTCAAAACTCCATGGCGAAAGACAAGTTCACTGCCCAAGCCATTTCCCGCTGCCATGGAAACCAAGTGCTCTGGCAGCACATATGTCTGAAAGTGGATATGACACCTAGGGAAGGGACTGTGCTGGTGAATAGCAACTGCCCGAAGCAGCAGCACAGCTCTTCCACTGCCAAAACAACTCCACCTACCTCATGAACTTCACATGCCATCAGCTGTCCTGGCAGCTATCTAGGAAACCCTGTTGGGTCACTTCCGGTCCCATGCCCATTGAGCCCAGTGGGATGGAATCAAGCAGCTTCAGCACCCACACAAAACTAACATGGAGCTCCTCACTCAAGGCGCTCAAACCTACATGGCCAAACTCAAGTTCAGTGCCCAAGCCATTTCCCGCTGCGATGGAAACCAAGTGCTCTGGCAGCACATATGTCTGAAAGTGGATATGACACCTAGGGAAGGGAGTGTGTTGGTGAATGGCAACTGCCCGAAGCAGCAGCACAGCTCTTCCACTGCCAAAACAACTCCACCTACCTCATGAACTTCACATACCATCAGCTGTCCTGGCAGCTATCTAGGAAACCCTGTTGGGTCACTTCCGGTCCCATGCCCATTGAGCCCAGTGGGATGGAATCAAGCAGCTTCAGCACCCACACAAAACGAACATGGAGCTCCTCACTCAAGGCGCTCAAAACTCCACAGCCAAAGACAAGTTCAGTGCCCAAGCCATTTCCCGCTGCCATGGAAACCAAGTGCTCTGGCAGCACATATGTCTGAAAGTGGATATGACACCTAGGGAAGGGAGTGTGGTGGTGAATGGCAACTGCCCGAAGCAGCAGCACAGCTCTTCCACTGCCAAAACAACTCCACCTACCTCATGAACTTCACTTGCCATCAGCTGTCCTGGCAGCTATCTAGGAAACCCTGTTGGGTCACTTCCGGTCCCATGCCCATTGAGCCCAGTGGGATGGAATCAAGCAGCTTCAGCACCCACACAAAACGAACATGGAGCTCCTCACTCAAGGCGCTCAAAACTCCACAGCCAAAGACAAGTTCAGTGCAAAAGCCATTTCCCGCTGCCATGGAAACCAAGGTCTCTGGCAGCACATATGTCTGAAAGCGGATATGACACCTAGGGAAGGGAGTGTGGTGGTGAATGGCAACTGCCCGAAGCAGCAGCACAGCTCTTCCACTGCCAAAACAACTCAACCTGCCTCATCAAATTCTCATACCATCAGCTGTCCTGGCAGCTATCTAGGAAACCTTGTTGGGTCACTTCCGGTCCCATGCCCATTGAGCCCAGTGGGATGGAATCAAGCAGCTTCAGCACCCACACAAAACGAACATGGAGCTCCTCAATCAAGGCGCTCAAAACTCCACAGCCAAAGACAAGTTCAGTGCCCAAGCCATTTCCCGCTGCCATGGAAACCAAGTGCTCTGGCAGCACATATGTCTGAAAGTGGATATGACACCTAGGGAGGGGAGTATGGTGGTGAATGGCAACTGCCTGAAGCAGCAGCACAGCTCTTCCACTGCCAAAACAACTCCACCTGCCTCATGAACTTCACATACCATCAGCTGTCCTGGCAGGTATGTTGGACACCCTGTTGGGTCACTTCCGGTCCCATGCCCATTGAGCCCAGTGGGATGGAATCAAGCAGCTTCAGCACCCACACAAAACGAACATGGAGCTCCTCACTCAAGGCGCTCAAAACTACATGGCGAAAGACAAGTTCAGTTCCGAAGCCATTTCCCGCTGCCATGGAAACCAAGTGCTCTGGCAGCACATATGTCTGAAAGTGGATATGACACCTAGGGAGGGGAGTATGGTGGTGAATGGCAACTGCCTGAAGCAGCAGCACAGCTCTTCCACTGCCAAAACAACTCCACCTGCCTCATGAACTTCACATACCATCAGCTGTCCTAGCAGCTATCTAGGAAACCCTGTTGGGTCACTTCCGGTCCCATGCCCATTGAGCCCAGTGGGATGGAATCAAGCAGCTTCAGCACCCACACAAAACGAACATGGAGCTCCTCACTCAAGGCGCTCAAAACTACATGGCCAAAGACAAGTTCAGTGCCCAAGCCATTTCCCGCTGCCATGAAAACCAAGTGCTCTGGCAGCACATATGTCTGAAAATGGATATGACACCTAGGGAAGGGAGTGTGCTGGTGAATGGCAACTGCCCGAAGCAGCAGCACAGCTCTTCCAGTGCCAAAACAACTCCACCTGCCTCATGAACTTCACATACCATTAACTGTCCTGGCAGCTATCTAGGAAACCCTGTTGGGTCACTTCCGGTCCCATGCCCATTGAGCCCAGTGGGATGGAATCAAGCAGCTTGAGCACCCACACAAAACGAACATGGAGTTCCTCACTCAAGGCGCTCAAAACTACATGGCCAAAGACAAGTTCAGTGCCTAAGCCATTTCCCGCTGCCATGGAAACCAAGTGCTCTGGCAGCACATATGTCTGAAAGTGGATATGACACCTAGGGAAGGGAGTGTGCTGGTGAATGGCAACTGCCCGAAGCAGCAGCACAGCTCTTCCACTGCCAAAACAACTCCACCTGCCTCATGAAATTCTCATACCATCAGCTGTCCTGGCAGCTATCTAGGAAACCCTGTTGGGTCACTTCCGGTCCCATGCCCATTGAGCCCAGAGGGATGGAATCAAGCAGCTTCAGCACCCACACAATATGAACATGGAGCTCTTCACTCAAGGCGCTCAAAACTCCACAGCCAAAGACAAGTTCAGTGCCCAAGCCATTTCCCGCTGCCATGGAAACCAAGTGCTCTGGCAGCACATATGTCTGAAAGTGGATATGACACCTAGGGAAGGGAGTATGGTGGTGAATGGCAACTGCCCGAAGCAGCAGCACAGCTCTTCCACTGCCAAAACAACTCAACCTGCCTCATCAAATTCTCATACCATCAGCTGTCCTGGCAGCTATCTAGGAAACCTTGTTGGGTCACTTCCGGTCCCATGCCCATTGAGCCCAGTGGGATGGAATCAAGCAGCTTCAGCACCCACACAAAACGAACATGGAGCTCCTCAATCAAGGCGCTCAAAACTCCACAGCCAAAGACAAGTTCAGTGCCCAAGCCATTTCCCGCTGCCATGGAAACCAAGTGCTCTGGCAGCACATATGTCTGAAAGTGGATATGACACCTAGGGAAGGGAGTATGGTGGTGAATGGCAACTGCCTGAAGCAGCAGCACAGCTCTTCCACTGCCAAAACAACTCCACCTGCCTCATGAACTTCACATACCATCAGCTGTCCTGGCAGGTATGTTGGACACCCTGTTGGGTCACTTCCGGTCCCATGCCCATTGAGCCCAGTGGGATGGAATCAAGCAGCTTCAGCACCCACACAAAACTAACATGGAGCTCCTCACTCAAGGCGCTCAAAACTCCACAGCCAAAGACAAGTTCAGTGCCCAAGCCATTTCCCGCTGCCATGGAAACCAAGTGCTCTGGCAGCACATATGTCTGAAAGTGGATATGACACCTAGGGAGGGGAGTATGGTGGTGAATGGCAACTGCCTGAAGCAGCAGCACAGCTCTTCCACTGCCAAAACAACTCCACCTGCCTCATGAACTTCACATACCATCAGCTGTCCTAGCAGCTATCTCGGAAACCCTGTTGGGTCACTTCCGGTCCCATGCCCATTGAGCCCAGTGGGATGGAATCAAGCAGCTTCAGCACCCACACAAAACGAACATGGAGCTCCTCACTCAAGGCGCTCAAAACTACATGGCCAAAGACAAGTTCAGTGCCCAAGCCATTTCCCGCTGCCATGAAAACCAAGTGCTCTGGCAGCACATATGTCTGAAAATGGATATGACACCTAGGGAAGGGAGTGTGCTGGTGAATGGCAACTGCCCGAAGCAGCAGCACAGCTCTTCCAGTGCCAAAACAACTCCACCTGCCTCATGAACTTCACATACCATCAGCTGTCCTGGCAGCTATCTAGGAAACCCTGTTGGGTCACTTCCGGTCCCATGCCCATTGAGCCCAGTGGGATGGAATCAAGCAGCTTCAGCACCCACACAAAATGAACATGGAGCTCCTCACTCAAGGCGCTCAAAACTCCACAGCCAAAGACAAGTTCAGTGCCCAAGCCATTTCCCGCTGCCATGGAAACCAAGTGCTCTGGCAGCACATATGTCTGAAAGTGGATATGACACCTAGGGAAGGGACTGTGGTGGTGAATGGCAACTGCCCGAAGCAGCAGCACAGCTCTTCCACTGCCAAAACAACTCCACCTGCCTCATGAACTTCACATACCATCAGCTGTCCTGGCAGCTATCTAGGAAACCCTGTTGGGTCACTTCCGGTCCCATGCCCATTGAGCCCAGTGGGATGGAATCAAGGAGCTTGAGCACCCACACAAAACGAACATGGAGTTCCTCACTCAAGGCGCTCAAAACTACATGGCCAAAGACAAGTTCAGTGCCTAAGCCATTTCCCGCTGCCATGGAAACCAAGTGCTCTGGCAGCACATATGTCTGAAAGTGGATATGACACCTAGGGAAGGGAGTGTGGTGGTGAATGGCAACTGCCCGAAGCAGCAGCACAGCTCTTCCACTGCCAAAACAACTCCACCTGCCTCATGAAATTCTCATACCATCAGCTGTCCTGGCAGCTATCTAGGAAACCCTGTTGGGTCACTTCCGGTCCCATGCCCATTGAGCCCAGAGGGATGGAATCAAGCAGCTTCAGCACCCACACAATATGAACATGGAGCTCTTCACTCAAGGCGCTCAAAACTCCACAGCCAAAGACAAGTTCAGTGCCCAAGCCATTTCCCGCTGCCATGGAAACCAAGTGCTCTGGCAGCACATATGTCTGAAAGAGGATATGACACTTAGGGAGGGGAGTATGGTGGTGAATGGCAACTGCCCGAAGCAGCAGCACAGCTCTTCCACTGCCAAAACAACTCCACCTGCGTCATGAACTTCACATACCATCAGCTGTCCTGGCAGCTATCTAGGAAACCCTGTTGGGTCACTTCTGGTCCCTTGCCCATTGAGCCCAGTGGGATGGAATCAAGCAGCTTCAGCACCCACACAAAACGAACATGGAGCTCCTCACTCAAGGCCCTAAAAACTCCACGGCGAAAGACAAGTTCAGTGCCCAAGCCATTTTCCGCTGCCATGGAAACCAAGTGCTCTGGCAGCACATATGTCTGAAAGTGGATATGACACCTAGGGAAAGGAGTGTGTTGGTGAATGGCAACTGCCCGAAGCAGCAGCACAGCTCTTCCACTGCCAAAACAACTCCACCTGCCTCATGAACTTCACATACCATCAGCTGTCCTGGCAGCTATCTAGGAAACCCTGTTTGGTGACTTCCTGTCCCATGCCCATTGAGCTCAGTGGGATGGAATCAAGCAGCTTCAGCACCCACACAAAACGAACATGGAGCTCCTCACTCAAGGCGCTCAAAACTACATGGTGAAAGACAAGTTCAGTGCCCAAGCCATTTCCCGCTGCCATGGAAACCAAGTGCTCTGGCAGCACATATGTCTGAAAGTGGATATGACACCTAGGGAAGGGAGTGTGTTGGTGAATGGCAACTGCTCGAAGCAGCACAGCTCTTCCACTGCCAAAACAACTCCACCTGCCTCATGAACTTCACATACCATCAGCTGTCCTGGCAGCTATCTAGGAAACCCTGTTGTGTCACTTCCTGTCCCATGCCCATTGAGCTCAGTGGGATGGAATCAAGCAGCTTCAGCACCCACACAAAAGGAACATGGAGCTCCTCACTCAAGGCGCTCAAAACTACATGGTGAAAGACAAGTTCAGTGCCCAAGCCATTTCCCGCTGCCATGGAAACCAAGTGCTCTGGCAGCACATATGTCTGAAAGTGGATATGACACCTAGGGAAGGGAGTGTGGTGGTGAATGGCAACTGCCCGAAGCAGCAGCACAGCTCTTCCACTGCCAAAACAACTCCACCTGCCTCATGAACTTCAGATACCATCAGCTGTCCTGGCAGCTATCTAGGAAACCCTGTTGGGTCACTTCCGGTCCCATGCCCATTGAGCCCAGTGGGATGGAATCAAGCAGCTTGAGCACCCACACAAAACGAACATGGAGCTCCTCACTCAAGGCGCTCAAAACTCCACAGCCAAAGACAAGTTCAGTGCCTAAGCCATTTCCCGCTGCCATGGAAACCAAGTGCTCTGGCAGCACATATGTCTGAAAGTGGATATGACACCTAGGGAAGGGAGTGTGGTGGTGAATGGCAACTGCCCGAAGCAGCAGCACAGCTCTTCCACTGCCAAAACAACTCCACCTGCCTCATGAAATTCTCATACCATCAGCTGTCCTGGCAGCTATCTAGGAAACCCTGTTGGGTCACTTCCGGTCCCATGCCCATTGAGCCCAGTGGGATGGAATCAAGCAGCTTCAGCACCCACACAATATGAACATGGAGCCCTTCACTCAAGGCGCTCAAAACTCCACAGCCAAAGACAAGTTCAGTGCCCAAGCCATTTCCCGCTGCCATGGAAACCAAGTGCTCTGGCAGCACATATGTCTGAAAGAGGATATGACACTTAGGGAGGGGAGTATGGTGGTGAATGGCAACTGCCCGAAGCAGCAGCACAGCTCTTCCACTGCCAAAACAACTCCACCTGCCTCATGAACTTCACATACCATCAGCTGTCCTGGCAGCTATCTAGGAAACCCTGTTGGGTCACTTCCGGTCCCATGCCCATTGAGCCCAGTGGGATGGAATCAAGCAGCTTCAGCACCCACATAAAACGAACATGGAGCTCCTCACTCAAGGCCCTAAAAACTCCACGGCGAAAGACAAGTTCAGTGCCCAAGCCATTTCCCGCTGCCATGGAAACCAAGTGCTCTGGCAGCACATATGTCTGAAAGTGGATATGACACCTAGGGAAGGGAGTGTGTTGGTGAATGGCAACTGCTCGAAGCAGCAGCACAGCTCTTCCACTGCCAAAACAACTCCACCTGCCTCATGAACTTCACATACCATCAGCTGTCCTGGCAGCTATCTAGGAAACCCTGTTGGGTCACTTCCTGTCCCATGCCCATTGAGCTCAGTGGGATGGAATCAAGCAGCTTCAGCACCCACACAAAAGGAACATGGAGCTCCTCACTCAAGGCGCTCAAAACTACATGGTGAAAGACAAGTTCAGTGCCCAAGCCATTTCCCGCTGCCATGGAAACCAAGTGCTCTGGCAGCACATATGTCTGAAAGTGGATATGACACCTAGGGAAGGGAGTGTGCTGGTGAATGGCAACTGTCCGAAGCAGCAGCACAGCTCTTCCACTGCCAAAACAACTCCACCTACCTCATGAACTTCACATACCATCAGCTGTCCTGGCAGCTATCTAGGAAACCCTGTTGGGTCACTTCCGGTCCCATGCCCATTGAGCCCAGTGGGATGGAATCAAGCAGCTTCAGCATCCACACAAAAGGAACATGGAGCTCCTCAATCAAGGCGCTAAAATCTCCACAGCCAAAGACAAGTTCAGAGCCCAAGCCATTTCCCGCTGCCATGGAAACCAAGTGCTCTGGCAGCACATATGTCTGAAAGTGGATATGACAACTAGGGAAGGGAGTGTGCTGGTGAATGGCAACTGCCCGAAGCAGCAGCACAGCTCTTCCACTGCCAAAACAACTCCACCTACCTCATGAACTTCACATACCATCAGCTGTCCTGGCAGCTATCTAGGAAACCCTGTTGGGTCACTTCCGGTCCCATGCCCATTGAGCCCAGTGGGATGGAATCAAGCAGCTTGAGCACCCACACAAAACGAACATGGAGCTCCTCACTCAAGGCGCTCAAAACTACACGGCGAAAGACAAGTTCAGTGCCTAAGCCATTTCCCGCTGCCATGGAAACCAAGTGCTCTGGCAGCACATATGTCTGAAAGAGGATATGACACCTAGGGAAGGGAGTGTGCTGGTGAATGGCAACTGCCCGAAGCAGCAGCACAGCTCTTCCAGTGCCAAAACAACTCCACCTGCCTCATGAACTTCACATAGCATCAATTGTCTTGGCAGCTATCTAGGAAACCCTGTTGGATCACTTCCGGTCCCATGCCCATTGAGCCCAGTTGGATGGAATCAAGCAGCTTAAGCACCCACACAAAACTAACATGGAGCTACTCACTCTAGGCGCTCAAAACTCCATGGCCAAAGACAAGTTCAGTGCCCAAGCCATTTCCCGCTGCCATGGAAACCAAGTGCTCTGGCAGCACATATGTCTGAAAGTGGATATGACACCTAGGGAAGGGAGTGTGGTGGTGAATGGCAACTGCCCAAAGCAGCAGCAAAGCACTTTCAGTGCCAAAACAACTCCACCTGCCTCATGAACTTCACATACCATCAGCTGTCCTGGCAGCTATCTAGGAAACCCTGTTGGGTCACTTCCGGTCCCATGCCCATTGAGCCCAGTGGGATGGAATCAAGCAGCTTCAGCACCCACACAAAGCTATCATGGAGCTCCTCACTCAAGGCGCTCAAAACTCCACGGTTAAAGACAAGTTCAGTGCCCAAGCCATTTCCCGCTGCCATGGAAACCAAGTGCTCTGGCAGCACATATGTCTGAAAGTGGATATGACACCTAGGGAAGGGAGTGTGCTGGTGAATGGCAACTGCCCGAAGCAGCAGCACAGCTCTTCCACTGCCAAAACAACTCCACCTGCCTCATGAACTTCACATACCATCAGCTGTCCTGGCAGCTATCTAGGAAACCCTGTTGGGTCACTTCCGGTCCCATGACCATTGAGCCCAGTGGGATGGATTCAAGAAGCTTCAGCACCCACACAATTCTAACATGGAGCTGTTCACTCAAGGCACTCATAACTTCACAGCCAAACTCAAGATCAGTGCCCAAGCCATTTCCCGCTGCCATGGAAACCAAGTGCTCTGGCAGCACATATGTCTGAAAGTGGATATGACACCTAGGGAAGGGAGTGTGCTGGTGAATGGCAACTGCCAGAAGCAGCAGCACAGCTCTTCCACTGCCAAAACAACTCCACCTGCCTGATGAACTTCACATACCATCAGCTGTCCTGGCAGCTATCTAGGAAACCCTGTCGGGTCACTTCCGGTCCCATGCCCATTGAGCCCAATAGGATGGAATCAAGCAGCTTGAGCACCCACACAAAACGAACATGGAGCTCCTCACTCAAGGCGCTCAAAACTCCACGGCCAAAGACAAGTTCAGTGCCCAAGCCATTTCCCGCTGCCATGGAAACCAAGTGCTCTGGCAGCACATATGTCTGAAAGTGGATATGACACCTAGGGAAGGGAGTGTGCTGGTGAATGGCAACTGCCCGAAGCAGCAGCACAGCTCTTCCACTGCCAAAACAACTCCACCTGCCTCATGAACTTCACATACCATCAGCTGTCCTGGCAGCTATCTAGGAAACCCTGTTGGGTCACTTCCGGTCCCATGCCCATTGAGCCCAGTGGGATGGAATCAAGCAGCTTCAGCACACACACAAAACGAACATGGAGCTCCTCACTCAAGGTGGACAAAACTCCACAGCCAAAGACAAGTTCAGTGCCCAAGCCATTTCCCTCTGCCATGGAAACCAAGTGCTCTGGCAGCACATATGTCTGAAAGTGGATATGACACCTAGGGAAGGGAGTGTGCTGGTGAATGGCAACTGCCCGAAGCAGCAGCACAGCTCTTCCACTGCCAAAACAACTCCACCTGCCTCATGCATTTTACATAAAATCAGCTGTCCTGGCAGCTATCTAGCAAACCCTGTTGGGTCACTTCCGGTCCCATGCCCATTGAGCCCAGTGGGATGGAATCAAGAAGCTTCAGCACCCACACAAATCTAACATGGAGCTCCTCACTCAAGGCGCTCAAAACGTCACAGCCAAACTCAAGTTCAGTGCCCAAGCCATTTCCCGCTGCCATGGAAACCAAGTGCTCTGGCAGCACATATGTCTGAAAGTGGATATGACACCTAGGGAAGAGAGTGTGGTGGTGAATGGCAGCTGCCCGAAGCAGCAGCACAGCTCTTCCACTGCCAAAACAACTCCACCTGCCTCATGAACTTCACATACCATCAGCTGTCCTGGCAGCTGCCGGAGTCCAGCTCCAGCCTGGGTTTCGGAACTCGGGAAGGGTGCGTGGACGAGGCGCGGAAAGAAAGAGACGGACCACTAGGATTCCATGATGATAGTGGACACGGCAGTAAAGCCGTCTGCTTTATTTATACAGAATCAGTTAAACTCTGGCTCAGACTTTCCACGTCATGGTCAAGTGGGTGTTTCTAAGGACAACCATGCCATCTGCTTTATCCAAAAACAATAGAAATTCCTGCTACGATTCTTATCCTACAACCTAATCTTGTATCACAAAGGAGAACCTAAAGATTAAGGAAAGGGTGAAACCCTAAATACAGGTCCCTTGATTAGCATAAGGTCAATGGGGATACCCAAAACAGTAGGAATAATAGAAGGCCCTTTTGTAAGACATTGACATTAACCTCCAAGTTCACATTGTATAAAAAGCCAGTCTCGCAATAACGAAAATGCCTGGACAGATTAGAATTCTTCCGATGAGCCAGCATAGTAGGCACGGCGAATGTCCAAGCGAAAAGCCCAGACACAAGGAGAACATGGTGGTGGTGGTAGAAGTGCTGGGAGCGGCCTGCTCCTAAGCCTCTTTGCTACATATTATCTCCTCTTCCCCCCAAGTCCATTAACAGGACAATAGGACGTCAATGAGTCTGCAAAGGCCAGGTGCTACTGCCTTAGGCCTGATTCCTGAGTGCTCAGCTAAAGCAATGTAAATCAGCTCCACAGCCCACAACATATTCCCCCTTCTATATTAAAGCAGACTTGAATGCGCCTGTCTTAGGTTGTGGACTCTCAGGTTTGACAGCCTTACCCGTCATGGGGAATCTCCGTAGCATGACGGAGTCCCTGTCTTAGGTCGGTCCGTTCCTGTGTCCATCTTACCCGTCACTGGCTGCCTTTCAACGCGTTGTCCGCTGCAGCTGGCAAACCTGTTCCAGGGCTATGAGTGATATCAACTCAGTAGCAATGAGCAAACACCAGTTCCCGGGCTTGAGAAAACAAAGCACTTCACAGGTGAAACATACATAAAAGGCACAATGGGAGACAAGAGGCCATGAACTTAGGAGTAACTTAGCTCAGTAGCAATGAGCAGACAGCAGTTCCCAGGCTTGGGAAAACGTTTTGCACTTGAACAGATGATACACCAGAAATGCATACAATACAACAGAAAGGCATACGATGGGGTACATGAGGCTTAGACCAAATCTAACAATATCTGCTATTTCTTTTCCAACAAATCAACCCACAGTCACAGCATAAGCATGCCCACCCGCTCATGTTCATCAGTAAAGTCCTGTTGTTCCATAACTCTGGCAGTCTGTTCTGCGACCTTGTTACTGGCTATGATGGTTGCCATTATGCCAAAGTCTCTTTTATTCTTATTCAGTCCCAACAGGCACAGGCAGGATTCAGGGCAGCTGCAGGATAACAGCAGAATCGCAATTGCCATTCCAGCATGCTGTCAGGGTGCACAGGAATTTGGTGTCATTCACTTCAGAAGCGTCTCCTGTACAGTCAAGGGGTTCTTCCACATAACATAACCCTTCTGCTTCTGGTATCCAAGCAAAGAAAGGTGAAGCTGCATCCAGGTGACTGTAGACATCCGCCGGGCCCTGCCTCAGTGGGAAGTTCCTTGTGGCCCTGCCTCATTGGAACAATGTCCTCACATCCTTGTGTCTCCCACATCCACTGCATGGACCCCAACAAAGCACGGAGGATGACTGGGCCGGAGAACAATACGAAAAGGAGAATAATTAGTGCAATTCCTAGATTTATACAAAATGAAAACTGTAGCAGTATCATACCATAGTTCAGGCAAATTTACAGCTAACATTACATATGAGGACCTTCTCAAGACACCAAAAGTATCAGGCATCAAGTAACAATTAACAATGCACTAGTACAAATTACAGTGTATACAGAACCATCTCAGGGAAGCTGGAAGGAGCTTAAGGCTCCATCTTGTAAGGGAGGAATGTTACTTATCAACAGTCCTTTTGGAAGTGGCTTGAGTTCTGTGCAGGGATGTCTTCCGTGGTAGAAGGTAGTCAGCAGATGTACGCATGACGTGTCCTCATGGCAGGTGTTGATCTTCAGACTCAGCCTTTAAAACAGTTCCGGGTGGAAGTGTCTGTCGATCCCAGCAAGCGTAGCACGGAGGCTAGAGAAACTCTTTCCGTTGTTATGGCCACAGGGAGGCAAGAAGGAGAGATAGCACCCTGGTACCTAGCTTGCTATTCTTCCTCTGGGCCTCTGGGAAAGTGGGCTGTAGAGGCAATCCTTGGGATTTCAGGTCCATAAGTTAGCCACACCTATATAAACTCTGGAGATCTAACTGCATATTCTGAGAGGCCCTTTGGAGTTTTTGGAGAGGGAGTATAAGAGAAGTGAAGGAAAAGTTAAAATAATTAAAAATAATTATATAGATCACGCTCAGTAACAATATCAGGTGAAAACCATCAAAAAACAGCCTTAGAGAATATTTGCCCAAAGGTCCAATGTTTGCTATAAATTTAAAATAAAGGCACATACCCAAGTAACACATTGAAAAAGGCAATGAGAGTATAACATGAGAAACCTGGCCATAAGTGAACTTAAGCAAAAGCATATGGCTGACTAAAAAACATTTTCAATGATAGTCTGAGATTTAAATTAAGTGAGCCAAAAAACAATATTAGCTTAGCACAATAAAGTAGCTTCAATAATGATCTAAGAGCTTTAGACATTTAAAATTATAAATTGGTTAGAATTACCCTATTGTTTGTAGCAAAATAAGTTTGCATGGTTATTCAGATGGTTTACAAATATAGAATAGAAAATGGATTATAGTAAAAATTTTACCAAGATGGCTTAGGAAACATATATCAGACAAGTATATCTGTTCTTTAAATAATTTTTGTTACAAAACCTTTAAGAGTTAGTTAAAATATAGTATTTCCCAACTAGCAAATGCAGTAATGTATAACAGCAATTAAAAATTGTTCTGTAATAAATAGCTAGGAAAAATGGCATAAAACTAAGATCTATCATGTACCCATTTCTCATCTGATCTCAAGGAACATTGAAGACAAACAATAAAACAAACACACACACATATATACATTCTCCCTCTTTTTTTTTTTTTTTTTGAAAACTATAGAGGATTATAAGAGTAAAATTTCAAACAATTTTAACAAAAAGACGTACAGCAAGACAGACATATGTGGCCACCACACTCACTCAATTTTAAATAGCTAATGAGCCATGACTTCTCATATCCTGACAAGAAGTTGTGTTGCATCCAGTCCTCAAGTCCCAGATAAGTACTCAAGACAAGCAAATTTGGATGATGAGGTACCTGTATATAGGCAGAGGTCAGTGCAAATCCTGCGAGCCAGGAAGCCAGGACTGGCAGTGGGGCCGTGTTAATCATCACGGTGGCCTCCCCAGACTACCGAGTCAGACTCTAGAACTCAGGATGGCTACTACCCTCTCTCTGACTGAGGCCTCCAAAATGTTACAAAGTGCACAAGAGATCATGTCAGATAAATTTAGGATTAACTAAGGCGCCTTTATAAACCAAGCTTGGTGATAGCAGTACCCATTAGAAAATTACTAAGTAAAAGTCAACAATGATAATTCAGTCTGAACTGAAACCCTGAGAGGAAAAAATTGGTCATTACCGAAGACCCTAATTTTAGTTATCTGAGCAATATAAATTAGCCTAAGAGATAAGCAGTCAACAGCTTAGACATATTTATAAAACCGTAAATATTTATCCTTTTCAGGCTTTTTTGTTGTTAAGCATTACCTGTCCTGGAACTCTTGGAAATACAGAAATTTGAATTAACTTCTGTAAAAAAAAATTGTTTTATAGTAGTATATTGATATGACAAAATTTTGCCCCACTTGGCATCTGGCAGTATCTGTAATACAATCCAAATGCTTACTCAGTTGCATCTATTAAATAAAACTTTTGAATTTTTAAAATGCATATCAATGATGTCAAGACCTATAACACCTAGTTGAAATAGAATCTCTTTATGTAACACAATATAGATTAGATGTAATTATTGGCATTAAGTGATCACTTTAAATACCTATAAAATAAGTACATAACTTTTATCAATCTTAAGCAATGTGAGCATACTGAAAGGCAGAAAACACAAAGATTACTTCAATACAGAATCTTATCATATTCTGAGACGCTTCAGCAAGGTCAGATCTGGAGTTCACTGGAGCTAACTAGAAAAATTTAATCATTAATTATATCAAAACAATTAAGAAGATGTTATAATATTTGGTCTTAAAACTTTGTTGTTATGACAGAGGATCAGATTTTAATTCCATGTATCAATGATGAATATTTTAGAAAATGCTGCAAACAGTATTTTAAAGACTATAGATCTAAATTAAAAACTAGCAGATAAAAGCACGGGTACATCCCATACCTGGAAAAAATTTAACAGTGAATTAAATGTTACTTTTATATTCAGTTACAGTTTATATTTGGTGTAAATGTTACACTTTCAAAGCAACGCCTTAAACAATACCTTAAGAGTTATATTCCTAAGATTCAAAAATTCAATATAAAAGTTTAATAGAGTTAGAAAAGAGATGTTAATTATGAAAAAACATTGTTTATGAAGTACAAGAGGCTAGGTGTTCTTCTGGGGACCCAGTTTAGTTTATCTCCCATCACTCTGCTCTTGGCTAAAAAAGGATGGAGGAATGCTTGACAAAGGAATTAAAACAAAATACCTGCTGAAGAGAAGAGAATTTAACCCTGAAGTTGCTGGGCAGGAAGAGGAACTTCTGTAGAAGATACTTGCTGTGAAATGGCAGGGGGGTGGAAATGTAAATTGGATAAGATCTAGAGCCCTAGTCAGCATGTCCTTCCCATTGGCCTGTAAGGACGTTTTCAAAATCTATGATTAAAGAAGCTGTTGCTATATGACAATGCTCTTCCTATGTAAGGTATGTTTAATAATATCAGCATATAAACTTCTTTCACTAGAATCACTCTGGCCCATTTTTACAGCACAGAGGGTACAAGACTTCTCAAAAACTGTTCTGACTGTTCACCCCTCCTAACCTGACCTTCTGTCAGGGGGTCTGCAGTGCCCTGGGTGAAGTCCTGTCCACGCCGCAAAGAGAAAGAAAAGACCTACCTTCGTCGAGTCACTCACGTTGGGCGCCACTTGCCGGAGTCCAGCTCCAGCCTGGGTTTCGGAACTCGGGAAGGGTGCGTGGACGAGGCGCAGAAAGAAAGAGACGGACCACTAGGATTCCATGATGATAGTGGACACGGCAGTAAAGCCGTCTGCTTTATTTATACAGAATCAGTTAAACTCTGGCTCAGACTTTCCACGTCATGGTCAAGTGGGTGTTTCTAAGGACAACCATGCCATCTGCTTTATCCAAAAACAATAGAAATTCCTGCTACGATTCTTATCCTACAACCTAATCTTGTATCACAAAGGAGAACCTAAAGATTAAGGAAAGGGTGAAACCCTAAATACAGGTCCCTTGATTAGCATAAGGTCAATGGGGATACCCAAAACAGTAGGAATAATAGAAGGCCCTTTTGTAAGACATTGACATTAACCTCCAAGTTCACATTGTATAAAAAGCCAGTCTCGCAATAACGAAAATGCCTGGACAGATTAGAATTCTTCCGATGAGCCAGCATAGTAGGCACGGCGAATGTCCAAGCGAAAAGCACAGACACAAGGAGAACATGGTGGTGGTGGTAGAAGTGCTGGGAGCGGCCTGCTCCTAAGCCTCTTTGCTACATATTATCTCCTCTTCCCCCCAAGTCCATTAACAGGACAATAGGACGTCAATGAGTCTGCAAAGGCCAGGTGCTACTGCCTTAGGCCTGATTCCTGAGTGCTCAGCTAAAGCAATGTAAATCAGCTCCACAGCCCACAACAGGCAGCTATCTAGGAAACTCTGTTGGGTCACTTCCGGTCCCATGCCCATTGAGCCTTGTGGGATGGAATCAAGCAGCTTCAGCACCCACACAAAACGAACATGGAGCTCCTCACTCAAGGCGCTCAAAACTCCACGGCCAAAGACAAGTTCAGTGCACAAGCCATTTCCCGCTGCCATGGAAACCAAGTGCTCTGGCAGCACATATGTCTGAAAGTGGATATGACACCTAGGGAAGGGAGTGTGCTGGTGAATGGCAACTGCCTGAAGCAGCAGCACAGCTCTTCCACTGCCAAAACAACTCTACCTGCCTCATGAACTTCACATACCATCAGCTGTCCTGGCAGCTATCTAGGAAACCCTGTTGGGTCACTTCCGGTCCCATGCCCATTGAGCCCAGTGGGATGGAATCAAGCAGCTAGAGCACCCACACAAAATGAACATGGAGCTCCTCACTCAAGGGGCTCAAAACTACACGGCCAAAGACAAGTTCAGTGCCCTAGCCATTTCCCGCTGCCATGGAAACCAAGTGCTCTGGCAGCACATATGTCTGAAAGTGGATATGACACCTAGGGAAGGGAGTGTGCTGGTGAATGGCAACTGCCCGAAGCAGCAGCACAGCTCTTCCACTGCCAAAACAACTCCACCTGCATCGTGAACTTCACATACCATCAGCTGTCCTGGCAGCTATCTAGTAAACCCTGTTGGGTCACTTCCGGTCCCATGCCCATTGAGCCCAGTGGGATGGATTCAAGAAGCTTCAGCACCCACACAATTCTAACATGGAGCTGTTCACTCAAGGCACTCATAACTTAACAGCCAAACTCAAGTTCAGTGCCCAAGCCATTTCCCGCTGCCATGGAAACCAAGTGCTCTGGCAGCACATATGTCTGAAAGTGGATATGACACCTAGGGAAGGGAGTGTGTTGGTGAATGGCAACTGCCAGAAGCAGCAGCACAGCTCTTCCAGTGCCAAAACAACTCCACCTGCCTCATGAACTTCACATACCATCAGCTGTCCTGGCAGCTATCTAGGAAACAATATTGGGTTACTTCCGTTCCCATGCCCATTGAGCCCACTGGGATGGAATCAAGCAGCTTCAGCACCCACACAAAACGAACATGAAGAAGTTCTCTGGCAGCACATATGTCTGAAAGTGGATATGACACCTAGGGAAGGGAGTGTGCTGGTGAATGGCAACTGCCCGAAGCAGCAGCACAGCTCTTCCACTGCCAAAAGAACTCCACCTGCCTCATGAACTTCACATACCATCAGCTGTCCTGGCAGCTATCTAGGAAACTCTGTTCGGTCACTTCCGGTCCCATGCCCATTGAGCCCAGTGGGATGGAATCAAGCAGCTTCAGCACCCACACAAAATGAACATGGAGCTCCTCACTCAAGGCGCTCAAAACTCCACAGCCAAAGACAAGTTCAGTGTCCAAGCCATTTCCCGCTGCCATGGAAACCAAGTGCTCTGGCAGCACATATGTCTGAAAGTGGATATGACACCTAGGGAAGGGAGTGTGCTGGTGAATGGCAACTGCCCGAAGCAGCAGCACAGCTCTTCCACTGCCAAAACAACTCCACCTGCCTCATGAACTTCACATACCATCAGCTGTCCTTTCAGCTATCTAGGAAACCCTGTTGGGTGACTTGCGGTCCCATGCCCTTTGAGCCCAGTGGGATGGAATCAAGCAGCTTCAGCACCCACACAAAATGAACACGGAGCTCCTCACTCAAGGCGCTCAAAACTCCACGGCCAAAGACAAGTTCAGTGCACAAGCCATTTCCCGCTGCCATGGAAACCAAGTGCTCTGGCAGCACATATGTCTGAAAGTGGATATGACACCTAGGGAAGGGAGTGTGGTGGTGAATGGCAACTGCCCGAAGCAGCAGCACACTTCTTCCACTGCCAAAACACTCCACATGCATCATGAACTTCACATACCATCAGCTATCCTGGCAGCTATCTAGGAAACCCTGTTGGGTCACTTCCGGTCCCATGCACATTGAGCCCAGTGGGATGGAATCAAGCAGCTTCAGCACCCACACAAAACGAACATGGAGCTCCTCACTCAAGGTGGACAAAACTCCACGGCCAAAGACAAGTTCAGTGCCCAAGCCATTTCCCGCTGCCATGGAAACCAAGTGCTCTGGCAGCACATATGTCTGTAAGGGGATATGATACCTAGGGAAGGGAGTGTGCTGGTGAATGGCAACTGCCCGAAGCAGCAGCACAACTCTTCCACTGCCAAAACAACTCCACCTGCCTCATGAACTTCACATACCATCAGCTGTCCTGGCAGCTATCTAGGAAACCCTGTTGGGTCACTTCCGGTCCCATGCCCATTGAGCCCAGTGGGATGGAATCAAGCAGCTTCAGCACCCACACAAAACGAACAAGGAGCTCCTCACTCAAGGCGCTCAAAACGTCACAGCCAAACTCAAGTTCAGTGCCCAAGCCATTTCCCGCTGCCATGGAAACCAAGTGCTCTGGCAGCACATATGTCTGAAAGTGGATATGACACCTAGGGAAGGGAGTGTGGTGGTGAATGGCAACTGCCAGAAGCAGCAGCACAGCTCTTCCACTGCCAAAACAACTCCACCTGCCTCATGAACTTCACATACCATCAGCTGTCCTGGCAGCTATCTAGGAAACAATATTGGGTTACTTCCGTTCCCATACCCATTGAGCCCACTGGGATGGAATCAAGCAGCTTCAGCACCCACACAAAACGAACATGAAGAAGTTCTCTGGCAGCACATATGTCTGAAAGTGGATATGACACCTAGGGAAGGGAGTGTGCTGGTGAATGGCAACTGCCCCAAGCAGCAGCACAGCTCTTCCACTGCCAAAAGAACTCCACCTGCCTCATGAACTTCACATACCATCAGCTGTCCTGGCAGCTATCTAGGAAACTCTGTTGGGTCACTTCCGGTCCCATGCCCATTGAGCCCAGTGGGATGGAATCAAGCAGCTTCAGCACCCACACAAAATGAACATGGAGCTCCTCACTCAAGGCGCTCAAAACTCCACAGCCAAAGACAAGTTCAGTGCCCAAGCCATTTCCCGCTGCCATGGAAACCAAGTGCTCTGGCGGCACATATGTCTGAAAGTGGATATGACACCTAAGGAAGGGATTGTGCTGGTGAATGGCAACTGCCCGAAGCAGCAGCACAGCTCTTCCACTGCCAAAACAACTCCACCTGCCTCATGAACTTCACATACCATCAGCTGTCCTGGCAGCTCTCTAGGAAACCCTGTTGGGTCACTTCCGGTCTCATGCCCATTGAGCCCAGTGGGATGGAATCAAGAAGCTTCAGCACCCACACAAAACTAACATGGAGCTCCTCACTCAAGGCGCTCAAAACTCCACAGCCAAAGACAAGTTCAGTGCCCAAGCCATTTCCCGCTGCCATGGAAACCAAGTGCTCTGGCAGCACATATGTCTGAAAGTGGATATGACACCTAGGGAAGGGAGTGTGGTGGTGAATGGCAACTGCCAGAAGCAGCAGCACAGCTCTTCCAGTGCCAAAACAACTCCACCTGCCTCATGAACTTCACATACCATCAGCTGTCCTGGCAGCTATCTAGGAAACAATATTGGGTTACTTCCGTTCCCATGCCCATTGAGCCCACTGGGATGGAATCAAGCAGCTTCAGCACCCACACAAAACGAACATGAAGAAGTTCTCTGGCAGCACATATGTCTGAAAGTGGATATGACACCTAGGGAAGGGAGTGTGCTGGTGAATGGCAACTGCCCGAAGCAGCAGCACAGCTCTTCCACTGCCAAAAGAACTCCACCTGCCTCATGAACTTCACATACCATCAGCTGTCCTGGCAGCTATCTAGGAAACTCTGTTCGGTCACTTCCGGTCCCATGCCCATTGAGCCCAGTGGGATGGAATCAAGCAGCTTCAGCACCCACACAAAATGAACATGGAGCTCCTCACTCAAGGCGCTCAAAACTCCACAGCCAAAGACAAGTTCAGTGTCCAAGCCATTTCCCGCTGCCATGGAAACCAAGTGCTCTGGCAGCACATATGTCTGAAAGTGGATATGACACCTAGGGAAGGGAGTGTGCTGGTGAATGGCAACTGCCCGAAGCAGCAGCACAGCTCTTCCACTGCCAAAACAACTCCACCTGCCTCATGAACTTCACATACCATCAGCTGTCCTTTCAGCTATCTAGGAAACCCTGTTGGGTGACTTGCGGTCCCATGCCCTTTGAGCCCAGTGGGATGGAATCAAGCAGCTTCAGCACCCACACAAAATGAACACGGAGCTCCTCACTCAAGGCGCTCAAAACTCCACGGCCAAAGACAAGTTCAGTGCACAAGCCATTTCCCGCTGCCATGGAAACCAAGTGCTCTGGCAGCACATATGTCTGAAAGTGGATATGACACCTAGGGAAGGGAGTGTGGTGGTGAATGGCAACTGCCCGAAGCAGCAGCACACTTCTTCCACTGCCAAAACACTCCACATGCATCATGAACTTCACATACCATCAGCTATCCTGGCAGCTATCTAGGAAACCCTGTTGGGTCACTTCCGGTCCCATGCACATTGAGCCCAGTGGGATGGAATCAAGCAGCTTCAGCACCCACACAAAACGAACATGGAGCTCCTCACTCAAGGTGGACAAAACTCCACGGCCAAAGACAAGTTCAGTGCCCAAGCCATTTCCCGCTGCCATGGAAACCAAGTGCTCTGGCAGCACATATGTCTGTAAGGGGATATGATACCTAGGGAAGGGAGTGTGCTGGTGAATGGCAACTGCCCGAAGCAGCAGCACAGCTCTTCCACTGCCAAAACAACTCCACCTGCCTCATGAACTTCACATACCATCAGCTGTCCTGGCAGCTATCTAGGAAACCCTGTTGGGTCACTTCCGGTCCCATGCCCATTGAGCCCAGTGGGATGGAATCAAGCAGCTTCAGCACCCACACAAAACGAACAAGGAGCTCCTCACTCAAGGCGCTCAAAACGTCACAGCCAAACTCAAGTTCAGTGCCCAAGCCATTTCCCGCTGCCATGGAAACCAAGTGCTCTGGCAGCACATATGTCTGAAAGTGGATATGACACCTAGGGAAGGGAGTGTGGTGGTGAATGGCAACTGCCAGAAGCAGCAGCACAGCTCTTCCAGTGCCAAAACAACTCCACCTGCCTCATGAACTTCACATACCATCAGCTGTCCTGGCAGCTATCTAGGAAACAATATTGGGTTACTTCCGTTCCCATACCCATTGAGCCCACTGGGATGGAATCAAGCAGCTTCAGCACCCACACAAAACGAACATGAAGAAGTTCTCTGGCAGCACATATGTCTGAAAGTGGATATGACACCTAGGGAAGGGAGTGTGCTGGTGAATGGCAACTGCCCCAAGCAGCAGCACAGCTCTTCCACTGCCAAAAGAACTCCACCTGCCTCATGAACTTCACATACCATCAGCTGTCCTGGCAGCTATCTAGGAAACTCTGTTGGGTCACTTCCGGTCCCATGCACATTGAGCCCAGTGGGATGGAATCAAGCAGCTTCAGCACCCACACAAAATGAACATGGAGCTCCTCACTCAAGGCGCTCAAAACTCCACAGCCAAAGACAAGTTCAGTGCCCAAGCCATTTCCCGCTGCCATGGAAACCAAGTGCTCTGGCAGCACATATGTCTGAAAGTGGATATGACACCTAGGGCAGGGAGTGTGCTGGTGAATGGCAACTGCCCGAAGCAGCAGCACAGCTCTTCCACTGCCAAAACAACTCCACCTGCCTCATGAACTTCACATACCATCAGCTGTCCTGGCAGCTATCTAGGAAACCCTGTTGGGTGACTTGCGGTCCCATGCCCTTTGATCCCAGTGGGATGGAATCAAGCAGCTTCAGCACCCACACAAAATGAACACGGAGCTCCTCACTCAAGGCGCTCAAAACTCCACAGCCAAACTCAAGTTCAGTGCCCAAGCCATTTCCCGCTGCCATGGAAACCAAGTGCTCTGGCAGCACATATGTCTGAAAGTGGATATGACACCTAGGGAAGGGAGTGTGGTGGTGAATGGCAACTGCCAGAAGCAGCAGCACAGCTCTTCCAGTGCCAAAACAACTCCACCTGCCTCATGAACTTCACATACCATCAGCTGTCCTGGCAGCTATCTAGGAAACAATATTGGGTTACTTCCGTTCCCATACCCATTGAGCCCACTGGGATGGAATCAAGCAGCTTCAGCACCCACACAAAACGAACATGAAGAAGTTCTCTGGCAGCACATATGTCTGAAAGTGGATATGACACCTAGGGAAGGGAGTGTGCTGGTGAATGGCAACTGCCCCAAGCAGCAGCACAGCTCTTCCACTGCCAAAAGAACTCCACCTGCCTCATGAACTTCACATACCATCAGCTGTCCTGGCAGCTATCTAGGAAACTCTGTTGGGTCACTTCCGGTCCCATGCACATTGAGCCCAGTGGGATGGAATCAAGCAGCTTCAGCACCCACACAAAATGAACATGGAGCTCCTCACTCAAGGCGCTCAAAACTCCACAGCCAAAGACAAGTTCAGTGCCCAAGCCATTTCCCGCTGCCATGGAAACCAAGTGCTCTGGCAGCACATATGTCTGAAAGTGGATATGACACCTAGGGCAGGGAGTGTGCTGGTGAATGGCAACTGCCCGAAGCAGCAGCACAGCTCTTCCACTGCCAAAACAACTCCACCTGCCTCATGAACTTCACATACCATCAGCTGTCCTGGCAGCTATCTAGGAAACCCTGTTGGGTGACTTGCGGTCCCATGCCCTTTGATCCCAGTGGGATGGAATCAAGCAGCTTCAGCACCCACACAAAATGAACACGGAGCTCCTCACTCAAGGCGCTCAAAACTCCACAGAAAAAGACAAGTTCAGTGGCCAAGCCATTTCCCGCTGCCATGGAAACCAAGTGCTCTGGCAGCACATATGTCTGAAAGTGGATATGACACCTAGGGAAGGGAGTGTGGTGGTAAATGGCAACTGCCAGAAGCAGCAGCACAGCTCTTCCACTGCCAAAATAACTCCACCTGCCTCATGAACTTCACATACCATCAGCTGTCCTGGCAGCTCTCTAGGAAACAATGTTGGGTTACTTCCGGTCCCATGCCCATTGAGCCCAGTGGGATGGAATCAAGCAGCTTCAGCACCCACACAACACTAACATGAAGAAGTGCTCTGGCAGCACATATGTCTGAAAGTGGATATGACACCTAGGGAAGGGAGTGTGGGGGTGAATGGCAATTGCCCGAAGCAGCAGCACAGCTCCTCCAGTGCCAAAACAACTCCACCTGCCTCATGAACTTCAGATACCATCAGCTGTCCTGGCAGCTATCTAGGAAACCCTGTTGGGTCACTTCCTGTCCCATGCCCATTGAGCCCAGTGGGATGGAATCAAGCAGCTTCAGCACCCACACAAAACTAACATGGAGCTCCTCACTCAAGGCCGACAAAACTCCACAGCCAAAGACAAGTTCACTTCCCAAGCCATTTCCCTCTGCCATTTAAACCAAGTGCTCTGGCAGCACATATGTCTGAAAGTGGATATGACACCTAGGGAAGGGAGTGTGCTGGTGAATGGCAACTGCCCGAAGCAGCAGCACAGCTCTTCCACTGCCAAAACAACTCCACCTGCCTCATGAACTTCACATACCATCAGCTGTCCTGGCAGCTATCTAGGAAACCCTGTTGGGTTACTTCCGGTCCCATGCCCATTGAGCCCAGTGGGATGGAATCAAGCAGCTTCAGCACCCACACAAAACGAACATGAAGAAGTTCTCTCGCAGCACATATGCCTGAAAGGGGATATGACACCTAGGGAAGGGAGTGTGCTGGTGAATGGCAACTGCCCGAAGCAGCAGCACAGCTCTTCCACTGCCAAAACAACTCCACCTGCCTCATGACTTTCACATACCATCAGCTGTCCTGGCAGCTATCTAGGAAACTCTGTTGGGTCACTTCCGGTCCCATGCCCATTGAGCCCAGTGGGATGGAATCAAGCAGCTTGAGCACCCACACAAAACGAACATGCAGCTCCTCACTCAAGGCACTCAAAACTCCACGGCCAAAGACTAGTTCAGTGCCCAAGCCATTTCCCGCTGCCATGGAAACCAAGTGCTCTGGCAGCACATATGTCTGAAAGTGGATATGACACCTAGGGAAGGGAGTGTGCTGGTGAATGGCAACTGCCCGAAGCAGCAGCACAGCTCTTCCACTGCCAAAACAACTCCACCTGCCTCATGAACTTCACATACCATCAGCTGTCCTGGCAGCTATCTAGGAAACCCTGTTGGGTCACTTCCGGTCCCATGCCCATTGAGCCCAGTGGGATGGAATCAAGCAGCTTCAGCACCCACACAAACGAACATGGAACTCCTCACTCAAGGCGCTCAAAACTCCACAGCCAAAGACAAGTTCAGTGCCCAAGACATTTCCCGCTGCCATGGAAACCAAGTGCTCTGGCAGCACATATGTCTGAAAGTGGATATGACACCTAGGGAAGGGAGTGTGCTGGTGAATGGCAACTGCCCGAAGCAGCAGCACAGCTCTTCCACTGCCAAAACAACTCCACCTGCCTCATGAACTTCACATAAGATCAGCTATCCTGGCAGCTATCTAGGAAACCCTGTTGGGTCACTTCCGGTCCCATGCCCATTGAGCCCAGTGTGATGGAATCAAGCAGCTTGAGCAACCACACAATCGAACATGGAGCTCCTCACTCAAGGCGCTCAAAACTTCACGGCCAGAGACAAGTTCAGTGCCCAAGCCATTTCCCGCTGCCATGGAAACCAAGTGCTCTGGCAGCACATATGTCTGAAAGTTTATATGACACCTAGGGAAGGGAGTGTGTTGGTGAATGGCAACTTCCTGAAGCAGCAGCACAGCTCTTCCACTGCCAAAACAACTCCACCTGCCTCATGAACTTCACATACCATCAGCTGTCCTGGCAGCTATCTAGGAAACCCTGTTGGGTCACTTCCGGTCCCATGCCCATTGAGCCGAGTGGGATGGAATCAAGCAGCTTCAGCACCCACACAAAACTAAGAGAGAGCTCCTCACTCAAGGCCGACAAAACTCCACAGCCAAAGACAAGTTCATTTCCCAAGCCATTTCCCGCTGCCATGGAATCCAAGTGCTCTGGCAGCACATATGTCTGAAAGTGGATATGACACCTAGGGAAGGGAGTGTGCTGGTGAATGGCAACTGCCCGAAGCAGCAGCACAGCTCTTCCACTGCCAAAACACTCCACATGCATCATGAACTTCACATACCATCAGCTGTCCTGGCAGCTATCTAGGAAACCCTGTTGGGTCACTTCCGGTCCCATGCCCATTGAGCCCAGTTGGATGGAATCAAGCAGCTTCAGCACCCACACAAAACGAACATGGAGCTCCTCACTCAAGGTTCTCAAAATTCCCCGGCCAAAGACAAGTTCAGTGCAAAAGCCATTTCCCGCTGCCATGGAAACCAAGTGCTCTGGCAGCACATATGTCTGAAAGTGGATATGACACCTAGGGAAGGGAGTGTGCTGGTGAATGGCAACTGCCCGAAGCAGCAGCACAGCTCTTCCAGTGCCAAAACAACTCCACCTGCCTCATGAACTTCACATACCATCAGCTGTCCTGGCAGCTCTCTAGGAAACCCTGTTGGGTCACTTCCGGTCTCATGCCCATTGAGCCCAGTGGGATGGAATCAAGAAGCTTCAGCACCCACACAAAACTAACATGGAGCTCCTCACTCAAGGCGCTCAAAACTCCATGGCAAAGACAAGTTCAGTGCCCAAGCCATTTCCCGCTGCCATGGAAACCAAGTGCTCTGGCGGCACATATGTCTGAAAGTGGATATGACACCTAGGGAAGGGAGTGTGGTGGTGAATGGCAACTGCCAGAAGCAGCAGCACAGCTCTTCCAGTGCCAAAACAACTCCACCTGCCTCATGAACTTCACATACCATCAGCTGTCCTGGCAGCTATCTAGGAAACAATATTGGGTTACTTCCGTTCCCATGCCCATTGAGCCCAGTGGGATGGAATCACGCAGCTTGAGCACCCACACAAAACGAACATGAAGAAGTTCTCTGGCAGCACATATGTCTGAAAGTGGATATGACACCTAGGGAAGGGAGTGTGCTGGTGAATGGCAACTGCCCCAAGCAGCAGCACAGCTCTTCCACTGCCAAAACAACTCCACCTGCCTCATGAACTTCACATAAGATCAGCTATCCTGGCAGCTATCTAGGAAACCCTGTTGGGTCACTTCCGGTCCCATGCCCATTGAGCCCAGTGGGATGGAATCAAGCAGCTTGAGCAACCACACAATCGAACATGGAGCTCCTCACTCAAGGCGCTCAAAACTTCACGGCCAGAGACAAGTTCAGTGCCCAAGCCATTTCCCGCTGCCATGGAAACCAAGTGCTCTGGCAGCACATATGTCTGAAAGTTTATATGACACCTAGGGAAGGGAGTGTGTTGGTGAATGGCAACTGCCTGAAGCAGCAGCACAGCTCTTCCACTGCCAAAACAACTCCACCTGCCTCATGAACTTCACATACCATCAGCTGTCCTGGCAGCTATCTAGGAAACCCTGTTGGGTCACTTCCGGTCCCATGCCCATTGAGCCGAGTGGGATGGAATCAAGCAGCTTCAGCACCCACACAAAACTAAGAGAGAGCTCCTCACTCAAGGCCGACAAAACTCCACAGCCAAAGACAAGTTCACTTCCCAAGCCATTTCCCGCTGCCATGGAATCCAAGTGCTCTGGCAGCACATATGTCTGAAAGTGGATATGACACCTAGGGAAGGGAGTGTGCTGGTGAATGGCAACTGCCCCAAGCAGCAGCACACCTCTTCCACTGCCAAAACACTCCACATGCATCATGAACTTCACATACCATCAGCTGTCCTGGCAGCTATCTAGGAAACCCTGTTGGGTCACTTCCGGTCCCATGCCCATTGAGCCCAGTGGGATGGAATCAAGCAGCTTCAGCACCCACACAAAACGAACATGGAGCTCCTCACTCAAGGTTCTCAAAATTCCCCGGCCAAAGACAAGTTCAGTGCAAAAGCCATTTCCCGCTGCCATGGAAACCAAGTGCTCTGGCAGCACATATGTCTGAAAGTGGATATGACACCTAGGGAAGGGAGTGTGCTGGTGAATGGCAACTGCCCGAAGCAGCAGCACAGCTCTTCCAGTGCCAAAACAACTCCACCTGCCTCATGAACTTCACATACCATCAGCTGTCCTGGCAGCTCTCTAGGAAACCCTGTTGGGTCACTTCCGGTCTCATGCCCATTGAGCCCAGTGGGATGGAATCAAGAAGCTTCAGCACCCACACAAAACTAACATGGAGCTCCTCACTCAAGGCGCTCAAAACTCCACAGCCAAAGACAAGTTCAGTGCCCAAGCCATTTCCCGCTGCCATGGAAACCAAGTGCTCTGGCGGCACATATGTCTGAAAGTGGATATGACACCTAGGGAAGGGAGTGTGCTGGTGAATGGCAACTGCCCGAAGCAGCAGCACAGCTCTTCCAGTGCCAAAACAACTCCACCTGCCTCATGAACTTCACATACCATCAGCTGTCCTGGCAGCTATCTAGGAAACAATATTGGGTTACTTCCGTTCCCATGCCCATTGAGCCCAGTGGGATGGAATCACGCAGCTTCAGCACCCACACAAAACGAACATGAAGAAGTTCTCTGGCAGCACATATGTCTGAAAGTGGATATGACACCTAGGGAAGGGAGTGTGCTGGTGAATGGCAACTGCCCCAAGCAGCAGCACAGCTCTTCCACTGCCAAAACAACTCCACCTGCCTCATGAACTTCACATACCATCAGCTGTCCTGGCAGCTATCTAGGAAACTCTGTTGGGTCACTTCTGGTCCCATGCCCATTGAGCCCAGTGGGATGGAATCAAGCAGCTTGAGCACCCACACAAAACGAACATGCAGCTCCTCACTCAAGGCGCTCAAAACTCCACAGCCAAAGACAAGTTCAGTGCCCAAGCCATTTCCCGCTGCCATGGAAACCAAGTGCTCTGGCAGCACATATGTCTGAAAGTGGCTATGACACCTAGGGAAGGGAGTGTGCTGGTGAATGGCAACTGCCCGAAGCAGCAGCACAGCTCTTCCACTGCCAAAACAACTCCACCTGCCTCATGAACTTCACATACCATCAGCTGTCCTGGCAGCTATCTAGGAAACCCTGTTGGGTCACTTCCGGTCCCATGCCCATTGAGCCCAGTGGGATGGAATCAAGCAGCTTCAGCACCCACTCAAATCTAACATGGAGCTCCTCACTCAAGGCGCTCAAAACTTCACAGCGAAACTCAAGTTCAGTGCCCAAGCCATTTCCTGCTGCCATGGAAACCAAGTGCTCTGGCAGCACATATGTCTGAAAGTCTATATGACACCTAGGGAAGGGAGTGTGGTGGTGAATGGCAACTGCCCGAAGCAGCAGCACGCCTCTTCCATTGCCAAAACAACTCCACCTGCCTGATGAGCTTCACATACCATCAGCTGTCCTGGCAGCTATCTAGGAAACCCTGTTGGGTCACTTCCAGTCCCATGCCCATTGAGCCCAGTGGGATGGAATCAAGCAGCTTCAGCACCCACACATCTAACATGGAGCTCCTCACTCAAGGCGCTCAAAACTTCACAGCCAAACTCAAGTTCAGTGCCCAAGCCATTTCCCGCTGCCATGGAAACCAAGTGCTCTGGCAGCACATATGTCTGAAAGTGGATATGACACCTAGGGAAGGGAGTGTGCTGGTGAATGGCAACTGCCCGAAGCAGCAGCACAGCTCTTCCACTGCCAAAACAACTTCACCTGCCTCATGAATTTCACATACCACCAGCTGTCCTGGCAGCTATCTAGGAAACCCTGTTGGGTCACTTCCGGTCCCATGCCCATTGAGCCCAGTGGGATGGAAATAAGCAGCTTCAGCACCCACACAAAACGAACATGGAGCTCCTCACTCAAGGCGCTCAAAACTTCACAGCAAAAGACAAGTTCAGTGACCTAGCCATTTCCCGCTGCCATGGAAACCAAGTGCTCTGGCAGCACATATGTCTGAAAGTGGATATGACACCTAGGGAAGGGAGTGTGCTGGTGAATGGCAACTGCCCGAAGCAGCAGCACAGCTCTTCCACTGCAAAAACAACTCCACCTGCCTCATGAACTTCACATACCATCAGCTGTCCTGGCAGCTATCTAGGAAACCCTGTTGGGTCACTTCCGGTCCCATGCCCATTGAGCCCAGTGGGATGGAACCAAGCAGCTTCAGCACCCACACAAAACGAACATGGAGCTCCTCACTCAAGGCGCACAAAACTTCATAGCCAAAGACAAGTTCAGTGCCCAAGCCATTTCCCGCTGCCATGCAAACCAAGTGCTCTGGCAGCACATATGTCTGTAAGGGGATATGATACCTAGGGAAGGGAGTGTGCTGGTGAATGGCAACTGCCCGAAGCAGCAGCACAGCTCTTCCACTGCCAAAACAACTCCACCTGCCTCATGAACTTCACATACCATCAGCTGTCCTGGCAGCTATCTAGGAAACCCTGTTGGGTCACTTCCGGTCCCATGCCCATTGAGCCCAGTGGGATGGAATCAAGCAGCTTCAGCACCCACTCAAATCTAACATGGAGCTCCTCACTCAAGGCGCTCAAAACTTCACAGCGAAACTCAAGTTCAGTGCCCAAGCCATTTCCTGCTGCCATGGAAACCAAGTGCTCTGGCAGCACATATGTCTGAAAGTCTATATGACACCTAGGGAAGGGAGTGTGGTGGTGAATGGCAACTGCCCGAAGCAGCAGCACGCCTCTTCCATTGCCAAAACAACTCCACCTGCCTCATGAGCTTCACATACCATGAGCTGTCCTGGCAGCTATCTAGGAAACCCTGTTGGGTCACTTCCAGTCCCATGCCCATTGAGCCCAGTGGGATGGAATCAAGCAGCTTCAGCACCCACACATCTAACATGGAGCTCCTCACTCAAGGCGCTCAAAACTTCACAGCCAAACTCAAGTTCAGTGCCCAAGCCATTTCCCGCTGCCATGGAAACCAAGTGCTCTGGCAGCACATATGTCTGAAAGTGGATATGACACCTAGGGAAGGGAGTGTGCTGGTGAATGGCAACTGCCCGAAGCAGCAGCACAGCTCTTCCACTGCCAAAACAACTTCACCTGCCTCATGAATTTCACATACCACCAGCTGTCCTGGCAGCTATCTAGGAAACCCTGTTGGGTCACTTCCGGTCCCATGCCCATTGAGCCCAGTGGGATGGAAATAAGCAGCTTCAGCACCCACACAAAACGAACATGGAGCTCCTCACTCAAGGCGCTCAAAACTTCACAGCAAAAGACAAGTTCAGTGACCTAGCCATTTCCCGCTGCCATGGAAACCAAGTGCTCTGGCAGCACATATGTCTGAAAGTGGATATGACACCTAGGGAAGGGAGTGTGCTGGTGAATGGCAACTGCCCGAAGCAGCAGCACAGCTCTTCCACTGCCAAAACAACTCCACCTGCCTCATGAACTTCACATACCATCAGCTGTCCTGGCAGCTATCTAGGAAACCCTGTTGGGTCACTTCCGGTCCCATGCCCATTGAGCCCAGTGGGATGGAATCAAGCAGCTTGAGCACCCACACAAAACGAACATGGAGCTCCTCACTCAAGGCGCTCAAAACTCCACAGCCAAAGACAAGTTCAGTGCCCAAGCCATTTCCCGCTGCCATGGAAACCAAGTGCTCTGGCAGCACATATGTCTGAAAGTGGATATGACACCTAGGGAAGGGAGTGTGGTCAAGAATGGCAACTGCCCGAAGCAGCAGCACAGCTCTTCCAGTGCCAAAACAACTCCACCTGCCTCATGAACTTCACATACCATCAGCTGTCCTGGCAGCTATCTAGGAAACCCTGTTGGGTCACTTCCGGTCCCATGCCCATTGAGCCCAGTGGGATGGAACCAAGCAGCTTCAGCACCCACACAAAACGAACATGGAGCTCCTCACTCAAGGCGCACAAAACTTCATAGCCAAAGACAAGTTCAGTGCCCAAGCCATTTCCCGCTGCCATGGAAACCAAGTGCTCTGGCAGCACATATGTCTGTAAGGGGATATGATACCTAGGGAAGGGAGTGTGCTGGTGAATGGCAACTGCCCGAAGCAGCAGCACAGCTCTTCCACTGCCAAAACAACTCCACCTGCCTCATGAACTTCACATACCATCAGCTGTCCTGGCAGCTATCTAGAAAACCCTGTTGGGTCACTTCCGGTCCCATGCCCATTGAGCCCAGTGGGATGGAATCAAGCAGCTTCAGCACCCACACAAACGAACATGGAACTCCTCACTCAAGGCGCTCAAAACTCCACAGCCAAAGACAAGTTCACTTCCCAAGCCATTTCCCACTGCCATGGAAACCAAGTGCTCTGGCAGCACATATGTCTGAAAGTGGATATGACACCTAGGGAAGGGAGTGTGCTGGTGAATGGCAACTGCCCGAAGCAGCAGCACAGCTCTTCCACTGCCAAAACAACTTCACCTGCCTCATGAATTTCACATACCACCAGCTGTCCTGGCAGCTATCTAGGAAACCCTGTTGGGTCACTTCCGGTCCCATGCCCATTGAGCCCAGTGGGATGGAATCAAGCAGCTTCAGCACCCACACAAAACGAACATGGAGCTCCTCACTCAAGGCGCTCAAAACTCCACGGCCAAAGACAAGTTCAGTGCACAAGCCATTTCCCGCTGCCATGGAAACCAAGTGCTCTGGCAGCACATATGTCTGAAAGTGGATATGACACCTAGGGAAGGGAGTGTGGTGGTGAATGGCAACTGCCTGAAGCAGCAGCACAGCTCTTCCACTGCCAAAACAACTCCACCTGCCTCATGAACTTCACATACCATCAGCTGTCCTGGCAGCTATCTAGGAAACCCTGTTGGGTCACTTCCGGTCCCATGCCCATTGAGCCCAGTGGGATGGAACCAAGCAGCTTCAGCACCCACACAAAACGAACATGGAGCTCCTCACTCAAGGCGCACAAAACTTCATAGCTAAAGACAAGTTCAGTGCCCAAGCCATTTCCCGCTGCCATGGAAACCAAGTGCTCTGGCAGCACATATGTCTGAAAGTGGATATGACACCTAGGGAAGGGAGTGTGCTGGTGAATGGCAACTGCCCGAAGCAGCAGCACAGCTCTTCCACTGCCAAAACAACTCCACCTGCCTCATGAACTTCACATACCATCAGCTGTCCTGGCAGCTATCTAGGAAACCCTGTTGGGTCACTTCCGGTCCCATGCCCATTGAGCCCAGTGGGATGGAATCAAGCAGCTTCAGCACCCACACAAAACGAACATGGAGCTCCTCACTCAAGGCGCTCAAAACTTCACAGCCAAACTCAAGTTCAGTGCCCAAGCCATTTCCCGCTGCCATGGAAACAAACTGCTCTGGCAGCACGTATGTCTGAAAGTGGATATGACACCTAGGGAAGGGAATGTAGTGGTGAATGGCAACTGCCCGAAGCAGCAGCACAGCTCTTCCAGTGCCAAAACAACTCCACCTGCCTCATGAACTTCACATACCATCAGCTGTCCTGGCAGCTATCTAGGAAACCCTGTTGGGTCACTTCCGGTCCCATGCCCATTGAGCACAGTGGGATGGAATCAAGCAGCTTCAGCACCCACACAAAACGAACATGGAGCTCCTCACTCAAGGCGCTCAAAACTCCACAGCCAAAGACAAGTTCAGTGCCCAAGCCATTTCCCGCTGCCATGGAAACCAAGTGCTCTGGCAGCACATATGTCTGAAAGTGGATATGACACCTAGGGAAGGGAGTGTGCTGGTGAATGGCAACTGCCCGAAGCAGCAGCACAGCTCTTCCACTGCCAAAACAACTCCACCTGCCTCATGAACTTCGCATACCATCAGCTGTCCTGGCAGCTATCTAGGAAACCCTGTTGGGTCACTTCCGGTCCCATGCCCACTGAGCCCAGAGGCATGGAATCAAGCAGCTTCAGCACCCACACAAAACGAACATGGATCTCCTCACTCAAGGCGCTCAAAATTCCACAGCCAAAGACAAGCTCAGTGCCCAAGCCATTTCCCGCTGCCGTGGAAACCAAGTGCTCTGGCAGCACATATGTCTGTAAGTGGATATGACACCTAGGGAAGGGAGTGTGCTGCTGAATGGCAACTCCCCGAAGCAGCAGCACAGCTCTTCCACTGCCAAAACAACTCCACCTGCCTCATGAACTTCACATACCATCAGCTGTCCTGGCAGCATTCTAGGAAACCCTGTTGGGTCACTTCCGGTCCCATGCCCATTGAGCCTAGAGGCATGGAATCAAGCAGCTTCAGCACCCACACAAAACGAACATGGAGCTCCTCACTCAAGGCGCTCAAAACTCCACAGCCAAAGACAAGCTCAGTGCCCAAGCCATTTCCCGCTGCCATGGAAACCAAGTGCTCTGGCAGCACATATGTCTGAAAGTGGATATGACACCTAGGGAAGGGAGTGTGCTGGTGAATGGCAACTGCCCGAAGCAGCAGCACAGCTCTTCCACTGCCAAAACAACTCCACCTGCCTCATGAACTTCGCATACCATCAGCTGTCCTGGCAGCTATCTAGGAAACCCTGTTGGGTCACTTCCGGTCCCAAGCCCACTGAGCCAAGAGGCATGGAATCAAGCAGCTTCAGCACCCACACAAAACGAACATGGATCTCCTCACTCAAGGCGCTCAAAATTCCACAGCCAAAGACAAGCTCAGTGCCCAAGCCATTTCCCGCTGCCGTGGAAACCAAGTGCTCTGGCAGCACATATGTCTGTAAGTGGATATGACACCTAGGGAAGGGAGTGTGCTGCTGAATGGCAACTGCCCGAAGCAGCAGCACAGCTCTTCCAGTGCCAAAACAACTCCACCTGCCTCATGAACTTCACATACCATCAGCTGTCCTGGCAGCATTCTAGGAAACCCTGTTGGGTCACTTCCGGTCCCATGCCCATTGAGCCCAGAGGCATGGAATCAAGCAGCTTCAGCACCCACACAAAACGAACATGGAGCTCCTCACTCAAGGCGCTCAAAACTCCACAGCCAAAGACAAGTTCACTTCCCAAGCCATTTCCCGCTGCCATGGAAACCAAGTGCTCTGGCAGCACATATGTCTGAAAGTGGATATGACACCTAGGGAAGGGAGTGTGCTGGTGAATGGCAACTGCCTGCAGCAACAGCACAGCTGTTCCACTGCCAAAACAACTCCACCTGCCTCATGAACTTCACATACCATTAGCTATTCTGGCAGCTATCTAGGAAACCCTGTTGGGTCACTTCCGGTCCCATGCCCATTGAGCCCAGTGGGATGGAATCAAGAATCTTCAGCACCCACACAAATCTAACATGGAGCTCCTCACTCAAGACGCTCAAAACTTCACAGACAAACTCAAGTTCAGTGCCCAAGCCATTTCCCGCTGCCATGGAAACCAAGTGCTCTGGCAGCACATATGTCTGAAAGTGGATATGACACCTAGGGAAGGGAGTGTGCTGGTGAATGGCAACTGCCCGAAGCAGCAGCACAGCTCTTCCACTGCCAAAACAACTCCACCTGCCTCATGAACTTCACATACCATCAGCTGTCCTGGCAGCTATCTAGGAAACCCTGTTGGGTCACTTCCGGTCCCATGCCCATTGAGCCCAGTGGGATGGAATCAAGCAGCTTCAGCACCCACACAAACGAACATGGAACTCCTCACTCAAGGCGCTCAAAACTCCACAGCCAAAGACAAGTTCAGTGCCGAAGCCATTTCCCGCTGCCATGGAAACCAAGTGCTCTGGCAGCACATATGTCTGAAAGTGGATATGACACCTAGGGAAGGGAGTGTGTTGGTGAATGGCAACTGCCTGAAGCAGCAGCACAGCTCTTCCACTGCCAAAACAACTCCACCTGCCTCATGAACTTCACATACCATCAGCTGTCCTGGCACCTATCTAGGAAACCCTGTTGGGTCACTTCCGGTCCCATGCCCATTGAGCCCAGTGGGATGGAATCAAGCAGCTTCAGCACCCACACAAAACTAACATGGAGCTCCTCACTCAAGGCGCTCAAAACTCCACGGCCAAAGACAAGTTCAGTGCCCAAGCCATTTCCCGCTGCCATGGAAACCAAGTGCTCTGGCAGCACATATGTCTGTAAGTGGATATGACACCTAGGGAAGGGAGTGTGCTGCTGAATGGCAACTGCCCGAAGCAGCAGCACAGCTCTTCCACTGCCAAAACAACTCCACCTGCCTCATGAACTTCACATACCATCAGCTGTCCTGGCAGCATTCTAGGAAACCCTGTAGGGTCACTTCCGGTCCCATGCCCATTGAGCCGAGAGGCATGGAATCAAGCAGCTTCAGCATGAACACAAAACGAACATGGAGCTCCTCACTCAAGGCCGGCAAAACTCCACAGCCAAAGACAAGTTCAGTGCCCAAGCCATTTCCCGCTGCCATGGAAACCAAGTGCTCTGGCAGCACATATGTCTGAAAGTGGATATGACACCTAGGGAAGGGAGTGTGCTGGTGAATGGCAACTGCCTGCAGCAACAGCACAGCTGTTCCACTGCCAAAACAACTCCACCTGCCTCATGAACTTCACATACCATTAGCTATTCTGGCAGCTATCTAGGAAACCCTGTTGGGTCACTTCCGGTCCCATGCCCATTGAGCCCAGTGGGATGGAATCAAGCAGCTTCAGCACCCACACAAAACGAACATGGAGCTCCTCACTCAAGACGCTCAAAACTTCACAGACAAACTCAAGTTCAGTGCCCAAGCCATTTCCCGCTGCCATGGAAACCAAGTGCTCTGGCAGCACATATGTCTGAAAGTGGATATGACACCTAGGGAAGGGAGTGTGCTGGTGAATGGCAACTGCCCGAAGCAGCAGCACAGCTCTTCCACTGCCAAAACAACTCCACCTGCCTCATGAACTTCACATACCATCAGCTGTCCTGGCAGCTATCTAGGAAACCCTGTTGGGTCACTTCCGGTCCCATGCCCATTGAGCCCAGTGGGATGGAATCAAGCAGCTTCAGCACCCACACAAAACGAACATGGAGCTCCTCACTCAAGGCGCTCAAAACTTCACAGCCAAACTCAAGTTCAGTGCCCAAGCCATTTCCCGCTGCCATGGAAACAAAGTGCTCTGGCAGCACGTATGTCTGAAAGTGGATATGACACCTAGGGAAGGGAATGTAGTGGTGAATGGCAACTGCCCGAAGCAGCAGCACAGCTCTTCCAGTGCCAAAACAACTCCACCTGCCTCATGAACTTCACATACCATCAGCTGTCCTGGCAGCTATCTAGGAAACCCTGTTGGGTCACTTCCGGTCCCATGCCCATTGAGCACAGTGGGATGGAATCAAGCAGCTTCAGCACCCACACAAAACGAACATGGAGCTCCTCACTCAAGGCGCTCAAAACTCCACAGCCAAAGACAAGTTCAGTGCCCAAGCCATTTCCCGCTGCCATGCAAACCGAGTGCTCTGGCAGCACATATGTCTGAAAGTGGATATGACACCTAGGGAAGGGAGTGTGCTGGTGAATGGCAACTGCCCGAAGCAGCAGCACAGCTCTTCCACTGCCAAAACAACTCCACCTGCCTCATGAACTTCGCATACCATCAGCTGTCCTGGCAGCTATCTAGGAAACCCTGTTGGGTCACTTCCGGTCCCATGCCCACTGAGCCCAGAGGCATGGAATCAAGCAGCTTCAGCACCCACACAAAACGAACATGGATCTCCTCACTCAAGGCGCTCAAAATTCCACAGCTAAAGACAAGCTCAGTGCCCAAGCCATTTCCCGCTGCCGTGGAAACCAAGTGCTCTGGCAGCACATATGTCTGTAAGTGGATATGACACCTAGGGAAGGGAGTGTGCTGCTGAATGGCAACTCCCCGAAGCAGCAGCACAGCTCTTCCACTGCCAAAACAACTCCACCTGCCTCATGAACTTCACATACCATCAGCTGTCCTGGCAGCATTCTAGGAAACCCTGTTGGGTCACTTCCCGTCCCATGCCCATTGAGCCTAGAGGCATGGAATCAAGCAGCTTCAGCACCCACACAAAACGAACATGGAGCTCCTCACTCAAGGCGCTCAAAACTCCACAGCCAAAGACAAGTTCACTTCCCAAGCCATTTCCCGCTGCCATGGAAACCAAGTGCTCTGGCAGCACATATGTCTGAAAGTGGATATGACACCTAGGGAAGGGAGTGTGCTGGTGAATGGCAACTGCCTGCAGCAACAGCACAGCTGTTCCACTGCCAAAACAACTCCACCTGCCTCATGAACTTCACATACCATTAGCTATTCTGGCAGCTATCTAGGAAACCCTGTTGGGTCACTTCCGGTCCCATGCCCATTGAGCCCAGTGGGATGGAATCAAGCAGCTTCAGCACCCACACAAATCTAACATGGAGCTCCTCACTCAAGACGCTCAAAACTTCACAGACAAACTCAAGTTCAGTGCCCAAGCCATTTCCCGCTGCCATGGAAACCAAGTGCTCTGGCAGCACATATGTCTGAAAGTGGATATGACACCTAGGGAAGGGAGTGTGCTGGTGAATGGCAACTGCCCGAAGCAGCAGCACAGCTCTTCCACTGCCCAAACAACTCCACCTGCCTCATGAACTTCACATACCATCAGCTGTCCTTGCAGCTCTCTAGGAAACCCTGTTGGATCACTTCCGGTCCCATGCCCATTGAGCCCAGTGGGATGGAATCAAGCAGCTTCAGCACACACACAAAACGAACACGGAGCTCCTCACTCAAGGCGCTCAAAACTTCACAGCCAAACTCAAGTTCAGTGCCCAAGCCATTTCCCGCTGCCATGGAAACCAAGTGCTCTGGCAGCACATATGTCTGAAAGTGGATATGACACCTAGGGAAGGGAGTGTGTTGGTGAATGGCAACTGCCCGAAGCAGCAGCACAGCTCTTCCAGTGCCAAAACAACTCCACCTGCCTCATGAACTTCACATACCATCAGCTGTCCTGGCAGCTATCTAGGAAACCCTGTTGGGTCACTTCCGGTCCCATGCCCATTGAGCCCAGTGGGATGCAATCAAGCAGCTTCAGCACCCACACAAAACGAACATGGAGCTCCTCACTCAAGGCGCTCAAAACTTCACAGCCAAACTCAAGTTCAGTGCCCAAGCCATTTCCCGCTGCCATGGAAACCAAGTGCTCTGGCAGCACATATGTCTGAAAGTGGATATGACACCTAGGGAAGGGAGTGTGCTGGTGAATGGCAACTGTCCGAAGCAGCAGCACAGCTCTTCCAGTGCCAAAACAACTCCACCTGCCTCATGAACTTCACATACCATCAGCTGTCCTGGCAGCTATCTAGGAAACCCTGTTGGGTCACTTCCGGTCCCATGCCCACTGAGCCCAGTGGGATGGAATCAAGCAGCTTGAGCACCCACACAAAACGAACATGGAGCTCCTCACTCAAGGCGCTCAAAACTCCACGGCCAAGGACAAGTTCAGTGCCCAAGCCATTTCCCGCTGCCATGGAAACCAAGTGCTCTGGCAGCACATATGTCTGAAAGTGGATATGACACCTAGGGAAGGGAGTGTGCTGGTAAACAGCAACTGTCCGAAGCAGCAGCACAGCTCTTCCAGTGCCAAAACAACTCCACCTGCCTCATGAACTTCACATACCATCAGCTGTCCTGGCAGCTATCTAGGAAACCCTGTTGGGTCACTTCCTGTCCCATGCCCATTGAGCCCAGTGGGATGGAATCAAGCAGCTTCAGCACCCACACAAAACTAACATGGAGCTCCTCACTCAAGGCCGACAAAACTCCACAGCCAAAGACAAGCTCAGTGCCCAAGCCATTTCCCGCTGCCATGGAAACCAAGTGCTCTGGCAGCACATATGTCTGAAAGTGGATATGACACCTAGGGAAGGGAGTGTGTTGGTGAATGGCAAATGCCAGAAGCAGCAGCACAGCTCTTCCAGTGCCAAAACAACTCCACCTGCCTCATGAACTTCACATACTATCAGCTGTCCTGGCAGCTATCTAGGAAACCCTGTTGGGTCACTTCCGGTCCCATGCCCATTGAGCCCAGTGGGATGGAATCAAGCAGCTTCAGACACACATAAACGAACATGGAGCTCCTCACTCAAGGTTCTCAAAATTCCACGGCCAAAGACAAGTTCAGTGCAAAAGCCATTTCCCGCTGCCATGGAAACCAAGTGCTCCAGCAGCACATATGTCTGTAAGGGGATATGATACCTAGGGAAGGGAGTGTGCTGGTGAATGGCAACTGCCCGAAGCAGCAGCACAGCTCTTCCAGTGCCAACACAACTCCACCTGCCTCATGAACTTCACATACCATCAGCTGTCCTGGCAGCTATCTAGGAAACCCTGTTGGGTCACTTCCGGTCCCATGCCCATTGAGCCCAGTGGGATGGAATCAAGCAGCTTGAGCACCCACACAAAACGAACATGGAGCTCCTCACTCAAGGCGCTCAAAACGTCACAGCCAAACTCAAGTTCAGTGCCCAAGCCATTTCCCTCTGCCATTTAAACCAAGTGCTCTGGCAGCACATATGTCTGAAAGTGGATATGACACCTAGGGAAGGGAGTGTGCTTGTGAATGGCAACTGCCCGAAGCAGCAGCACAGCTCTTCCACTGCCAAAACAACTCCACCTGCCTCATGAACTTCACATACCATCAGCTGTCCTGGCAGCTATCTAGGAAACCCTGTTGGGTCACTTCCGGTCTCATGCCCATTGAGCCCAGTGGGATGGAATCAAGAAGCTTCAGCACCCACACAAAACTAACATGGAGCTCCTCACTCAAGGCCCTAAAAACTCCACAGCCAAAGACAAGTTCAGTGCCCAAGCCATTTCCCGCTGCCATGGAAACCAAGTGCTCTGGCAGCACATATGTCTGAAAGTGGATATGACACCTAGGGAAGGGAGTGTGCTGGTGAATGGCAACTGCCAGAAGCAGCAGCACAGCTCTTCCAGTGCCAAAACAACTCCACCTGCCTCATGAACTTCACATACCATCAGCTGTCCTGGCAGCTATCTAGGAAACAATATTGGGTTACTTCCGTTCCCATGCCCATTGAGCCCAGTGGGATGGAATCAAGCAGCTTGAGCACCCACACAAAACTAACATGAAGAAGTTCTCTGGCAGCACATATGTCTGAAAGTGGATATGACACCTAGGGAAGGGAGTGTGCTGGTGAATGGCAACTGACCGAAGCAGCAGCACAGCTCTTCCACTGCCAAAACAACTCCACCTGCCTCATGAACTTCACATACCATCAGCTGTCCTGGCAGCTATCTAGGAAACCCTGTTGGGTCACTTCCGGTCTCATGCCCATTGAGCCCAGTGGGATGGAATCAAGAAGCTTCAGCACCCACACAAAACTAACATGGAGCTCCTCACTCAATGCGCTCAAAACTCCACAGCCAAAGACAAGTTCAGTGCCCAAGCCATTTCCCGCTGCCATGGAAACCAAGTGCTCTGGCAGCACATATGTCTGAAAGTGGATATGACACCTAGGGAAGGGAGTGTGGTGGTGAATGGCAACTGCCAGAAGCAGCAGCACAGCTCTTCCAGTGCCAAAACAACTCCACCTGCCTCATGAACTTCACATACTATCAGCTGTCCTGGCAGCTATCTAGGAAACAATATTGGGTTACTTCCATTCCCATGCCCATTGAGCCCAGTGGGATGGAATCAAGCAGCTTCAGCACCCACACAAAACGAACATGAAGAAGTTCTCTGGCAGCACATATGTCTGAAAGTGGATATGACACCTAGGGAAGGGAGTGTGCTGGTGAATGGCAACTGCCCGAAGCAGCAGCACAGCTCTTCCACTGCCAAAAGAACTTCACCTGCCTCATGAACTTCACATACCATCAGCTGTCCTGGCAGCTATCTAGGAAACTCTGTTGGGTCACTTCCGGTCCCATGCCCATTGAGCCCAGTGGGATGGAATCAAGCAGCTTCAGCACCCACACAAAATGAACATGGAGCTCCTCACTCAAGGCGCTCAAAATTCCACAGCCAAAGACAAGCTCAGTGCCCAAGCCATTTCCCGCTGCCATGGAAACCAAGTGCTCTGGCAGCACATATGTCTGAAAGTGGATATGACACCTAGGGAAGGGAGTGTGTTGGTGAATGGCAAATGCCAGTAGCAGCAGCACAGCTCTTCCAGTGCCAAAACAACTCCACCTGCCTCATGAACTTCACATACTATCAGCTGTCCTGGCAGCTATCTAGGAAACCCTGTTGGGTCACTTCCGGTCCCATGCCCATTGAGCCCAGTGGGATGGAATCAAGCAGCTTCAGCACCCACACAAAACGAACATGGAGATCCTCACTCAAGGCGCTCAAAACTCCACGGCCAAAGACAAGTTCAGTGCACAAGCCATTTCCCGCTGCCATGGAAACCAAGTGCTCTGGCAGCACATATGTCTGAAAGTGGATATGACACCTAGGGAAGGGAGTGTGCTGGTGAATGGCAACTGCCCGAAGCAGCAGCACACCTCTTCCACTGCCAAAACACTCCACATGCATCATGAACTTCACATACCATCAGCTATCCTGGCAGCTATCTAGGAAACCCTGTTGGGTCACTTCCGGTCCCATGCCCATTGAGCCCAGTGGGATGGAATCAAGCAGCTTCAGACACACATAAACGAACATGGAGCTCCTCACTCAAGGCGCTCAAAACTCCACGGCCAAAGACAAGTTCAGTGCCCAAGCCATTTCCCTCTGCCATGGAAACCAAGTGCTCTGGCGGCACATATGTCTGAAAGTGGATATGACACCTAGGGAAGGGAGTGTGGTGGTGAATGGCAACTGCCCGAAGCAGCAGCACAGCTCTTCCAGTGCCAAAACAACTCCACCTGCCTCATGAACTTCACATACCATCAGCTGTCCTGGCAGCTATCTAGGAAACCCTGTTGGGTCACTTCCGGTCTCATGCCCATTGAGCCCAGTGGGATGGAATCAAGAAGCTTCAGCACCCACACAAAACTAACATGGAGCTCCTCACTCAAGGCGCTCAAAACTCTACAGCCAAAGACAAGTTCAGTGCCCAAGCCATTTCCCGCTGTCATGGAAACCAAGTGCTGTGGCAGCACATATGTCTGAAAGTGGATATGACACCTAGGGAAGGGAGTGTGGTGGTGAATGGCAACTGCCAGAATCAGCAGCACAGCTCTTCCAGTGCCAAAACAACTCCACCTGCCTCATGAACTTCACATACCATCAGCTGTCCTGGCAGCTATCTAGGAAACAATATTGGGTTACTTCCGTTCCCATGCCCATTGAGCCCAGTGGGATGGAATCAATCAGCTTCAGCACCCACACAAAACGAACATGGAGCTCCTCACCCAAGGCGCTCAAAACTCCACAGCCAAAGACAAGTTCACTTCCCAAGCCATTTCCCGCTGCCATTTAAACCAAGTGCTCTGGCAGCACATATGTCTGAAAGTGGATATGACACCTAGGGAAGGGAGTGTGCTGGTGAATGGCAACTGCCCGAAGCAGCAGCACAACTCTTCCACTGCCAAAACAACTCCACATGCCTCATGAACTTCACATACCATCAGCTGTCCTGGCAGCTATCTAGGAAACCCTGTTGGGTCATTTCCGGTCCCATGCCCATTGAGCCCTGTGGGATGGAATCAAACAGCTTCAGCACCCACACAAATCGAACATGGAGCTCCTCACTCAAGGCCCTAAAAACTCCACAGCCAAAGACAAGTTCAGTGCCCAAGCCATTTCCCGCTGCCATGGAAACCAAGTGCTCTGGCAGCACATATGTCTGAAAGTGGATATGACACCTAGGGAAGGGAGTGTGCTGGTGAATGGCAACTGCCCCAAGCAGCAGCACAGCTCTTCCACTGCCAAACAACTCCACCTGCCTCATGAACTTCACATACCATCAGCTGTCCTGGCAGCTCTCTAGGAAACCCTGTTGGGTCACTTCCTGTCCCATGCCCATTGAGCCCAGTGGGATGGAATCAAGCAGCTTGAGCACCCACACAAAACGAACATGGAGCTCCTCACTCAAGGCGCTCAAAACTCCATGGCCAAAAACAAGTTCAGTGCCCAAGCTATTTCCCGCTGCCATGGAAACCAAGTGCTCTGGCAGCACATATGTCTGAAAGTGGATATGACACCTAGGGAAGGGAGTGTGGTGGTGAATGGCAACTGCCAGAAGCAGCAGCACACCTCTTCCAGTGCCAAAACAACTCCACCTGCCTCATGAACTTCACATACCATCAGCTGTCCTGGCAGCTATCTAGGAAACCATGTTGGGTCACTTCCGGTCCCATGCCCATTGAGCCCAGTGGGATGGAATCAAGCAGCTTCAGCACCCACACAAATCGAACATGAAGAAGTTCTCTGGCAGCACATATGTCTGAAAGTGGATATGACACCTAGGGAAGGGAGTGTGCTGGTGAATGGCAACTGCCCGAAGCAGCAGCACAGCTCTTCCACTGCCAAAACAACTCCACCTGCCTCATGAACTTCACATACCATCAGCTGTCCTGGCAGCTATCCAGGAAACTCTGTTGGGTCACTTCCGGTCCCATGCCCATTGAGCCCAGTGGGATGGAATCAAGAAGCTTCAGCACCCACACAAAACTAACATGGAGCTCCTCACTCAAGGCCCTAAAATCTCCACAGCCAAAGACAAGTTTAGTGCCCAAGCCATTTCCCGCTGCCATGGAAACCAAGTGCTCTGGCAGCACATATGTCTGAAAGTGGATATGACACCTAGGGAAGGGAGTGTGGTGGTGAATGGCAACTGCCCGAAGCAGCAGCACAGCTCTTCCAGTGCCAAAACAACTCCACCTGCCTCATGAACTTCACATACCATCAGCTGTCCTGGCAGCTATCTAGGAAACAATATTGGGTTACTTCCGTTCCCATGCCCATTGAGCCCAGTGGGATGGAATCAAGCAGCTTGAGCACCCACACAAAACTAACATGAAGAAGTTCTCTGGCAGCACATATGTCTGAAAGTGGATATGACACCTAGGGAAGGGAGTGTGCTGGTGAATGGCAACTGACCGAAGCAGCAGCACAGCTCTTCCACTGCCAAAACAACTCCACCTGCCTCATGAACTTCACATACCATCAGCTGTCCTGGCAGCTATCTAGGAAACCCTGTTGTGTCACTTCCGGTCTCATGCCCATTGAGCCCAGTGGGATGGAATCAAGAAGCTTCAGCACCCACACAAAACTAACATGGAGCTCCTCACTCAAGGCGCTCAAAACTCCACAGCCAAAGACAAGTTCAGTGCCCAAGCCATTTCCCGCTGCCATGGAAACCAAGTGCTCTGGCAGCACATATGTCTGAAAGTGGATATGACACCTAGGGAAGGGAGTGTGGTGGTGAATGGCAACTGCCAGAAGCAGCAGCACAGCTCTTCCAGTGCCAAAACAACTCCACCTGCCTCATGAACTTCACATACCATCAGCTGTCCTGGCAGCTATCTAGGAAACAATATTGGGTTACTTCCGTTCCCATGCCCATTGAGCCCAGTGGGATGGAATCAAGCAGCTTCAGCACCCACACAAAACGAACATGAAGAAGTTCTCTGGCAGCACATATGTCTGAAAGTGGATATGACACCTAGGGAAGGGAGTGTGCTGGTGAATGGCAACTGCCCCAAGCAGCAGCACAGCTCTTCCACTGCCAAAAGAACTCCACCTGCCTCATGAACTTCACATACCATCAGCTGTCCTGGCAGCTATCTAGGAAACTCTGTTGGGTCACTTCCGGTCCCATGCCCATTGAGCCCAGTGGGATGGAATCAAGCAGCTTCAGCACCCACACAAAATGAACATGGAGCTCCTCACTCAAGGCGCTCAAAATTCCACAGCCAAAGACAAGCTCAGTGCCCAAGCCATTTCCCGCTGCCATGGAAACCAAGTGCTCTGGCAGCACATATGTCTGAAAGTGGATATGACACCTAGGGAAGGGAGTGTGTTGGTGAATGGCAAATGCCAGTAGCAGCAGCACAGCTCTTCCAGTGCCAAAACAACTCCACCTGCCTCATGAACTTCACATACTATCAGCTGTCCTGGCAGCTATCTAGGAAACCCTGTTGGGTCACTTCCTGTCCCATGCCCATTGAGCCCAGTGGGATGGAATCAAGCAGCTTCAGCACCCACACAAAACGAACATGGAGCTCCTCACTCAAGGCGCTCAAAACTCCACGGCCAAAGACAAGTTCAGTGCACAAGCCATTTCCCGCTGCCATGGAAACCAAGTGCTCTGGCAGCACATATGTCTGAAAGTGGATATGACACCTAGGGAAGGGAGTGTGCTGGTGAATGGCAACTGCCCGAAGCAGCAGCACACCTCTTCCACTGCCAAAACACTCCACATGCATCATGAACTTCACATACCATCAGCTATCCTGGCAGCTATCTAGGAAACCCTGTTGGGTCACTTCCGGTCCCATGCACATTGAGCCCAGTGGGATGGAATCAAGCAGCTTCAGACACACATAAACGAACATGGAGCTCCTCACTCAAGGCGCTCAAAACTCCACGGCCAAAGACAAGTTCAGTGCCCAAGCCATTTCCCTCTGCCATGGAAACCAAGTGCTCTGGCGGCACATATGTCTGAAAGTGGATATGACACCTAGGGAAGGGAGTGTGCTGGTGAATGGCAACTGCCCGAAGCAGCAGCACAGCTCTTCCAGTGTCAAAACAACTCCACCTGCCTCATGAACTTCACATACCATCAGCTGTCCTGGCAGCTATCTAGGAAACCCTGTTGGGTCACTTCCGGTCTCATGCCCATTGAGCCCAGTGGGATGGAATCAAGAAGCTTCAGCACCCACACAAAACTAACATGGAGCTCCTCACTCAAGGCGCTCAAAACTCTACAGCCAAAGACAAGTTCAGTGCCCAAGCCATTTCCCGCTGCCATGGAAACCAAGTGCTCTGGCAGCACATATGTCTGAAAGTGGATATGACACCTAGGGAAGGGAGTGTGGTGGTGAATGGCAACTGCCAGAAGCAGCAGCACAGCTCTTCCCCTGCCAAAACAACTCCACCTGCCTCATGAACTTCACATACCATCAGCTGTCCTGGCAGCTATCTAGGAAACAATATTGGGTTACTTCCGTTCCCATGCCCATTGAGCCCAGTGGGATGGAATCAAGCAGCTTCAGCACCCACACAAAACGAACATGAAGAAGTTCTCTGGCAGCACATATGTCTGAAAGTGGATATGACACCTAGGGAAGGGAGTGTGCTGGTGAATGGCAACTGCCCGAAGCAGCAGCACAGCTCTTCCACTGCCTAAAGAACTCCACCTGCCTCATGAACTTCACATACCATCAGCTGTCCTGGCAGCTATCTAGGAAACTCTGTTGGGTCACTTCCGGTCCCATGCACATTGAGCCCAGTGGGATGGAATCAATCAGCTTCAGCACCCACACAAAACTAACATGGAGCTCCTCACTCAAGGCGCTCCAAACGTCACAGCCAAAGACAAGTTCAGTGCACAAGCCATTTCCCGCTGCCATGGAAACCAAGTGCTCTGGCAGCACATATGTCTGAAAGTGGATATGACACCTAGGGAAGGGAGTGTGGTGGTGAATGGCAACTGCCCGAAGCAGCAGCACAGCTCTTCCAGTGCCAAAACAACTCCACCTGCCTCATGAACTTCACATACCATCAGCTGTCCTGGCAGCTATCTAGGAAACCCTGTTGGGTCACTTCCGGTCCCATGCCCATTGAGCCCAGTGGGATGGAATCAAGGAGCTTCAGCACACACACACAAAACGAACATGGAGCTCCTCACCCAAGGCGCTCAAAACTCCACAGCCAAAGACAAGTTCACTTCCCAAGCCATTTCCCGCTGCCATTTAAACCAAGTGCTCTGGCAGCACATATGTCTGAAAGTGGATATGACACCTAGGGAAGGGAGTGTGCTGGTGAATGGCAACTGCCCGAAGCAGCAGCACAACTCTTCCACTGCCAAAACAACTCCACCTGCCTCATGAACTTCACATACCATCAGCTGTCCTGGCAGCTATCTAGGAAACCCTGTTGGGTCATTTCCGGTCCCATGCCCATTGAGCCCTGTGGGATGGAATCAAACAGCTTCAGCACACACATAAAACGAACATGGAGCTCCTCACTCAAGGCGCTCAAAACTCCACGGCCAAAGACAAGTTCAGTGCCCAAGCCATTTCCCGCTGCCATGGAAACCAAGTGCTCTGGCAGCACATATGTCTGAAAGTGGATATGACACCTAGGGAAGGGAGTGTGCTGGTGAATGGCACTGCCCGAAGCAGCAGCACAGCTCTTCCACTGCCAAAACAACTCCACCTGCCTCATGAACTTCACATACCATCAGCTGTCCTGGCACCTCTCTAGGAAACCATGTTGGGTCACTTCCGGTCCCATGCCCATTGAGCCCTGTGGGATGGAATCAAGCAGCTTCAGCACCCACACAAAACGAACATGAAGAAGTTCTCTGGCAGCACATATGTCTGAAAGTGGATATGACACCTAGGGAAGGGAGTGTGCTGGTGAATGGCAACTGCCCGAAGCAGCAGCACAGCTCTTCCACTGCCAAAACAACTCCACCTGCCTCATGAACTTCACATACCATCAGCTGTCCTGGCAGCTATCTAGGAAACAATATTGGGTTACTTCCGGTCCCATGCCCATTGAGCCCTGTGGGATGGAATCAAGCAGCTTCAGCACCCACACAAAACGAACATGAAGAAGTTCTCTGGCAGCACATATGTCTGAAAGTGGATATGACACCTAGGGAAGGGAGTGTGCTGGTGAATGGCAACTGCCCGAAGCAGCAGCACAGCTCTTCCACTGCCAAAACAACTCCACCTGCCTCATGAACTTCACATACCATCAGCTGTCCAGGCAGCTATCTAGGAAACCCTGTTGGGTCACTTCCGGTCCCATGCCCATTGATCCCAGTGGAATGGAATCAAGCAGCTTCAGCACCCACACAAAACTAACATGGAGTTCCTCACTCAAGGCGGACAAAACTCCATGGCCAAGACAAGTTCAGTGCACAAGCCATTTCCCGCTGCCATGGAAACCAAGTGCTCTGGCAGCACATATGTCTGAAAGTGGATATGACACCTAGGGAAGGGAGTGTGCTGGTGAATGGCAACTGCCCGAAGCAGCACGACAGCTCTTCCACTGCCAAAACAACTCCACCTGCCTCATGAACTTCACATACCATCAGCTGTCCTGGCTGCTATCTAGGAAACCCTGTTGGGTCACTTCCGGTCCCATGCCCATTGAGCCCAGTGGGATGGAATCAAACAGCTTCAGCACACACATAAAACGAACATGTAGCTCCTCACTCAAGGCGCTCAAAACTCCACGGCCAAAGACAAGTTCAGTGCCCAAGCCATTTCCCGCTGCCATGGAAACCAAGTGCTCTGGCAGCACATATGTCTGAAAGTGGACATGACACCTAGGGAAGGGAGTGTGCTGGTGAATGGCAACTGCCCCAAGCAGCAGCACAGCTCTTCCACTGCCAAAACAACTCCACCTGCCTCATGAACTTCACATACCATCAGCTGTCCTGGCAGCTCTCTAGGAAACCCTGTTGGGTCACTTCCTGTCCCATGCCCATTGAGCCCAGTGGGATGGAATCAAGCAGCTTGAGCACCCACACAAAACGAACATGGAGCTCCTCACTCAAGGCGCTCAAAACTCCATGGCCAAAAACAAGTTCAGTGCCCAAGCTATTTCCCGCTGCCATGGAAACCAAGTGCTCTGGCAGCACATATGTCTGCAAGTGGATATGACACCTAGGGAAGGGAGTGTGGTGGTGAATGGCAACTGCCAGAAGCAGCAGCACAGCTCTTCCAGTGCCAAAACAACTCCACCTGCCTCATGAACTTCACATACCATCAGCTGTCCTGGCAGCTATCTAGGAAACCATGTTGGGTCACTTCCGGTCCCATGCCCATTGAGCCCAGAGGGATGGAATCAAGCAGCTTCAGCACCCACACAAATCGAACATGAAGAAGTTCTCTGGCAGCACATATGTCTGAAAGTGGATATGACACCTAGGGAAGGGAGTGTGCTGGTGAATGGCAACTGCCCCAAGCAGCAGCACAGCTCTTCCACTGCCAAAACAACTCCACCTGCCTCATGAACTTCACATACCATTAGCTATTCTGGCAGCTATCTAGGAAACCCTGTTGGGTCACTTCCGGTCCCATGCCCATTGAGCCCAGTGGGATGGAATCAAGAATCTTCAGCACCCACACAAATCTAACATGGAGCTCCTCACTCAAGACGCTCAAAACTTCACAGACAAACTCAAGTTCAGTGCCCAAGCCATTTCCCGCTGCCATGGAAACCAAGTGCTCTGGCAGCACATATGTCTGAAAGTGGATATGACACCTAGGGAAGGGAGTGTGCTGGTGAATGGCAACTGCCCGAAGCAGCAGCACATCTCTTCCACTGCCAAAACAACTCCACCTGCCTCATGAACTTCACATACCATCAGCTGTCCTGGCAGCTCTCTAGGAAACCCTGTTGGATCACTTCCGGTCCCATGCCCATTGAGCCCAGTGGGATGGAATCAAGCAGCTTCAGCACCCACACAAAACGAACACGGAGCTCCTCACTCAAGGCGCTAAAAACTCCACGGCCAAAGACAAGTTCAGTGCCCAAGCCATTTCCCGCTGCCATGGAAACCAAGTGCTCTGGCAGCACATATGTCTGAAAGTGGATATGACACCTAGGGAAGGGAGTGTGTTGGTGAATGGCAACTGCCCGAAGCAGCAGCACAGCTCTTCCAGTGCCAAAACAACTCCACCTGCCTCATGAACTTCACATACTATCAGCTGTCCTGGCAGCTATCTAGGAAACCCTGTTGGGTCACTTCCGGTCCCATGCCCATTGAGCCCAGTGGGATGGAATCAAGCAGCTTCAGCACCCACACAAAACTAACATGGAGCTCCTCACTCAAGGCGCTCAAAACTCCACGACCAAAGACAAGTTCAGTGCACAAGCCATTTCGCGCTGCCATGGAAACCAAGTGCTCTGGCAGCACATATGTCTGAAAGTGGATATGACACCTAGGGAAGGGAGTGTGGTGGTGAATGGCAACTGCCCGAAGCAGCAGCACACCTCTTCCACTGCCAAAACACTCCACATGCATCATGAACTTCACATACCATCAGCTATCCTGGCAGCTATCTAGGAAACCCTGTTGGGTCACTTCCGGTCCCATGCACATTGAGCCCAGTGGGATGGAATCAAGCAGCTTCAGACACACATAAACGAACATGGAGCTCCTCACTCAAGGTTCTCAAAATTCCACGGCCAAAGACAAGTTCAGTGCAAAAGCCATTTCCCGCTGCCATGGAAACCAAGTGCTTTGGCAGCACATATGTCTGTAAGGGGATATGATACCTAGGGAAGGGAGTGTGCTGGTGAATGGCAACTGCCCAAAGCAGCAGCACAGCTCTTCCACTGCCAAAACAACTCCACCTGCCTCATGAACTTCACATACCATCAGCTGTCCTGGCAGCTATCTAGGAAACCCTGTTGGGTCACTTCCGGTCCCATGCCCATTGAGCCCAGTGGGATGGAATCAAGCAGCTTGAGCACCCACACAAAACGAACATGGAGCTCCTCACTCAATACGCTCAAAACGTCACAGCCAAACTCAAGTTCAGTGCCCAAGCCATTTCCCGCTGCCATGGAAACCAAGTGCTCTGGCGGCACATATGTCTGAAAGTGGATATGACACCTAGGGAAGGGAGTGTGCTGGTGAATGGCAACTGCCCGAAGCAGCAGCACAGCTCTTCCAGTGCCAAAACAACTCCACCAGCCTCATGAACTTCACATACCATCAGCTGTCCTGGCAGCTATCTAGGAAACCCTGTTGGGTCACTTCCGGTCTCATGCCCATTGAGCCCAGTGGGATGGAATCAAGCAGCTTCACCACCCACACAAAACTAACATGGAGCTCCTCACTCAAGGCCCTAAAAACTCCACAGCCAAAGACAAGTTCAGTGCCCAAGCTATTTCCCGCTGCCATGGAAACCAAGTGCTCTGGCAGCACATATGTCTGAAAGTGGATATGACACCTAGGGAAGGGAGTGTGGTGGTGAATGGCAACTGCCCGAAGCAGCAGCACAGCTCTTCCAGTGCCAAAACAACTCCACCTGCCTCATGAGCTTCACATACCATCAGCTGTCCTGGCAGCTATCTAGGAAACAATATTGGGTTACTTCCGTTCCCATGCCCATTGAGCCCAGTGGGATGGAATCAAGCAGCTTCAGCACCCACACAAAACGAACATGAAGAAGTTCTCTGGCAGCACATATGTCTGAAAGTGGATATGACACCTAGGGAAGGGAGTGTGCTGGTGAATGGCAACTGCCCGAAGCAGCAGCACAGCTCTTCCAGTGCCAAAACAACTCCACCTGCCTCATGAACTTCACATACCATCAGCTGTCCTGGCAGCTATCTAGGAAACCCTGTTGGGTCACTTCCGGTCTCATGCCCATTGATCCCAGTGGGATGGAATCAAGCAGCTTCAGCACCCACACAAAACTAACATGGAGCTCCTCACTCAAGGCGCTCAAAACTCCATGGCCAAGAGAAGTTCAGTGCACAAGCCATTTCCCGCTGCCATGGAAACCAAGTGCTCTGGCAGCACATATGTCTGAAAGTGGATATGACACCTAGGGAAGGGAGTGTGCTGGTGAATGGCAACTGCCCGAAGCAGCAGCACAGCTCTTCCACTGCCAAAACAACTCCACCTGCCTCATGAACTTCACATACCATCAGCTGTCCTGGCAGCTATCTAGGAAACCCTGTTGGGTAACTTCCGGTCCCATGCCCATTGAGCCCAGTGGGATGGAATCAAACAGCTTCAGCACACACATAAAACGAACATGTAGCTCCTCACTCAAGGTGCTCAAAACTCCACGGCCAAAGACAAGTTCAGTGCCCAAGCCATTTCCCGCTGCCATGGAAACCAAGTGCTCTGGCAGCACATATGTCTGAAAGTGGATATGACACCTAGGGAAGGGAGTGTGCTGGTGAATGGCAACTGCCCCAAGCAGCAGCACAGCTCTTCCACTGCCAAAACAACTCCACCTGCCTCATGAACTTCACATACCATCAGCTGTCCTGGCAGCTCTCTAGGAAACCCTGTTGGGTCACTTCCTGTCCCATGCCCATTGAGCCCAGTGGGATGGAATCAAGCAGCTTGAGCACCCACACAAAACGAACATGGAGCTCCTCACTCAAGGCGCTCAAAACTCCATGGCCAAAAACAAGTTCAGTGCCCAAGCTATTTCCCGCTGCCATGGAAACCAAGTGCTGTGGCAGCACATATGTCTGAAAGTGGATATGACACCTAGGGAAGGGAGTGTGTTGGTGAATGGCAACTGCCAGAAGCAGCAGCACAGCTCTTCCACTGCCAAAACAACTCCACCTGCCTCATGAACTTCACATACCATCAGCTGTCCTGGCAGCTATCTAGGAAACAATATTGGGTTATTTCCGGTCCCATGCCCATTGAGCCCTGTGGGATGGAATCAAGCAGCTTCAGCACCCACACAAAACGAACATGAAGAAGTTCTCTGGCAGCACATATGTCTGAAAGTGGATATGACACCTAGGGAAGGGAGTGTGCTGGTGAATGGCAACTGCCCGAAGCAGCAGCACAGCTCTTCCAGTGCCAAAACAACTCCACCTGCCTCATGAACTTCACATACCATCAGCTGTCCTGGCAGCTATCTAGGAAACCCTGTTGGGTCACTTCCGGTCTCATGCCCATTGATCCCAGTGGGATGGAATCAAGCAGCTTCAGCACCCACACAAAACTAACATGGAGCTCCTAACTCAAGGCGCTCAAAACTCCATGGCCAAGAGAAGTTCAGTGCACAAGCCATTTCCCGCTGCCATGGAAACCAAGTGCTCTGGCAGCACATATGTCTGAAAGTGGATATGACACCTAGGGAAGGGAGTGTGCTGGTGAATGGCAACTGCCCGAAGCAGCAGGACAGCTCTTCCACTGCCAAAACATCTCCACCTGCCTCATGAACTTCACATACCATCAGCTGTCCTGGCAGCTATCTAGGAAACCCTGTTGGGTAACTTCCGGTCCCATGCCCATTGAGCCCAGTGGGATGGAATCAAACAGCTTCAGCACACACATAAAACGAACATGTAGCTCCTCACTCAAGGCGCTCAAAACTTCACAGCCAAACTCAAGTTCAGTGCCCAAGCCATTTCCCGCTGCCATGGAAACCAAGTGCTCTGGCAGCACATATGTCTGAAAGTGGACATGACACCTAGGGAAGGGAGTGTGCTGGTGAATGGCAACTGCCCCAAGCAGCAGCACAGCTCTTCCACTGCCAAAACAACTCCACCTGCCTCATGAACTTCACATACCATCAGCTGTCCTGGCAGCTCTCTAGGAAACCCTGTTGGGTCACTTCCTGTCCCATGCCCATTGAGCCCAGTGGGATGGAATCAAGCAGCTTGAGCACCCACACAAAACTAACATGGAGCTCCTCACTCAAGGCGCTCAAAACTCCATGGCCAAAAACAAGTTCAGTGCCCAAGCTATTTCCCGCTGCCATGGAAACCAAGTGCTCTGGCAGCACATATGTCTGAAAGTGGATATGACACCTAGGGAAGGGAGTGTGCTGGTGAATGGCAACTGCCCGAAGCAGCAGCACAGCTCTTCCAGTGCCAAAACAACTCCACCTGCCTCATGAACTTTACATACCATCAGCTGTCCTGGCAGCTATCTAGGAAACCATGTTGGGTCACTTCCGGTCCCATGCCCATTGAGCCCAGTGGGATGGAATCAAGCAGCTTCAGCACCCACACAAAACGAACATGAAGAAGTTCTCTGGCAGCACATATGTCTGAAAGTGGATATGACACCTAGGGAAGGGAGTGTGCTGGTGAATGGCAACTGCCCGAAGCAGCAGCACAGCTCTTCCACTGCCAAAAGAACTCCACCTGCCTCATGAACTTCACATACCATCAGCTGTCCTGGCAGCTATCTAAGAAACCCTGTTTGGTCACTTCCGGTCCCATGCCCATTGAGCCCAGTGGGATGGAATCAAGCAGCTTCAGCACCCACACAAAACGAACATGGAGCTCCTCACTCAAGGCGCTCAAAACTTCACAGCCAAACTCAAGTTCAGTCCCAAGCCATTTCCCGCTGCCATGGAAACCAAGTGCTCTGGCAGCACATATGTCTGAAAGTCTATATGACACCTAGGGAAGGGAGTGTGGTGGTGAATGGCAACTGCCCGAAGCAGCAGCACAGCTCTTCCACTGCAAAAACAACTCCACCTGCCTCATGAACTTCACATAGCATCAGCTGTCCTGGCAGCTATCTAGGAAACCCTGTTGGGTCACTTCCAGTCCCATGCCCATTGAGCCCAGTGGGATGGAATCAAGCAGCTTCAGCACCCACACAAAACTAACATGGAACTCCTCACTCAAGGCGCTCAAAACTTCACAGCCAAACTCAAGTTCAGTGCCCAAGCCATTTCCCGCTGCCATGGAAACCAAGTGCTCTGGCAGCACGTATGTCTGAAAGTGGATATGACACCTAGGGAAGGGAGTGTGCTGGTGAATGACAACTGCCCGAAGCAGCAGCACAGCTCTTCCACTGCCAAAACAACTTCACCTGCCTCATGAATTTCACATACCACCAGCTGTCCTGGCAGCTATCTAGGAAACCCTGTTGGGTGACTTCCGGTCCCATGCCCATTGAGCCCAGTGGGATGGAATCAAGCAGCTTCAGCACCCACACAAAACGAACATGGAGCTCCTCACTCAAGGCGCTCAAAACTCCACGGCCAAAGACAAGTTCAGTGCCCAAGCCATTTCCCGCTGCCATGGAAACCAAGTGCTCTGGCAGCACATATGTCTGAAAGTGGATATGACACCTAGGGAAGGGAGTCTGGTGGTGAATGGCAACTGCCAGAAGCAGCAGCACAGCTCTTCCAGTGCCAAAACAACTCCACCTGCCTCATGAACTTCACATACCATCAGCTGTCCTGGCAGCTATCTAGGAAACCCTGTTGGGTCACTTCCGGTCCCATGCCCATTGAGCCCAGTGGGATGGAATCAAGAAGCTTCAGCACCCGCACAATTCTAACATGGAGCTCCTCACTCAAGGCGCTCAAAACTTCACAGCCAAACTCAAGTTCGGTGCCCAAGCCATTTCTCGCTGCCATGGAAACCAAGTGCTCTGGCAGCACATATGTCTGAAAGTGGATATGACACCTAGGGAAGGGAGTGTGCTGGTGAATGGCAACTGCCCGAAGCAGCAGCACAGCTCTTCCACTGCCAAAACAACTCCACCTGCCTCATGAACTTCACATACCATCAGCTGTCCTGGCAGCTATCTAGGAAACCCTGTTGGGTGACTTCCGGTCCCATGCCCATTGAGCCCAGTGGGATGGAATCAAAAAGCTTGAGCACCCACACAAAACGAACATGGAGCTCCTCACTCAAGGCTCTCAAGACTCCACAGCCAAAGACAAGTTCAGTGCCCAAGCAATTTCCCGCTGCCATGGAAACCAAGTGCTCTGGCAGCACATATGTCTGAAAGTGGATATGACACCTAGGGAAGGGAGTGTGCTGGTGAATGGCAACTGCCCGAAGCAGCAGCACAGCTCTTCCACTGCAAAAACAACTCCACCTGCCTCATGAATTTCACATACCACCAGCTGTCCTGGCAGCTATCTAGGAAACCCTGTTGGGTCACTTCCGGTCCCATGCCCATTGAGCCCAGTGTAATGGAATCAAGCAGCTTCAGCACCCACACAAATCTAACATGGAGCTCCTCACTCAAGGCGCTCAAACCTTCACAGCCAAACTCAAGTTCAGTGCCCAAGCCATTTCCCGCTGCCATGGAAACCAAGTGCTCTGGCAGCACATATGTCTGAAAGTGGATATGACACCTAGGGAAGGGAGTGTGCTGGTGAATGACAACTGCCCGAAGCAGCAGCACAGCTCTTCCACTGCCAAAACAACTCCACCTGCCTCATGAACTTCACATACCATCAGCTGTCCTGGCAGCTATCTAGGAAACCCTGTTGGGTCACTTCCAGTCCCATGCCCATTGAGCCCAGTGGGATGGAATCAAGCAGCTTGAGCACATACACAAATCAAACATGGAGCTCCTCACTCAAGGCGCTCAAAACTTCACAGCCAAACTCAATTTCAGTGCCCAAGCCATTTCCCGCTGCCATGGAAACCAAGTGCTCTGGCATCACGTATGTCTGAAAGTGGATATGACACCTAGGGAAGGGAGTGTGCTGGTGAATGGCAACTGCCCGAAGCAGCAGCACAGCTCTTCCAGTGCCAAAACAACTCCACCTGCCTCATGAACTTCACATACCATCAGCTGTCCTGGCAGCTATCTAGGAAACCCTGTTGGGTCACTTCCGGTCCCATGCCCATTGAGCCCAGTGGGATGGAATCAAGCAGCTTCAGCACCCACACAAAACGAACATGGAGCTCCTCACTCAAGGCGCTCAAAACTCCACGGCCAAAGACAAGTTCAGTGCCCAAGCCATTTCCGGCTGCCATGGAAACCAAGTGCTCTGGCAGCACATATGTCTGAAAGTGGATATGACACCTAGGGAAGGGAGTGTGCTGGTGAATGGCAACTGCCCGAAGCAGCAGCACAGCTCTTCCACTGCCAAAACAACTCCACCTGCCTCATGAACTTCACATACCATCAGCTGTCCTGGCAGCTATCTAGGAAAC